>NC_044571.1:100390440-101012440 GCF_901933205.1 Camarhynchus parvulus
CTGATGTGAATAACCACTATTCCTTTATCTCCACCCAGTTTCTGTTGGAATCTAAACAGGAAAGTCAAAGAGAAGAATATGTACATGAGGCGAAATCATGTGCCTTGCAAGAAATTATTTAGCAGTGATAAGCTCCAGCAAGATGTTGTGTTTCACTTCCAAAAAGTTTAAAACAAACAAACAAACAAATAAACAAACCACCACCCTTATGGCTATTTTTAAGGTTTTTTTTCAGGATGGGAGTGATCACAACAATATGCAAAGGATGAGAAGGATCAGGCCCATGATGCTGCCAGAGGTGGTGCCACAGCCAGAGGAGCATATCTGGCTTCTCAGATCCTGGGATGGGTTGGCAGCATGAGCCCAGGAGCCACATTTATCTGTACACAGTGCAGTGTTGTAGTGGTGTGACTGCAGCACATTAAACACTGGGTCCTGTGATACCAGTTTTACAGTCTCCATGCAGACCAAAGCCTTGCTTTAATATTACTCGCTTTTAATCTTCAGTTTGTAATATTTATTTAATTCCTTCTTGTTAAGAACCCCAGAGGAAGGATAGGCCAGTCTAACCTCTCCTGGATTGCAGTTCTAAACTATTAATCTGTCGTGTCAGCGTATTTTATTAATACTGTTTTCCTGTGTACAACTGGTGGAACACATCATGAGTCACTTACCATCTGCTGTGTAACTGTGTTGTAAAGTGTCTTTCTTCTATAGATTATTGCTTTGATAGATTAGAGTTTTGTACAGTCATGATACCTCATCCCATCAATTTTAAGCTCTCAGGAGGATGTTCATGGCTAAAGTATCTGATCATTGCAAAAGTCTTTAACGGCCTCTCACTGTGTCCCTGCAGGCTAGGGAAGTGCTGGTGTTCTTGCTTTCCAGATGAGAACATGTGTCCAGGTTTTGTGCTGCATTGCTTTAATGAAGTGTGCTTTCTCCTTCTCTTCCACCCCTTCCATCCCAGGCAAAGGGGAATGATGAGCAGGTCTGGGACGGAACATCCTTTTCTCCAGACTGAACTGGGGATGGATCTGGGATTGGATGCTTTCCTAGGAGTCCCTTAGAGCATCCTAGGCACTGAGCCATCTGTTGTGTTCTTTGGAGCCTGAACATGTCTGTCCCATCATCTTTTACACTCAGAGCTGCATGAGTGCCATGGGTGACCTACAGACCATTGAAGAGAAGCAGCAGCATCCATGGAAGAAAAGCTCAGTGGCTGCCATCAGAATCTACTTCATACTGATTTAGCTGTATTTAAACCTGTGTGCTTAAGTATAAACAATTATGTTGAGATTAAAATAAATAAATTAGGTACAGGGAGGCACCACATCAGAAAGAGTTTATTTCCAGGCTAGAGAGGTATCTAAAGAAGGTGGGCTGAACTGGAGCTGTGCTTGCTGCATCCCACCATAACTGCAAGACAGTGTCGCTCTCTTTTCATCAGGCCTTTTCTCTTTAGCATTTCAGAGATGGGGAATCTGTGGGCAGCTGATGCATCAGCAGTTCCCATTCTGCTTTCTCTGATGCAGTGTGTGTCCTCGTGGTAGATATTTTTTCCCCCAGTAAATCCTTGTCCATGAGTCAGCTGTGTCCGTGCTGTGCTCAGGATCTACAGCATGAGTCCTATGAAGAGCAGCTGGGAGGAGATTTGAATTGGGTAAGAGGGAAAAGTTCTTCCTCAGAAGGGCTTTGAAGCCCTGGCACAGGCTGCCCAGGGCAGTGGTAGAGTCCTCATCCCTGAAGGGATTTAAAAGCTGTGTAGGTGTGGCATTTGGGGACATGAGTTAGTGACAGTGCTGATTGGATTGGCTGCTAATGATTGGATTCAATGTTCCTAAAGCTCTTTTCCAGCCTGAATGACTCTATGATTCTACTGAGTTCTCGCCTTAGTTTCTCCTGAGGAGACAACTGAAAGGCATTGTGATCTGGTGGAACATATGAGCCCCTGATTGGATGAGTCTGGCCCCAGGTTTTCTGGAGACCAGTGGTTTCTTGTGGGTTGCAGCTGTTGTCAGATCCACAACCAACCTGAACTTAAGTAGTCTTTCTGAGAAAACTCAATTTCTCTGGAGTGGGGCTTAGGAAACAAGGACTGCTCAAAGACCTGATACAGTGACATGTAGAATAAGGGGTTCAAGATACTTTAGAGTGACAAATATCTGGTAAAAATTAATGTGGGGTTTTAAATGAATATATGCATTAAGCGCACTAAGAAATCTAGTGTGAAGAGGAACAGAGCAAGCATGAGATACCCATGAGGATGTGGAATAAAGATGTCAATCAAAGGAATAAGGGATATCAGCCTGAAGCCCAAGGAGACCATGGCAGTTGGGATGCAGCATTGCCCAGCTGGATTTTCCCTGCATTTTGGCTCCCAGATACCCCAAATCAAAGTGGCCCACCCCTTCTTGCTGCTCCTAAGGACTCATCTCCCACACCTTGGCATGCCCAACACCCCGAAGCAGTGCCCAACACCTGAAAGCAGTTCAACATCCTCAGGGTTAAATCAGATTTAGTATCCAAGACCTGGCAGCTGAATTTTATCCCAGTGTGAGTTTTTATGATCAGATTATAGACCCAATGAAAAGAAAAGAAAAACCACCACCCCCCACACCCATCCCACCAGAGAAATCCAGTTTGAGGTTTATAATGGAAATCGTGACAGAGTCATGATTGTAGTGGCAGGAACAGCATCACTGTAACACAACTGTAAACTGGTACTGTCCTGGGAGGTGGAGGTGGAGGTGGAGGTGGAGGTGGAGGTGGAGGTGGAGGGGAGGGGAGGGGGAGGGAGGGAGGGGAGGGGAGGGAGGGAGGGAGGGAGGGGAGGGAGGGGAGGGAGGGAGGGAGGGGAGGGAGGGAGGGAGGGGAGGGAGGGGAGGGAGAGGAGAGGAGAGGAGAGGAGAGGAGAGGAGAGGAGAGGAGAGGAGAGGAGGAGAGGAGAGGAGAGGAGAGGAGAGGAGAGGAGAGGAGAGGAGGAGAGGAGAGAAGAGAAGAGAAGAGAAGAGAAGAAGAAAGAGAAGAGAAGAGAAGAGAAGAGAAGAGAAGAGAAGAGAAGAGAAGAGAAGAGAAGAGAAGAGAAGAGAAGAGAAGAGAAGAGAAGAGAAGAGAAGAGAAGAGAAGAGAAGAGAGCACTTGCTACACCCAAAAGTCCAGAGGGGGTGGATTCAGTGACTGGATGGGAAAAGGGCTACTTGCCAAGATGAACTTTCAAAGATTAAATATTTGCTCTGGTGAAAACCACATCCACAGTGTCTTCTGCAGCCTCGTGCTAGGGAAGGTGAAATGCTGAACCAGCTCCTCTGCTGGGGGGCACCGTGACTCTTTGCACCATGAGATGGGAAAAATTAAACACATCCATTTCCAGGATATAGACAGCTGTCTATATGTGGAAAACCTCAAATTATATAGGGCAAAACAATGCTGAGCTGCAATAATTTTTCATAATGTGGGTTTAATAAGGTGGAGGTGCAGCCTTTTCCAACATTAAGTAAGAAAAGCAGTAGTAAAGCTTCTGGATCTCATCTTTGTTATTATCTGGTCATAAAGGAAGGCAAAACATTTGTGAGTTTCTTGCAAATCCCAGCTCCCGAACTGGCACTCTAGACCCTGGGTTTGCAATAAGTTTGGTCCATTGTCTCTGGCACCTCTTAAAAAGACAAAGGAGAAATTGTGTTTGGCTCCAGCAGAAAGTGAGAGCTGAGAATGAGACAGTAAAGCAAAAATGGTCACATTTTATTGCCTTACTCACCAATGGTTTCTTGAGTATGGTATAACTTATGGAAGCTTTGATTTATGCTGGTGTGAGTTTTATCTGCTGCTGTCCTGGCCAGTTCATTCTTAATACTGAGACCTATGGGCCTCTGCTGACTTTCTTGGTTAAATAAATTAAAGGAAATATAAACATTAATGGAAGTCACCTGATTTATGGCTAGATTGGAGCATTGTATCTTACACCATGGGTCCAATCCAAACCCCATTAATCCAGATCTTACTGACATCCCTGAATCAGGCCCTATCTTTGGGCTTTTCCTTCTCACTATGAAAGGAACAGTTAAAAGTAATTTTAAATGAGATTATATTATCCCTCAAAAGCCATCCTGCACAAAACTTGCAACCCTTGTCACCTCTGGGGAGGCAGAACATTTGGGATGTTTTAGTGGTTGTTGTTAGAAGGCTGAAGATATTCCTCCAACAGCAATGCCTCCCCCCTTTTCCTCTCCATGCCAACCATCCCACCCTTTAAATATCTCCTCTTGAAGCAATGCATCACAAGCTATTTGTGGCTAAACACTTTTTTGGCTCTTTTGTATCATACAGAACCTACTTCCAGCTCTTCAGGCACTTTCTCAGACTATTTCTTGCCAAAATTTTACTTTTTTGGCCTGGTTGAATGAAAGAAAGCTTTCTGCTGCTTTTATTTTTATTATTTTTTTATTTTGTTAATTATTGTTTATTCAGAGATGCTTTCTGACGCATATATCTCTGCCAGCAGCAAAACTGCTGGCTTGCCATTCCACTGTCTGCCCTGATGTGCTTCGATATGCTCCTTCCCTGGCTCACCTTCTCCAGTTTAAAAAAAACACAGCCACCAAACCAACAAAACAAGCAAGAAAATGGAACAACTAAAGAACATTGCATGCGCTTATTGTGCTGAAGGAAAAAAGAGCAGAAGACAGAAGAACAGGGAAGTTCAATTTTTTTAAAAAGTGTAAAAATATAGGAGTTGTCCCACAGAGTAATAGGATGAGTCAGTAACTGAGGCTGTCATGTTTTCACATGGAAGTAGCAAGTTCTGGGTTGTTGTTGTAGCAAAAGTCTTACTGTTATCACAGCTGTGGGAGGTATAAACAGAGCAGTGAGAAGAAGTAGTTCCTCAGAGAATATGAATTATTGTAGTTTATCAAGGCTGTGGCTTTTCACAGCTGATCATGTCCTGTTGATATTAGTAGAACTTTTCCTCTGAGCCGATGAGGGACTAGATTCAGAAACTGAAAGACAAGAAGAAAGCATTGGGTTAGATCTCTGTTCTGGAGAGGGACAGGGAATATATCCCAGAATGGTTCCAGCCTAGAGCCCTCAGCCTCTGCATGAATGCATCCTTTGGGGTGACACCTAAACTTCTTGGGTCTATAGGCAGGTGGTCCTTGCCAGCAGAGGCTGTTAAAGCATACGGATTCTTACACACATGCACCCCCCTGAGCAGCTGGGCTCTGGCAGGTGAGGCAGCTGTACCAACCCAGCAGACTGGAATAAATCACAGACCCCAATGTCCCTGTTTAAATACCATTTACCTGCAGTTCAAGGGAGGTGATTCTGCCCCTCTGCTTGGCTCTGGTGTGACCCCACCTGCACAGCTGCTTCCATATCCAGAGACCCCAACATCAGAAGGATGCAAAGCTGCTGGAGTGAGTCAAGAGGAGGCTGTGAAGATTCTCTGAGGGCTGCAGCCCTTCTGTTCTGGAGACAAGTTGGGAGAGCTAGGTGTTCAGCCTGGAGAAGAGAAGGCTCTGGGGACACCTCATTGTTGTAATTTTGTACTTAAGGAGGGCTTATGAAAGATTTGAAGAGTGATTTTTAACATGGCCACATAGTGATAGGAGAAAGAAAAACTTTTAAACTGAAAGAGGGTAGATTTAGATTCGATGTTTTCAAGAAATTATTTACTCTGAGGGTGGTATGCTGTTTGGTTGTACTATTTCTCATTGAATTTAAAATGTTACGCAGGTGGGGTGTCCTCTGTAGTACTCATGTCCCAAGCCTCTGTGAGCTGATGAAGCAGCATTATTACCCCAGCTAAGTCATCCCAGGATGACCACTCCCAATCAGGCACATTCTCTAGAGACATCCAGAATCCTGCTTAGCTCACAGAGATTGGTGAGGACAGGGGATGGACATGGTATCAGAAGAGACAATTTTGTGTGCTCTCTTCAGGCTTTTGTGGCCACTCCACATTGCAGCTGAGCTTCTATGTTTATCAGCACTGGTGGCTGTGAGGATGTGCCCAAGTAAGGTGGCTCAGACAAGACCCCATTTCTTTTCCCCATATTTCACCTTAATGACCTTCCTGTACTCATGCCGACAAGCACCTGACTCTGTGAACAAAGTGACATATGGCTTTCAAATACACCTTGTATTTGGCTGAGAAGAGAACAAGCTTCATGAACATTTACCCTACAGAGTTCCTCACTTAAAATATCTTCATGAATATTTGTTCTGTAGATCACAATTCACAATTAAGTAGTTTGCAATTAAGTGAATAAGTAATATGTAGTAGCCTTTACTATTCAAGAGCAATGATACCAGGCAGCAAAAGGAACAAATCCCTGCCTAACCTTTGTGCCAGCCTATAATTAACGCTTGAAATGGCTCTGAAATAAAATTCAAGTAACTCAGTGCTGACTCGGGCCATGAATCTATATTATAACCTTAAAAGGGCTATACTTTGCTCAGAATCTATTTCACAATGTTTTTTATGATGAACATACTCCAATATGGAAGACAAACCAAACCCTGTTTGTAGGGAAACAGAAAACCTAACAGAACCATAGGTTGAATCAGTGAGAAATCACATTAAGATTACAGAGAAATCACTCTGGGGAAAAAAATCACTGCTGTCAACAAAAAGGATTCATCTCATGTGTGTTCCTGGCAGTTTGGGATAAGAGCATAACAACCAAGCCTGGCTGCTTCTAGGAAGGGATGAAGGGTCTTCATAGCATCCCCTTAAAAATCATTCTTTAATGAAACCAAGTGAAAAGGAAGATAACTCAGGCTGGATATCTCAAGAGGGTCTTAAGCATGTCTTAAAGAATGCCTACATAAATCAGAGACTGTGTTTTTGTGTGCTGGTCCCCCAGCAGTGCAAGCAGATGAGAAACTCTGGGTATCAACATTTGTGTCCCAGCAGGAAGAAAATGGCACCTGGAGTATTAGCAGGGATTAAATGGGACATGGATGCTCAAAAAGTAGACCCTACTTGAGATGTACAGATTTGCTTCAAAATTTATGTTTCCAAGTCAGCAAAGGATTGAGTGAGACAGATGTATGAATTGACTCCTGGGAAAAGCAAAGATTTCAGGTAAACCATAAAAGTCTGGTGTTGTCTGTGGTTTATGATTACATAGCCCAGGGTATATTTGAGAGAGGTTTTCCTGGTCCAAATTGTTCCAAAGAATTTTGGAAAATTGATTTTCAAAGAATGTGCCTTCTTTGCTACCTTCTCTGCTACCTTGCCAGCTCTTGTCAAGCTAGGTCATAAGGTGATCATGCCATTAATCTCTTGCTGTCCTAAGTTTCCATCAAAAAGCAGATTTTTTTTCACAGTTGCAAACAGAAATACTTGGCTGAGCTGGGACACTGCAGGTTGCTTTGAGATCCTTCCCCAGTCTGGGTCTTGTACATTCTCTGCTCAAGGCCATGGACTGCGAATAACCAAGGGGACCCACGGCCCATCTCAGTCTAGCTTTGCTTTGCCTGGTCTAAAAATGTGTCATAGAACCATAGAATCCCTGAATCATGTGGGTTGGAAATGATCTGTCAAGTCATGAAGTCCAACTGCTCTCCCAGCACTGTCAAGCTCACCACTCACTCATGTCCCCAAGTGCCACATCCTGTTAGATCTGTTAAATCCCTCCAGGGATGGGGACTCCACCACTGCCCTGAGCAGCCTGCTATGGGGCTTTTTGCAAACATTTTGAAGAAGAAATTTTTCCCAATCCCCAATCTAAACTTCCTCTGGCACAGCTTGAGGCCATTTCCTCCTGTTGTATTGCTTGTTACCCAGAAGAATGTCCTTTCAGTGGGGACATTTGTGTCTGGGTCTTCAGAAATGTTAAGCCCCTTTGGTCACAGATGGGTTTGCAGAGATGTTCAGCTTCCACTTAGGCTACAGAAATCTTTTTTTTGAAGCATTGGAAGCACGGGAATATCTGTTTAGGAGATATAGTAGCAGGGATGACTGCCTTAAGCCCTGCAAAAAGTCCACCATCTTTTTTTGGAAGTCATTCTTGTCTGAAGATCTCTCCAAAAGCCCTTTGGATAACCTGGCCCTCATGCTGCCTTGCAGGAGATCGTCCCAAGACCCATGACTCAGAGCAAAACCTGGCACAGCTTTCTCCTGCTCCCTGCTTCACATCACAAAGTCAGAATGAATTCTGGGATCAGAGACTAGAATAAAATTGGGCAGAAACAGGCATGTCCAACAAATATCTTGCTTATGATGAGGTGTTTCTGCTCTCAGCCAGCAGCCGCAAAGCAGGGATGATAATGAAAGGCACCCCCTTGAACATTTTACATTATTCCTCCTATTCTAAACAGACAATTTATGCATTTTATCCTTTCCAGCTGGTGTCATTCTCTCCACTCTTGCAAATCACTGCTATTAATTATGCACCCACAGCTAAGCCCCCCTGCAAGGATTGACTCCAGTTCCAGCATTGCAGCAAAGGAGGGGTTACTGGACTTGTTTGGGAAGGGAAAGCACTCCTCCACCCTGAAGGGAGCATTCAGCTTTGGAGAGAGGAATTGACAGCTGGTTTTTATTAGCCTCTAAAAGGCAATGTTGGGCTAGGTGTGGGACCTTTGGTCTGGAAGAGAAGCCTTTTCTGGTCAGTCCCAGGGGTGGAAGGTCAGGCTTACTTGGTCTCCAGCCAAAAGGCACAAAATTCGAGAAACTGCTTTGATTTTTCTCTGGCTGTTGATGGGAGCTGGGCTGGTGCAGTGGGACAAGAATTGGTCACTGCTGTGGCTTGAACTGGGCATGGACTGGGCACTCCTACAGCATAGGCAATGAGTTATGATAATAAAGACAAGGCAAGGGAGACAAAACCCACTGAAATTTAGGGAAAATGGATTGTGGCCACACCTTTACAGACAGATAATTGGGATGCTGCTGCACAAAAATGTCTGCTATTTAAGGGCAGGAGGAAAATGAAGGCAGAAGAACTTCTCAGGCTTGCATTTCATGCTGGAAAATGCCATAATTTTCTGCAAGATGTCTGGTGGAGGAGAAATTTCAGGTTGTTGCAATCTTTCTGATTTACAGAGGTGGCCTGGTATGCCAGAGGAAGGACAAAGAGTGGTCTCATCCCCTTGTAAAGCTGTCTGTGCTATAGGTACAAGGCAGTTTGCATATGGCCTCTGTAGGATCCGGCCTCTATCTCTAGGGTTTGGGAACTACAAGAAGAATCGCAGAGCTTCTGCCTCCCTCTGACTGCAACATCTTGGGACAAAAACCTTGGTGTTATTTACCTTAGAGCTGCCAGGCATTGCTGAGGCACGGCCAGAGCTGCACCCTCTCCATGCATGATGAAGTGTGGCTGTGATAGATGCTTCCTGGAGATGTGACACTTCTCCCTGGATGTGTACAGATCAGTCTTGTACCAGTGTATTTGCCCCTCAGAAGTAACAATGCTTGCTATGAGGCAGCCCAAAGCAATGACTCCTCAATTATGTTCCCTAGTCTTGATTTAATTTGGAAGAACTTCACTTTCTGAGTCCTTACTTTTTCATATATACTCTGACTCTTCAGCATTTTGAAAATTATTTTAGCATCAAACAGTCTTTTCTTGTTCTCCCAGTCAGAAAATAAAATATGTATGTGAATATTCAAAATTCATATGATAATAATTTAGCTTATTTCTAGTAAGTGGCAGAGCCTTTTTTAAAAATGTCCCTATCAATGCTTGAAATGGAAACTTAGGAAACCAGTGAAAAACTTGTCTCTGCTTAGCTAGTAAATAGGGTCAAGGGCACAAACCTGGTCACTGACCTGTCATTTATTATTATACATGATTTCTCACCAAAAAAAACCACTCACCAAAGTCAATGCAGAGCTTGGGGGATTAAAGCAATATGTTTCCTGATGCAGAGTGTGGGTAATGGAGCTTAGTTTTCCATTCCAGTTGTGCTTTGGGACACTAAATGGCCACTAGCTCAAAGTTATTTATATTTGTAGCTGGAGCCTGTGCCTCAAGATGACCAGAATACTTGTTTAAAATGTAGGAATGGCATCCTGTCACATGCTTGGGCACCTTCCAGGCATTGGTACCAGCTAAACAATTAAAAAAAAAATTCATTGGGAGCATTTATCCATGGCTCCTTTGGCTGCCACATGAAGAACACACACTAATGATGGGTGATATGCTGCTCTAACCTCTTTGGGAGGATGGCAGCTTTTGTAGATCATTCATAGCAAACAGAATCTTGAAATTCACTGATAAAAGTGTAATAGCACACCCCACAATACACATAATTGTATCATATCATTAAATATTTGGACTGTGCCATGACTCAGGACACTGCTGCAGAGATTTTTTAAATGAATGAGCATGGAGCTCTGCTAAAACAGAGTTTACAGTGGAGTCCTGGATCTGCAGATGTGTAATATTTTCCTGAGTCATCCACAGAGGATCTTCTTCTGTGGCAGGGATGGAAGAAGAGAGAGAGAGGAGATACAGACATAAAAACAAATGATAAATGAAATGCTACTGAAGGGTACATGGGTGGTCCTAGGCATTAGTTACAGAAAATGCCTTTTTGTGTCTGTGTGGTTGGTTGAAATCCAGTGGAGTTCAGCACCTGTGTGGCATCTTGCTCCCAATGGCAGAGTTATGGTTTATATAACATGAGTCTGGGAAGGTCTGCAACAAATTCAGGACTTTTGCAAGGAATTGCAGGATTCCTTGAGTGAAAGTCACTCCTGCTGAGTTGCATTTGAAATCAGGGACAGGTGTAGCTGAAGTCTGGGTGCAGGGAGTCTCACCTGTGCTGTCCATGGTAGTTTTTAAGACTGATGTCAGCCTTCTAAAGCTCAGGGGAGACCTTATCACTCTCTACAACTGCCTGAAAAGACACTGCAGGGAGCTGGGGGTCTTTTCTCCGAGTTATCGAGCAATAAGACCAGAAAAATAGAACCAAATTCACCATGAGAGGTTAAGATTGGATATTACAAGAAATTTCTTTCTTCCAAAGGGTTGTTTAGCCCTGGAACAGGCTGCCTAAGGCAGTGTTGGAGTCCTAATGCCTGGAGGGATTTAAAAGCTGTGTGGATGTGGCACTTGGAGACACAGATTAATGGTGGGCTTGGCAGTGCTGGGGGAATGCTTGAACTTGGTGATCTTGTAGGGCTTTTCCAACCTAAACTATTCTATGATTCTGTGTCCCAGCTCCATACACACTCTCCGTAAATCGTGCATGGACTTGCTGGTAGATTTGGAGAGGGCTTCACGTTTTGGAAGTTACCTGGTGCAACAGATGACAATAAAGCCTTATTTTCCAGTTCAGTTATCTTTCTGACATGATAATGAATTTCTTACAGCACCCCAAACATATTTCTAAAGATTAGCAAGAAGATGATTTTCTGAACATTTAAGTCTAATAACTAGGTCAGTTAGGAAATGCAATCCAGAAAATCTCATCCAGCTGCCTCTCCTTTTGTTAATGGATGGATACAGCCACATTCTGTAAAATCTTTCTTTGCAGACTGAAAAGCCAAAGTGGGTTGTTTGCTCAACATCCACTTGCTTCCCTGGGGCTTAAATGCCAATGGAAAGCCCCAGCTCTGGTTTCTTAATTGTCACATTTGTTTGACCAGTTCTGTTTTAAGAAAATCCCATTAAAAATGGTGAATCATTGTCTCCTGCTGATGTGAATGGTAATAGCTTTGACCCATAGAAGCAGTAGGACTCCTGACTTTTAATGACTGCTAAACTTTTAGATTTAGATTACTGGTTCAGCACCCAGGTCTGGTGAAATAAACCCTCCCATGCACACCTTGGCAGCTCCCAACCTCCCAGGTGCCCCAAAAGCAGCCATGCTTTGCCACCAGAGGATGAGGAGCAGGAGACAAAAAACTGCAACTATTCAACCATGGACTTCCCTGATTCATCACAGCACTTAGAACACAACATGTCACATAAAGAGTATTTAAATATGTGCTGAAATAGTTTGACAGATCAAGCCTGAGGGCTTGACTGTGCACAGAATTTCTCAGATTAAAGGTCTGGAATGGTTTGAAACTTTCCAAGGCTCTTCCTGAATAACTTCCTGTATGCATGTGAATAGTGCAGAGCATATTTATCCTATATCCTTCATGTATGTATCCTTCTGGTTTCTTACTCTTTGTCCCTCCTTTTCACTTGTATCTCCTATGTCCTCCTGTCATGATGAACACATGGACGAGTAGCTCCCATGGACACAGCAACAAGTAGATACTTGTACTCCAGTGTCATTTTTTAATGATTCCTCTGCATGTCAGACATGGTATTGTGGTTGCCCTGTCAGTGCTGGACTCAATGATCTTACAGGGATTTTCTAACCTTAATGATTCTGTGATTCTGAGCCTTAACAAACTGTTAGCACTCAAGAAAACCACACAGATTGGAAACATTCCCTTCTTTCCATATTCCTTCTTGCCTTAAGTTGCAAGGTATGGCTGGGGGTGTGTATTCTATTGCCATCTGTTAGAGGTGTGGCAGTTATCTTCTGTTAATTGGGCAGTTTGCTTTATCTCTTCCACAAACCAATCCTCCCTCCGGAAAATATCTGCTGTTAATGGGCCATTGAGTGTCACTGCATGACTGGTGAAATTATATTACCCCATTGTGAGATGCTCTGCCCAGAGGGAGGAGCCAAGCATTCCTACCTGGATATAGTCTGAGAGTTGGAACACCAGAGACAGCCTTTTCTCGCTGGATTCCCAGAGGAGCAGCTTTCTTCTCCACTGGATTCCCAGAGGAAGACCAGGCCCATCTACACCACCACCAGACCTTCAGTGGAAAACTCCACCCTTCTACACCATCACTGCTTCAACAGAACCAACCTGTCACTGCAGGACTGCAGCCACCATTAAATTGGACTGCTACCAACACCCTGACCAGGTTATGTTCTGACTCTGTCAGTGCTGTTTTGTGTTACTGCATTCCTATTTTTATCTTTACTTTTTTTTTCTTCCTTGTAAAGAACTGTTATTTCTATTCCCATATCTTTGCCTGAGAGCCCCCTAATTTCAAAATTATAACAGTTCAGAGGGAGGGGGTTTGCATTTTCATTTCAAGGGAGTCTCCTGCCTTCCTTAGCAGACACCTGTCTTTTCAAACCAAGACACTACTCCACACCATCACCTCTCAGCACCTATTAAGGCCAGTCACCTCTCAGCACCAATATTAAGACCATGAAGATCCTATGGAAGGACACATCTCGCTGTGTTGTTTGCACAGTTCTGAGCACAGCAGGTGCCTACTGCCTAATCATGAGTATTACAACTGCCACAACTTACTCCTTCTACACCTATTGACTAATAACAGCTGCATTTTCTCTACTGCCCTTTAAAGGTTAAGGTAATTTGGAAAAAAAGGCTATTTATACAGAAATCAGAGCATTTGCACAGTAAGTCAGACTGCAATAGATATACCAGGCAATTCCCCTATGTAAATAAGTCTTCCCTGGAGAACCCTGACAAAACCTCCTCCTCATAGGTACACATTTGTGGGGGTCAGTGGGATGGGAGAAGGGCCAGGGAAATGGAAGTTCAGAGCAGTTTGAGTCACTGGGCAACTGTCACACAAAGACAAATGGAGATGCTGTGCAAAACAAATAATATAATGGCTTTGGGAAATTGGGATTGTGTACATAGGGTTCTTTGCAGTTCACCCAGGACCTTTTGTGACTTGTGTATATGAATGCAATCAGCAAAGGGACACAGACACAAAAAATGTATCCTATATAAGGAGCTGTCCTGAAAACAGACCATAAGGAAACTGAGTGTCTTGATCCAGGGACTAAAGCATTTATTCTCTTTCCTTTCACCTGAAACCCACAATTAAACCAAATGAAAAAAACCACAAGTACTTTTGCAACCAGCATCCGTTTTTTCAGAGCCCATAGCTGACAGATGTCTTAAATTCAGACTCATGAGGCCTTAAGTTCAGAAGCCAGTTGTGCTTTTCTTTCTTACAGGGTTTTTATCTTAAGGGTTTTTCTTCTAATTTTTTTCCTTTAATTTTCCTTCTTTCCCCTTTTTTTTCATTTGTTCATTTGTCCTTTTTTTGTTGCTGTTTTCTTTTTTTTTTAATTTTTCCTTTACCTTTTTATTAACATCTTTTTTACTTTTTCATTTTTGCTTATATTCTTTTGATGTTCTCCTTTTTTCTTCCCCCCCCTTTTCCCTTTTCTTTTTTCTATCTTCTTTTAATTTCTTAATTTTATTTTTCTTTTCCCTTCTTGTTTTTCTTCCTCTTTTTCCCTTTTTATTTTTTTTTACTTTTCCTCTTTTCTTGTATACATTTGTTTTTCCTTTTTCTTTTTCTTTTTCTTTTTCTTTTTCTTTTTCTTTTTCTTTTTCTTTTTCTTTTTTTTTTCTTTTTTTTTTCTTTTTTTTTTTTTTCTTTTCTCCTTCTCCTTTTTCCTACTTCCTTCCCTTCCCTTCCCCCCCTTCCCTTTCCCTTTCCCTTTCCCTTTCCCTTTCCCTTTCCCTTCCCTTCCCCTTCCCTTTCCCCTTCCCTTTCCCTTTCCCTTTCCCTTTCCTTTCCCTTTTCTTTCCCTTTCCTTCCTTTCCCTTTCCTTTCCCCTTTCCCTTTCCCTTTCCCTTTTCCCTTTCCCTTTCCCTTTCCCTTTCCCTTTCCTTTCCCTTTCCCTTTCCCTTTCCCTTTCCCTTTCCCTTTCCCTTTCCCTTCCCCTTTCCCTTTCCCTTCCCCTTCCCCTTTCATTTTTATGTTTTCCTCCCTGTTTCTCTTTCGTTGGCAGGCAATCACCAAGACACCAACCCCGAAACCGACCTGAAAGCAAAAACCAGACCTCAACATTTGCTTTTTCCACCGATCACGGACGATCAGAGAAGAGGTTTGGAACCTGCAGGCTGACAGCAGGACGTGCTGAGGTACAGCTTGAGCAGGGACTGCCTCAGGCGGCGATTCCTGACCCTCGCAGAGGAGCCAGATCTGCTGGCAGAGCGCGGTGAGTGTCCCTGTCCTAGTCCGGGGCAGCGGAGCGCGGAGCACCCCCGGCAGCGCTCACCTTCCGGCCGAAACACCGACTCGCTGTTTTTGTTGCTAATCACTGTTAATCATTAACCTCTCATAAGAATAACGCCGCTGAGTCCCCGCCGTGCCCGGGGGCGGTGGCCGAGCCCCCTGCCCGTGTCCCGGCCCCGCTCCCGAGGGCTGTGCCGGGATGGCAGCAGGGAGGGGATGCGCGGAGCCCCGCGGGGCGCCGGCCTGCCCGCCAGGGCATCCGCGGGGCGCGGAGCCTTTTGTTATGCTAATCCGAGCTGACATCACTCCGCATATCAAAGCGGAGGGGCCGCATATAAGGCGGCTCCGGGGGCCTCCCCGGCAGAGCGGCCCCGGTCCCCGCGCAACCCGCTCCGGGCCGAGGTAAGCGGAGACCGCAGGGTGTGCGAGCCACTGCCGGGAGAGGTGGGAAGGGGACAGCGGCTCCTCGGAACGCCGAAGGTGCGGGGCTGGCCAAGAACAGGGGTTTGCGAGGCGTGGACGGAATTCCAAGGAGAGGGCATGCATCCCGGAGGATGCAGGGGAGTAGGAAGACGCTGGGGGGTTCGGGGGAGAGAGGATTTTTAGAGGCTGCAAAGCAGACCGAGGAGATGCCAGAGAGAGAGGCGGTTTGGAGACTGCAGGGGACAAGGGAGACCCGGAGGATTGCAAGGAAAAGGGAGACCCGGGAGGATGCATGGGGCAGGGAGAACCGGGGGAATGCGAGAGAGAGGGGAGGCTTGCACACTGCAAGGGAGAGGGGATACCCGAGGGAAAACAAAGAAGGAGGAGACTCGGAGGCTGAGTTAAGAGACTTGACTCCCGGCAAGGGGAAGTGTGAGTGCAGGAGCGAGGGGAGGACCCAGGGGAGAGGGAGACCCAGAGCGTGGAGACACCCGTGCCCGATGAGCTGCATGGGAGAGGAGACGCCGGAGAGTTGGAAGGGACACTGGAGACCCAGGGGCTGCTGGCAGAGGGGAGACGTGGAGCTGCAAACGTGCAGGGCAACGCAAGGAGCTCCAGAGGAGAGAGGAGTCCGGGAGGCTGCGGGGTAGTGGGGACACCCAGGGGCTGCGGAGGAGGAGGAAGATCCAGAAGGCAACCAAGGAGTGGTGAGACCCGGCAGCTGGAATCAGCTCTGCCACCCTCTATTCCTTTTCTCTGCTCCCACTCCTCACTGCAGGTCATCTGGGGATGTGCTACCCCTAAACCAGGCTGCTGTGTTCTCGGAGAGAACTGCAGGCTGGCAGCAGAGTCAGGTGGATGTCTTTGTTTCCTAGATGGGAAAACTGGAAAAATGTGAGCTGAATACTCACACTTTTATGTACAGTTAAAATTGCCTGTTCCCATCCCTGAGTCCAGAGTCTTGGAAGTGACTGATGGGAGTGTTTTCTGTGTGCCAGAGCGTGGCTGGCTGCAAACAGCCTTGAGGTGAAGAGAAAAGAGAGCTTTGAGTTAAAAGCAGCTCCTGTTTTTAGGAGTCCACAGGCCACTTGCTGTTGGTTTGATCAGTGACCCAGAGCTCACCAGAGCTGTAAACATCACATCTGCCCCAAAGTGTGTCCCAACCTTGCAAATTGCTCTTGCAAATGTAATCTGTGTTGGACTGAGTGGAAGAATGCATTATTACCTCTCCACATAAAAGGGGTGCAATTGCATGCAAAGCTCACAGTTCTTTGGGGAGGTATGGAGGAATTAGATAATTTCTCTTCCACTCCAGGGGTTGAAAAAGCCCCAAACTGTGACTTTTGCAAGGGGAGGGGGGTGGAGAGTAGAGAATGGTGTTGGCTGGTCAGGTTTAGTGAGAGCGTTTTAGACCATCTGAGACATTTTACACCCAATTCTTGCGTTGTCCAGCAGTTCATAGGGGTGAGATAAGGGGTCTGAAATATCTAAATAGACACTGAAAGGCATGGGCAGGATTAAGGGTTAAAGGTTTCCAGTGTGCTTGTAGAGCAGTGGGAAGAAAAGGGGTCCCAAAGATTAAAAGGTACAGAAATACTCTGAAACAAGAAGCACGTATGCCTGGATGCTCATGGGAGCACTGCCTTCAAGGGATGCATCAAACCCAAATCCAAGTGGGCATTAAGGAAAAACAATCCATGGCAATGAAATCCTGCCTCCCTTGCAGGCAGTCAGTTTTGTCTTGGGCTTCAAGGGAGCCAGGAACTGGCTAGAGGTTTTAATAACCCTAGAGGTTATTAAAATCCTTTGTAGTAACAGCACTTCTCTAGAAACCCTTTACGCCAGGCGCTGGGGCTGGGATAGCCAAAAAGCAGCCTGAATAGAAAAATATGCTGCAGATGGCAGAGAAAACACTCAGAAATATTCATTTCCCCAACCCAATTCCTCCCTAAATGGGAATATTTAGGCAGAAATCTGCAGCTGGGCAAATCCAGAGCTGAGGATCAGGTAGGATACCCTTTTTCCAGGGTAAGAGTTTCCCAAAGCTGACTGCTCCAACCATTCCCAGTCCCTTCCCAAACCTCTTTGAGGGGGTGTTATGGGGGGATGAACAGTTACAGTTTGGGTTTGCCAGTGTGCTGTGCAATGGGTTGTGAGACTCCAGAGATGCAATGTGGTGGCCAGGTTTTTCTGTTTATTTTACTGTTGTCTTTCTCATGGGATGGGAAACCACTGCAAAGACCACAAAAAGCAGCCTGGAGCGGTGTCTGAAGTGAGTAACTGAAGGGAAACCCATTTACTGCTATTAATACTGCTGCTAAAATAAGCAAGCCATGCCCTGGAGACAGAGAGGACCCCTCTAAGGATTTAAGTCCTGCATCTGGTTTGTTTATCTGTTTGGCCTGAAGAAGGAAAAAACCAACAAAAAGAAAAGGGGTGTGAGGGTATCCTTGAGAGCTTTTTTGTCTCCTCCAGGCTGCTCCCTGGAGACAAAAATGGGATTTTATGTTTACAAAGTTGTAGCCTTTTCCGTGAGCTCCAGGTGCCAAGGACTTGGAAGAAGTGAGAGGCAGAGTTAATGAGGTGAGAAGAAAAGCAAAAGGTAAAGAGCAAAACACATTTATTGTAACAGATCAGAGAGAAACATCTGCAGGGCAAGGGCACCTGCATTAAGTAGGGAAATGCAGTTTTTCTTATTTGTCTTCTCTGCAGAAAAAGAAAGAGGAAAAAAATCTGGAGAGAAGAAAGCGAGAAATGAATAGCTGAAGATTTGAGCTAATCTGAAGATCTATCTTTTTTTATTCTTCTTCTTCCTAAGCAGTTGTACAAACTTTTTGGAGAGGGGAAGAAAAAAAACCCAGTAAAGTGAAGCAGTGAATGAAGTCTTGCCATGTGCAGGGTTAAATGGAAACACACAATCAGACCATAACTCTGTGTAATTCAACCCATACGGTTTGTCTGTCTGTTGACTCGAAAGGTTGTATCGAGGCTTGGCAAGGGAGAGGACTGAGAAGGGATAATCCAAACCTTTTCATGATTCATAAGCCACTCCTCTGCAATTTGGATAATAGATTTCTCTCTCACAGTGACTCGCTAAACTTCAGAGTTAACCATAGCTCGGGCTCTTTCTCCTTTCAGGTTTTTCATCTCCAAGAACGAGCATTCCCCAAACTGAAGGAAAATACACTGCACAAAATATTAAGAAAACTCCTTTTTTAAAAACAAACTTCTTTGGAGAAGCTGATTTCCTTTGGCTAGCAGGAGAAAGTGGAGAAAATGAAGCCAAGTCTGCGATTTTTCTTAGCTGGTTTTCTGCTGTTGATTCTGCAGACAGGGCTTTGCTATGGGATAAAATGGATGTAAGTATCTGGCTCTATTTCTGCATTTTTAATGTTTTTGTAGGAATTGCTGGTCTCTTACCTGTTTGTACAACTGCTGCTTGAGGCATGCTGTAAACTGTTTAAAGAGCAGCAAGCACTGCAATTCTCCAGGCACTGATTGATTTCAAGTGTGTGTACTAGGGGCTTATGCTAACAATGTCTCCATCTTCTTTCTAAAATATGCATGATTTCGGCTCATTTGGGTTTTTTTCTCCTCATTGATACCAAGGGAAAGGCACACACTTGAATGCTCACATGAGCCACTCAATGAAGCTCCTAGCATTAGCTCCTGCTATGCTGGGAAACTCTCCCACCAGGACTCCTGGCTGTGCTGAGTAGGAACTGAGAGCAGTAGGGATGGCAGCTGAGATAACGCTGCCCATCTCCAACCACAAGGGATGCTTGACAGATAACATGGCTTTTTTCTGGACCTTTTAACCTTTGGATTTTGTGAAGGGTGTTAAAAATGAGGTGAGGAGGGGGTAGGAGGGTGAAGAAATACCAGGGACTGTGGTCAGGTCAGGATTGAGTTTCCTTGGAGGTAATGTACTGCAAAGTGAAAACATCACCATCTCGTTTTTTGCTTAAACAAGCAATTAGTTAGTTGCTTGCTGCAAAATAAACAAACAAACAGGCCACTCCAAAGCCAATCTGGTTTCACACCTTGACGAGTGATCTGTCTTTTCTACTTGGGTTTGGAGCTGGGCACAAAATAAGTAAGGGAATATGGGTTTTCCTCAAAGGTGCATCTTTGGTAGAAAAAAAGGCACAATAATATACAATGCCAGGAAGACTCTGTAGTGCATTGAAGCAAGGATCTTTGGGATAGGTGGTGAAACTTGGACAAGAGGTTCCTGTTTTGCTGCTCCTTCTGCCACAGAGTTCATGCTATGTCTAATTGCCATTCTGCTGTTCCATTGTCACTTGAAGCTCTACTCATACCACCTTTTATAAAGGCTTAAATTTGGATATCTTCAAATTAAGGTATCCCATTGGAGCCAGTGTTTTTACTCCCCATCATGCAGTCAGGGAAGAGAGGATCTTCCAGACGGCAATTCATCTTCTCCAAACAGAGATATCCAACAGAAATGTGATAGCCTCTGGTGATGCTGTGTACTGCAGGTAGCTGTCAGGTGGGAGGAAGAGTCACCCACTTTAGGGCGTCTTTCAAGATGGCATGCTTGCCTATGGCAGAAAGATAGGAACTAGATGATTTCTAAGGTTTCTTCCAACCCAAACCATAACATAATCTTCCATCTGCTGTCTCCATACTGTAAGGACCATCTGGAAGTAGAGGAGAGTAAGAATCTGGTTTGTTCTTCACTGCCTTGGCTTTACACCTTGTAGTAGTCAGCAAGAGCTCAGTTACATAACCCAGGTCTTTCTTTCCACCAACTTCCTCCAGTATTTAGGCTCTAAGCTCTGCCTATATCCAGCACTAGGAAAGGCAGGCATCTCCTTTCTGAAGGACATTTAGCAACATGTCCATGGGACTCCTTTGCAATGTTTATTTCTATGCAGCACAGAAATAAAGCTGTTTTGTGGCACCCTGATTCAGCAGGGTTTTTATGTGTAGAGCCATGACTGACTGGAGGTACTTGTCCATATGCTTGGCACTGGTGTCCCACTTAGGCAAGAAGCTTAATCATGAGTGAAGGGCTTGGGTTCCTTCGAAGGGCAGGGGTGAGATGAGCTCCAGAAGGAACCTGATAGTAGGGAATGGACAAGCCATAGACATGAAAAATGCTGAGAGGCAGGGAAAGGTCCCTAATATCTTTGCTGTCAAAAGCAGCCTTTGGGCTGCTAAGTGGTGAAGCTGCAAGGGTTGCTTTTGGGGATGAGTGGGGGGAGAAGCAGTTGGGGGCAAGACACCACAATTGCTGCTCCTCTACTTCCCAGCAGACATATCCCCCCTATCAAAAAGTGAGTGGGAAAGATGAAAGCTGGGATTAAAGTGGTATTTGAAGCATGAATGGCATGCAGATGCACCACTGAGCTCCCCTCACACCTGTTTAAAACCTGGCAGAGACCTGCACTCTCTGTCCACAGCACTTTGCAACTGGGATGCTGGCAGCTGGAAATTCACAGAATTATGTTTGGTTTTTCTTTTGTTTGCTGTTTGTCCTCATTTCCCCACCCTTATTTTCCTATGGAAACACAGGCTAATTTTCCCTGCTCCCCATCACTCTTTCTTCTTGGGGCTCAGGGACTGTCCTTAGAAATTGCATGGGTAAGTTCTTGAAAAACAGAGTACCAAATACTGAGTAACACCTCAGACCTGCTTATCCCAGCTCTGGATTCATATTCTGGGTGCTGTACAATTGAAATCTGCTCCTTCCTTCTCTTGCTCATGAACAGAGAGGTGGGGGAAAAGAACAGGATGAAAAAGGAGGAAAGTGCTATGTGATGCTTTCAGCTGAGGGACTTTCTCACTGGTCTGCCCACTGCATCATTTTTGTACTCATGGTGCCAGAGGCAAGCTTCAAAGAGGATTTGGGAAGGGAAGGGAGAGATAAGGAGGTGGGTTTCACCAGCCTGGAGATGAGGGAGTGACTGATAAGAAAGGTGATGGGAAATTTAATTTTGATTCAGTGAGTGATGTAATTACAGGGGGAGGGGAAGAAGAAGAAAAACACAATTTTCAGCCATTTAGGACTTCTCAGTAACAAAAATATGCCCTGAAAATTAATCAAAGCAGGGAGAAGGTAAAAAAAGAAATTATTTATTTTATTTTGCTTGCCTTCTTTTTATGAGCTCTGTGGTCCAAATTCCCATCTGTTGGAAGTTGGTGCTGGGCCCCACCAAAGATCCAGCATGGTGTGTGGACAGTCAGCACCTTGTACACATGCTCTTGCTCTTGTATACATTTCTCTTGCTGGAGAAATTTCATATCTTGTGCTCCTTCATCTAAGTTCCAGAGAGCTACTCAGGTGTAAAGCCAGAGTATGGCTCCAGAGTATGCTTCCAGATCTTTGCTGGATCAGGATTGTTGTGGAGACACAGCCTTTCTCATCAATGTGTATGAGACCCTGTGTCCTTTTTTTTTGCAAACACTTTCCCATCCTGAGAGCAAAGCAGGTATGTGGGGAGGTTACATCATTTTGTGGTGCTCAGTGTTGTTTTGTCACAGTGGCTGGGAAGGTGAGGCAGCCATTGGTTTCCATGAGATATGTCTTAGGGCCAATGCATCTAGTAATTCTATCACCTTCCCCATCTGCTTTTGCAATCCATTCAGCTTTCCCAGGAGAGTTTGGGTTTGACCAAGCAGGTGCTGGAGCAACTTATTTGGGCAGAACTGAAAAACAGATGAGCATTAGAGGGAGCTGCAGCCAGATGTGCATGCCCCAAAGGTGTGCAGGTGTTGGGATGTCCAGGCACAGAGTGGCTTCTGAGGCACTTCTGCCTCCACAGGGATTGGCATCTCCTCTGTCCCTCTGTATTGAATGTCCTCTTCAATGTGGTTGTAAATAAACCAAACACAGCAAGTGATTTGAACTGGTTATTTTTGGGTTTGTTTTGTTTGTTTTCTATTTTGCAGGGGGGCTTTGTGTCTTTTTTTTTTCAGTTGTTTTTTGGGGCTTTTGGGGTTTTTTTGTTGTTGTTTGTTTTGTTTGTTTGTTTTTGGTTGGTTGGTTGGGTTTTTTTGGTTTGGTTTTTTTTTTTTTTTTTTATGGCTTGCAGAATATACCCAGGACAGCATTTTTGGGTGGAGCTTGGTCACTTCAGGAAGTCTCTGCCTGTCCCCATTGTGGTGACTCAATGATGTCTCATGTGCCCTGGAGCAATCCCCAGCTGAGCTCCATTCCCAGCTATTGCTGCACAGTTCCTATGGTTAAATTGCAGCCCTTCAGAAGCAAAAGGCAGCTTAACCACACCTTTTGGTGAACATGGGATGTCCCCCAGCCCACCAACCTTGAGCAGCCCTTCTGCAGCCAGCAAAAAGCAGGGGAGAAAATGGAAAGATTTTGTGCTTCCTGGCAGCTCCTGCTTCTCCCCTTCAATGAGCAGTGGGAGGGAGCTGGGACATGGAGACACGGGCGCCTGTGAGGAGACTGTCTGCCTGGCAAGGCACTGCTAGATGAGCTGCTGTGAAAGAGCTGCAGGATGGGGATGGCAGGAGGGGAGTAGGCTGGGGGTGAGGAAAGGGGAGTACCATGTCTTTGAAGTTTGCTCTTTGCTCCACAGGCAGCTCAGGAAAAGTTGACAAAGCTCCATGGCCTTCCTCGGCACGCAGTGAGCCAACTCGCTGCTGGCATTGACTTCATTCAAGCTTGGGCATGAAGTCAACAGCCTTGTGCCCACTACTGCCAGCACTGAATTTGGCACCATATCTGAAAACAGCTCTTATTTTAAGCTTTTAGTTCAGAGTTGGTTTATCCCCACACACACTTCTCTCCCTCTTCCTCTTCTTTCTTTCTTTTTTTTTCTTTCTTTTTTTTTCTTTCTTTTTTTTTTTTTCTTTTTTTTTTTTTAAACCACATAAATCCTACTTGTCTGTTTGAAAAGTCCTTGCACTTGTCTGTTTGAAAAGTCCTTGCAGAACTAGGGGAAGCATTTACCAGGGGATGGGGTGTCTTTCCCAGGACTTGTGGTCCCCAGGCTGGAACTGAGGCAGGGCAGGGTGGCAGGGGCATGAGCTGCCTTTGACTACCAGGAGCTTAGACAATGTTATTGTAACTCCCCTGCAAGCCTTTTCCAGATGAAAACCTGAGAAAATGAGGCTCCTACAGATTAAAAACCTTCAATGAGATCAAATACAAAAAGAACTCTTAATCTCTGCCTCTCTTTATTAACTTTTACCACTTACTTCACTCTCCACAGCCATGTAATTTTGTCTAAATCTTTTTGTGTCACCCACATCCCTGCAAGATTAAGGAGTTTAGGAATAGGCATTAAAAAGAATGCCTTTTCAGAAAGCAAAGCTGGTAAATTGGAGTAGAAGTTCATGGTTTCACCAGCAGTCCCTTTGTGACTTTCACAGATCATGTCACACAAGGGATCGTGGGCAGATGCCTTCAGAGAGAAGATTCTTCCACCCTTCAAGGGTGTTTTAAAGGACACCAATGTTCTGCTGCTCAGTTGAAGGAGTTTTTCTCCCTTTGGCTTGACCAGGAGCAGTGTACTACTCACAGGATACCTTGTAAACCAAATAATATATGACTTTCATTGATATCTACTGACATCTGAAGGTGCTTCTTCCTAACCTGTACTTTCTATGAACAGTCCTCTCATGGGGCCCAGACATGCAGGAATGGGGCCATAGCTCTCAAAGGACCTAACACTGCAGAGCATTAATGTTTTTAAATCAATTTAAGAACTGCCTGGGATAACTAAAAGAGTAAACGAATGTCATGATCCATCTATGCATATTTCCTCTGAAAATATGTTCGTGGTTTTCTGTCAGTATCCAGAATTTCAATTGAAGGACCTGTGTGTTATGTGTAGATCAGGAGTGTTTGGTTCAGGCCCTATTTAAAGGGATGGATCAAATATGTATATTAAAAAAAAAACAAACCAAACATGAAACAACCACCCCTTGGTTTTCTGGAGAATGAAGGATGGGGCAGGAGAATTAAGTGAGAATGTTATCAGGAGGAAACAGTGAAAAACAGCATTTCCAGGGCGAAAGCAGGTAAAATCCCCTTTTCAGATGAAGAGTGTGAATCCACAGAAAGATGTTTGTCAGGGATTTTTTTTTCCAGGTTGAGGAATGAAGGATGTTCTTCTAATTATGCCCTTGAGGGCTGGAATTTAAGGCTGGCTGTGCCCCATTGGCTCCCGTTTCCCTCCCAGAGCTGGTGATCAGTGGAGACTGTGTGAAAACAAGCCAGAGACCCACCACCAAATCCTACCATGGAGAAGCCTCTCCTGGAGGATGTTTTTCATTCCACAAATAGATATTGTTTCCCAGTAATGTCATTGCAGGCAGTGGATATCCATCCCCTGATGCTGCCAGATTTCGAAAGCAGGGAGAGGTGATGCATTTCCACAGGGAGGGTTTAGAGTGACATGGAGTGAAGAAGATATTCCTAAATGTAGGACAGAGACTGGGCAAACCTAGGTTGTCAGGGCATGGAATAGATGACCTAATAGGTTCTCAGATTCCTGATCTGTGATTTATAAATGCACTTTTCAGTCTCAGTAAGTGACTACAGTAACTGAGTTTTCTTTTCCATCTCCATTACCTTTTAATTCTTCCTCCCGATGCTTGGAGATGTTTCCAATTATAGGTTCTCACAAGCAAAGACATGAAGTTTAGGCCTGGGTGATGCTCAGAAAACACCTTCCTGCATCTTGCAGTTTTATTCTTAGTAGGCTTCCTGGAACTCAGCTCATTCTGTGAGAAACAGCCATTGCTGCCATTTACTGGGTTCTCACCAATCAGAAGGTATTTTCCTTCTTCCCTGAAGTAAATGGCTTTCTTGTTGCACTATAAAACTGCTTCTCTAATGGTGATCACTTCAAGCCATCTGTAATAATAGTTTCATTGCATCACATCCTGTTTTTTCACACTGAGGATGAGTTTCAGTCGGAATTCTGCTTTCATCCCTACCTGTAGATGGTTATTTGTGCTATTCATGACTTGTCTGTAACAGTGAGATAGGGGTACTTCAATGTAGCCTGCCAGGTCCTTTAAAGAGGCTGAAGACCTCTAGAAAAGATCAGAAAATGTTGTGTAGGACCTAGGAGATATATGCATCCTTCTGGAGGGCCAGCCAAAACATTCCAAGGCCTCTCTAGTGCCACCCAACACGTCTGCTTAGAAAACTGAGCTGCTGCCTCGTGGTACAGCCTCTCTCAGAGACGTGGAATGTTCCTCATTTGCCTGAAGCTCAGGCTGTGAAGTTCTCTCACTGCTCCTGCCACACCCTGCCTGTTTCCCTTCCTGCTGGGACATGCCGTTCTGGAGTCTCTATCATTTGTGCTCTATTACTGATGAGCCGCTTTGGCCTCTTGCCTGATTTGTGTTTCAGCTCATTCCTGGGAGTTGCTGATAGGCTTTCTGGGATAACTTTTCATAGATTCCTGGTGTCAAGTGCTCATATCTCATTCAAGCTCTGTGCTTATACCATTCAGATGTCTGTGTCCCTGCTTGGTGTCTGGGTTTCCTATATAGAGCAGAAAATGAGCACTTCTAAGTCATGATGGTATCTTACTATAGGTCCCAAAAGCACAAAAGGCTAACTACTTCCTAGATGTGGCTTTTTGCTTTCCATGAGCTAAAGTAGGATCCTGAAGGATTGCTGTGAGGTCCCCAGTGTAGAGGTTTGCAAGTCAGGTGACAGTCGTACTATTCAGAGAGCCATGTCTCTGCCTTCAAGGACATGATCTCTCTGTTCAGATACCTGAACACCCAGTGTATCACCAACAAGTTTTTTCTCTACCAGTTCAGGTTCACATCTAAGGCAGGATGAGTTGCCTTCTGGAGGGGCCCCTCTCCAGACAAGGAACATTGTATGAACACCAGTGTGTATGGGAACGAGATGAACTGCAGGGCGGACTTTCTGAGGATTGAATCATAGAATCATTTAGGTTGGAAAAGACCTCTGTGATCATTGAGTCCAACCAATAACTTAACACTGCCAAGTCCACCACTTTTTCCTTTCTCTTGAAATTCACTAGCAATGACTTCTGCTTCCAGTATGTTTAACAGACCTGTTAAATATGTGTATGAAGTATATATTTATATAGCTTTCAGAGCAGTGGTTTCCCTTCCAAGTTTGCCACTGTTTATCTAGTGCCAGAAATGCCAAACTCCCTGTCACCTGGGAATTTGTCAATGTCAGCCTATTCATCCCCAGCAAGGATTTAATACCTCCAGTTTTCATTAGGGCTCAATTTTAGCTCTGTTTCCATCTCATTTAACTTCTGAAGAATGTGAATGTTACAGTAATAAAGTAAAATGCGCCCCAAAATGTGTTTGCTAATAAGCCAAACTAACCAAGATGGCTTGGGATGAATCTGAAAGCCAATACATTTAACAAGCACAGAAGGAAATATGTGTTAAAGCTGTGTTGCCACGATCAGATGCCATCAGATTATTGATTCAGCCTGCTAGAAAGTTGTTTTATGGGAATGAATAACTTTTATGACTACCCTAAGAAAGTCAAGAAGATACAAAAAGAGTTACACACTTGGCTTCTGCTGATTGTTGTGGGGGCTCAGGGAAGAGGAGTACAGCCCTGTAAGATGCATGTCAGTATTTGTTCTTTTTTTAACCTGGAAAATTTGCCAATTGGACAGTAGAAGAACCACCACTGTGGGATGTTGTTCTTTTCTTCCATGGTAACATATGTGCGGGTGTTCATGGATCCCTTCTCAGATTTGGCTGTGGTGCTCTCTCTGCACATACTCCCACTGAGCTTTTGCACTGTGGTTTTTGGAGACTAGAGAAACAGACTTATCTATCTGCAACGGTGATTGAATCAGTAGAGGCCCTTGGCATTAACTCTAAGTGAAAGCATATGTTTTGCAAATTTGATGATTTTTCCCTGGGCCTTGCAGGAGATTTTCTACATAATTAATTACATGACATTTAGCATAATCTTTTGAGAGTGTGTGAGACAGATGCTGAATACAAAATACTGATAACACCAACATTGCTTTTTTTCCCAAATGCCACAGTCTTGGAAGATCCAGATTTCTTTTATCATGGAACTGATGGGTCATTTTTTACTCTGTTGGGAGGTCTGTGCTCTTCATTCTTCAGCAAACAACGTTCGCCATAGGATTTACACATCCGATTGACTTGACACATACCCCTGGAGCTTTGTGCAGCCTCCCCTCAGTAATGGAGAGAATTGCAGGCTAATAAAGGGTGTTTCTTCCCACAAACTTTATATGAATCACTTTTCATGGTTGCTCATCTTTCTCACCAGCTTTATCTAAGCACCTATTTAGAGAAAGCTTTAATTAAGTCAGGTGAATGTAGACGACTAGACTGTGTTTTAATGCTTTTGTGCATGTGCTTGTCTCCTCAGAGCTCTGTCCAAGACTTCTTTGGCTTTGGCCCTGAATCAAACCCAGCACTGCAAGCAGCTTGAAGGCCTGGTGGTTTCTCAGGTGCAGCTGTGCCGCAGCAACCTGGAGCTGATGCAGACCATTATTCAGGCAGCGCGGGAAGTGATAAAGACCTGCCGGAAAACCTTTTCAGACATGAGGTGGAACTGCTCTTCAATAGAGCTGGCTCCTAACTACCTGCTGGACTTAGACAGAGGTAAAACAGCACTGCTGGCTCACTTGGGACTGCAGTCAGTAGAGTCAGCCTGTGTGTGTGTGTGTGTGTGTGTGTGTGTGTGTGTGTGTGTGTGTGTGCTGGAGATAGGAAGGGTCTTGCTCCTGGGAGGCCATGGAGGGACTACAAAGCCTACTTGTCCTGTTCTCTGAGACCACATTCATCATTATGGTGCCAGTCATGCCCAGAGGCTCTTGGATCCAAGACCTTGCCTACCACAACTCTTAAAAAGCAGACCACCGTTCTGGTCTGCTCATCCCACTGGGAGTCATGGGATGAGCAAAAGGAGGCAGGAGAGTCCACAGGAGGGCTTAACCACATGCTCCAGGAGCAAATCACACTGTAATGAACAAGATGCCTGAATCCATGACTCCTTGCCCTGCTGGCATGTTGTCTTATGTTGAAGAGTTCACTTAGATGTGCTCCAGACTAGTGGTGCCATGGGACATCTCAGCAGCAGTGAATTGGTGTGTTGGCTGCTCTGTGGGACACAGACTATGTGAGTCTCTTTTTGGGGAATGTTTATGTGGCCCAGGAGGCTGAGCTGGAGTTCTTGTCTCTTTCAGGCACAAGGGAGTCAGCATTTGTATATGCCCTCTCTGCTGCTGCCATCAGCCACACCATTGCCAGAGCCTGCACCACCGGGGACCTCCCTGGCTGTTCCTGTGGTCCCATCCCAGGTGAGACACCTGGACCTGGGTATCGATGGGGAGGATGTGCAGACAACCTCAACTATGGTCTTATCATGGGGTCCAAATTTTCAGATGCTCCCATGAAGATGAAAAAATCAGGATCACAAGCCAATAAACTGATGCATCTGCACAACAGTGAAGTAGGGAGACAGGTAACAAATCCACAAGAGTTATTGTACTTGTACAATCATCTGTAGTGTTGGTCACGTGGTGAGGTTCAGTGTCTCTATCAGCTAGCAAAAGGAGCAGGTTACTCAAAGATTGCTCTGAAGTCCTTTGGCCTGCTGAAAACTGTAGCTGTGTAACTCCCCCTGTGACTCAGGGAGTCCCAAATGCTGTTATTAGCCCTGTTTAACCGTGGGTGGGATGTCTCATTGCCCCATTTGCACAGTCAGTGTTGGCTCTGGCTCTGCCTGCCCCAGGAGGTGTGGTGGGGATGGGTCCCATCGTGCTGGGCATTGTAGGGGCAAAGTGCTGTGTAAACGTGGAGGATTATCATCTGCCAGATGCATCCAGCAGCAGTTGCCTCCAGCCATCCCTGCAGGCAGGAGTGAGGATTTTTTTTTCCTTTTCAAACTGCTATGCTAGTGATTATTCTCATATCTGGCACAAGCGGCTTTTAACAGCTTGCATCCAGTGGAGGGATAATATTTACCACGTGCAGTGCCTGGTGTGCACTGATGTGCAAATCCCTATAGCAGCTGTCCATACAGCTGAAGAAAGGAATGGGGGAGGGCTATAAAACTGACCCCTGCACCCATCTCTGAGGCTCCAGTGGTTCCACAGACTGCTCCTACTGCACAGCTTGGTCTTTCCAGGGCTGCCTGTGCAGACAAACTTGGAGCATGCTGAGCTCATTGGGAGCTTGCTGTGTAGCTACAGGCTGAGTCCACCTTTGCAGAGCACAACCATGCTGAAGTTTCTCTCCCTGGCTCTTTTTTTTCCCCTACTAGTCCCACACGATTTGGTTTGTTTGCTTGGGGTTTGAGGTTTTGTTTTAAATTTTATTTTATTTTTGTAACGTCTTGATTTTTTGTTTCAATTGCAAAGGGCAAATTTTTGTTTGGGACACTGCGTTGCCATGGCTGGTGCATTCAGCCCTTCCTGGCAGCATCCTGCCATGTCCCACTGAAATGAGAATAGTGCAGAATCAAAGTAAAAGGCTATTTTGGCCCCCATGACCAGCAGAAAGGGAGGGTGAGAGTGCACTGAATTCAACAAAGCCATGACATCTCTCTTACCAAAGCCCAAAGCTGCTGGAGGTTGAAATTGATGTTAATTATCTATTAATGGAATGTTTTGATATTCATATCCTTAGGAATTTAGAGGGTGGAAATGCAGCCCAATATAGATATCTAATCAAAATTCAAAATACTCTTCTGTCTTCTGGCTGCAAAGGAGCCCTTGCCCAAAGTAGTCCTGGACTGATAGTGATCACCAAAGAGCTGTGGGATCTCATTTGCTTTCAAAGTAGCCACTCTAGACTGCCTGTGCAGAAATGAGAACAGTAGGACTTTGCTGTAGCGGCTCCTGCTAAGGAAGTTCCTTCATTAGCAAGCTTGTGGGATGTTTGGCTGTAAGAGAAGGGCATTTCCTAACTCCTGCATTCCTTTTTGCAGGTCTTGAAAGCCTCTCTTGAAATGAAATGTAAGTGCCATGGAGTTTCTGGGTCATGCTCTATCAAGACCTGTTGGAAAGGCCTTCAAGAACTGCGAGACATTGCATTGGACCTCAAAACCAAATATTTATCTGCCACCAAGGTTGTTCACCGGCCCATGGGCACACGCAAATACCTTGTGCCAAAGGATATTGATATCAGGCCAGTCAAAGAGACAGAGCTGATTTACCTGCAGAGCTCACCTGACTTCTGCATGAAGAATGAAAAAGTGGGGTCACATGGGACCCAGGACAGGTGAGGACTTCTGCAGTGGGTACTCACTGTACTCTGCCCCCAAAGAGGAAAGGGCAAGAGGGGAACATGTATGAATAAGGGGCAATCAAGAAGGTGACACATACATGCAGGTAAAGCACGTCTCTGACATACAATGTGGTTTACCAGTTCCTAACCCTGTTAATGATGGCTGTGGCCAAGACAGGGCTTGCTGACACATTTTCCATTGCACAATCAAGCATAAGGTACATTTCAAAATTCCCTGGGCAGCTTACCTCCATGGGAACTTGTAAGGACCAAGCAGCTGCTTTATACTGTGTTGAGTCTCAGTTATTTCTTGCAGTCACTGCTGATTAGAAGAGCTGTTACTCTAAGGCTCTCCTAAGCAGGCAAATGTTAACCCAGTTAGAACCAGCATTCCTAGATTGCCTTAAGAAAAACCACCCCAAAACTGCAAAGATGATATTTGACTTTTTTCTTCTACTGCATATGAAAAGGTCCAGATGTGTTTGTATTGCTTATGACTCTGCAGAGAAATTTCTTTATTGCACTGATATTGGGGGTTTAAGGTCATTATGGTCAAGCCCAGCCTCCACTGGGCAGCATACTGTCCCCTTTCACAGACAGCAAACATGCCTTTCTCTTCCCACCATCTGTTTAATTTCCTCCAAGACAAGATAGTTCAACATTTCAACAATCTGAGCGTCTCTAGGTGGGCAGACCCATCTGATCTCTCTAGAGCCGAACCATCAACAGCCAAAAAAAGTGTATGTTTCCAGAATTTTCTTAATTTTTGTTAGGTGGCTGCAAGGGCTGGATTTCAACCTCTCTTGCTAGTTTACATTTCTTTAGATAGTTCTCATAATTCTGCTTTGCTCTTTCTCTTATTTCATGGGGGAGGCTCAGGCAAGTGGCAAGGAGTGCATGCCTGGCTCATTTTGGGATGCCTTCCTTTTAATGTAGTGGACATACATGTATTTGGACCATTATGGTTCAATGGAGAGAAGATTTTGCTGAAATGAAGTGACCCAAATGCAGACAAGATAAACTATATATGCATGTGGGAATGTGGCAGCTGGGGACACGGGTTAGTGGTGGGCTTGGCAGCGCTGTGGACTTGATGATTTAGAGGGCTTTTACAGCCTAAATGATTCTGTGATTCTGCATTAGCGTGTAAGTGGTGAACTGATCAGTAGATAAGAAAGCTGATTGAGACAAGACTGTCTTTTTTGTCCCCTGATGCTTTATAGCAGTTAATGTCCTGTAGCCTCTGACATCAATGCCTGGACTGCTCTACAATGGCACATATCTGACAGCTCTGTGGTGGGAACACCAGGTTGACCTTTATCACCAATTCAGTGGTGGAGCATTAATTATCAAGTGAAGATGTTTATAAGACACTAAGAATAGCTAGGAAAAGGCATGTATTGAAACAAGTTTCTGAAAGAAAACATCATCTTAGTGGAAGTGAAGTTTTTGTGGATTTGTGTGGATTTTGTATGATATTTGTGCCTTGAAAATGACCTCTTTGTTCTGCCTTTCTGTTTTGCAAAGAAAAAAACTGGTGAAGATTCTTTAGAAATTAGCTTTATAGGAATTGCATTAAATGAACAGGTTGGGTCAAAACAAAGTTGAATTCATTACAGATTTGCCAAGTAAAATATTTTCCATGAGCTGAAATCCTTTCAAGGGACAGGGATGTGTGACTTCTTCATCTAATCTTATTTTACAGCAGATTTCAACTTTTTATCCCATCTAGGGATGAAAAATATGTCAAGGTCCAGAATGATTTTTTTTTCCTTCTGAGGAAAGGAAAATGTGTGTTGCAGGCGTCCGTTTATCCCGAGCTGGATGACAGCCACGATTGTGAACCTGCCAGCCAAGGGTCCACAGGAAGTGAGATTGAGTGGGGATTTAGAGGACCAAGATATTAAGGTGGGAGGGGATGACTTTCAAAAGGAACTTGTCAAAAAATACTCCTCATTCTCAGATGTGTGAGATGCTGATGGCCATGGGAGGGGAGGAGGGTGAGATAGTCCCGTGCTGAGCTTCAGGCATCACTCAGGCCAAGTTTTAAGGTCATGTGTGATTGGGCTTGTTTTCATTACAGTCCATCTGCAGCCTCTTGAGAAGATGCCTGGTGTTTCAAAATTGGCATGTGTTATATGACCCATAGCAACTCCTTTCCTGAACTAAATTACTCGTGGAAATCAATGTAAAATACACACAGTGTGTTTGAAGATTGGTCCATGCTTCCTGGGGGAAACAGGGAAAGGGAGGAGATCTTCCCTAATCTCCTCCTGCCATTGATGCCTTTTTCTCTTTGCAATTTTTCTCTCATGAAGAGAACTCCTAAATGCATTTTAAATGTGGTGCCTCTGTTCCAGCCTGCCACAGGGCTGCAGAGATAATGTCTAGTTACAGGGATAAGGTAGAAGGAGCACAAAAGGAATGCTGTTAGAGAGAGGGCATGGCAAAATGTGTTTTATGCTTCAGAATGATGTAAAAATGCTCACATGGGAATAGCTCAAGCATGTTTTTATTTAATGAGTCATGTCCTGGAGGCAATTGAACATTTTATCTTTATGTACATACAATTTTTCTGAAGGTAGATCCCACTCTTTCCAAGTAGTCTAGTTTTTAAGGTCTGTCATGCCAATGAAGTTAAAAAATGAGTGTTTTTTTGTTGTGCTCCCTCATTTGGTCTACTCTGTCTTCAACCACCTTCCCATAACCTTTCTGGCCTTTTTCTAGGTACAGAGGTCAGTCCATGCCTGGACTGTATAGTGCAGTCCCCTATGTCCACAGCTCAGGAGTCTTTGATCTGGGCAGCTTCAGTTTTTCCCAGCCCTGCTTTCTGCCTCCAAAGGGATTTGGAAGGGGGAATATGCCACTAACATCCCCTTTTCCTATTCCTTGATTAAAATATTCATATTGATGCATTTTTGTGACAAAAAATGAGCAGTTTAGCAGCAAATCCAGGGAAAGTCCTTTTCCTCCTCCGTCTCCCCAAGGTCTGGAGTTTGATGGTTAAGTTGCAACACCTTGGATGGGTTGGAGTTTGCTGTATGCTGTAGGAAACAATCCTGCACTGCCAGGTGGGTGGAAAGGATAATCTAATTGGTGATCCCTCTAATGTGAGGGATCATATTATGCAGACTTATTGTGTGTTTTTCAGGCAGGAAAAGGAATTACTTTGTAGATGAACCATATGAAAATCCACTCAGAAAATGAGCCCCCTGTTACTCAAAAGCCTTTTAGAGCTCTTTCCTGAAAGGATTTCAAAGCCTTCTTTAGAACAAGCCTGAAACATTTTCTAGGACACTTTGGACATTCTTAACTTGTTGAAATTTAGAAATGGTTTGGAAATCTGCATGCCTCCAAGTGCTCAGGGTATGTCCAGATTTCAAAGTCACGGGACTAAACTCAAACCTGGGTTTGAGGCCTCTTTGAAATGCTGAAAAGCTGATTAAGGAGCTGATTTTTGCAACTGGTATCCAAGTCTCCTGCAAACAAGACTTACTGCCACACTGACTCCAGCCAAACTCTGCTTATATACCACCATCACACTTTCATAACCAATTAAAAATGGTCTGGAGAAAAGTCTAAAGAAGCTGATCTGTTAAGCTGCAAGTAAAACTTTCAATACAACAAATCAATCACTGGGAAAGAAATGTAAATATTCCCCTTCTCAGAGGTTTCTTGGACAAAAGCACTTTTCCAGCTTTTAATGAAGTAGTTCAGTTGCTCCTGCCTGAAAAAATCACTACCAGCTTTGAGTAAATGAAAAATAGTGGCAGATTATAAAATTGAGATCTCTTCTGTGAGAAAAGAAGCAAAAATATGAATCTTTTTTATAAGCAGGGTGCAATGTATCATGTTTCAAAGGCTATTTAAGTCTCCCTAATGAATCCAAGGAAAGGGAAATTCTGCCATGCCTGTAAAAGCATCCAGTCCCTGAAACCTTGCAGAGATAACATAGCTGTTTATTACTGATCCTTCCCAGAGCAGTCTTGGAATCAAGCCAAATGTGGGAAGGAGCTCTCTTAGGCTGCAGAAATCAGGCTGCAGCAAACTGTGTGCTGCAGCCTGGCCAGGTTGATCAGTCACCACTCCTCAGCTGACTCCCTGTGGCAAGGAATGTGGCCACTCTCTGGTGGCTGCTCCTTGCTCACGTACCCTTTCTTTACTCCAATATAAAATATTAGTCACAAATGCCTTAGGCTGGCATGCTTTCTTGGATATGAGCATACCTGGAACTGGGTGAGCATGCCTCTGCTGCTCAGTTTTCAGTGTTCAGTGGCAGCCCTTGATAGCACTTCTTTCCTGCTACCCCAAAATTATGCTTTGAATTTTGTTAAGGGGATTATTCAGCCTGTGGAAGAGAAGGCTCTGGGGAGACCTTAAAGCCCCTTCCAGTGCCTTTAGGGGCTCCAAGAGAACTGGAGAGGGACTTTGGACAAATGCCTGGAGTGACAGGACAAGGGGGAATGTCTTCCCACTGCTAGGGAACAGGGTTAGATGGGGTATTGGGAAGAAATTCTACCCTGTGGGGCTGTTTACTGGAACCTGTTGTTTAGAGAAGTTGTGGCTGCCCCATCCCTGGACATGTTCCAGGCCATATTGGATGGGGCTTGGGACAGCCAGTGGAAAGTGTCCCTACTCATGGCACGGGGGTTGGAACAGGCTGATCTTGGGCTCCATTGTCCCCCTGTACAAGCACTGGTGAGGCTGCACCTTGAGAGCTGTGTTAGTGTTATTGCCCTTGCTCCAAGGCAGACTTTGAGGTGCTGCAGTGTGTCCAGAGAAGGGCTCTTGGAGGGGTCTGGAATATAAGTCATGGAAGGAGTGACTGAGTACTGGCATTGCTGAGTCTGGAGAAGAGGAGGCTCAGGGGAGACATTATCACACTCTACAAATCCCTGCAAGGAGATTGTGATCTGGCTGTGATTGGTGTCTCTGCCCAGGAAACCAGCAACAGGACAAGGAAATGGCTTCAAGCTGCCCTGAGGGAGATTGAAAAGATTTTCTCCAGTGATGGGATTCATTCAGCATTGAAACAGGCTTCCCAGGGAAGTCACCGGCCCTGGAAGTGTTTAAAAAATGAGTGAACATGGCACTTTGTGATATGGTTTACTGGACTTGGTGATGTTGAGCCCAGGGTTGGACTTTATGATCTGGGAGGCTTTTCCTGACCTTAATGATTCTATTCCATGATACTACGATCTCTAAGGTTCCCTTCCAACCCAAACCACTCTGTGATTCTTTGTTTATGAGGCCAATGAAATTTTTTGGCAGAAGCACTCATATGAAGCTGGAGGAGAGTAGCAGTTATGGGTAGACAACAGCATTTGACGTTTGTTTTCTGTTACAGCTTCTTTTAGTTTCTGTTAGTGAGGGCAGAGGGTAAGATGAGCTTTGAGTGAGTTATAATGTGTTCAGTGATGGTTGGTTTTGGAACAGTTATCAGATGTGCTACCATTTTTTTAATGAGATCTGACAAATTCTGAATAAGAAATAGCAAATAATGCTTTTGTGAGTGTCCCAGAAGAACAGGAGGGAACCTGCTGTAGCTAAAGATGCCCTTGTACATAGCAGGGGGCAGGTGGACTAGATCGCCTTTAAGGTTCCTTTCAGCCCAAACTATTCTATGATCCTATGAAGGTCAGAAAAACATTCACTTTCTGTTCCTCCCACTTTATTTAGGTGTTATTCCTTCTTTCCCAGGGCAACATGCTTGCAGCTGGTGCCCATTTCAGTAAGCAGGCTGGCCAGCTATGAATTTTTGGTAATCTTAGTTAATGTGTAGGGAAGATTGAATTCTTTCTCCTTTGAGAGACCTGGATTTGATCATAAAGTTTCCTGAAGAGATTGGTGAATAATAAATTTATTTGTAAAGATAATAATTTCACGCAGTAAAATTGTAATGGATAATGAATCTAGCTCTCTTAAAACTATTTAGTCCCTCTGCAAGCAAATGGCATTTGAGTTAGAGAAAATTGGGTCTGGGAATGATTTTCCATGGACCTTGATCTTTTCAGGAGCAAGATTGAGCTGACACCACCTAGGCTGTTACTGAAGACATTTCTCTACTCTGGTCTTAAAAGCAATTTCCCTAAGCAACCTGATCCAGGGTTTTACTATCCTCAGTGTTAGGCTTTTCTTAATCGAAATTTAGCTAAACATAATTTAAAATAAAATTAATAATTTCTTGTCCTCTTTCCTTGGCATATAAAGAACATTTTTTTCTCTCCCCTTGTAGCAATAATCTTTTATAGAGGGGAAGACACCTCTTTTAACATACTTGTCTAAATCAGTTCCTTCATTGTTTTCTACTTTCTGAACTGCTCCTCTGGCTCCCCTGGAAACATTCCACATTTAGCTGGATCTTTCTTAAAGTGTGCTGCCTTCCTTGCACTTTAATCCACTGTCACTAAATATCCTCAACTCCTTCTTCCCTAGCATTGTCCCCAAATTTTTAACCTCACTCTCAACTTCTCACTAATGAAAATACAGGCTAATTCCAGGATCTCTCTTGACATCTCCTCACTGACATATGCTGATAACTCTTTCTTGTACAGTTGTTTCGTGTCAGTCTCCAGTCATTCCTCGTGGATGAGAATGCAATTTAAAAGTAGATAAGATTCATCCCTCAAAATCTTACATGAAGCTGTGACCTTGATGTATTTTCAGGAATGTCCATTGTGTTATATATCTCCTGAGAGATTTGAATTATTTTTCACTTTCTTTCTTTTATATACTGCTGCATTACTTGACATTACTAGAGCAAGGGGCACCAAAGAAATAAAGAAGAATTTTATTTAAAAGAGAAAAAAAATTACATAGCAGTACTGTGTTCTGGGATTTGGGACTGCTGGAGTTCATGAAAGCAGATGGTTTCCCTGTGGTCAGAAAGGGCTGAGGGAATCACGCAGCCAAGGGGATGAGATGTCAAGGAAGGAACATCCCTTCCATCATCCCTAATGCAACAGCCCAGGTGCTGGCAGTGTAGGAGAAAAAGAACTACAGAGAGTGCTTAGATTTATGCTTTACTCCTGTAACAGCATCTCCCTCATCCACTGGGAGATGCCCTGGGCCAGTAAGGCAGTTGCTGTGCCCCAGAAGGAGTTTTTTATATCCTCCTTAAGAAGGATAGGAGTGATGGAGTGAGGTTCCAGGAGGTATCTCATGCCTGTCATTATATGTCATAATCATGAGTGACAGCGCAGAGTTGGCCTCAATTTGGATCCCAGGTGCCAGCTGTGCAACCAAAAAAATATGTATCCTATCTGCTGATGGGACAGAGCAAATAGGGATTCACAATGAAGTTGTGTGACATTGCTAAGTTGGTTTTCATCAATCTTAGAGGTCTTTTCCGGCCAAAATAATTCTATGATCTCCTCCATTTAAAATTAAAATCCCTACTCTCCAGCTGGGGGAAGACTCTTAGAAGTTCTGGGGTGTCCTTCACCTCTGCTGAGTCTGTATGCAGTGCTTCTGCAAATGAGGGCTGGAAAGGGGACATTTGGGACAGGCATGTTGAGTGGGAGTTGTCTAGACAACACTGCTGACCTTGTGACAATGGTAAAAGCCTGTTCTGGAGCCAGAATTTTGGCTGGGATTACAGCTGAAGGATAATTTCTCAGCAGTCTTCCAAGTGCTTCTAGAGGTCACAGTGTTGTGTTACGATGCAGTCGCCTGCCTTCATGTTTTCTCTCCAAGGCTCAGGAGGAGGGCATTTCTCTGAGTGCTGGAATTGTGCTGGACCAGGCCCAAAACAAATGAGATTGAACTTAACCCATCAGTGGGGAGCCTGGTGAGATCACAACTGCAGGCTCCGAATCTGATGTTCAGGGCTGCTTCTGTGGGTAAACTCTGGACTTTGGAGTTCTTTGTCTTCCCCCACCGGCTGAGAAACTACCTGCTTCATCTTGTTTAATGAAAAATGAATCTAACTCATATCCAGGCCTATGCTTTAAAACAGAAAACAAAATCTCTGCTTAGTGGCATTGTCAGGAAATTTTTCTAAAAGCCCATACAGGTTTATGATGGGGTCAAAACTTTGTTTTGGCTATTCAACCCACCCATTCTGAATGTCCCCATTTCCTGATACCAAACTGAAGGAAGTTTGAGGATTTATTTAATAAGATTTTTCTTTTTCCTTTCTTTGTTTCAGACTGTGGGCAATGGGGAAGGTATATAGGTATATGGGAAGGCATATCTTCTACTAGAGTCACTTTTTTATTTTTCCTTTTTTTTTCTTTTTTTTTCCTTTTTTTTTTTTTTTGGCAAACCACAGGAGTGGATGGAGGGAAAGAGAGAATCCCAGGTCCCAGTACAGCAGGTAGAAGAGTTTTGCTTTCTATTTGAATGGGGTAAATATCACTGCTGTGTGCTTTGGGTGTTTGGGGAGTGAATGTCCTCAGTGGTGAGCTGGAGTCAGAATGGACCCGTATTCCTTTTCTTGGCACTTTAGCGAGCTCCCAGCATGAAGTGACATGGATGCACTGCATATTCCCCATCCTCCCTAGTGAACCCCCAGGAAACAACATTTCCATCCACTAGCAAAGCTGAGTGAGGTTGACAAATACCCTCCCCTCTTCCAATGTCAACACACCTATATTTGAACCTTTGCTCTGAATACTTGAAGCATTTATTAATACATTTATGAGAAGTCATCTGGAGATTTCTTGTGCAGGGGCCCCAGTTCACAGGGGCACTAACAAGGCCTTTGGTTCAGTGTTGGGCAAACACATTCAGTGTGGCTGCACACTTCAGCTTCAGTAGAGGCTTTAAATGGTTTTTAAATGTTTACACACACTCCTGAATGAGAGTGAGTTCAGGGGCCATTAAACACTGAACCTGTAGAGGAATGTGAATCAGAATAACAAACAGGAGGCAGAAAAACTTAAAGAAGAGCAAGAACAAAATCTCAACGCTTCACTAATCTCAAACTTCTCCTAAAGCATTACCTCATGAGCAGTTCCTGTAATTCTCATGGATTTGTTTTCATCTATTAACAGTTGCTTAGCTCAAGGGTCCAACTTATGCTCCTCTCTCCTCTTCTGGCCCCAAAGCAGCCTTAGAGTGTTTCTGTCCAAAATAGACACAAAATAGCCACACAGAATAAGATTTAGGAGAGATGTCAGCAATTACCCCACTCAATAAAGCACCTTTCTTACATCAGTTTCAAAAGGCCATCAAGTTCACAGCCCCATGGTGTTGGGTACACAACAAAAAGGCACGAGTCTGACCGAACAGGAACACCTCCATCCTAGGTTGTCTTTGCAGTCTGTGGAGAAATGGTGTCTCTAGGACATGGTTCATTGCATTCAAAATTCAATGCCTGGTACACTTTCATGTCCAGTGAATAGTGGAGTGTTTTAAGAAATGGGATAGATGTTTTTTGATGACAGATATGAAATGGTAATCTATGGATCAATGAAAGAGATTCCTCAATTAAGGAGTTGCTTCTGAAAACCTCAAACCATTCACTGAGAGAGAGCCAGTACAATAGCTGATTTATCCCACTGAGCCTGTCTTTAATTAAAAGCAGAAGCAAAACAAGCTGTGAAAGTCTGTTTGGTACTGGGTGACTTGTCATCCTACCCTGTAGCTCCTGCCACACTTTCTGTTCAGGAATAAAGGTGTTTTGGGGCCAATTGCCCAGCTGCTCGTGCCGTGGTGGGAGAAAATCAAAGGGAGAAAGGTGCACAGTCCAGCCCTGCTAGTATTGATGGTGATATCCCTGATAGGATCAGTGCTGCATAGTGCCTGTAACAGCCTGCTCAGCATTCTTCCCAGCCTGGCATCCTTGGCATGGAGACTGTTCAAATACTGTTTGGCTGTAGGGTTCCTCCTTTGCCCTTTTCAGGTTAGGCAGTGGTGGACAAATAGCAGTGTTTGTTCTTTAGAGTGTCATCTTCCTCTGTGGTGGTGTTCACAGGGTTCCCAGGATGAGGGAAGAGATCAGAATCTTGACTCCATGTTTCAAAAGGCTGATTTACTATTTTATGATATATATTATATTAAAAGAAAATAATATATTAAAACTATAGTAAAAGAATAGAAGAAAGGATTTCATCAGAAGGCTAGCAAAGAAATAGAAAGGAATGAATAATAAAATCTTGTCACAGCCTCAACACAGGTGGCTGTCATTGGTCATCAAATAAAAACAATTTCACATGCTGGGTAAACAATTCTCCAGATCACATTTCAAAGCAGCACAACATGGAGAAGCTGAAGCTTCTCAGCTTCTCAGGAGAAAAGATCCTGGCAAAAGGATTTTTCACAAATATGTCTGTGACATTCCTCCATCTCCTTTCAGACGGTTTTGGAGCCTGCCTGGGAACATCAATTGTTTGGAATGATTGGTTCTTCTTGTGGATGTATTCCAATAGCTTTGCTTGCCTGCTCATGTGGGGGTAGACTGGCCCAGCAGACAAGCAGCCTGGATGCTGCCAGGCCCAAACTGAGAGTCAGAACAGGAATTTAATGTTATTTTGGGTGTCCTGGCAGGTGATTGCAGCCCAGGGCTTCCCCTGGTACCCTTGCAGGCGCAGGGGGCTGTTGGTGCTCTCTGTGCTGGCTGTGCTGGCTTCACCCAGTGCCTTGCAGAGCTGCCAGGCCCAGCAGCACCACACAGCAGTGGTTTGGGAAACCCAGCAGGAATCTGCACTTGCTCACAGCTTTTTCCTTCTTCCAGACAATGCAACAAGACTTCCAATGGGAGTGACAGCTGCGACTTGATGTGCTGTGGCAGAGGCTACAACCCCTACATGGACAAGGTGGTGGAGCGTTGCCACTGCAAATATCACTGGTGCTGCTACGTGACCTGTAAAAAGTGTGAGAGGACTGTCGAGAGATATGTCTGCAAATGAAAACTCTCCTCTGCACACCTGGGAGCTCAGACAGCAGCAGCACCCCAGCACCATTCAGAGAAAACATCTCCTTGACTAGACATGGTTTATCTTGTAAAGACACAGACTTGAGGAGAGATGGTAGGAGGAAAAGCAACAATCACACCAGTAAAAATAAGAACGTAAAAAAAAACCTCCCAAAAAGCAACAGACCCACAAATGTTTCTCCTCACCAATAAAATGCTCTCTGAGAAGACAAAACTTCATTTGGGATGGTATCTTCTTCCAAAATATTTCCTATGGTTGCCAATGATGTCCAGCCATCAAGTGCCTTAGTATTCTGAGAAATAAATATGGAAACTTTCCGTGGGGGAAAGAAAAGCACCATTTGTTTGACAGTAACTAAGGCTCACACCTGCCTGTGCCTCCTAGCACAGGTACTGAGTTTTCATTGGGACCATCCCACAAGGGAAAATGCTACAACTTTTCAGCAATAACTGCCTTTGTTGCCAAAGACTTAATTTTCAGCAAGGAATCATCCATTCTGAGTGATAAAAAAGTGGAAAGATTTCAGGTCAATCTTCTGAAATGAACAACTAATTTTAATCTTTCTTTTACACAGGTCTGCGACTTTGAGCTGATTGCTGAAGGAAAATATATCCCTGATTTGTCCAGGCTGGACAAAATTCAGCCATGAAAAAAAATCCCCTGGAATTCTGGAGGCAGTGAAAGTAGGGTAGGCTGAGAAGGACTTTATGGGGTCCACAAGACTGCAGTGGAGCCTTTAGGATAAAAGAACAAAACAAAATCCAAGTCCAGTGGGAAAGTAAAGAAAAACAGCAAGCTCCTGCTCTCTATCTCTTTGCCCTTAGGGTGTGATACCCTTGTCACTGACATTCTTCCACATTGATCCATCAAATCCTTGGGGAAATATGCCACTGGCTTCTTCCCCCACAAAACTATTGGTCCAACCTCAGGAAACTGCAGAGAGTGGAGCAGTCCCGGCTGTAGGGAGCACATCCATGGAAGTCAGCAGCTATTGGAAGTCAGCAGATATTCACAGCAGGAAGGAATGGGAACATGTCAGTCCTTCACGTGGCTCTGCCCTGACACAGCAGAGCACCACTATCTGTGGCTGTACATATTTTCTTTTGTATGCAGATATACAGAAATATTTATATCTTGTGCTTTCACCTACTTTACTTCCTACATAAATATATCCTCATATTATAAACAAGCATTAACAATAGTATGAAATAAATGCTGGATTTACTGGTGCAACAGCAAAATGTCAGATTATTGTTTCACACTTCTACTAGGAAAAAAATTCTGATTTTCCTTCCAAGGATGGGAAAACAACATGGTTTGAGGCACTCACTGGTGTAGGGATAGATAAGTTTCTTTATTCCCTGCCTCTCCAGCCTCTCAATGTTGAACAGAATTAGCCAAGATACAGTCAAGAAAATGGAACAGAACACTTGGAGAAAGGAAGAGTCACCATTGCTGTTTTGTCTATTTTTATCAGCAGTCACTCTCATTGGTAAAATTTCCTAGTGCCCCTGAGGAGCTTAATAACAAACATGGCTCATATCTCTCATGTCATGGGTGGTTGGCTTCTGGCTCCTGCACATGGAGAGGAGCTGCTGTGCAGGGGAGTTTAACACAGCCTAGGCTCCCTTGTTTGCTTTTTTGTTTGTTATTGTTTGTGGTTTTGTTTGGTTTTGTTTGTTTGGGGTTTTGGTTTTTGTTTGTATTTTTGTTGTTGTTTGTTTGTTTACTTGGGGTTTTGGGGGGGATTTTTTGTTTTGGTTTATTTTAGTGGTCATCCAGCCCTGTGTACTGATTATGAGAAGTGATGTTGGAGAAGGATGCTGCTCCAGGAACAGAAGGCAGCAGAGCTTCTGATGTCTTTCAGATCATTCTTAAGCACCCCAACCCCATGCAAAATGCTGTAAGCAGCCAAAAAATCACTTCTACACAGATGTAGAGGGACTCTGTCACTTTCCTAGGGGGAAATATGTCAGTAACACCACAACCTTTCTCCAAACCTTTTTTCCCCACTTAGTCAATCCCTAGGGGGCAACTACCTCTGACATGTCTGTGAGCAGCCCTGGGGAATTGGAAGAGAGAAGCATCATGTGCTATAAGAGCAAAATTAGAGGTATTTTGTTCTCTTTAGCTGTTTTGCTTTGCTGTAATGGGTTTGGTCTTGTTGCCTCCTTCTATCCCTCAGTTATGAGCAGGCAAAAAAGGAGCTTTCATAGCTTGACAGTGGTTTGTGTTATTGTCACCTCATAAAAGCTGATGGACTAAAACATGTCTGCAGTGCAGTGATGAGTGGTGGGTGTCTTTAGGCTGACATGCAGACAGGCTGGTGGCACAAATCCCACTGCTCTCCAATGCCAAAATTTGGCTTCAATTGATATGTAAAGAAACCATCTACTCTCATTCTTTTAAGGAATTTTATTTTTATTTCCAGTTTCTGATGATGTCAACAAGGCACAGATGTTCTGACTGAAGAAAAATTTGGGCATTTCAATGCCATTCTGTAATGACTCTTTTTCTTGTTCCCTTGCTGATGTCATGAGTCTTTCTGCTTGATGAAAAACTAGTAAAAAGGAAGAAATGGCCTATACATACACTGTTTTCAGCTGCATTTCACTCCTCCCATGTCAGACCTGTGATCCTTGACTGGCTTTTTCATGTCAGAGGAAATCATCACTTGTAATTAAAAGGAGTAAACCAATTAGGCATCTGCAGGTCTATCAGGTAGGAGATGAACTCACAGCAGAACTTTAAGCCATGGTGGTAACTCACACTTTGTTATCTCATGCCACAGATGTCCGTTACTGAAGATGTTGACCTGAAATGGTTGAATTGTTTGGAGTTTTGCAGTCTGGGGCAGCCACGTTCAAAACCTCTGCTGTCTTCTCCAGATAATCCTTTATGGGCTTCACCTGAACTTTCCTTCTTTGACAAAAGAGTCTGTGTGGCCCCATCCCATGTCTTAGGCTGTTAGTCTAAGAATTAACAATTTTACACTGCTTTTGCCATAACTTCTAAATTTCAGGGCCCTATTTTTCTCTGGAGCAGCTGCACACTGCATTAGGAGTGTGCCCAGGGGGATGTACCTTCCTAAGGTGAGAATCACACACAGGGCAAGGTCTGATAAATTGCAGCCTCCCTTGTTACACTGGCCTGCTTCATCCAGCCATCTCAGCAGTTTGATGGCTTTAAGATGAAATAAGGTAGGTTTAGACTGGATGTTAGAAAGAAATTCCTCCCTGTGAGGGTGGTGAGGCTCTACCACAGGTTGGCCCGAGAAGCTGTGGCTGCCCCATCCCTGGAAGTGTCCAAGGTCAGGTTGGACAGGGCTTGGAGCAACCTGGTCTAGAGGAAAGTGTCCCTGCCCATGGCAGGGGGTGAAACTTCTAAGGTCTACCACTTCTAAGGTCTTATGAGCTTCTAAGGTCCCTTCCACCCCAAACCATTCTGTGATTCTATGATGTCCCTCTGGATGCTCTGGTATTTTCAATTTTTTTCAGAAAATGTCTTTCTATGAGCAGTAGACAGTACTTCTGCTTTCCTTTCCTTTTAATAATGACTAGGAATAAAGAGAGTACCTATAATACAGGGCCATACTGCTGGAACTCATACTACAATGTTCTTCTTGCAACCTGTCTGATGCTTCACTCCTTGCATCAGCAGCAAAGCACAGAGAGGCCAGAAAAGTGTCACATCTCTCAATTTCAATTATCAATACAACAGGGAACCAAAACAGAATGGCCAAGTAATTTTTTGCAGTCTAGAGGAAGGTGTCCTTGCCCATGGCAGGGGGTTCGAACTGGATGATCTTGAAGGTCCATTCCAACTCAAATCATTCCATGATGCTAAAATTTTTCGTGCACATGCTGTGTGAAAGATATTTGGGAGAACATTTGTCACAAACCAGCTTTGTAAGGAAAATACATCCCTCCTTCTCTTTCTCAGGCCTTCAGCAAGCAGTTTTCAAGGCTTTGCTCAGAAACACTGAGATCTTTCAGCAACTGTAGAAAAAACAGCTTTAATTACTGTGAATGTCTGTGTCAGGTGTTGCTGTAGTTCCCTTCTTATAACATGTCTTACCACATCCCAGCAGCTGATATAATTTGACCCAGCTCCATGTCATACTACACAGTACTGTTGGTTTACACTAGCTGGCAAAATACATCTGATTTATTCCCACAAACACTATTATTTCACAGCTTTACAATATTACCCCTGATGGAAACAGCCAAGCTATCCTGAAGAGTATTATGCTATTTTATTAATTTGGAAAAAAAATCTATGATTTAAGAAAACAGGTTGGACTTAATGCTATTTTCAGATCTGAGTTTTTAGACCCTGCATACATCTGGTTAATTTGTATTTTTTTTATTAATCCCCCCATCTTTACCCCTTCCAGTTTTATATAATTTAGGTTTCTCCATAAGGTAGGCAAATGCGATTCATCATAAAAAACTCCCATCTGATTGTGTATTTTATTCTACAAAAATAGAAAGTATCCTAATTATACTAAAGCAGGCAGCCCACAATATTTCACTTGCAGCTGGAAAAGCCCTTGGTGAGGGGAAGGGGAGTGAGGGAAGAAGAAAACAATCTGAATACAATTGGAAGTGTCTCTGTCAGGAAAGTGATAAAAGAGTCCCTGAGGGACCATCCCTATTCCTGCTAGAAAACAGATCCCTGTAGACAGCCATTATCATCCTCCAAGTGAGACAGACTTGTGCTGCCCAGCTCTGGGCTACCTGTTTGGGGAAAGTGCTGGGAGGAGGCTCTGCAGGTACTTGGGAATATGGGGAACAAGAGGCCTGGAATTGGAATTGATTGTTGTTAGACCTTCACCCTGTGACAAAGGAATTGGCTTTCCCTGCATCGGACAGGGGGTTGTGAAACACCATTGTTTTATTCCCAGGAGCAGATTGGAGCTATAACAGGCATGACTTTCTCCCCTGCAAGAGAGATGGAGCAGAAAACAAAATTTGGGAGAGGGGGAGAAAGAACAGGAAACTTAAAATCCACCTGAGATTAATGACTTTAACATGCACAACATATTTTGTTTTGTTTTACTCTCAGGAACATTTTCATCAGTCAGACAGAGTTTGATTAAATATCTCGGCAGAGCTTTGGTTTATTCATCTAAAGAAAAAATTATCCTCTCTTCATGGAAGCAGCATTAACTGTGTTTTCTAATTGTGAGAGCAACAATAATAATAAAAATAGTAACAACAGAATACATTGTGGAATGTTTTTATTTCCTCTTTTGTTAAGAATAAGTGGACAGTATTTTGTCTGGATTTTAAATTAAATTAGTTTTAAATTTTAAAGATACTTTCTGGGCTGTGTGGAAAGCTTTCTCTTTTTTGCTCTTTTAAGTGGAATTTTTCAGGGTGTTTACCAGAACCACATTGTCTTGAAATTTCACTTAAGGCAGAAGAGGGTATCACATAACTGCACAACTGCTGGAGCTGGGATATAAAGGGATATACTGCCAGGACCACAGAGCTTAGGAGAAAGCCAACAGATCCATAACCTAGTACCAGAACCCTTGTGCTGCTGTCAGTGTAAGGATGAGATTCAGATCTAAAAATTGTCATTGGTTGAGTTATTCTGTGAAGCTTGCCCACTCAAATGGCACAGCAACTCAAAAAGGGATGGCTCACGTGCTTAAGGCTAAAGGTGTAGATAAGAGTTTTCCTGCATTAGTGCCAAACCACTAAAAAACTTGGGTAATCAAATCTTATAAATGCCAGTTATCAATAGATCTCTATAAGTGGTAACTGCTGACAAATGGGCTTTTAAAAATGGAGACCCATGTTTCTGTCAGACTTTCTAATTTGCTCAGTCCGGGATGGGGTCTGGAGTGTTGCTCAGTGGTGATGAATGATGAACTGGAGTGAAGATGGAATTATAAAAATTAATCCAGGTAAAGTTGGGTGCTCACAATCCTGTGTTTGTCTGAAGTTCTAGGATGTGTGACAGCATAATTTCAACATCCTTGAGGATTGGCTGCTTTCGCAAAATTCATGCTGTATTTCAGAGGAAAGAGCGATTTAAAATCTGTTATTCTAAGAGGCATCTTTCCTTCTCCATTGTTTCTCATCCTAAATTTCAAGTTTAAAATTATCCTAAAATAGTTTGAAATTTAGCATAAGATGCTGTAATCTGTGCCATTATGAAAGCCATTAATAACAGCAACTGTGTCATCAGCAGAGGAAACTGGTAGGTGTATTTTGAATCATAGAGTGGTTTGGGTTGGAAGGGATCTGAAAGCTTATCTCCTTACAACCCCACACCATGGGCAGGAGCACCTTCCACTAGAGCAGCTTGCTCCAAGCCCATCCCACCTGGCCTTGAACACTTCCAGAGATGGGGCAGCCACAGCTTCTCTGGGCCACCTGTGCCAGTGTCAGTCAAACACCCCCAGGTCAGTGAGGTCCATCGTGCTCTGGGGGATCCCAAACTTTCTCTGCTGCCTGCAGACACTGAAAACACCAACTACAGCTACTTTCCACTCAAGATGCAATTAATTTTACAAAATGCATATGTTGACCAGGGTCAGGCTTAGGCAAGAAAACTGTTTTCTTTTCTGCTCTCCTCATACAGCTCAGACAGATTAAAACCCCACCTCAGTGCTCACCTCTGCAGGTGCTTCCTTCCTTGCTTTGTGTGAGCTGTGGGGGGGCGGGAGCTGGAAGTACTTTTGCTTTTGGGGGAAGTGGGAGATGACAGCAAGCAACTCCACGCTTGAGAAGCAGCTCTTTGGTGTGACACATAATTGTTGTGATGACACCTGCAAAGAATGGCCTGATTTAAGACAGCAATAACTCCCCAGCTCGCCTTGACTCCCACACACAACTTTTCCTCCACTGGATGGAAGACTCCCCTCAGCAGTTTGCAGTGAAGCATCTGGTGCCATTTGAGGCACTTCAGAGTGACTTGGTCCTCGTGAGAATTCTCTGCCCACCAGGGCTGGAAGAGGAGCATCCAAGGGACACCCATGGCATTTCAAATAGTACTGACATTTAAGCGATTCAATCACACCCCTGCATCTGGTGATGCAAGGACTTGAGAACTGTTTCTTCCCTTCACAGCCCTGGTCCCAAAGGCTCTTCCAGGTCTACCATGAACAAACAAACTGGATGACACTCAAAAATGAGCTGTGCAAAGCCATCAGGCTCATTCTGCCCCATAAGTGCCATTGGCACCCATAGTCCGGGTCTGACCTCCAGATCTTGCAACCCCAAATCACCAAGAGGGGTTTCTGAGTTAAACAAGACCTTAGTATAAAGTCACAAGTTGTTGAATGAACTGCCCCAGCAGGAATTCATTGGGCAGGTTTTGAAACAATCTGTTCTCATCTCTCTGCAATAAAGATATTTTCAGAGTGTAGAAATCTGGAATGCCTCCAAAGAGAGGATTGGGATAAGATGAATTATTTCTATTGGGAGTTGGTGTGACCCTTTTCATGTAGATATCCATTGAGCAGATGTTGGAAGCTAAGTGGGGCTTATCCTTAGCCTGATGCTTGTCATAGAGGTCCTTTTGTTTTGATGTTTGGTTTTGTTATAAACCAAGCTAATTAGTTATTAATTGTAACTGGACTATTAGCATCAGAGAATGGGCCTATGTAACTCCCATGCCCAAAATGATTACAGCTGGTATCTGTTATGTTACATAAATTGCTTAATGACACTTCCAAATTAAACAATGAAACTCAATGAATGACATCAAAGATTGTAAACATATGAGTTTAGCTAGTCAGACTTACTTTTTTCCTTTTCTCTCCATTGGAGGGAACATTTTCATCTTGGGATTTGCACAGAATTCCGAGGAAACTAAAAAAGTTACTTTTCATGGAATTTGTAAAGAAAATCAAACAATTCAAGCACACTGCCCAACTCACAGTTGCAATCAAATGTCAGACTCAAGGCCCCTGAACTTGACTCATATTGGTAATTGTACTGGTACAAACCAACTTTTTTCCCCCCAGCCATTAAGGAGGATATTTCAGATAATAAAGCATAAACAAAGAAACTTCAAAGAACAAAATGAATGCCATACAGTGACTGTGTTTTACATGAACCCTGAACTGCTGGCAGAGGATTTCTCCTTGCAAAATATTTTCCATTACTCTATATCATCTGGTTAATAGCCTAAGTGCCCAAGCTTACCTTCAGGAGATTTAGATAAACTGAGAGATCTTCCTGCACAGAAAGACACAGACCATTCTCTCAACTTCATGCTTTTTCTCCTCAAAATGATCTTAGCCAGTGTAATGAGATTTACCTTCTTTGCTTTTGATATCTTGCTGGTGTTTCTGAACATTTCTGTCAGTGGTGTCTGTATTGGATGAAATAATGAGAATAAAGGAATGATGAAGAATCATTGTATAGTCCAAAGGTAAAAAAATAATTGGAGCTGTCAGGGGTTGATATACTCCAAGTGCTTTTTAGACACCTAAATTCAGTAGTGAGAATTGAGTCTCATGAGATATATTTTGGCTTGGTTTAATTCAGAACAAGTGGGTTTTTTCCCAGTTTTATAACTAATACAGATGTATAGATAGGCTAGATATAAAGAAATTTGGTATGGGAATTCACCAACATTTTTATTAAATAACACTCACACCCCCTTTTAGCACAACCAAACATTGCTCCACAGCAATGTTGAATCTCATCCATTTTCTCCTTCTGCACCATATCCCACATATTTTCAGCAGCTTTCATGCAGAGATGCACCTAGAATGAGAATCATTTCATCTTGGAGGCCCCACACGTGAGCTAACCCAGCCCTGTCTCCATGACGGATGGGTGCAAGGAAGGGATGAACTGGCTCTGCTTCCTCTGCCATTCTACATTTTAGCCCAGGCTGCAGCAGGAACATATGATTTGTGTTTTAGCTGGTTGGCCTCTGAGATCTCGGCAGCCTCACCCAATTCTGGGCGATAACTGAGCCCAGGACTGGTTCTGCTGGGTTTTATGTTAAGGGGCTTTTCTCTGTTCTAGCTGAGGGTAGGTAATGGAGTTATGTTAGAAATACAGTGGAGGTGGGTTTATGTTTATCATCACCCTGTAACTAAGACAGACACAAAAAAGATTAAAGCAAAAAAGACCAAAATAGAACATCTTGCAGTTTTCAGGGTTTGTTTTTTTTTTTGAGGCACAAGTTTTCAACTAGGATTTGCTTTGACAGGATAAAGTACATTTTCAAGCTCGGCTTCTTAATGGGCTACATCTGATTAATGTAATTTTGCATCTGAGCTGTGTGTCTTGTCAGACACAGGCACAGTCAGAGCTGCATTCAGCAGTACTCACTTTCCCTGTAATCAGATAAACTCAGCCCAATAAATCAGTTTTAATGCTCTCAGTATCACCCTGTTATCATTGTGAGTTATTCAGTCTGGGCTTCCCAAACTTTCCCATTCTTTCACAATGAAAGGAACAGAACTCTCAAAATATATAAATTAGTTTCTCTCACTTTTTCTTTCTGTCTTTCCTTATTTTCTTCCCTTTTCTTTCTTCTGCTCTCCCTTGCTTTTCCTGGCTTTTGTTTTTCTTCCATTCTCTCTCTTTCCATCAAATGGCTATATAAAGTAATTCACAGTTACACTTCTATAAAATCTAGCTTTCTGCTCAAAGAGAAGCTATTTAATTAGGCAGTTGTGGCCTGCCTCTCAGCTATATAAAGTAATTCACAGTTATATTTCTATAAAGTTTAGCTTTCTGCTCAAAGAGAAGCTATTTAATTAGGCAGTTGTGACCTGCCTCTCAGTGTAAATCAGAAGCAATGATTTATACCAGCTGAACACAGGAATTCTGGTACTTGGTAGCAGATTTTTGAGGCCCTGTCTTGTAAAGTGCATTGGACTGTGTATTATGTTAGCCAGAAAAACATTTTGTAAAAATACAGTTGTATTTTATGCCCTGATTGTGGTTTTTTTTTTTTTTTTTTTATTTCCCCTACCTTTGTGTTCCCACATTGTTTGCATGATTAAAGTGAAAAGATGGACCCATCTTTGCAGAACAGACAGGAACTGGGTGATAATGGCCTAAGTTCCCTCCTACATCATGGCCAAACTGAGGTGCTGGATATCCCATACAAGGCACTGACAGCTGGAAGGCCCACTGGAGCCCACAGTGCTTTACAGGGATCTAAGGGGCCTCCAGAGGCATCTGGAACTGTAATGGATGGATGCAGCCCACAGGCTGGCTACTCAGAAGGTGAGAAGGTGGAAATAGGTGTCCAACCAGCAAAGGAAAGGATGGGAAGGACAGTATAGCGTGAAGGAAAATAGGATGCAGCATTTGGGGTGTTTAATTTTCTCGCCAAATGATGGATCAGTCCATGGGACAAATGAATTCAAGGAGTGAGAATCAATATATGGTCCTCTGATTAGGAGCATCTGAGAACCCATGAGAATTTTCTGCTTCTCTCATACAATAAGCTTAGGCCTGGCAGAAGGTTAGGAAAGGCATGAACTCTTGGGAGTGGCAATATCCTAAATCTCCCCACAAGCCTGGCCAGAGTTTGCCTCTCAGGGCCAGGAGCTGTAGGAGAAGTGGCAAGTTCTGGTAAGTTGGCAGAACTGCACTTTGGACCCTAGTTTGCTAAGGATATGAGCATTTTTTAACATCCTTCTTCCATCTTCATGAATGTGGAATGCTTGTCCAACCTCCATCCTTCAGATGCTGCCTTTTCTCCGTGTCCAGCTCCAGCAAACTTCGGCAGTGAGTTGAGATTTCAAGAACATCCAAGGTGGACAATATCCTATCTGTCCAGAAATGCTAGTTCTGTCATTGGGCTACTCATCCTGGATTCCCTTTGGAAACTGCCATCAGGTACGTGTTTCATCCTTGTGTAAAATAGCCCAGAGATCTTCTCTGATTAAGGTAGCACACTGCCAGAGAAGTTCAGCATTGGTCTTCTAAATGATCAATTATATTTGGGATACTTAGAAGAAAAAAACAAAGTACTTGTATTCCTTGTGGAGCTAGGTGAATTAACTTCATTATTTGAATTAATTTAGTGATAATAATTCCCAAACTCTTTGACCTGATAAACTCAGAAAATCCTGCCTAAGTCACCTTTCAAACATGCTAAATATATGAAGGCATAGAAAGTCAAAGAAAATAATTTCTCTGAAACACCAATTATTTTTCCTTCTTTCCCTTGTGCTTGGTTACAACCAGGACTTCAAAAGAGTGTGCTTGAGAGTGCAAAACCACAATATCCTTTAAATATGGTGTCCAAGCTACATCTGAACACTCTGTTTGGACTTTGACCAAGCTGCTGGGCTTAAATCCCAGCTCTGGAGCTACCAGATGGACCACATTATTCTCACCTGCAGAAACCCCATCAGACAAACTGTTTCTACCAAAACAGGTCTGTTGGTCATGGAAGGCGTGAGGTGCTAATGGGACACTCTGTTCCTGTCACAGGTGCCATGTTCCTTTGGGTGCCCATCCCAGCTTCTATTGTCCTGGTTTTTAAACTTCCCTGGATCAGAGAAAGAGGGAAAGGTCTACTGGAGACACAGCCCTGCAAGCTGCTGGAGCAAGGCCAGATGGGCATGGTTGAATGAGGACCACTGATGCTTGAATGAGACATCCCAGCATCACAGCAGCCTAAAGTGTTTCACAGGGGAATGCCTCAGTCCAGCCAACAGGCACTGCCAAAGAGAGTGACACGTGTTGGAAGTCACACTTTTGTTTTAAACTCCAATGCCTGTGCACAGCCCCGAGGTACCTGCAGCTTTGGCTGCCTTTGACTAGTAAATAAACCAGGCTGGATCCTGTTCACTGGCTGCCCGTGGCAAGCGACACAGCAGAGCTTGCAACCAGATGGGTTTCATCACCTAAACAGATTACTTCACCCCCACTGAGTTTTGTCAATGGTCCTTGCTCTTTGCTTGTATCCAACATGCCTGGATGTTGTCTGGGACTCACTAGTGCTCAGCCATGATAGGGAGTAAGCTAGGGTTTAACCACACTTATGTAGTCATGGAACAGAGCTGGAGACATTGTTCTGGCTCTAGCTGACTCTTTAATACAGATGTGGCCTTGGAAGCTTAAAGCATTTTGTAACCCTTTGATTTCCCTTTCCTGAAATTGTACATTTTCCCCTTGGGCTGCTGTGTCACCTTCTTATATCCCAACAGATGTTGGCTAAAGACCTAACTACTTTGTGTGTCCTGAACCTGTCTCCCAACAGCTTTGTATGTTGTACCTCAGTCCTCCTTCTACAAGAGAAGGTTCTTGTACTGGAACAGATCCCTCTTCATCCCTCCTGGATGTCCTTCCCAGACATCCTCTCATTTTCATGTAGCTATCACCCTTATAATCCTCAAGGATGCATAACAGAGGCAGAAAAGGGATATCCTGTTATAGCTGTGGCCTGAAGTCAAGCAACACACAGGTTGCAGGTCTCTCCTTTTATCCCTCCTCAGGGAACATCTGCATCTCTATTGTGCTTGTTCCTCCTTTATGAAATCCCTTTATATGCTGTTGAGAGAGAGGAGAACGCAATGAGGACCAGGGACTGATCCCAAAATGCTTCAGAAGTGGTTAGTTTCCTTGTCTCAGGAGCTCAGCTAACTTTGGGAACTGTGGTTTCAAGAAGAAACTTCTGAGAGTTTCATTGAATGAGAATTACCTGGGCCACAGAGCTCTGGGCCTCAGATGGAGGTCTTAGCCCCACGCCTGAGTGCATGGAGAAGTTCAGGTTTCACAAGAAGAAGTCTGCAAGGGGAGTAGAGGCCCATCTGTCTTGAGAACTAGGCAGGAGTTTGGTGAATCAGTCCACAAGACCTTCATGGCACCTTGAAACTTTGTCATTTTCTAGCACCCTCTATTCCTGCTGCATGGATAGGAGAGTGAGGAGCTGAGCTCCTCAAGCATCTGGGGAAATGAAAAACCAACTGGCTTTTCTGGCTTCACATCAAAACAGAAAACAGATGGGATCTTTGTGCTGTGGTTTTCTTCCTCACTGGCAAACACATGTTGTAACATTTTCTAGAGTGGGTTGGAGACATGGGCCCTCTTCTCTGAGATCTGGCCAAGCTCCCTGCCAGGAGAAGAAATATTATAAGTTACAGACCTCTTCTGAGCCCAGGTTGCAGCCTGCAGACTGCCTGGCCTGCAAAGTGGGTAGAAGAGAGAGGGGGGATGTGGGAAGGGGGCACCAGCACCACTTTATCACTGCTTGGCATCCCTAGGAAAGGATCTGCAAAGGGAATCAGGAGCGTCAGTCAGCTCAAGGAAGAGCTCCTCGCACAGCCTGTGTGGGGTTTTGCTACTGTGACCTGGTTGTAGAAACGAGTGGGAAGTCTGGGTCCTTTGTGTGCACAAAAAGGGAGGTAGTAAGTTTAAGGGTGGTCTGGAAGGCAGAGGACTGGAAACCATGGAGAAAACTAAGTGGAACAACCAAGGAAAAGAAGGGAATTAAGTCACTGATTGCTTCTCAAGATGCATTTTAAAATGTCGTCTGAATGGTTTTCAAGCCAGAAAGGTTTCAGGTCCAGTGGGTTTCCAGCAATGATGGTAAAATAAGGAGGAGCATTGAAAGGAATTTGTAAACTTTGTGCTTCTTTCCCAGTTTTTAAATTTTCATGAAAAGGACTTTTGTCCTTCCTGGCTTAAAATCAAACTTAGGAGTGAAAACCTGTCTATCTCTACCAAAAGAAAAGACCTTTACTCAAAAGATTTCCAATACTAGATTTGTGACATTGGAGACTTTTTTTAAAGAATAATCATGTCTATGTTTTTAATGGTGGGACACATGATATATTTCTTGGGGTGGTCTTGTGTAGGGCCAGGAGTTGGGCTTCAATGATGCTTATGGGTCCCTTCCAACCAAGGATATTCTATGGTTCTATGTTTTGCAAAATCTCATGTTGTCTTCACTGATCTATATATCTAATGGGTGGAAACAGCCATTTCACAGGCAAAGTCCCCAAAGTCGCATGTTTTCAACCTCAGGAACAGACTGAGACATTTACAAGGAAAATATGACCCCGCAACCTTGACCATTTGAAAGATAGCATTGCAAAATGCATTACCATCTTCCAGCTGATCTGTGCTCAACCAACTGGAGCAGTGCAACCACAGGTCAGGGGTTGTTCAGGGTGTCCTCTCTTCCAGCCACAGCTACGGCCAGAGCAGCCCACAAAGGTGTGTGTTGGTGAGGTTCTGGAGCCACCACTAAGCCACATCGGTGTATTGGATCATGGGAAATTCATTGCAGCATTTTTGCCACACCACAGAGCAAAGGCAACTAGAAAACAAGAAGAGGAATTAGTGGGCATCTCAGCTCATGAATAAGAGGTCAAGTTTAGACTAGACATTGAGAAGAAAATCTTCCCTGTGAGGGTGGTGAGGCCCTGACACAATTTGCCCAGAGAAGCTGTGGCTGCCCCATCCCTGGCAGTGTTCAAGGACAAGCTGGACAGGCCTTGGAGCAACTTGGTCTCGTAGAAGGTGTTCCTGCTCATGACAGGGGTGTTGGAAAGTGATCCTTAAGGTCCCTGCTAACCTAAACTATTCTGTGATTTTGTGATAACTAGAGATCAAGTCCTTATTAGCACTAAAGCAAACACTGGAACTGTGTCTTGACCTAAATCATTGTCTTGGTTTGAAAAGACAGCTGTGTGCTAAGAAAGGCAGGAGCCTCCCCTAAAATAGGAAATGTAAACTCCCTCCCTCTGAACTGCTATACATTTGAACTTAAGGGGAGGGTCTCAGGAAAATATATGGGAGCAGGAATAACAATTCTTTAGTAGGCAAGAAAATAAAATAAACAATGCAGTAATACAAAGCAACACTGACAGAGTCAGAATACAGCCTGACACCCTGTGGGTCAGGATGTTGGTAGCAGTCCAATTGTGCAGTGCTCCTGGAGTGACAGATGTGGTTCTGTTGGAGCAGGGATCCTGTAGAAGGGTGTAGTCTTCCTCTGAAGGTCCCGTGGCGGTGTAGATGGGCCTGGCCTTCTTCTGGGAACCAATGGAAAATGCAGATGCTCCTCTGAGAATCCAGTGGAGAAGGCTCCCCTGGTGTCCCAAAATCTCAGATTATATCTAGTTAGGAGCGCTTGGCTCCTTCCCCTGGGCAGAGCATCTCACAATGGGATGCTGTAATTTTATCAGTCATGCAGTGACACTCAATGGCCCATTAACAGCAGATATTTCCCGGAGGGAGGATTAGTTTGTGGAAGAGATAAAGCAAACTGCCCAATTAACAGAAGATAACTGCCCCACCTCTAACAAATGACAAATAGAATAGACACATTACCTTGCAATCCAGGACAACCACTTGTTACATAAATCACAGTCAGGCTTAGTGTTTCTTCCTTTCTACAGAAGAAAACATTACTTTATCATGCTAGCAAATACCAGAGAAGGAATTGTGCACTGGGGTCCCAGGGGCATTCAGGAATGCAAAATATGCAGAGCCAGAGTCAGGGACAGAATTGCTGGAATAGGGAAAATTGCATAACTCCAACCTGGCAGCTTGATCCAACTCCTGGAGACTCACATGTAAAGGAAGTGGAGCACCACTACTTGTGCAGACCCTGAAACAGAGGGAATCAGCTCTTATGTGCTTAGTGTGGAATGGCTTGCAAGGGACTGGGTGAATGCAGCTTAATTTCCATGTGTCTTCTGATGAAATTTGTATTGAAGTCATTACGATAGCACACACTTTTCCAGATGTGACAGGCATACATAAATGTCTGCAGGCATACATTTTAACAGTCTGCAGGACTGGGAAGACATTTTATGATCTAGGTGGATGAGGCTGTTTAATATCTGAGCAAAAAAAAATTAATGACTAAGAGCTGCCTAACAAGTCTTTTTCTGAGTGATAGCTAGCCAGGCTAATGTGTACTTGATCATAAAACATCTGGAACATTTGGGATGTATTAGCCAGCTTTTGCATAGCAAAGGAAGGAGAAGATACAGCAGGTATGTTATGATGTTTAAAACTGTTGCATTACATGGTACAAAATTGGAGTTTCTTCAACAAGATGGCCTTTGTCAGTGGTGTGGACAGGATTTACTTGAAAGGCACAGATTATTGATGTGACATTATTTTATGATATTTCATGTGCATTTCCTTTTTATCCCCTACCTTCAAGATAACATTTTTGCTTTCCTATCTGCTTGAGGATCATTCAGCTATAATAGGAATGAGAAACAGACACCTCCAAGATGTGGATCCACTTTGTTTTAGTGGCAGGGATCAGTGAATGCTTTTTAATTGTCTGAGAAGTCCTGAGTCTGAAGCTCCCATGTGAAATTACACTTTTTAATTATAGCCTTGTTTAGTAATGGCGTGGTGTGTGAAGGGCTGTCAGAAGTAGTGATGGTCTTCTCTTCTGGAGTGTCCTTGTACATGAACGTGAACAGTGCTGCTGCTCTTGTGTTTGATGAAGGAGAGCTGGGGAATCATTAAGTTTCAAATCAAACTTTATAACACAATCTGAAATCCTTAGCAGTCCCCATATGAAGGCCTTTGCTGCTTTTAAGCCATAGAGGAGTTAGCTTAAATATCCCTGAACTCATTCCTGGCATTTAGAGAGTATCTTTTCTGCTAAGTAAGAGAGGTTCCAGGGTGTAGGCTCAGGTCTTGGAGCACTAAGGCTTTGCTGTTAGCTCGCTCCCAAACCCTGCTCTCAGTTGAGAAGGTGTATGGACACAAGTTAAGCTGGGACACTGCGCCTCAGGGCCAGCAAATCAGCCCCAACCAGCTTGATTTAGCAGAGTGGGTGTTGCTAATGAGACCATACCAATTTTGGCTCCCTCTTGGCCTGTGCAGTCCTTCAATCCTGTTCCAGCGAGCTTTGCACCTTCAAATACCCACACAAGTCTTTATGCCACATCTCAGAGCTCATAACACCTACCCTCAGTTTTGTGTTATAAAAACATAGCTCTGGCAGGCTGCCGCACAGACCACTTAATATTTCAGACACTTTGAACTGAACCTCCCCTCCACTCCTCCTGCAATAATTACTATGAACTCGAGCCATGAGGCATCACACAGGACTTGGAGGAGGCCAAATGCCAAATGCCATGTGCTGTGGACTAGGTAGTCTCCTGGCAGCCCTGAGCTGTGTGTGACAATAAAAACCAAGCTGTGCAACTGGACTTCAAGGCAAATGGAAGCACAACCCTTTTTGCTTTAGCACTACAGAAGAAATTATTGTGGATTTAGGGGAACCATATCCTTAGAAGGTAGGAAAGACTTTCGCCAATAAAGACACTGGAAATAGTTTTTGAGATGCATATATTCATCCAACTTCCCGCTTCTCTTTTATGTGATGAAAATTGTGGCTGCAAGAAATCTTCCTTTGGTAAGACACACGGCAAAACTATAAACCCAACTAATTTCCACAAATACTCCTGATTAAGTCCCCAGCATAGCAAATAGGGTTATATAATTATGTAATAGGGTTATCAAATGCAGGATAAACTGTGGCAGCCAAATGTGAGGTCATTCACAGCAACCCAGCTTACTGTGCAGGAGTGTCCTAGTTGTGCTTGCCTTGCATGGAGAGGATGCACTGGTACAGTTCCCAGACCTCAGCCAACCTGCAGCAATGTCACACAGGCTCCCATAACTGGGTGGTGACTTTGAGCCCCAGCATCAAGCTATTCACAAATGGTGAGTTGCACCTCCACCACAAAGGGACAGTAGATGCTGACTGCTCTTCAAGAAAGAAAACCCAGCTTGGCTTTACAACCAGAATGCATGGGTTTAACATTCTAGGTGTACCTTCACATTGCTGCAGCTCTTACAGCAAACTTCTAGACCCCATGCAGAATGAGCGTGGATATGCTACTCTACATGTGAATGGACCTTCTGCCATAGTTCTTGGTATCTAAATCAGTTCAACAGCCTGGATGGGGTCTACAGGAAGATGAGTGACTGTGGTGGTATTCACAGGGGTCCCAGGATGAGGGAAGAGATGAGAATCTTGACTCCATGTTTCAGAAGGCTGATTTATTATTTTATGATATGTATTATATCAAAAGAATATTATATATTATAACGATACTAAAAGAATAGAAGAAAGGATTTCATCAGAAGGCTTGAAAGGAGTAGAAAGGAATGAATAATAAAATCTTGTGACTGACCAGAGTCTGAGACAGCTGGACTGTGATTGGCCATTCATTAAAAACAACCACATGAGACCAATCACAGATGCACCTGTTGCATTCCACAGCAGCAGGTAATTATTGTTTTTCTTTTCTTCTGAGGCTTCTCAGCTTCTCAGGAGAAAAATCTTGGCAAAGGGATTTTTCAGAAAATATCATGGTCACAAGTGACTTGACTATGAAGGAAGAGGCAGGTAGTTAGGCAGGAGCCTTAGGCAATGGACTGGTATAAAAACAGGGACACACTTTGGGGTCTGTTTGCTTAATGAGCGAATGACTGAAAACTCACTGCTGGAAAAGCCATCCAGGCTGTGACTTGATCAGTTTGCATCTTTTGACACAATGTTCTTGCCTGGAAGAGCCAGCCTGTGGAGGTGTGAAAGCTAACAACTCATCTCCCAGTCAGTCTGCTTCATGATCCTCTTCTCTTCACCCCTGAGCTTACAAGGACCCTGCTGTCCCACTTCTGCAAGTGTTGGTATGAGACTCCAAAAACTTGCATGGCCCACCTCAAAGAAGACAGCTGTGCCCATATTTTCTGTTCAGGCATCCTTGTGGGAAGTGTCTCTGGAGATCCCTGTTCAGACAGGGCAAACAGGGCTGCTCCCCAGCTGAGTTCATCTGCAATGGTCAGAATGATGTGTCTTGGTCAACCAATATGAGAGGCTTTACATGTCTTCAGAAATAACGCGAAAGAGGAAAGGAGCCTGAAGAAAGCAGCTCCTCCAGCACCCATCTCTCTGCTGACAAGGAGATCATACAGAGCAACTCTGGCTTTTATAAAATGGACCCATGTCTCCTTACTGACTCTAGGTAGTGAGGGGATGGCAGGTTTTCACTGCTGACAAGCCAGGCTGGATTTGAGCTAGCATCCAAAACATATGCCAGCAGACTTATGAGCCTCTGAATGTCTGCAGTGCTCTGCTCTTGGAGGCCATGTGTTATTACTGTAATAAACATTGTTCATGCTCTGTCTGCCAGGTATGTTGCACTGCAGAAATGCCACACGTATTCCCAGCCTTTAGGAATCTCCCCAAATCCTACACATTCACAACAGATCCCACAGCTGCTTCCCCTACAAAAATCCAGCTGTATCTTCTATTGTGCCTTTACAGTGATTATCAGATTTTCCTCCATTTTAGCAGAGCTGCAGCTCATACAATCTTGATCTCTGAAGCACAAAGAGAAAGGAGCAAATAACAGGGCACAGCATTTCTTTTGGCTATTATTCCACCAAGGCCAGCCAGGCTACTGAAAGGGAAATCCCTGCACAAATTAAGGAAATTCAGATATTTCTTTCATATTAAGAGGCATTCACAAGAGACCCAGGACTTGTTTCCAAAGACATGACTGCATTCTAGCATCAAAAAGACTTTATTATGCTAATATTGACCAGCATTGAAGGAAACAGCAATAAAAGTTGTCAAAGGTGACAAAAGTTGTTTCATTTAAGCTGCAACATTTGAAGCCAAATTTTGAATGCACAGAATCTTGTTATTGTCCAGGGCTTAGTCACACAACAATCCAGACAATGATCTGACATGCAGACCAAAATTAAATAAAGGCCTACCTGGCAGGAGCATGAAGAGGAATATTATACATTATGGACTAGTCCCAGGAATTACAAAGCTGGGTGGAAGAATATTGGAAAAAATGGGAGCTCCACTTCCAGTGAAGCAGATGGAAAAGTCCTAAGGAGGCCCAGGAATAATGGGACAGGAACTCAGTAATGATATACAAGTTGTAATGTTTGAGGCAGAAGTCAGGGGTCACACAGATGAGGGTTTAAGCTACATATCAGTGAAGCAGAGCCAAGGAGTCTAAATAGTGGCAGCTTATGTGCAGAGGGGCTGGAGGAGATGTGAGCCCACAGCACAGCCCTGCAGGCTGGGCAGATGTGAGCTGGGGCTGACACTTTCTGGGCTGACACTGACTTCATCTGCCTGCACAGGAGAATGAAATTAAATCTTCACAAGCTGGGGAGAGTCACTTTAAAAAATCATCTCTACACAGAGCCTTGTCCTTATAAAAGTAACGATTACAAAATTACTAAATTAGACCCTATATACATAGTTAGTGTCCTACTCAGCTATTGTCAGAAACAATTGTTTGAAAAACTATTCATAAAGGCATGAATACTTTTTTCCTTGGCAATACCATCCTGGCTTCTGACATAGGCAAGTCTAGGGTACAGTTCTATTATATTCAAATGCAAAAGTACCAGGCCTACATTTCATTCTCTGGAACTCCTGCTGAAGCTGGAGGAGCTTTTAGCCTTAAGATAAGAGCTTTTTAACAAATATTCCTCTTTTTACTGCTTATCTCCCTCTGTTAAATATGTACTTCCTTATGGCTCTGTAGGATATCCTCATTTATTTATAAAGAGATCTCTTCCTTTTTCCTTCAAGTTCTCCTCATCATATATATTATAAACAGCATGGACAGTGTGAAAAATACTTTATATCACATCCCTGAGCTGGCATATAACTGAGAAGCCAAGGACAGGCATTGCTTCTAAGCATTGGCATATAGACAAAAATGTTCTCCACATGCACCTAATGTCTTATCTTCACTATTTATCTGTGGTGAATAAACTGCCCTCTTGCAATTGCCCTCTCCTTCCACTGACTGTAGAAGCAGAGTAGTTGGTGCTGCACCACGTGCTAGTTTGTCACGACAATCAGCAAATTGGTCCGAGTATTCACAGAGGACATGAGTTTTCCATGATTTCTGTACTCTCTGTGCATGCAAGGCTGCCACCTTGGTCAACATACGATATATCTCTTTTGGGTTTGACATCTGGGAGTGGTGTCTTTACAAAATGTTAAATAGGGCCTTTGGGAATGTCACAGGCCCTTCAAAGGTCATGGAGTCTGACTCCAAAACTTGTGTTGTGGTTTAATGTCACTCAGCAAGCAAGCACCATACAGCCAGTGGGGCAGGAGAATGAACTGGAAAGGTAAAAGTGAGCAACCAATGGATTGAGATAATAATATCCCATCTAACCCTGCCCTCTGTCAGCGGGAAGCCATTCCCCCTTGTCCTGTCACTCCAGGCCCTTGTCTGAAGTCCCTCTCCAGGTCTCTTGGAGCCTCTTTAGCCACTGGAAAGGGCTCTAAGGTCTCCCTGGCGCTGCCTCGCCTTGCCTCACCTCACCTTCCCTCTCCTCTTCCCTCTCCCCTCCCTCAGCCTGTCTCCATAGGAGAGGTGTTCCACCCCTCTGATAATTTCTGTGGCCCTTACACTCTTGCCGTTTCCTTTTCCTTCCCCCAGCTTTATATGCTGAGGACGATGCCACATGGTCTGGGATGTCCCTTGGGTCAGCTGGGGTCAGGCTCTGTCCCCCCCAGCTCCCTGTGCACCCCCAGTCCCCTCACCAGTGGAGTGGGGAGAAGGAAAGGCCTTGATTCTGTCTAAGTCCTTCTTGGCAATAAGGGAAACACCCCTGTGTTATCAGGACGGTTTGTAGGATCCAAAGCATAGTTTGGGCTACTATGATGAAAATGAACTCGACCCCAGCCAAACTCAGCACATTATAACCCAGGTGTCCCTGCCCAAAAAAATCTGAAGCAAGAGTCCACCCCTGGAAAATCCTTATCTATGACAGTGCAGTCACTCTGTATTCAATTTTCTTATTGAATTGACCAAAGAAAGCTTTGATCTGTCTGGACTGGTGCACAAGTGAGGTCTGTGACTTGCAGCACTGAATATCTCACGATTCAGGAAAATGTGGTGAAAAGTCAAACAAGTGCAGAAAAAGAAAATACATATTGGTGCTTCTCTTGCAACTTCCAATATTTCTCAGTGCACCTTCCAAGCTGGTGAATGGACACCACATGCCAGCCTAGCTCCTCACAGCTCTTCCTCCCTGATTTTGTTTATTGAGGTCTAAAGAGCTGATGTGACACTGAGAATTCTGTCTAACCCAATGTGGTCTCAGATGGGCAAAATATTTTACTTTATACTTGATGGGAGGCAGACACTGAACAAAACCCACTGGATGGAACCTTGTCCAAATGATCTGTAATGACAGCAGGCACCACATCAGCAAGTATATCCCCAGGACAATGCAATTTGCAGGGGAAAGGATTGTAGCACAGGTATCACTTCTTCCTGTGTATCAGGCACAAAGTGGTCTAGGGAGATTTAGCAATAAGAATAGTACACACACACACACACACACACACACACACACACACACACACACAAGATGTAGTGGAATCCATGTCACAGACATATTTTCTGAAAAATCCTTTCGTTAGGATTTTTTCTCCTGAGAAGCTGAGAGGCCTCAGGGGAAAAGAAAAACAATAATTATTTGCTGCTGTGGAATGCAAGAGGTGCATCTTTGATTGGTCCATGTTGATTGTTTCTACTTGATGACCAATCACAGGTCAAGCTGTGTTGGGACTCTGGTCAGTCACAAGATTTTATTATCATTCCATTCTTTTCTTGTCTAGTCTTCTGATGAAATCCTTTCTTCTATTCTTTAGTGTAGTTTTAGTATCTAATTTTCTTTTAATATAATATATATCATAAAATAATAAATTAGCCTTCTGAAACATGGAGTCAAGATTCTCGTCTCTTCCCTCATCCTGGGACCCCTGTGAACACCACCACAGAATCCAGACTTGTTAAAGCTTTTTCCTTGTTGGCTCTGTCTGGTAGAGCCTGACTTTTAAAATACCAATGCCTGTTCTTGTCACTCTCAACTTTAATTTATTATTTTTTTAAATCAATAAATATCCTTCCACTCCTCCATCTGGAGGATTCCATCTTCATCCCACCACTGTAAAGCTGATCAGAGCCACCTATGCAATGCCATTTGTTCCAGAACACATTTAAGTCTTGGCCCGCTCTCAGCCTCATAAATTCCTGACATGATTCAGGAGGCGTTTCTGTTGGAAAGAGCTCTCTGCTCTGCTGTCGTATTTCTAGGGATTGCTGTGCCTCTGATCTGAGGCCAAACATTAGGAATAATTGCAGCAGGAAGCAGGACAAAGCTCGACATATTGTTTGTCTGGATTGTTTTAATTTTAAGAGTATAGAAGTACCCCCACTTACTGATGTTAGAAGAAGAGTGAAAAAATTACAGTTAAAAAAATTGTTCAGGAATTTTCTATTTTTTTTCTTTTTATTGCTTTTGTTAGAGGCAATGAGGGAATCATTATGCTTGCTGCTGAGGACAGGGAGGTGAACTAGGTATTGAAGACTTATTAATTCAGGAATCCTGTCCCTGCAGATTAGACCAGAGGTTCCCACTTTTTGTTTTCTGCTTGTTGAAACAAAGCCAGGAAATGCACACAGCTCTACATAGACATATGTGTTTATATGTGTATATGACAGGAGAGAAAGGGGGTGCAGAGCTGGAGGTTGGGCCCCCAGAAAACTTGTTCCACATTGCAGCTTCAGTGCTGACCAGCACAGCCACACTGCTGCACTGGCCAGGGTTAAAGCTGCACATGGACAAGGTGCTGCTGCTGGCAGTTTGGATGGAGACACTCATCCAGCCAGATGATGACCTGTACTGAGGATATGAAGTCCTTGGCTACACGGCTCAGGGATGAAGAACTTTTGCTGCTGGACATGGGTGCCAGCAGCTTTCAGACACACTGTCTCTGAACTGGGGGAGCTGCCTTCAGAAGTGAGAGACTGGAAGCCTGAGCTGAAGCCTGTTGAAGTTGATTAAAAAACATGTTTAACTTCGGTAGGCTTTGGACAACACTGGAGGTTCACCTGAGAGGGAGGATGGTTACAAGAGCAGCAGAAGTATACCCACTACAAGGATGCCAGGCAATATGTGAGGGGGAACCATGGGGCTCCTGGTGCTCAGAAACACCATTGTAAACATCTCCCACCCCTGTCTGACCACTGACAAAACTGCCAGGTTATCTGGAATGCCACTGAAGCGCAGAGTGAGAAGATGAATTGAGACCCACTACAGGAGAGGTGGAGAGGGTCTTTTTACAAGGACATGTAGTGACAGCACAAGGCGGCATGGCTTCAAATTGACAGAGGACAGGGTTACATGGAATATTGAGAAGAAATTCTTCCCTGTGAGGGTGGTGAGGCCCTGGCACACGTTGCCTGGAGAAGCTGTGGATGCCTCACCCACCCCTGGAAATTTTTGAAGGCCAGGTTGGACAGGGCTTGGAGTAACCTGGTCTAGTGGAAGGTGTCCCTGCCCATGGCAGGGGGGTTGGAAAGTGATCTTTAAGGTCTCTTCCAACACAAATAATTCAATGATTCTATGACCTCACAGCAGAGAAGTAATAGTCTTGTCTTCTCTCACTGCAGTGTTTTCTGGGTAGCATTAGTCTGATACAGCAGGGATTTAACCTTGCCTCAGTCTTACTGCTTTCAGAAGAGAGTAGTTGAAGACTTGCTTAAGTACCCATTGTTCTGGTAAAACACTTAAGAGTCTTCCTTACGTGCATGTGGAAATATGTTCATGAGTAGAAATCCTGAATTTGTGCTATGGACTCCTGAGAAAGAAAACTGACTGTGAGTTTATTGATGGGTAAGAGCTTTGGGAAAAAAGGACATATCTTCTGGCAAATTCTGGGCTGTGCTGGTTCAAACCTACCCCATTTTGCTGATTATGGAACTCTTAATTGAGCATGATATGGGGTAAGAGCTGTCCTAAGTTCGGAGGAGAAAACTTCTTCCACACATCCAGCAACAGCTACAATCATATTAGCCCAACACAAGGGGATAACACAGGGATTTACTCATAAAAAAAGGTAGCAAGAGCCAACAGCTAGGAGCTGAAGCCAAAAAAACATTGGTTACAAGCAAGTGAGCCTTGTGAATTGAAGGGGGATGTTGACAGCCTAGGGTGATCTATCAAGGAATGGTTAAAGTGTTGGCCAATCATTAGGGTGCCTTCAGGAAAAGATACTTTAAGCAAATCCATGTCACTGGGCTCAGTCCAGTTTTGAGGTGGAACCATCTGTTCTGCAGTATCCTCAAGTTCAAATTAGGAGTTCCATAATTTCTGCCACTCTTAACATCTCTGAATAAAGAAATGCCAGGAGCAGTCATGCACTTCTTAAGCTGATAGAGAAAATGGAAATCAAGTCATCACACATTGTTTCTGGGACTGTCAGTGATATTGTGCATTTGTGTTTTGCCTCCAGCAAGCCATGAAATAGTTCAGAGTTTTGGAAAGTACTGCAGTGGTGGAAACAAGATCTGGAACCAGCTGTGCTGTACGTCTGGCTTGAAAAGAGATGAAAGCAACTGCCCCACCTGGCTGCTGATGTGAAGGTACCTTTGGGACTCTCCATTGCACTTCTTACAGCAGCACCCAGCACACAATCATAGTCACATCCCTGAGCTGAAAGGGACCCACAAGAATTAGTGAAGTCCGACTCCTGGCTCTGCAAGGATAATCTGAAAGTCACACCATGTGTCACAGCCATTTCCTCAGATGTTGAGTCTACTGCCTCAGTAAAAAATGCCAGCAGTGGAAGGGGAGTGGAAAATTAGTGTCGTTTAAGGTCCTGGAACAAAAAGAGGGCAACACCAAAATAGTTTTTGTGGCATTCATGCTTGATCATTCTTGTCATGGGTTCCTACATCTCAGAGATAGGAAAGAAAGGATAATCCAGTGCATTATTATTTAGGGACAAACTCATAGATATGCAGTAAGAAGTGCAGATGAAAGGGTGGGAAAAGGATGGATTCATTCTGGTTTTCATCCAGGGAGCTGAGACAGCAGAAGATATAAAGGCAAGCTATAGCAAAATGGGGAATTAAGCAATTATTTTGAGTCTAACCACATCTCTGTGATTCCAGTAGCACCTTCTCATGGATTTGTCCACCTCAGCTCAAAGCTGTGGCTGGCAGCTATGCTACCCTGGAGTCTTTGCCACAGTCAAGTCACAATAACTTCCCTCTGGGAAAAGAAGTAGCCCTGAAAAAGTTAACAAGCTCAGCATTGCCTTGAAAAATTTAAGTTACTCCAGACGTGCTCAGTCTCCCTCAAAATCTGATGCTGCTAAAAGCATCCTTTTGTTTGAAAAACCTTAAGGATAATGGGAAAATGGAATAGCAGAAAGGAAGAACAGGACAGATGCCAGAAGATCTGATGGTAATCTAATCCAGATAATGCCCAAATCCACTATCACCTTCCCTGGGGGCGATACCCAGGACACAGTGCCAGGAGAATGTCAGTGCTGAGGCTCCAGCGCTTGCCTGCGCCATCAGGGAAAGGGGATCTGCTAATATTTAGTCTGCCAGAAAGACTATTCCAATTAGTGGATGTCAGATTAAGGCTTGAATGATTCTGAAACACGTAAGGGTTTGGACAGAGCTTACCCAAGTCACACAAGGGTCATCACTTATGTAAAATTATTAGTATTTGACAAGCATGTACATGTCCAGGCACTTAAACCAGAAACTGTTACATTTACACTAACAGTTGTGGAATGGATCCCATTTAGCATGAATTTCTGTATCCCCAGAGAGCTGAGCCTGAGTTGACTTCACTGTTTCTTGTCCTCTGGAAACTTGCTTATTCATAAATAAAACCCCCACCATTGTTACCTGACATGAGGGAAGGAGCCTCTGTCACAGAGGACAGGGTGTCATCACTCAGCTGTGTCATTGCTGGCTTCAGTCAGAGCCCTGTCCTAATATGGTTACAGTCAATACTTTCACCAACAGCTGTGGACAAGCCAGGACTTTTTTGGAAATGAAGGGAGAGTAGCCACAGAGCCCAACGTGAACATGCAAGCAAAGATAGTTATGTCAGCAGATGCAGCAATGCTGGCATCACACTGGTGCTGGGAAGGGTGCTCCTCAGGTCCTTTGTGTTTTTCCACACTGCACTTATTTCTTTTCCTTCAAGGAAGGGCAAGGAAATCTTGCAGATCAAGGAAATGACCAAAAAAGAGGTCAAGAGCAATTTAGAATTTAGGTCTCAGCCTTAAGTACAGACATCAGTTTAATCCCCATCCCAGCTCCAGAAACAGAATGTCATCAGCCATTATCCATTGTCCTGTCCCTCCAGACCCTTGTCCAAAGTCCCTCTCCAGCTCTCTTGAAGTCTCTTTAGCCACTGGCAGGGGCTCTAAGGTGTTCCCAGAGCCTTCTTTTCTCCAGGATGAACACCCCCAGCTCTCCCAGCCTGTCCCCAGAGCAGAAAGGCTCCAGCTCTCAGACCATTTTTTTGGTCTCCTTTGAACTCACTCAGCAGATCCACGTCTGAGATATTCACTCAAGATGTTGAATACTTTGTGACATCAGCTCTTGATTTTACTATTATTGTCCCAGAAAGGGAATGAAGATGAAGCACTTTGGCCAAGGTTACCCTTGAAGCAAGTAGACAAGGTGAGACATTGAGCCTGAATCTTTGAAATACCAAGCTGGTCTTCACACCATCCTAGATGCAGGAGGAGAGCACCGGGGAGATGGAAACAACCCTATTTTAGTGGTGATGTTGTGTCCAGACTACGGACAGTACAGTGTGTGCTGATCTTGTTTTCCAGTGACAGCCTATCAGGCAGATCCTAGCCACAGGATTTAAAAATAGAAGTTTTAAATAGGCTTATACAAAATTACTGCTATGAAATATGCTTTTAATCCTGAGACTGGAAGAAAACCATCCAAAGGTGATAGCAGAAATTTCAAACAGAACTAGACTAGGGTGTAGCTCCATAGGCAGCCATGCAACCTCCCTGCTTGATATCAGCTGGGAATATGGACCATCTACAAACCTCTGCACATGACCACCACCAACTTCTCCCAGCTAGGAGCTCCAAGAAGTATTGTCTTAAACACGGACAGAAATGGACAACAAAGGGGTAACTTGATTTTTGCCCCTGTCAGCATTGTGTGTAAATCAAAGTTGGGCATTCTGTGCATTTCTCGTGTCCTCTTGGAGAATGTCTTTGGAAAACATGAAATTTATGTGCTAAAGCCCACCAATTTTATAAAAAACAGAACTGAATGGATCCTTTTTGTCAGATAATGTTTCAGAATATTTCACTCAATGGAGTTGCATGAAGTAAGCTTTGAAATGTTACATTGTTGTTGCTCATGATGATTTGGGGACTTCTGGATGCACAGGACTGGCAAGGACAGTCTCTTCTACCTGGCAAGCATGAGCAATGCCTTAAAAGCATCCCTGCTTTGTAAAGTCCAGCTGGACAAAAACAATGAGGCAAGGAGGATGACTGAGGAACACAGGTTTGCCTGAAATTAGTAAATTAACAGTAAGTAGGAAACAGTTTCATTCCTTTTTCTCTGAAGTCAAAAGAGGTTTTGCAACTATCTGCTGTGTGACCAGGGCTTCATCAGTGCTGCTGCCCTTTGGCAAATATTGCCTGTCTGAAATAAGAAGGTCAGTTTCAGAAGAAATTGGTTTTAGGTTCAAACTGTCTGCATTATGTGGACTTAATTGAATGAAATGAGTAGACCCAAACTGGAGAGACAAAACCACTGCTGACTGAAGGTGCATCAAGTTTCAGAGGCTGAAACTTCCACTTTGTACCCTGTGAAAATCAAAGCTTCTTAAATGAGCATGAAAAATCATCATTCATGGGTTTGCAGACCTTTGCTTCTTCACTTTCATGGTACACACAGTCCTAGAGAGGAGGATTTTCTGAACGTAATGCTTATTAATGGAGCCAAATCCTATCTGTGCAATCTTCACACTAAGTAACAGCACAGTTCTTTCAGGTCCATCACATTTTGGTGTTTGTGAAAATGAGACATCCAGAAAGGAAACTTTCATCTGAATTTCCCAACAGATGGGACCCAAATGTGTTTCATGTTCCATTAGTACTAAACACACACAGCCAGGATGATGGATTCAATATCCTTTCTGGTCCATCAATCTAACAGATTGGAAGGGAAAGGGATTTTTTTCAATGCCATGCAGCTTTCAGTGCCTTGCAGATTATCACTTTCCTGTGCACCCATCCTCCAACTGAATAAGGAAATTATGTTTAGATCTAAAGACCATGACTGACAGTCAGGCAGATAGATGCGTATACAAAAACCAGACAGAGAGATGGATTGTTTTTTTACACCAGCCTCCAAAAACCTGCACTTGGAACAAGGAACTTCAGGGAAGGAATCTGTCAAATCTCCTTAATCTTAAAACACAAGCAATAAATTACTCCCAGACCATACATGTTTCCTCTTCTTTTGTACCATAACCCTCTTCACTTACCCTCCAGCAAATCTGCTATACCAGATGTCAGAGTTCAAGTATAAACAGGGAGTTTCAACAGTCAGACCTAATCCTTTCTTTTTCCATTGCTGTCCTTCCCTATTTGACCATTTCCGACAATTAGAGATTCCCTCCATTCCCAAAACTGGTTGAAGCATGCTATCATGTTACATTCTCCTGGGCAGATGTTACCTTTGGTAAAGTCCCCTTTTCCATGTGATTTTGGGTTTGGAGGTTTTTTGTTTTGTTTTGTTTTGTTTTTTGTCAAGAGGAAGATTGGAAATACAAACAGGTGATAGTAATAAATCTCATACATCACATTTCACCATGCTCCCTTTATTATCTCTTTTTGTTATGCATTGTTTAAAGCAACAGCTTTTGGAGGAAGATCAGCTGAATACTTAGTACTTTTGAACTATTACATGACTAAATGTCAAGTTCAGAGAGGTTTCTCTGTCTCTACCTAGTCTGTGGTTTAGTTGTTGAATGTACAGGTAACGTAGGGCCCATAGCTTGCTCACAGAGGGGTAAAGTCTAGCAGTGGACCAGCTGGTCCAGCTGGAACAGAGATTTCACCCTTTGATGCAAAGACCTTGACTTTTTAAATTAATTTCTTAAAGTGAGCTGGGACTGACCTTTGCATTTAGAACAGGAAACCCTCCAGAATGTCTTTCTTGTGGGGGGATTTTGCATATGTTCCTTTTTCCACTGCTAGCTCATGGCCCATCTTTCCTTTTCTGCCTCTCTGGTCAAGTCTCAGCAGGTCTGTAGTCTCTCATATCTGCATCTGAAACTTGTATGTGCAACATGCAAATATACTTGTGGCTTCAAAGAACTGCTTTCTTATATGCCTTTTACATGTCAGTATATGAAAGTCTCTTACACATTCATGTTTTGTTCCAAGAAAATAGTCTGGTACTGGAAAGGACCCCAAAAATATATTCTACAAGGTATTTAGCTTGTCAGAAAGGTAAGCCCGGGGTTTCGGCTCTCTTCCTTCCCGTCTTGTACTTTCTTTCACTCCCTTTGGTTCCTTCAAGCTGTGCAAGTATTTTGGACTCTGATGCTTGGATTGGAGAGTCATACTGCCCTTCAATAAGAGTATTTCTCCCCTAGAGAATGACTCACATGCGCTGTCTTTGCCTCCTTCAGCACAAAATTATCAAATAAAACCAGTGGTTCAGCTTTGCTGATGTTTGGTCATGCTTGGAGGGCGACATGCCGGGACAGGATTTCTCTTCTTGGCTAAGTCATGCAAAGTTACTTCAAGTCAAACAAAGTGCCTGCCTGAAATGCTCCTTTGCTTTCTTGTGTTTCATCTGACTCCCAGCTCACAGTCTGAGCACTTATCTGCAGTGATGAGGTAGTTTGTGTGGCTTGCAGTGGAAAGGTCCTTTCCTGGTTCCTTCAAGAACCTCCTGGGGATGCTGTATATATTGGTTGTCTCTGTTTGTTGCTTGGCCAGCATTTCCTTGCCTGTATAATAACATCTGCTCACCAGACTTCAAATATCCTTGATTGCATTTGGCCAGTATAAGGCACCTCTTTAACTTCCTGGTGTATTCTTGAGAGTGCATCTGTTTCCAAAAATCGGGCACAGGGATTCAGCTTCATTTCTGTCCAAGCCCTCTGTCCCATGCTAATCTCTGTATTGCCAGCTAGTACCATGTCTCTGTCTGGCAAATTTTCCATGACCTTTTTGGCATCCTGTTGGTATCTGGTAAATTTTCTATCTGTTCTGCACTTTCACATTGGTGGGAATTCACTTTTCCTACTCTCACAGCTCTTGGCAGAGTTCTCATTGGAGCACAAAGGTTCACAATTTAGAGATTTGGACCACTGGGGATGCCTGTGAAGAATTATTATCCTCTTTATCCAGGAATTCACTAAAGGAGCTTGGCCTCCTCTATCCTTCACTCCCCAGCCACATTATCTTCCTGCCTTGATTTCTGTTCTATCATTCCTCTTAGGACCCACTCCTCCAGGCAGTCAGTGACCATTTCCACCCCCTCTGCTCTACCTTGACTTCTCCTTTAGTATCTCAATTTAGATCTGTGGCTTTTAGATTTCATTTTACACTTGCTGGTGGGCTGGGATGGGGTGAAGAGCAGGAAGGGCCTTGACTTTAAGTCCTGCTCAGCAGTAATGAAAACATCCTTGTGCTACCAGCACTGTTTCCAGCCCAAATCCAAAAATTTCACCAGCCACTATGAAGAAAATTAACTCTATCTCAGCCAAACCCAGCACACTGGTTTACAATTTGTAGCACACAGTTAAGTGTCTGAAAGAGAAAGCATGGGGAAAGAGGCTGAACTGATCTGTTCTTCTAATGAGTGGTGCTGTGCTCCAGGGGAAACATCTTCATTTCAGCTCAGCTCCTTACAACACAAGACAACAAGAGTTTTTAGGGAAAAGATGCTTTTCAGGACAGGTCAGTGAGTGTTAATTGCTCAGAGATGTAATATTCTTCTCATGGTTCTGGGTTTTTCAGCCACAAAATCCCCTCAGCTCTCAGGTTCTTAGCTGGGAAAACTCAAGAATGCTTTCAGGATTACAGCACAAATTTTGCACCAGCTGAAAAACTGCCCACCCCTGGATGCAAAAAGATTAAAAAGAGCAATTCTGAATCAGATGTATATGCACACATATAATTAGCTCTTTGCAGCCCAGGCCCATAGCAATCAATAGCAAAGCTACTGATTTCATGGGCAATACAGCAGTGTGAACTTGCTAGCCTTGCTTTAAATTCTATTCCCCGAAAATTGATTTGTATTTTTTATAAGTAAATCTCTGTCAGGTCTTTCCTGTGTTCCCTGTAGTGCATCTAACAGCAGCACTGCAGTTCAGTGACCAGTTTGTCCTACAAAAAACTCAGTAAAAACTTTGTACAAAAAAAAAGCCCCAAACAAACCTCTTTCACCTCATCTTGCCAGAACTGAAAGTCTCCTAATACTATGTAGATAATATTTGAATCTCACCTACTGGAAAGTGGGAGGCAGGGAGGCATGTTAGCTTTGACCTTGTTTCTTGTCCAAGTTTTTACTTTCATTCTGCAGAGGAGAAATCCCTGTGGGCAGAAGGGTCCACCCAGACTCTGGCAGAAAATTATTAGAAGACTTAAGTGTAATGAAAACTGTTGTAAACCGTTTGCTGATGGTTACACCATAATGGAGGCTGTGCCTTCTCCCCAAAGGAGTATGATGAGATATCTGACATCTTCATGTTCAGTCAGGAACAGATCTGAGGGCAGCTAATAAAGCTATCTGCATCAGATTAAATTGCCAAACCTACCCTCTCCCTGCCCCCTGCCCTCACTCTGTCCCCAGATCAGTGAGGTACATCAAGCCAAATAAATGCATGACAAAGTTCATTCGAGTGATTGAAAATCAAGATGGAACAGCATATTTTTCATCAATGTTATCCCAGGAAATAAAGATAAATTCCCCCACTTCATATTTTAACATAGCTTATCATAATCACTGATAATAGCTACCAAATGTTTTCCTTTGTTGGGTTTTAAAGGGGGCTGGGGGAACAGTTTCTCAGTTGAAGGCTCATCAAGTCTAATTTTAAGCTAGTGTCAGGGGTCACTTCCACTTTTTGTTGCATTTCTGATGAGCAGTTGTATTGAGGTTTGGCACTGCCTGGTTTTTGGTAGCGGGGGAGGCCGCAGAGGTGGCTTTTGTCAGAAGCTGTTGGAAGCTTCTACTGTGTCCAGCAGAGCCAATTCCTGATGGCTCTGAAGATGGACATGCTGCTGGCCAAGCCTGGGACAATTAGAGATGGTGGAAATGCCTCTGTGATAACATATTTATGGAGGGAAGAAGAAGAAGAAGAAGAAGAAGAAGAAGAAGAAGATCAAAACAGAACGGGGCACACGCAGTTTTGCGTTTTAGTCAGAGGAGGAGAGAATATGGGAGGGAAAACAACATGGAGACACCAAGGTCAGGGGATAAGGAGGGGCAGGAGGTGCTCCAGCTGTCAGAACCAAGATTCCTCTGCAGGCCATGGTAATGACCATGGTGAAGCAGGTTGTCCCCCTACAGCCCATGGGGATCCACATGGTCTCACAGGGGAAGGACTCCTCTCCTGGAGCAGTGGAAGAAGAACTCAGCTGATGAACTGACCAAAACCCCCAGCCCCTGTCTCCCTGCGGTGTTAGTGGGAAGGAGGGAAGGGCTGGGGGAAGAAAAGGTATTTTAAGGGCTTATTTTACTTCTCATTATCCTCTTCTGATTTTGTTAGTAATAAATTCACTTTGTACTTCTAAGTTGAGCCTGATTTGCCCTTGGAGTGTTTTTTTCTGGTCTCTATCTCAACTTATAAAGCCTTTGTTAATTTTTCTTTCTCGTCTGTGCATCTGTGGCAGGGGACAGTGAATGAACAACTTTAGTGGGTGCCTGGCATTGGGCCAATGTCAAACCCCAACAGGAATTTACAGGAAAGACAGGGCAAAACTATTTACAAGAGCCTCTATGTTAGAACAAGGAGGAATGGGTTCAAATTGAAAGAATAGGTTTAGACTGGATATTAGCGAGAAGTTCTTTAGTGTGAGGGTAGTGAGGCCCTGGCAAAGGTCACCCAGGGAAGTTGTGGATATCCCATCCCTGGAGATGTCCAAGACCAGGCTGAATGGGGCTGGAGCAACCTGGTTATCCCTGCCCATGAATGGGGGTGTCCCATCTTGCTGTAAAAGGGGAGTCATGGAGGATTCTTCTTGATAGCTTTCTTGGACAAAAATAAAACTCAGGTGTGACAATGTTATATCTAAGGACTGTTTATTGATTAAGAGATAAATGTTCCTACTTGTTGTGTTGCGTCTGTATAAGTTGGACTGCTCTGTTCCCCCCTATCATGTAATGGTTCTGCCCTGGTTCTCCCCTCCCTCCCTTGCGCTGCCAGTTATCCCAACTCCTCCCCAGTTGCCTTGGAGATTAATGTACCCTTTCTCAAATCCCTCCCTGGTGTTCTGTCCGTCACTCGGCGCTCCCACCCTACTCTCTAGAAACTTCCAGCTAGTGCATCGAGTGATTGGCTCAGGGGCTGGGGCCCCACCCTCAAGTTATCCCCATTGGGGTTTCCCTAAGTCAATCTTTTGTATCCCACTCCCCTCTGAAACCCTATTCGTCCAAGGACTGACTCCTCCTGTTTCCCTTCCTCCTTATAAGCGGTTGCAACTTCCCCCTCATTCTGTTCGGTTGTTGGTTCCCCTGGCGCCCGATGAGCCTGGGTTCACCACAGCTGGAGAGCACTCTCTTTTCCTGCTGACTGTAACCATAAGCCAAGCCACGTCCTACCACAAGGCAGCGTTGCTGTCATAGCACAAGGTGTTTGCCTTAGGTGCTGTCCTGAACCATGGAGATCAGGATAGTGCCCCCTTACTACTAGCGGTGCTGGATCGCTAGCCGGGACATCCGAGAAGGACTATCTTTGTCCAGCTGGACCGATTCACCTACTGAAGGGTGAGAGGAAAGGGAGCAAAGAGGGGAAAAGAGACAGAAAGAAGAATAGAAAGCCGGGACAGATTGTTACTGCGCGTATTTACTTGTGCTTTTTTTCCCCCTGACTAGACATGGGCAAATTTGCCTGCTTCTCTAAAAATAACTGAACCCCTTCAAACTTAGAGCACAGCTTTTCCCATTACTCTTCAAGCTGCAATTTTGTTTTGTTTTCCCCCCTGTTTATCAGTGTTTATGAGTGGTTGCATGTGTCCCAAGTGCTTATCAGCAAAAATAACTTCCAGGAGCGTTAACTGCAGGGATGTGATCCATGTACACATGAACTGAGATCCAGATCAGGATGTCATGGGCTCAGAAGAGCCCACTTCTGGAGACACCAATTTGGCACCTGCTTTGTACCTCAGTGACCAGAGCTGAAACCCTGATGCAGGTAGGACAATGGCAAGGTATTTCTCCTCCCCATAACCAAACTCCCAGTGCTGGAGAGCTAGATAAGTTCCTCTCTGCACCCGTCAGCTATGCTTGGGATTGTGCTTCAGGGCAGGCAGGACTTGAGTGCCCCAGTTTGAAAACCATGGAAGACAGAGGTGGAGGAAATCTCCCAGTGCCTGCCCTTGACACAGTCCATCCACCACAGCTTTGCGCAGCAGAGAACAGACAATCTGAGAGGTCTCACCAAGCCCCATCAGCCTGGCTTTCAACAGCCTAAACCAGTGTCAAGTAATGCAATCTCTGTAAAACAAGAGTACTGCAGGGCCCATGCTCACATGAAGCTCTGAGTTGTTCATTTAAAATAAAGGGATTGATGCTTTGGCATCTCCTGCTGCTGGGCTGCCACCTGCCAGGACCACAGGTCCCCTTCTGACCATCCTGGAAAAGAACTGTTTTCAAATAAACTTTCACCCAGCCTGGCCCGCTGCAGGACTTCACAGCTCTCTCGTCCAACCATGGGCTGGGTTGCACATTTTAGGTGCAATTTTGGCTTCCACTCAGGCTGAATAAGGTTTCAGTGTAAAGAACCCAAAAGCACTTATTCTTCTATGGTTTTTTGTGTTCAGTGAATTATAAGAATCAGCAAGGACCTTTGTGTCCTCACCAGGTTTCAGTGGAGGTTGCAAAACCATCAGAAGTGCTACCAGATGCCATAACTGGAAGCAGAGACCAGATAAGTCAAGAAGGGTGACGTGTTTATCTTTTCACGAGAAGCACAAAGAACTCTTTGGATGGTTTATCCGTAGATGTGTTGAGTCCTAAATCAAGACTAAATACCTTTCTAAAAATATTTATTAAACAGATGAGTGCTGTGATCCCTAGAAAGCATCTGATTTTGGAATATCTAGATGTAGCTAGGGAAAAAGAAATAACTGATTCCAAAAATACTCCAAAAATACAACTGATTCCAAAAATACTCCAAAAATACTCCAAAAATACAGACAGATTACCCAAGCCCAACTTGCCCAGGTGAGTTGTGAAAGAGAAGAACTTTTCAGGTTCACAGATCTATGACATACATCACACTGGTATAACCACTCAGTGAGATGGGTTTAGCTGGAGGACTACCCCATGTAAGTAACTAACACATTGCAGCCCTGACCCCATGGCTGCCTTAGAAACTTCCTTGACTGCAGTTAATTCTTTACCAGATCCGGTCATTAATGCTGTTATTTGTCTTTCCTGTAGCATATGGACTGAACTGACTGACCTTTCATAGGATACAGAGATTTTAGTATGAAAGTCTGCTTAATATTAGCACATTTTTCAAGCCCTCCACAGGCCTTGACATGATTCTTTTTAGCAGATTTGAAAAGAAGATAAATGGTTTTTTGGCTGCACAAAGTAGAGAGGAAATATCTCATTTGGGGTGATGGAGGGAAACAAAAGCAGAGAAAAGGCTGCTTGGGAAAGGCAAACTGGGAAGTTAGCTGACACCTTAATTTAGACATTCCTGTCACCCATCCTAATCCTGGGATCAGGGGAGCTGTGTGGAAGTCTGGGGTCTGGCTAATGAGCAAGCTCACAGAATCATAAAATCATAGAATGGTTTGGGTTGGAAGGGACCTCAAAAAACATCTTTTTCCAACCTTATGCCATGGGCAGGCACAACTTCCACCAGACTGGGTTGCTCAGAACTCCATCCCTATATCCAATTTAAACTTATCCTCCTTGACCTTAATGCCATTCCCCCATGTCTCATCATTACATGACTTTGTGAAAAGCCCCTCCCCAGCCTGCTTGTAAGCCTCCTTTAGGCATTGGCAAGGGCTCTATGGTCTCCCTGCAGTCTTCTCCAGAGAAGAAAAGTTCCAACTCTCCCAGCCTGTCTTCGTAGGAGAGGTGCTCCAGTTCTGTGATCGCTCAGTGACTCCTCTCTGGACTTGTTCAAACAGGTTCACATCTTTCTTATGTTGGGGGCCCCAAGCTGTACACAGTGTTCCAGGTGGGGTGTCCAAAGAGCAGAGTTGAGGGGCAGATACACCTCCCTTGACCCACTGGTCCCAGCTCTTTTGATGTAGCTGAGGATGTGGTTGGCTTTCTGAGCTGCGAATGTGCTTTGCTGAGTCTGATTGAGCTTTTCATACACGAACACACCCAAGTCTTTCTTCACAGGGCTGTTGTTGATCCATTCTCTGTCCAGCCTACACTTGCGCTTGGTATTGCCCCAGCCTATGTGCAGGACCTTTCACTTGGCCTTTTTGAGCATCATGATGTTTGCACAGGCCCATCTCTCCAGCCTGCCAAAGCCCCTCTGGAATGCATCCCTTCCTTCCAACGTGCCAGCTACGCCATGCGTGATGGTGCTGTAGGGATCTGTTGTCATATCCTTACTTGCAATGAGCTTGGGAATTCATGAAAAACTAGGTCCAGGCAAAGAAGTTACCAAATTTGTGGAGAAAAAGGAAGACAGTATAAACGGAAATTGCAAATCAAAGCACTAAAAATAAAGGCGCACTTGTGCAGAAGTCATTCCAATGGAACACCTCACCACTGCTGAAACATCTGTGGAGCATCAGGCAGGAACCTCCAAGTGTCAGCAATACCTTGGCACTATTTGTGTCAGACCTGGGTCAGACACTGGTGGGATCATGCTTCTTGGCTCTAAGGCTTTGCATCACACTACATGGACCTGAGCTCTCTACAGCCATGGCCCAGGCAAAACTTAACTCAGAGAGGAAAAAAAGGGCTTTTGCCTGAATAAGAATTAGAAGTATCATGAAAACATAATGCCTTCTGCAGAGTTCACAGACATCAGCAGAGATTCTGACCGTGTGAATGAAAAAAAAAAAAATACATTGGCAAAGCCACTTAAGGTTCACGAGCCAGGGTTTTGTGAAAATTTCACACTGCAAAATCATCCCAAGGCACAGGAAATGTCAAGTTGAGCCGCTGAAGTGTGGCTAAGTCACTTGCAACTAAAAAGAGGTTTGTAATGGAAAGGCAGAACAAACTGCATGGTGTGTGTTATGCTCCATTGCCAAAGAACAGCCTGAGAGACCTCCGAATTTGGACTCAAGTGCTTCAGGGCTTTGGGGAGCTGCAATATAAAAAAGGGCAGCAGTCTGGCTCCTCATCATGTAGCATTGTGTGTGTGATAGATGGAGCAGGGCTAAGAGGGAAAAGATGATGGATTTTCTCAGTCTACCCAGTAAATCTGCTCTTGCACTTACCACCATATTTTGAGAGATGTGCAAATTCCTTGAGGCTCCAAAGCTGGACTAGCACTCCTGTGAGGAAAGGCTCTTCCTGGTTTCCTTGCATTGCCCCTTTCTTGGCCCACCGTCCTTCCAGATGAAGTTAAAAACCACCAACCTCTGTGAAGCTACCAAGGTGGTCAAGCACTTGCAAGACCTACAAGATGAGCCTAAGGGAGTTTTGCTTCTTTAAGAGGAAGATTTAAAAGCAGCCTCCAGCTTCTGAAGGAATAGCTAGATGGATGGGTAAAGCCTAACAATTTTCTGTAGTGGCAAATAGAACAGGCAATAGATTATGTTGCTTTTATGTTTGTATGGATGAGAGACCTCCAGAAGTCCCTTTCTACCAGTGCATCTTGGACTATGGATAATTTTGGACTAATTTTGTTTAGTTTTAAAAGTTAAATGAACTTTTATCATAGAATCATAGAATATTTTAGTTTGGAAAAGCCCTCTAAGGTCATTGGGCCCAACCATTCCCCCAGCACTGCCAAGGCCACCATATCCCCAAGTGCCACATCTACACTGTTTTTAAATCTTGCCAGGGATGGGGAATCCACCACTCTGGGCAGACTCTGCCAGGGTTGGATAACCCTTTCAGTGAAGAAATATTTCCTAATATTCAATTCAAATATCTTCTGATGCAACTTGAAGCCATTTCCTCTTTTCAAAGCACTTGTTACCTGGGAGAACAGACCAATGCCCACCTGGCTGCACCCTCCTGTCAGGGAGTTGTAGAGAGTGAGAAGGTTCCCCCTGAGCCTCCTCTTCTCCAGACTGAGAGCTCCCTGCTACTCCTCATCAGACCTGTGCTCCAGACCCTTCCCCAGCTCCATTCCCTTCCCTGGACACCTTCCAGCAGCCAGTGTCTTTCTTGTTGCAAGGGACCCAAAAGTGAAGACAAGATTCAAGGTGCGGCCTCATCAGTGTTTGAGAACTACTCTGTAAAATAGGATGTGGTTTCTTAGCAGCCCTTATTTCTCTATATTTTTCTGCTATTTATTTCTTCAATCAATTCAGTTGAAGAACTTTCACTGTTAATTGCCAGGATTTAGTCCTAGAGATATAAATTAGCACTGAAGAACAGCAAAGTCAGCACAATCATCTGAGCACACATCTGGCCAACAGAGAAGGCAGGCTCCACTGTGTCCTTGAGAACCAAGGACAAGGAGGTCATGGTCTGGAAGAGCACTTTCAGGTTGAGGAGGACTGGGACCTAGATGGTGTCGCCCTGTTCTTCTAAGTTTTTCTAAGCCTTCTGATGTTTACATTCTTATAACAAACTTTCTCACGCAGTTTTATGTAAATAATTATTGGTTTACATTCTTTTCTGGAAGAGGAGAAATTTGATGGACTGTTGGTTTGTCCAGCGTCATTGGAGAGGCGGCACTGTCACCCTCCAATCCACTGTCACTTTTGAAAATCTATAAATGTTGGAGTCAGAAATTAAACTGCCCTTCTTTTTACCTTGGAGGCTCCAGTGTCCGCATAGTTTTACTTCATGTCCTATAGCAACAAGATGGTAACCTAAAGGCATTCAGATTCAGGAGGACCAAGTGATTAAAGTCCTCCTAGCCCTATCAGCTACATTCCATGGTAGAGGGAAGGTAAGATGGTCTGAGATGTCCCAGTCTCAGATGGCAGTACAGCAAGCCATTCACCACATGTCAAGGAGCAGCCAAAAATGCCTCTAGCTGGGTGTTACCAATTTGGGACTAGCCGGGGATGATGAACAGAAGTTTCACAAGCAGGATGTGCTGAAGGAATGCACTGTGAGGCACTGAGATGCCACATTACAGATCCACAGTGGTACTGTGCTGTTTTCCCTCCTAGCTGACTCCTGCACAAAGCTCCAGGTGAAACTCTCAATGCAGCTTGAGAAAAGTGCTTTGCAAATGTCTGGCATGGGACCTCATGCTGCAAGAGGAGATAAAAGAGCTGAATTTCTTTTTGTTATTATCCCTGCAAACCAGCTACAATAAATTATTCCAGTGGAGTGATTTGATTTTCATGTAGCTACCCTGCAGCTGTTCAGCTTGGCTGATGGGTCCAGCCCCTCCTGTGTTGTTTTGTCAGATTTCCACCCAGATGGCAAACCTCTTCCCTTAGGAAACCTGTGAAAAACAAAAAATTAGGTCGTCTTTTATTCTCTACTCTTTTTGTGCTTCTTAATGTGCAAAAAGGCCATGCCTGGGGCAAAGGCTGGCTACAAAATCTCTACTGAGCAGGAGGCAAAAAAAAAGAAACAAAAAAGAGATGGAAATCACAGAGTGAATAAAATACAAGTGGAATATAATTCAAAAATTTCCTGAAAATATCATCAAACTCTTTCCAGTTCTGGCCTGGCATTTATACTCTTGCAAAAGTGACAGGCAAGGCAATTTTGGAGAATATACTGAGGTAGAGAATGACTGTAAATAATTGTCCAGTGCACCCCAGCATGGAGAACAAGGTCAAACAAGTTACCTTTCCCTTTTCTTCCTCTCAGCTGTTTCTTATATTCCATTTCATTTCTGCCAGCCATGCCAAAATGATGAATCTGAAGCAACAGGCTCATAAATTCTAAGGCTGGCCTAGAAGTCATGAGGATTAATGTTCTTTAGATTCTTTTTCTCTGACTCCTTGGTTTTGGTACATTTAGGCACACTCAGGACATATATTCCAGCTTTTTCAACATCCATGAGAACAAAAATAAACTTTATTTTTCCCCTAAGGAGGGAAGATATGAAAGCCCACTTACTCAGCTCCTGGAACTGGGGCTTTAAGAAAAGACATAGACATTATGACTTGCACAATGACGTCACAAGAGCTGGCAGCTGTCTGGACTTCGACAATAAATATGGGGGTTCCTTCCCCCACCATAAGCATGTTATTGCCATGCTCTGGACAGACTGTTCTGCTGGTAGCTCCTTCTTCTGCCTTGGTTTGGGCTCTGGAGCAGTGTTGTTTGCAATATGCAGATCAGTTGCAATAGGTTACATCCCTGCTTGGTGTTACTCCTTCAGATCTCTAAGAACAACTGAGGTTGGAAAAGCCCTCTAAGATCATTGGGTACAACTGTTCCCCCAGCACTTCCAAGCCCCACCACTAACTCCAAGTGCCACATCCACATGTCTACTAAATCCCTGTAGGGGACAGGGACTCCACCACTGCCCTGGTGTGTTGATTTGGCACAGCCTGATTTTTTGGTAGCAGGGGAGGGCCACAGGAGTAGCTCCTGTGAGAAGCTGATAGAAGCTGTGACTATGTCCAACAGAGCTAATCCTTGATGGCTCTGAAGATGGACATACTGCTGGCCAAAACTGGGCCAATGAGAGAGGCTGGTAATGCCTCTGTTATGACATATTTAAGAAGAAAATCAAAACAAAGTAAGGGGTATTGCTTCTTGTCAGAGAACAGGAGGAAGTGAGAATATGTGAGGAGACAACATGGAGACACCAAGGTCAGTGGAGAAGGAAGTGGAGGAGGTGGGCCAGATGCTGGAGCTGAGATTCCTCTGCAGGCCATGGTGATGTCCATGGTGAAGCAGCTGTGTCCCTGCAGGTCATGGATCCATGGGGGATGCAGAGATCCACCCACAGCCCATGGGGGAGATGCCCATGCTGGAGCAGGTGGATGCCTGGAGGAGGCTGTGATCCAGTGGGAGACCTGGTGAACAGAGAGGGCCCAGCTTCCAGGCTGGAGCAGCCTGCCCTTGGAGGACTGCACCCTGTGGAAAGAGAGAGCCACGATGCAGCAGTTTTGGGAGAACTGTCTGCCTGTGGGTGGAATTCATGCTGCAGCAGGTGTGGTGTGGCTGCTGCTTTAAGAGTGGACCCACGATGGGACAGTTCACAGACAACTGTCTCCCATGGGAAGGACCCCATGGTCTCACATGGGATGGACTCCTCTCCTGGAGCAGTGGAAGAAAATCTCGGTGATGACCTGACCACAACCCCCATTCCCTGTCTCCCTGTGCTGTTGGTGGGAAGGAGGGAGGGGCTGGGGGGGAGAAGGTGTTTTCAGGGCTTATTTTACTTCTCGTTATCCTCCTCTCATTCTGTTGGGAATAAATTTCACTTTTCAACTAAAGTTGAGCCTGTTTTGCCCTTGAAGAGTTCTCTCCCGGTCCTTATCTCACTCATGGAGCCTTTGTTAACCTTCTCTCTCTCTCTCTCTCTCTCTCTCTCTCTCTCTCTCTCTATTTGGTTTCCCACTAGACCATATCTTTCTCTGGCATCCACCTGCTCTGGTATGAGCACTTTTCCCACAAGCTGCGAGTGAATCTCTGCATCCCCCATGGACTTCATGCATTTCAGGGGGACACTTTGTTTTACCACCATCCTCACCACGGCCTGCAGAGGAATCTTGGCTCCAATGCTTGAAGCACCTCCTCCCACCTCTTTTTTTCTACTGACCTTTGTGCCACCGTGTTGTTTTCCCTCACATGTCCTCACTTCCTTCTCTTCTCCAACCAGAAGAAAAGCTGCTGCTTGTAGGTACCATTGTCAACAAGTTCCGCTAACTCAAAGATTTTTGCAAGATCCCGCAGTGCAGAGAAGTTCATCTTGCCTACGCTCCACGCAGGGATTGGCTCTGCCACACATGGTGGGAAGCTTCCAGCAGCTTCCTCAAGGAGCTGTCTTTGTGCCTCCCCCATTACCAAAAACCAGGCTGTGCAAGGCAATACACTCCACCCCTTGTGGACAAGTGACCTGTGCCACAACAGTTTTGGGAAGACCGTTTGCCCATGGGAGGGACCCCAAGGCATAGCAGAAAAAAGACTCCTCTCCATGAGCAAACAGAAAACAATCTCAACTGATAACCTGACTAAAACATCCATGCCCTGTCTCCCTGTGCTATTGGTGGGAAGGAGGGAGGTGCTAAGGGGGAAAAAAGGGTGTTTTAAGGGCTTATTTTACTTCTCATTATTCTTCTCTGACTCTGTTAATAATAAATTTACTTTATACCTTTAAATTAAAACCTATTTTGCCCTTAGAATGTTTTTCTCCTAATCCTTATCTCAACTCATGAGCTGTTCATTAATTTTTTTCTCCTTTGCCCAACTGTAGCAGGAGAGGGTAAGTGAATGACTTTTGTGAGTGCCTGGTGTTTGGCCAGTATCAAACCACGGCACCTGGGCAGCCTGTTAAAATGCTCAGTACTTTTGATACTTTGCACCTTTCTGTGGCAGGATATTGTCCTTGGTTTGTAAGAAGAATGGGATAGCACTCGGCTGTGGGCTGAATTGCATCATCTGGATTTAATAAAACAATACTCTGAAAAAGCACAAGTCATGTTCCCATGTTACTGCACGTGAAACTTATGCTGAGATGATGAGATAGCTCTGCAACACAAAAGGCCCAGAGCCACTCAATATTAACTCACCTTCACTTCCATGAGTGCATTCAACTTCAGTGGAAAACAAAAGCTGAAATATATTCCTGGAGGTGGGCCAAAATGACTGTTTCATCGTGATCCCCCCTTGCTTGCTTGTGTCTGGAGAACTGTAGGATTGCTGAGGGGTGGAGGGGGAGGTGATGCATTTTCTTGTTCCTGCTGAAAAAGGACATTATTTTAACTGGGCATAGAGAAAAAGAGAACTCTTTTCTCCTTGTAGTTACAATAAAAAGTTCTCTGGCTTTTTCACCTCGAGACTACAGCATCAAGCAAGCATTAGTGGGGCTCCATGGGTTCATAATCCAATAGCGTTTGGCATCATGCAGATTCTGTGGATTTCTTCCAGGTTTTTGCTACCACAAAGAGTCAGATCCCCAACGCAGCTTTAAGAATGGTGATTAAGGAAACTGTTTCCTAAAAGACAATATTTTTTTTTTCACTTTTCTTGCCATAACCTAGCCAATCAGCTAATTCTCCCACCTGGTTCATATTCATGGCTGATCCTACATGCCTCTTACCAGCTGGTACAGAAGAAGCTGATCAGTGTACACTCTTGTTACTTGAACTAATGTTTCTTTATGCCATGAGGGTCCCTAATGTGTTGCATGTGGTTTTCATCTGGGGTTTTTTGGGATCTTTTCCAGGAAGTTTCAGGTCATTACCTCAAGCCTTTCTCAGCTGAAAAGGATTGAGGTAATAACCCACAATAGCTTGGGGGAGGGGGCAGTTATGGGGAGGTGATGGGTGCAGGCAGGCGGGTAGGTAGGAAGGCAGGTGGGCGAAGAGAGAAAAAAAGAGAAGGAAGGAAGGAATATTGGTTGCTATAATGCATTGAAGACAAGAGAATGAAAATTGCATGCAGGATACATGGAAGGAATGTGGCCTTTGGCCCTCCAGCAAAGGTGTCATGGAATGTGTTGTATTGAAGCAATATGTCAAAATGCAAGATCGTAGGCAAGGAAAGCAGATGGCACAAAACCGAAACCACTGTGAACACTGCAAAGTGTGGGTCTGATCCCCAGCCCCTGGTCAACTTTCACTCACAGAGCTTAACACTAATTAGTTAAGAGGTTTCATTGGAACAATGGCTGGCTTTTTAGGATGAATGAGAAACAGAAAGTTCTGCGTGTTAAGAAACCCCTTTAAAAGCTTCCGGCATGAGAGGGGTGGCTTGAAATCATGAGGAATCACTGGCCAGTGAAGGTGAGTTTTAAGTTTAAATGTAAGTTATGTGACCTTATACTGCATTTCAGCCAACTCTATACCTCACTCTGGTATTCACTCCTTTTTCTTCACCTCATCTGAAAATTGCCTTGGCTACAGAAATTGCCATTTACATTCACTTCGTCTTTTCTGGTTGGGAGCCAGCTATCTGCTGACCAGCTAAATGAACCCAGGTTCTGCCAAAACTGTTCAACACCTATGGCACTTTTCCAGCAGGGGAAAGACTTCCTTGCAGGGCCTAAGGATAGGGATGTGTGTTTGTGTGTGTGTGTATTTATAGCTCCAACACAGGAAAATTACTTTAAAAGTGGGCTTTTCCAAAGTTCTGAGCAGTGTGTTCCTCTTGCTTTCACTTGGGATTAGGTGTGCTCAACAATTTTAATGACCAATAATGAGTGCCTCAGATGCCCTGGATATTTCATGAAGCTTTAACTCAAAAAATATCTACAAAACTCTTTCAAATAAATCTGTAATGCTCTATTTGAAATGGTTGATGTTGAAGCCTCCCTGAATGGAAAATTCTTGAGTGGAAAAGGCCATATCAAATTAGCTTTGGAAGTGGCTTAAACTACTGATTCTGCCGAAGGGTAGATGGAGCTATTCTCTTTTGACACATTGTTTTCTTGTTGCTAGCCTGACAGAATAAAAATGTTTCCCTTCACTTCAAAGGAAGGGGCCAGCTGGCTGGATTTTGAGGAAAATGAGGGGGGTTTCTAAGTCTTCCTCAATCCATCCACATCTGGTGTCCTGCAAATGTTCATTAAGATATTAAAGCACCATCATGACAATAGATGGAGGTGGGGACTGAATTTTACCCTGCAAGTCTTGGATTTCCAAAACCTCAAGATGATTCTGCAAATGTACATCAGAAGACTTTCTGGCAACCTTGTTTCAATAAGGTATTGAATAACCCATCTTAGAATCATGTCCCCCATTTTCTTCTCTCTCCTTCAACCAAAGCAGGGATAGTTCAGTTTGCAGCCCTTTGCCTCTGTTTATGTAAAGCAAACATCACATACAGCCAAACACTCTTATTTCATCTGTGTCTCTGAGGTGACAGGAAGCAGTGCACTGAACTCCAAAGCACTGAAGATCTCCACATTTGAAAAAGATGTCTCTTCTAAACACTTGCAAAGATGCCTCTCCTTTCTCCACTCCTAGTCTACGCCATCTTTGAAGATAATATATTATATTAACATCAAGAAGTAACTGCTGTATAATTGCTGTACATTAAGGACCAACATCTTACAGGTTTCTGAGATTTGAATCAAAATACTATGTGTTGTAACCAAGAGCAGCATGTATTTTCCTTCCACTTCTTCCTCCTGTGGTTCAAGTTGCTTGTGTCATCACCTGCCAGTACTATACAGCTCAGCTATTCAAAAAATCATGATTCCACCCTATGAAGTTGTGAAATTAACACAAGATTCAGGAGGTGTTTCTGGGACAAGACACATCTTGCTTTTCCTTTGTCTTCTGGTTTCTACAGAACATCTACCAAGTACAGACTGTTATTTTGCGCCTCTGCCATTTTGACTGCTTGAACATCCATTTCTGTTTGAGTGATGAGTGATTCCCACAATAAATTTCATTGATGACACTCCAGACAATACTTTTATTGACAGAAAATCTTGTAAATCACTCCTTGCTTCTCATTTAACGCTCCTTTCCCCAGAAACCAGTGCATGTTTTCTCCTTAAATGCAGGATCGAGTTTCAGGACATCTCTCCCCTTGTTTATCCTGTGCTTCAGAAACACTGTAGGACATAATTACATTCACACATAAAAGAATTGCTGAAAAGAGGTAAAATAATTTCCCAGACTGAGTACTGTGCTTTGTAGATTTGGGGGATGGGGGGAGGGGGAAATCTTTCTGTTGTATGATGTAGTTTGAAGCCTCTATCTCTGGTTCTGGACACCCTTTCAGCAATTGCAATGAAATCCACATGCTTTGCACTAATATCTGAAACCAGAATCATGCCAAAAAAGAGCAGTTTCAGATTAATAACGAGTTTTAGATCATGGTGTAAGTCCAGGAGTGATTATTAGCTCATTTGACGTGTATATTGCAGGCTGTTTAATGTTACCCAGTGTCCTGGTTCGGGGCAAATTTGGGAGAGAACCTCTAAAGGGGTTTCCTCTAGACAGCAGATTCAAGCAGCCCCTTCCCCAACTGGTTCAGGAAAATATTTCCTTGGAGAAAAGTGGAAAAAACTGTTTATTTAACAGGCAAAGCATTCACCAGCACAAAAAAACCCAAAAAACCAAAAAAACCCAACGAACAATATTAAACAATAAAACCTCTTGCTGCTCCAAAAGAGATGACAGACTCAGAAAGTCCCTTTGTGGGTTGCAGCTCAGCTCACTCAGTCTCTGATCAGCCCCTCTGGTGCTGGAAATGCCGCAGCCCAGGCCTGGCCTGGTGGGCCACAGGTACGAGCTGCTGGTGCTCTGCTGAGTGTTCAGTCCAGAGCAGGTTTAAACAGGTCTAAGAAAAAGAAAAGAACACAGTCCAGGGAACTTTGCCTCAGCTAGCTAAAACTAACTGAAAAGCAAAGGAGAGCTCTGTCCTGCTGTCTGTCTGTTCTGCAGACAGCACAGTCCAGAAGCAGGATGGGGGGGAGCAAGTGCAGCTTCTGATGACAAACTCTGAGCTTCTTGTCTCCCCCCTTCGCTCTCAGGACAAGTCTTAAAGGCGCAAAACTCATTATCCAGCATAAACAGAACAGACCACTGGGGATACAAGTGTCATACAGCCAACCCAGGGCATCCAGTTACCTGTGTATTAAGCTGAGTAATCTTTGTTTGACTGCAGCTCTTCCTGAATAAAAAAAACCCTGCCCATTTTCAAAGACTCAAGAGGTATCTTCCACTTCCTTTCGTTTCTGTTCCCAGCACTAACTGTACACATTTCCATGCTTTTATGACTTGAATTTGTTGTGCCTTTTTTATGAGACATGTGCTTACATATAGATTTGCTCTTTCTCCATTGCATGAGAGCTCCTGATAATTTGTATTCTCTTCTACAAGATACTTTATAGAGTAATCAAGTCAATTTGTTACTTGATGGCTGAACAGAATGAATATTTCAGTTTCTTGTAGATATTTCCCTTTTCTCTTACTTTTTCAGTATCACAAGCATAAATTTTCCACTAACTCCAACAATCTCTAGAAGTCAGGTATCAGCACCACCTGAATTATCCAGGTCCTTTTTGAACAATGCATCTGAATTGGGATTATTTTTATTTGCTGTGGGTTTGCCTACTATGTGAATGAAATCTGCTGGGAGAAGTCCCACTCCTGAGGCTTGGAGAAATTCTCTGTAGGCCTGAAAAAAACCCAAAATTAATTTATGAAGAAATTGCTTTGTAGTGAGAGATTTAAATCATTGATTTACTCAGCTACCTAATACTAATTCCAGTGATGATCCTAAAAACGTAGTATTCAAAACAGAAAAATATCAAAGCTTAAACAAGTCATCTCTCCATTCTTGCTCTCCAGCAGCTTTCCCATTTCTCAGATAGAAAGGAACAAAGCTGAACCAGAGATAAGCAGCCTTTCTTTTGCCCTTTGAGTCACATCCCATAACAGTGAATACCTAAATAATATTTTTTAAAAAGGAAATAATTTATCCTGTCTTTTGTTTTTTTACTCCTTTTTCTCGTCATTTTCTAATTTTCTTGACAAACGACAAATTTGAAAGAAAGTACTGCAGGGGCTTATTCTACTTCTGTTGAAACCACAGGACTTCTTCAGACAATCAAAATCTGTCCTGAACCAAATATATCTGGGATCACAAGCCCCACAAGTCCAGAAGTGCCTCACTATGGCCTAGAAAGTCCTTTCCTGACAAATAAGCTTTGAGATGAGGTCATGTTTGAGGAATTGCGTAGGCATAAATAAAGGGATGTTTCTCAGCCAGGAAAGGCTTTGTGAAGAGAAGCACTGGAGTGCCACAGATTCTTAATTAACGTCTTCAGGAATTAGGGTCCAGACCTCACAGGCTGAGAGATAACCAGTGGTTTTGGTGCATCACCAAGAATCACCTGCTGATATCTAACTGCCTGTACAAAAGCATGGGGTACCGTGGGGCTTTCCATATTTAAGATCCTGAAAAACAAACTTTCTGGGGTATGACCCAGCACGTGACTCTCTAGGAGTATCATTCCTCAGTCTTTCCGTTGCAATTTCAGAGATTTGCAAAGAGATCCCTGAAGCCAGCTCAGGTTCCCTCCGCATTGAGAAGTACTATTCATCTCCCTTCACTCATCTTAAAATATTCTCAAACAATATGTTTTCCTTAGCAGTCTGTGTAGCACAGTATTATCTTCTTCTTCATGTGTTTCCGTGCTTTCTCTAGTGAATTTCTTTATTTGTTTCTTGAATTATCCTTTGAATTTGCTTCTGCTTCTTTTCAAAGACCTCCAAATTACTCTTTCTACGCTAATCTTCACCTTTCTTTCACGCCCCACACTGGCCTGTGCTGCCCTTTAATCCTACTGGGGCTTAACAAAGATGAAACTTAAACTGAAAGCTCTTCCAACTTTTTCCACTTTTCTGCAGTAAAAGTCTCTGTGCACTCTAAGATCACAATCACAATTCCTCTGGGCATTTTACATTCCCTCCGAGTCAGCTGAGCAGAGGTCAAGAAGTTTAGTATTGCCTCTTCCAATATTTCATTCCTTCCACGCCTTGCAAACACAGCAGTGTTGTGATTCTTCTTTGTCTGAGATGCTGCTCTGCCTTCAGATCTTTCCTTTTGCTCTTATCTGCAGCGTTGGGACAGAGCTTGGGTGTTACCCAAGTGGCACCATGCACAAGTGCTTCTCCTCCAAACCCTTGCTTGCAACCAGCAATCCTTCTCTTGCTCTCTCCTGAGTTTTGATTTAAATCATGCGGCTTCCAGCCTCTTTTTATACTCCCTATCATCTAAGTGAAATTTTATTTTGTGACCACAGTCTCAAAAGGAGACTTAGAAATGGGCCACAAGCCATCAGTTTTGGCATGTTGGTCATTCCTTCAGTCGAAGTACCTGGCAACTGATAATTTAAGCTTCAGCATGTCCTGTCCACTTTCGTAAAGCTGAGTTTGCTGCAACATGAGCTGACTTTCTGCTTGGGATATGTCAGCCCCATGTGCTATGGCAGGAGCTAGCATTCCTGTGACCATGAAATAATAGAGTTCTCAATATTCAGTGAAGCAAGGAGGGGCATCAACAAAACTTCCCCTCTGGACTTCTGGAGGGCAGGCTTTGGGCTATTCAAGGGACTGACTCAGATAGTATCTTGGTGAAACACCCCTTAAAAATAAAGGGGTCCGGGAAGGATGGACATATTTTGATAAAGAAATCTTGAAGATGCAGGACCAGACTGTGTGTTGAGAGATGAGCCAGTAGGGAAGACAACCAGCCTGAATGGGCAAGGAGATTTTGAAGGAACAAAGGGAAGAAAAGAGGGTGTACCTTTGGAAAGAGGGGCAGATAACTCAGGAATTGTTTAAGGGTGTTGCTAGATCACGTAGGAAACAAATAGAGAGACAAAAGCCCAATTAGAACTTAATCTTGCTGCTTCTGTGAAGGAGAATAAATTTTTTTTTCTAAATACATAAATGTCAAAAGGAGGGGCAAGAACTACCTCCATTCTTTATTAGATGCAGGGGGGATATAGTAACTAAAGAGGAGGAAAAGGCAGAGATACCTAACATCTTCTTTGCCTCAGCTTTCAATATTAAGACAGGTTATCCTCAGGACAACTGTCCTCCTGAGCAGGTAGATGGGTGCAGGGAGCAGAACAGCCCCCCTGTTATCCAGGAGGAAGCAGTCAGAGACCAGGTGAGCCACTTAGATGCTCACAAATCTATGGGACGAGATGGGATCCATCATAGAATGGTGAGAGGGCTTGCAGATTAGCTCATTAAGCCCCTCTCCATCACTTATCATCAGTCCTAGCTCACTGGGGATGCCCTTGATGACTGGAAGCTGGATGCCTATCCACAAAAAGGGCTGGAAGGAGCATCCAGGCAACTACAGCCTGATCTCAGTGCCCAGCAAGGTTATGAAGCAGATCATCCGGAGTGCCATCACACAGCACCTGCAGGATGGCCAGGGGATCAGACCAAACCATCATGGAATTAGGAGGAACAGGTCCTGCCTGACCAACCTGATCTCCTTTTATGACAAGGTGATCAACATGGTGGAGGCAGGAAAGGCTGTGGATGTTGTGTACCTGGGCTTCAGCAAGGCCTTTGACACTGTCTCCCACAGCACAGCCCTGGAAAAGCTGGCACAGCCCAGGGCTTGGACAGGAGCACTCTGTGCTGGGTTAGGAACTGGCTGCATGGCTGGGCCCAGAGGGTGATGGTGAACGGTGCTGGATCCAGCTGGGGGCTGCTCACCAGTGGTGTCCTCAGGGGTCAGAGCTGTTTAATATCTTTATTGATGATCTGGATGAGGGGATTGAGTCCACCATTAGCAAATTTGCAGATGACACCAAGATAGGAATGAGTGTGGATGTGATGGAGCATAGGAGGACTCTGCAGAGGGACCTGAGCAGACTGGATAGATTGGCTGAATCCAACAACATGAGGTTAAACAAGTCCAAGTGCTGGACCCAGCACTTTGGCCACAATAACCCCCTGCAGTGTAACAGGCTGGGGACACAGTGTCTGGACAGTGCCCAGGCAGAAAGGGACCTGGGGGTGCTGATTGATGGCAAGCTAAACATGAGCCAGCAGTGTGCCCAGGTGGCCAAGAAGGCCAAGGGCATCCTGACCTGTATCCCCAGCAGGCCAAGGGGATTCCTTCCCTGTACGCAGCACTGGTTAGACCCCACCTTGAGTGCTGTGTCCTCTTCTGGACCCTCAGTTTAGGAAGGACATTGAGATGCTTGACTGCATCCAGAGAAGGGCAACGAAGCCAGTGAGGAATCTAGAACACAAGCACTATGAGGAGTGACTGAGGGACCTGAGGGGCTCAGACTGAAGAAAAGGAGGCTCAGGGGACACCTTATCACTCTCTACAACTCCCCGAAAGGAGGTTGTTGTCATGTGGAGGTTGGTCTCTTCTCACAGGCAACCAGTGACAGGAGAAGAGGACACAGTCTCAAGCTGCACAATGGGGAGGTTTAGGTTGGACATTAGGAAAAAAAAATTCACAGAAAGACTGATTGGGCAATGGAATCAGCTGCTCAGGGTGGTGGGAGAGTCACCATCCCTGGAAGTTTTTAAAAACAGACTGCATGTGGCACTCAGTGCCATGGTTTAGTTGATGAGGTGGTGTTAGGCCATAGGTTGGACTTGATTATCTCAAAGGTCTTTTCCAACCCAGTTCATTCTGTGATTCCGTGAAACCATCTGTATTGCTTCTACTGCTGCACTGGCCTGAAGCCCCTCTTAGGACACATCCATGAGGATGTTTTGCAGTCCTGGGCTGATCTGAAGCCTGTTGAACACAATGTCTTCCAGTGACTCAATGCCAGTTCCACAGATATTATAAAGCACAATATCAGATCTGGGGTGGGATGCACAGGTTTAGGCGCCTTTTCTTTGATTGGTCCCTAACTTTCATTTACACAAAAGCAAGAATATTTAGCAGATAACATCCAACATGGTACTTTGCTCTTGCAAGTCACCTGTTTTAAGCCTTGGTTTAGCCTTAGCATTGCAATATCAGATGAGGGTAAGAGCTGCTGGTAGCCTGACAGGAGGGAGATTGTTGCAATTTCATGTTCCCACATCCAGCATGTGCACATATACACAATACAGATATTTACATACACAAATATCCATGTAAACATCTAGCTCATCTTTCTCCAGGGAACTTGCAGGACTGTCAGCCTGACTTTGGTGCCAGGGAAGGTGATTGAGCAAATCATCCTGTGTGCCATCACCTGGCACATGCAGAACAAGCAGGGAACCAGGCCCAGCCAGCATGGGTTTGTGACAGGCAGGTCTTGCCTGACCAACCTGCTGTCTATCTTGGCAATGAGACCTGCTTGGTAGATGAGGGAAAGGCTGTGGGTGTTGTCCACACAGACTCCAGTAAAGCATTATCTCCTACAGCATTCTCCTGGATAAATTGCCTGCTCATGGGCTGGATAGGTGTGCTGTTTGCTGGGAAAAAGCTGGCTGGATGGCTGGGCCCAGAGAGTGGTGGGGAATGGGACTAAATCCAGTTAGCAGCCAGTCACTTGTGGGATTCCCTGGGGCTCAGTATTGAGGCCTGTCTTATGTAATACATTTATTGATGATTTAGACAAAGGGATTGAGTGCACCCTCAGGAAGTTCACAGACAGCACCAAGTTAGGTGGGAGTGCTGATGTGCTGGAGGGCAGGAAGGCTCTGCAGGAGGATCTGTGCAGGCCAGTGGCACGAGGTTCAACAAGGCCAAGTGTCAGGTCCTGACCCTGAGTCACAACCCCACACAGCTCCCCAGGCTTGGTGCAGGTGGCTGGAAAGCTGCAGGGTGGGAAAGGATCTAGAGGTGCTGATCCACAGCAGCTGAACATGAGCTCAGGTGTGCCATGGGGGAAAAGAAGGCCAATAGTGTCCTTAATTGTGTCACATTGGCGTGGCCAGCAGGATGAGAGAAGTTATTTGAATGATTGCACCCCTTTGCTGGCACTGGTGATGAGAGGTGAGGGAGCTGGGGTGTAGCCATGATATTTTCTGAAAAATCCTTTCCTTAGGATTTTTTCCCCTGAGAAGCTGAGAGGCCTCAGGAACAAAATGTAAACAATGGTTATCTGCTGCTGTGGAATGCAACAGGTGCATCTGTGATTGGTCTCATGCAGTTGTTTCTAATTAATGGCCAATCACACTCAGGTGGCTCGGAGTCTCTGTCCGAGACACAAGCTTTTGTTATCATTCCTTCTTTTTCTATTCTTATCTAGCCTTCTGATGAAATCCTTTCTTCTATCCTTTTAGTATAGTTTTAATATAATATATATCATAAAATAATAAATCAAGCCTTCTGAAACATGGAGTCAGATCCTCATCTCTTCCCTCTTCCTCGGACCCCTGTGAACACCGTCACACTGGGGGGCACAGCCTGGAGAAAAGAAGGCTCAGGCAGTACATTCTCTCTACCTACAACTCCCAGACAGGAGAGTGGAGCCAGGTGAGGGTTGGTCTCGTCTCCCAAGTAACAAGAAAAAAGGAAATAGCCTCAAGTTGTGCCAGAGGAGATCCAGGTTGGATATTGGGAAAAACCTACGTATGTGAGACAGTTTAACACCAGCAGGACTGCAAAGTCCTCCTTGGAAGCAAAACTCTGGGTACAATTTGCAACCAACGTTCTCCCCACTCTGCTCTGAGTGGTGTCAGTGTCCGTCACATGTCTGCCAATCACATTCACACAAATGAGATTTCTGCACATAAAATAAGCTGAAGCACAAATCCTCACTGTTGATAAAAACCTAAACAAACAAAGCAACAAATCAAGGGAAAGAATTGTCTGGAACATCTAAAATGCAGGATCTTAGTCTCCTCATGAAATTAAAATTTCCAGCCTTGGAAAAATCCAACAGAAACAGAAAAATTCCTCTAGCCTTTGCAGAAATATGTTCCCTTTTGCCAGTAAAAGCCATTCCTTCACAGCACCATTTGGATTATTTGCCTCTACATCTTGTTCATCTGTCACCTCATAGGCTTCAGATTTTTTGTGTTTTCATCACTGGTCTGTATATAAGAAAATGAGTGGGGGGAGAAAAAGGAGGCACAGATTTTGGCAAGAATGCTTGCCTGGAATGAATACAAAACTCTGTTTTATTTAACTGATCTGGTTGTGTGTGTGATAGAAGGGAAACAAATAAAGATAGTTTTTTTAAAAGTGAGTGTGAAAGAAATTCCCCAGACAGACAAATAAAGAACTTTTTTATTGCTAATAACGTGTTCTGGCATGAGCTTTTCACGTTGTTAACCCACCTTGAAACCAGTGAGTTTAGTTGTTTTGGGGTGTGGTTTGCTCGTTTTTCTTTTTGAAATCTTTCTTCTGGCTTTTTAATTGTTTAGTAAAGGGAAAAAATATTTTTTAAATGCCACCTGACACACAGACACACAGATACACATCCCAAAATCCCATCTCTCCTCTTGCTATGTATTTTGGAAACCTGAAAAGTGAGAGGGTGAGTTCATCCCTTCTTCTCATTCTAGAAGTAAATCTCCACAATGGCCTGGAGTGGCTTTATCATAGCAGATGTGTGTAGGTTTAGGCTAGACTGGCAGGATGCTTGGTTTCATCTGCTGTCATCTTGCTGGCTGAAATATGCTTGACCTGGGTGGATCTGATTGCAAAGAGCACCTTGGAGTGGAAAGAGAGGGAAACGTTGCAAAGGAAATAAGAAGGAAAGTACATCAACTATGCTCCCCACTCATGTCCACTGAAAGATATTACACATGATGCATCAGTTCAAGACAGGAATGTACATATACCTATTCTCTGAGCACACCTTAGACCAGGGAAGGACCAGAGCATTGAATCACGGAATAATAGAATGGTTCCCATTCCACCCCCATGCCATGGGAAGGGACACCTTTCACTAGACAAGGTTGGTCCAAACCCCATCCGACCTGGTCTTGAACACTTCCAGGGATGGGGTAGCCACAGCTTCTCTGGGCAACCTGTGCCAGAGCCTGATCACTCTCACAGCCAAGAATTTATTTCCATTATCCCATCTAACCCTGCCCTCTGTCAGAAGCCATTTCCTCTTGTCTGCTCCCTGCAGGACCAAAGTCCCTCTGTCTCTCTTGGAGCCCCCTTGTGTATTGGAAGGCTGCTAGAAGTCCTCTGCTAAATGTTTTCCATGGCCCAAATTCTTGTGACCTATTTTGGGCCAGGTGTAGGTGGGCTGTGGTACATACAGTCCCTGTATGGGAGTGAGGTCAGCTGAGTGTGCAGCCCAAATGGATCTGTGAGAAATGGCCACTCACTTTTCATAATTTTAGAAAGGTTTATTAAACCTTATCAAAAATACAACAGAAGACTGAATAGAGAAAATGTTACAGTGCTAGAAACAAAGGATTTTCCCCATCATGTGGTCGCCCACACAGTGGAGGTTTTGCCTTTTAACCCTTTAACCCCTCCCAAAATTCTGTCCATTGACTCCTTTGCTGTCCAGTGGTGGAGATCACTTCCTCAAATTTTGACTGGAGGTCAGATGTCACCATAGTGGCAAGGCAATTCTCCCAAATACCCCAACCCTAGCTGTCCCTTGATAACAACTCAGGGGGTAAAAAAAACTTTTCTTAACCTAATACCTGATATTTGTCTGTTAATTGTGAGAGTCAATCATCACATTACTCATCTATCACAGATCTCCAATATTAAAAAAGAAGGAAATAAATAAATAAATTAAAATCGCCACACTCCTTGTGATAGAATTTTCACTATTAAAGTTCTCAAAAATGAGGAACCTTGCATTAGTATTTCCCACCCATGCTGATCCCAGGTCTCAAATTCAGCCCCCAGTCCATTATGCCATCTGCTGACCATGTCCTTGTTGGACACAGAGGTGACTCTATGTAATCTATAAGGTTGCAGAGTGGGATTTGCTTCCACCTATCCTGGGAGCAGCTTGTACCCCCCTTTTTGCCAGAACTGAGCACATCAAGTCTCATCAAGAATGATGCAGTCACATCTGTCCCATCCTGGTCTTTGGAATCTCCTGGCAACAGGGTGAGCACTGTGCCAGGCTGGTTTGGACAAGCCAAGGTTGCTCTTGTGCCTTTGCCTGTCTACCCAGAAACTTACAAAAAGGAAGTCCAAGTGAGCCATGCAGCTGCTGTACTCCAGAAGCCTCATACTCATTTCTGAAGGCAGGAAGGGTCACATAAATATGCAGGAGGTTTCAGGGCTTTTCTGATCCACACCACTTTCACTTGAGCCTTTTTGAACATTTTCTTATACTACTCCATCTCCTTCAGCCCCATTTTTCCCAGACCCACAAGGATTTCCCAGAGCAGGAGCTGCCAGACCAGGACAGTGTTTTTGTTATAAGGGTCTGTCATCAGAGTAGGAAGATGAAATAAGGGAAGAGTTAGGGTAAAGGCTGCCAAATTCTTCCTCTTGTGAGTTGAACAAGATTGGCCTTCTCCCCATGATAACCCAGAGCCTTCTCTGGGGGGTGATAGTAACAGCAGACATTCAGACAGGATCCTGTTCTCCACTCCCCCAAAGGTATCCAGACACTCAACACTGGAACACAAGCCGTATGAAGAACAACTGAGGGAGCTGGGGTTGTTCAGCCTGGAGAAAATGAGACTCAGAGGTGAGCTTATCACTCTCTTCAACTCCCTGAAAGGTGGTTGTAGTGAGGTGGGGTTGGTCTCTTTCTCCAGGCAACAACAGACAGTACAAGAGGACACAGTCTCAAACTGCACCAAGGGAGATACAGGCTAGAATTAAGGAGGAAGTTTTTCACAGAAAGAACGGTCAAATACTGAATCATCTTCCCAGGGAGGTGGTGGAGTCACCATCCCTTGATGGGTTTAAAAAAAGACTGGATCTGGCACTTGGTGCCATGATCTAGTTGAGGTGTTAGAACATGGATTGGACTTGATGATCTTGAAGGTCTCTTCCAACCTAGAAATTCTGTGATTCTGTGATTCACTGTGCCATTTCATTGAGGCTGAGATCACAGAAAGGCTAAGCCCAGAGGCATCCAGCTCTTGTACAGAGCACTGCAGATGCAGGTGACATGGGGAACCTAGAGGGTATCTGTTGGGATATTGGGACAAGACAGATGATGGACTGACTGACAGATGGTGGTCTAAGACTTTGGACCTGGTTAGCATAAGAGATTTGATAACAGGATGCCTTGGCAAGAGCAAACAGAACTTTGAGGATTGAAAGAATATTCGATCAGACTGGTTTACCGGAAAAAGAAAACTTCATTAAACTCTGCAAGAAAGAGATGTGATATGCATAAGTTTGTGCGTGTGATTTTAACCTAATCACTGTAGTAAACATTACTAGTCTTCCTAGAACAGTATATAAGCATTGGTAGTGCACAATAAATGCAGATTCTGATCACTGAATCAGTCTTCCCCATCTCTCTCCATCGCTGACAGATATCCTCACCTGCCGCCAAGAAGAACATCTGGGCCCATCATGTCTCCCAACCTACAGCCCGAGACGTCTTTGCCTCACATGCTGGATATGGACTTACCAAGGAATTCCACAATACAGGAACATAAGGCAGAATGGAACTGTCCCCAAGAAGGGAAGAGAGAGGGAGAAGGCAATTGGCCTCTCATCAGAGCAATCCATGCCACACAACATGAGACCAAAGGGGACATGGCACAGCCTCTCTCCTGCTTTAGTCGATCATGTTTTCTAATGTGGGAGGAGCTCCTTCATGTCGAGGGAAATCTGTGGGGAACAATTTGCTGTTGGGACAGAGTGGACCAGAAGCAGTGAAGACTTTCCCTTCAATAGTCTTCATTTTTGCATGGCTTTAAGACAGTTCTGCTCAGGGGCCACCACTGCCAGCTAAAGCTTCTTTTGCAGATATATGTGAATGCATTTTTGTGGGCATCTGCCACGAGCTGAAAGATTTAGCTGGGAGTGTGTATTCTATTTGCCATCTATAAGAGGCAGTTATCCTCTGTTCATTGGGCACTTTTCTTTATCTCTTCCACAAACCAATCCTCCCTTCAGGAAATATCTTCTCTTAATGAGCTATTGAGTGTCACTGCATGACTGATAAAATTACATTATCCCATTGTGAGATGCTCCACCCAGGGGGAGGAGCCAAGCATTCCTACCTAGATATAATCTGAGATTTAGAACACCAGAGTAGCCTGTCTCCACTAGATTCCAAGAAGAGCAGCTTGCTTCTCCTCTAGATTCCCAAAGGAAGACCAGGCCCATCTACACCACCACTGAACCCTCAGAGAAAAATTACACCCTTCTACAGCATCACTGCTTCAACAGAACCACACCTATCACTCCAGGACTGCAGCCACCACTTAATCAGACTGCTACCAGCACCCTGACCAACAGGGTGTCAAGTCATATTCTGACTCTGCCAGTATTTTTTTTTAATTTGTACTATTACATTTGTATTTTTAATTTTCCCAGTAAAAAACTGTTATCCCTATTCCCATATCTTTGCCTAAGAGCCTCTTAATTTCAAAAATTATAATAATTCATAAAGAATAAATTTACATTTTTCATTTCAAAGAAAGCTCTTGCCTTCCTTAGCCAAACACCTGTCTTTTTAAACCAAAACAGCATCATCTTCCACCTTTCCATCAAATACAATCCCATAAATGTACCAAGATTTACAAGCAAGCAGAGAAAGATTTTAACCTAATAAAACATCAAACAACTCAGTCCTCAAACTGAAGAGCAGACTTTTGTTAACTGGGTTATTCCTCAGCCATTCATCTGCAAGGGGATTTCTCATTAATCCCTAACCTGGTGGCTGATTCTGGGGCCAGAGTGATTATTTGTGATTTTTTGCCCACTGAGGTGTTTGAAAATTGCTTTATGGAGAGGCAGAAGTCAGAGAAAAAGCCATTCTTCTCCACTGCTCAGTAAGAAAAGCCAGACATTACCAAGGGAGAAACCTCTATGGCATTTTGTCAGGCTAGCTGGAGCTCAGCAGCTCTAGTAGATACAGCACAACTACTGTCTTGCTACACCCTCATTTCTCCCTATGGTCAAGGGCAGATGAAGCACAGGGCTCCTCAAGCTGACAGACAGCAAAAGTGCTGCTTCTTCAACTGTTGGAAAAGTCTCTTAATAAAGCAAAAGCCATAGGTTAGCCTTAAAAATTGTTAAACACTTCCAGAAGCCTAGTGTGTCCCAATCCAAGAGATTGATGTGGCTTTTTAAGAGGTATAGCACAGCCATTTCATTTTTGACTCAGCTTTAGACCTCACCTTCCTCAAAACTTTTTTATTTTGGGGCCCATATATCACTGGTTTCTGCCCAGCCAGGAGGAAATCACCATGTGTTTGAAGAAGCTTTTCTGGTTTGGTGAATTCCTCAGGCTCTGTCATCAGGTAAATTGTGCAAATGGGCCACAGATCATATTATCAACTGATAGTGGCCATTCCTGTCTCAATATTGGTCCCCCTCTACTAAACTACATCCTGAGTTTACAGCAGCAAACCTGGTTATCTTTCTGAAGTGCCCATGTCACTTTTCATTTGTCCAAGCTGTGAAGTCAAGCATGGTAACTCAAATAATGTATTTAAAGCCACAAATGGGTGCTGGAGTAATGCAACACCTTCTCCACTGCCACTGCGCCACGTAGGCCACCCCTAAGATCCTTCTCACCAAAACTTGCACCACTCAAGATAAGGTTGCTTCTCTTTGCAACCATGAACTTTAACTCATCACTACCTGTTATGGACTGAGTGAAATTGTTGGAGAAACCCTGTCTCAGGGTCAGGTTTTTGGCAGCATAAATTGAGGCAACCCATGCCTAAACCACCCTGGCTCACAAGCCCTTAAAGATGGCCAGTTGGGTCTATTGAATAGACAGGAGATTAACAGACAAAAGGCCTTAAACACAGGTACTTACTACACAGGTTACAACAAAGAGCTACAACTAGATTACATAAAACAGTGCACAACATAAAGGTACCTATATTGGCGCAAGCAAAGAAACAATATAGATTAGAAGTCAATGTAATTTACCACGAAAGTGATGATGCAGTACACATAGAGTCCTTTCACTCACCTCTCAGGAGAGTAACTCAAAGGCCAGCATCCCAAACCTTGAGTAGAGATCCCCACACATTTCCAGGGAATGGGCAGAAGATTTCTGCTTTGTGAAAGTTTTGTGTAGCTTTTATTTTGTAAAGTGAAGTGTCTGTCAGTCAGAAATTCAGAGTTTATCTCCCTTCAATCTGCTCTCAAGGCAAGATATTTATTGTCTGCTGGGAATGTCACCTCCATGGTGCCACAGATAACTCACTACTGGACAGATGTCCAGCCTGCATCATCTCAACAATTAGAAAATTCATGTGAAGGAGAAGATGCCTGAAGTTATCACACCAGCTGATAGAACAGATAAGCTCTTCTGTGGCAGAGAGAAACGCCTCACCCCACTACCTGAACTAGAAATTTCCCTTTTCTCCATAAATCCAAGTAAAGAATGTTACTTGTCCCTTTCTTAAGATCTCACAAGTAGCTAGCTCCTCGCTGTGATCCTACGGGAAAGGCAAAGAGAATCCTCTTTTACTTGGAGGAAACTGAGGCACAAAAGGTACACAAAACTAAGCAAATTCTTGGGAATGCTCTCAGGTACTTGGTTTCTACTATTTCATTGCAGAGGCCAAAACAAAGAAACCCACCCCCTGGTTACTCAGCTCCTTTGAAGTTCAGGGGATGTCATTGTGGGAGCCTATATCTTAAGCTTCCAGCTTTGAACATTTTTGTTCTATCAACACATCCATGGCTGAACAGGGAACTGTCAGAGCTAGCAGGAGTCCCTGACTACCAGCACAATTATGTACAGATCAGAGCATCCTGAATCTATTCCCCTGCCAAAGCAGCACATTCCCACCTCCCTCCCAGCTGTCCATCCTTTGCAAAGCAACAGGAATGGCTTGTAAATCTGAGCCCTGCAGCTGGCCTCACCTACCTGGCTGACACCCATCCAACTGCAGCACTGACTCCCACACACACTCTTACAACTTTTCTATCCATCTCCAGTGAAGATACCAGTGAAAGTGAAACTCAGTACAAAGCAGATGCTGATCATAACTGCATTTCCCCAGACAGTATTATCTCATCTCACCTCACAGCTAGTAGCTTTTTTATCTTGGTGATGCTCTGATGTTCCTCTCCCTTCCTTCCTTTTCCCTGCAGATCCATATCCACGCCTCCTGTCCTTTTTTTCTCTTAGAAGGAAGCCAGTTTTCTGACTTCAGGCACAAAACATGTATTTCCATCCTCTCCTCTCCCCTTTCCTGCTTCTTGCTTGTAGTGATCCTCCAGTAGTTTGGCTACTGCATTTTCTGATCTCCTTTACACCACTACAGCAACAGTGATACAACCACCATGAAAAAATTAACAATGTCAGAAGAATGGTAGTGCTGAACTTCAGAAACTCATGTAGCAAATACAATGGGAATTTGGAGTGTTGCATCAGTGACTTAATGACTTTAAGATGCATTTGGCAAGTTTTTTTAAAGCTACTTAGCAATGCACTTGAACTTTGGCTTTGTTCCTCTCTTTCATGTCTCCCAGGTATAGATATCACCTCATAAACATCTCACACCACTGCAAGGTTTCTGTTCAAACAGCAAAACACCTGGAAGACACATGTGACCTCACACCTCGATTTCTGCAGGGATATTCATGCCATCAGGTTTCTGTACAGAGCAAAGCAGACATCACGATAACACTTAATGAAGTGCACCACACATACCATCTCAAAAATAACCCACCTGACCACCTTGTTATCTTACCCAGCTACATTATGGTCCCTTGGCAGTAGCTGCTGACATACCAGGAATTTCTTAGCTAAAACTTGATGGCAGCCCATCACCTGGATCATTCTTATGTTCATAACACCAGTATAAGAAGGACTTAAACTTCTGTTGGAGCAAGTCAAGAGGAGGCAACTGAATCGTGTGGAGCGCCTTTGCTCTGGAGACAGGCTGAGAGCTGGGGGTGTTCACCCTGGAGAAAAGAAGGCTCTGGGGAGACCTTAGAGCCCCTTCCTGTGCCTAAAGGGGCTCCAAGAGAACTGGAGAAGGACTTTTTCAAAGGTCTGGAGGAAGAGGACATGGGGGAATGGTTTCACACAGGTGAAGAAAACAAAAAAAAATCTTGGAAATGCTCTTTTATACTCAGCTCCTATTAGTTCATTGCAAAAGGGCCAAAACAAGTGGGGAAGGCAGGGTTAGATGGGATATTGGGAAGAAATTTTTCCCTGTGAGGGTGGTGAGGCCCTGGCACAGGTTGCCCAGAGAAGCTGTGGCTGCCCCATGCCTGGAAGTGTTCAAGACCAGGATGAACAGAGCTTGGACCAACCTGGTCTAGTGGATGGTGTCCCTGCCCATGGCAGGAGCCTGTTCCTTAATGTCCCTTCCCACCCAAACTGTTCTGTGATTCTATAGTGCCTCCAGCCTTCTCAAACCTTGTGGTTTGCCTGAATGCTTTCAAGGCAGATCTTGAAAAAGTTGTGGTACTATTCTCTGGTCCAAAGCTGAGATAATAATTCTAATATAAAAAAGGAGGGAAATCTCTTTTCTCTCAACAAACAGGGATTTCATGAGATCTTTGTGAGTTGGAAATTGTTAGTTCTGGAGTTCTTCTGGTCAAAGACAATGTACTCTGCCATGCAGCACTCTACTCATGCAACTCTGAGGGGGAGGTAGGGCATACTGAAGAAGATGAGGCTCACTAGGAACAGTCCTGTACTTCAAAGAATTAACCTTCTGGACCGTTTAAGATGTGAGTGGGAAACATCTGTATTATTGCAGAGCAGAGGGTGTCTCAGTGCCCATGGCCTTTGCACTTTACCAGCTTGTTTTTGTAGGGTGATGAGACAGACCTGGGTTAAAAGCATGGGCTGAAAATCTTCATTTCAGATGAATCTGTGTCCTGGGGTGACTTCATGATGCTTGTATCCCCATTAGTCTGTTTTGCACCTTTAAGACTGGTTCTGAAAGTGAAGGGGGGAAAGAAGAAGCACAGAGTTTGTTATCAGAAGCTGCACTTGCTCCCCCACATCCTTCTCATGGACTGTGCTGTCTGAAGAATGGACAGATGGTGGGACAGAGCCCTCCTTTGCTTTTTAGTTAGTTTTAGCTAGCTGAGGCAGAGGAGTTCCCTGGACTGTGGTTTTTTTCTTCTTCTTGGAACTTGTTTAAACCTGCTCTGGATTGAACACCCAGCAGAGCACTGGCAGTTCACACCTGTGGCTCACCAGGCCAGCCCTGGGCTGCGGCATTTCCAGCACCAGAGGGACTGGTAAGAGACTGAGTGAGCTGAGCTACAGCCCACAAAGGGACTTCCTGAGTCTGTCATCTCTTCAGAGCAGTAAGAGGTTTTATTGTTTAATATTGTTCATTTTTTTTTGTGCTGGTGAATGCTTTGACTGTTAAATAAATATTTTCCCGAACCATTTGGGGGAGAGGCCACTTGAATCTGCTTTCAAGAAGGGTGAACCCAATTGGGGTTTTCTATTGGGGGGAACCCAATTCAGAGGTTTCCTCCAAAATTTGCCCTAAACCAGGACACGCTGTTAGTCACTAACCAATTTCTAGGGAGTGGAAGGTGTAATTTCAATCTAGAAGCTCCTGCAGGGAAACTGAGACCCACAATATCTCTGTGTGAGGGAAGGGTTCATCAACTTCTGTCAGTAACAACAGCTGATTAATTTATTGAATGCTGATCATATCCCGCTTGGCTTTGGACTTTCCTTTGCCTTATCAGCAAAGTCAGGGTCTGCCAGTGGGACATAATGTAATAGGGTTGCTGCAATGGGTGTCAGTTACATCTTACTCGATGGCCAGAGGCGTTGATTGAAGAGACACAGCAAGAGATGGGTGTCAAGAGGTTATCCATGGCTCACATTGTCTGGCTCAGGCTTGCCCTCAAAACTTCAGCTACCAAACCTCTACACTTTCCAAAACTACTGATGGCCTGCCATTTTAGCAATTGGTTTGCTGATGATTTCCTATTGCTCCAAATTACAAGAATAAGAGGTGGAATAAAGTTTGGCGTGGATATGTATGGCCTTGAGCCTGCTTCCACCAGAAGCAAACTCGTCCTCCAGGAATTTGAATGTGCAGAAGAGGCTGACTGGTAAAAACTGAAAGGGTCCCAAAAGAATTCTTCCAAGTTCTTTTTTTTGCCTTTTTTTGTCACTAAAGGTGCAGTCTCATCACACACCTGGTCTCCCGTAGCTGAGCCCTTCCTCCAGAGCTGCATTAAGCTGTTCTTGAAGAATTCATCCTGGAGTCTTTCTTGGAGTGTAACACAATAGAGGGGGTTGAGGATGGAGGGGCAGGTTTCCTGTCAAAATATCCTCTGTCAAATGCACTTCACATGTAACTCTGCTAACAGAAATCAGGGCTGGGGGAATGTCATTGAAGTCAATCCTTCTGTTTAGAGGGAAAATCCAATAATTTCTCTGAAAGCTGGGCTTGGTCTTCAAGGATGATTTTTTTTTTCTTACTTTGCTTGAAATATTAGACTCTTTTCTAGCCTCATTCAAGTCCAATACCAACTTCTTCCTTTTACACATTCTTGTTCTTTTAATATTTTTTGCAGGAAAAGACTAATAAACAAATCAATTAGCAAACAAACAAACAAAAACCCTTTGAAGTGTAATTGATGAACCCAAATTATTTAATTTTGTTCAGAATCATACTGAAAAAAAGAGTTTAAAAAGATAACAATTAAATTGGCATTAATCCTTATACATAGTTTAGTTGAAACAAGGGCAAAGCAAGGTTGGCAGAGACAGGTCTCAGGTCTGTCCCCCTGATAGTGTGTTATTTTTCTTTGAAACAATATGTGAACAGACCACACAAGTACCCTGAGAGCCAAAGGACACCAGAGGATTAACTGCAAACAACAAGCCAGGATCACTGGTTTACACTGAGCAGCTTTAGCTGTGCCCTGCAATATAGAATATATGACACATGAGAACCAGCCATGAGAATAAACTCACAGATTATTAAAAGGGACAAAACACCCAACCTGCACACAATACCTCACTCTTTAATTGCAACATGACAGAAGAAATTACATTAGCCTATTATTCGATTTCAGAATCCTGTTCTCATCTACACCAGATGCCTTTGTTCTGAGATGATGGATTGTTTGTTTCTGTACTCGGCTTTGCCAGCTCCTCTTTGCATGTGGAGTGCTCTTGCCTTTGCAGTTCTGAGACTTTAATTTAGCCTCATTTTGAAACTTTTAATAGGACCAATGTCATGACAAGAATGTTTTTAAAACTGATACTTCCTAGACTATGAAGTATAGCACTGAAAAAAAAAAAGTTTGAAGGGGAATATTACCAGTGTCACTTTGCTGTTTCCCATTTTTCAGCTCCCAAGGGGAATGCAGTCTGGTCACCATCAGTTTTACGCAGACCAGTTTCCAGGTGCCTTCAATTTCATCTATATTCAATTTCTACATTCTTTTCTACAGTTTCTCATAGGCTCAACTATAAGCTCTGTAACTGCAGATGTTCCTTCTGCCCATGGTGGTGACAACTTGCAACAGCTCATCATCTTCACTGAAATGTGGCCTTGGGACCTGGCAGAATACGAAGGACTCTGTCATCCTGGTTCTGCAGGACCACACAGAGGAAGGATCAGCTGGTGGTTACACAATGCAGAATTTTTAGCACAAGTTCACAGGGCAGCCCTGTGAAACACCTTTCACCTTTCACATGAGCTAAATGTTCTTGTTTGGGATTTATCCTGTTCCACTGGGTTGTTTGAGGTAGGCAGTCAGCTGCTCAAGGATTCTTCTGGAGCTTCTGCAAAGACAGCCTCTTCCAGAGCCCCTTGGTTGGAATGATTGGCCAAGAGCTCACATGCTGCATGCAAAGGAGAAACAAATCTGATTCATTCCATTACAGTACAATTATCCCAAAAAAGGATTGCATCTGTCCTGGTCCTGTCCCCCAACAACCCAAAATCTCTGCCTATGGATTTGTCACATGAAGAGAAAAATATATCAGGGAAAGAAGATGCCATAATCATGTCAATATTTCCCTTGTCAGTATTTGTTTGTATAAACATATACAGAAAATACACATCAATAGGAAATACCATATCAAGTCTCCATGGCCCCAGTATGTGGTAGATTGTTTTTCTGTTGTAATCTTAAGGTGTTTCTTGTTCTGAGTTTATAGTGGTTTGTTCCATGTAGCCTGTTTGGTTTCCCCAAAGGTTTTGCCCTGAAGTTGTTTACTACAATTTTCCTGCTGAATCTTCTGTCAGTCCCCATGTCAATCTCCCTTGCACCTCCCTGATTTCCAGACCCTTCCCTGCCGATCCTGGAAGTACTGCCCTCCTCCCTTGTTCATCAAATGTAACCCCACCCCTTTCTCTAGAACCTTCCTTGTTTATCACCCTTCCCTTGCAGTTCCATTGGTGTGCCAAGCCTGATCCCCTCCCATGTTATCCCCTTTTGGTTACCTAGAATCTAATCCCCGCCCTACATTCCTCCCCTGCTGTTCTAATATCGGTTAAGATTTGTATCCTCCCCTAGTACCTTCCCCTGGTCTTAAGTCGCTGTTATCCTGTTGGAGCTTTGTCGCTTCTTTGTGGGCTCTCTCAGAGATTAAACTCTCTGAGAACTTATACAAGTGGCCCCTCTCTCTCGTCTCCTTTGTTCTGGCTTCCTTGACTCAGGATTCCTGTCAGCAACTGCTCAGAACAGCTTTGCTGCCTCTGGGAGTTGGGCAGCCCTGCTCTACTACCACCCAGACCAGCCCGAGGGGCAGAGAGGGGACAGCCACTCTTGGCACGGGCCAGGAGGTGAGGGCTGGCCAGAGCATCACCAAGAGACTGCTCGTGTCACCAGTGAGCCTGGGATAATTCACAGCTTTCACCCTGCTGCCCCCACAGTTTGCTAAAGCCCTCGGAGTCATTACTCACTGCAAACTACGCAGCTGGATAAACTCAGTGATCAGACAGGTCGTTTCCATTTCTAATGGGAGTTTGGATTGAACTCTGGCCTGCCTGGGTAGCCTTGGGAGAAATTAGCTGATTAAAAATGTCCAAAGGGGAAGTGGCAAGTGGGAAGAGTTTTATTCTTCGAATGTGCAATTGGCAACGCACTGAGTTAGTGAATAATCACAAGGCATTGCGTAACCAGAATATTTCAATGAGGCATTTCTTCCAATTCATGGTCTGTTCCAGGTTTAATATACTGATATTTCTCCAGCCACTGTCCCCAGGAAGATCTGACTGGGCTAGCACAAAGTCTTTTCTGTTTGTAAGCTCTAGGATAGAATTTGTCGTCCTTTGCCTCTGAGTTATGGTAAGTTTGGTTTTATGTGTCCTGTTCGTACTCTGCTAAATTATTTTTTTCTTTCAGTGCAAAGAATACACTTAACTCCTAAAATATTCGACCTAAGATATGGTGAGCTTCACTGGCAAGCAGCTTCACTGTCACTCTGGAGGAATTTATCATGGTGAAATCCGTGTTACTTGGCTTTCCAGCTCTGTGCCTGCAGACATCTCCATCTGAGCCACAGACCCCACACTCCCCAGACACTGGAGTCAAGAGAGGAAAACAGGCACTTCTGAGTTGCAATTCATCTCAGCCTCATGTAGACATTTCTATTAGGTCAGAACCATGCTCTGTTTCTCTTCACTGACTATAAGGACAGCCTGGGGTGGCTGGCTCACATGGAGGCCTCTTTCACATACACGCCTGTGTTAGGTGAGATGAATTTTGTCTTTTAGGTCTGTTTGTGTGGAAGTCAGACCTGCAAATTTGTTTCTTTGTCCCTCTCTTGCAGCAGGTGCAGAAGGGCTCTGATGGAGGATAGTCAGCTTGCTGTAGTTTTGATAAGCCTTGAGAGCTTCATATGGTTGGTGTCTGCTTTAGCAACTTGTCCCTCCTTTCTTTGTCTCTTCAGCTTTGGTCTGTCAGGTAGTAAAATATGTATTTTCTTTGTCATAGGCTTTTGCATTCTACACTGCAGCTGTAAGGATGGTTGGTAGCAATGAGAACAGAATATTTTCCTTGTCACTATGGTGTTTTCTTTTCACACTGAATGTAATGGCAATAAGCTGAGTTTAAATCAATAACCATTAGCTGAATACTCATTGATGCTACAGAAGAAATCAATAATGTAGCAAGGAGCTGGCGGTCCTGGTGCTAAGAGTGTACACAAGCACTATCAGAGAATTTGGCTCAAGAGAAGAATTGACACATGTAGATTTAGGGCCAGATCCATGTGAACGGAGTAATCTCCTCTCACAGGACTGCTGGGATGGCTCAGACATCGAAGTCAATACTTGCCAACTTGACCAGGAAGACTGTCAGGGATGGAAATGGTTCATGCCTTAAACATTGCTATGAAGGAGTTTTGCCCATTACAACAAAAACTGTATAAAGAAGCTACAACCACAGAAGCCTCCTTGAAGATGCCTGACTGGAACTTTGGACTGTGAGTTAAGCTGATAAGATGAAGTGGACATTATTGTTTAATCATCTCGGGTCTAGGGAGAAACAAACAAGGCTGAGGGAAAGGAATGCATCCACAAGAAAGCCAAACCCAGCAGCTGTGCTGAGAATCATCTCTGGCTGGGTTTGGGGTGGTGGAGACCACAGCCCGCAGGAGCCAGGTTTACACAGACTGCCCCCAAAACGAGTGTGGTGTGACCTCTGGTCAGAGGCAGTGAACACCCATCCTCCCTCACACAAACCAGCCGAGCTGTGAAACCCCCAACCCCACAGGTCACATCCACAGAACATTCACATGAGAGGCAGCTGAGGGGGTGTCATAATCCATCAAATCCGTCCCCCAGAGTGCTCCCCAGAGCCCTTGCACCACAGCACTGCACGTGATGCATAGAGATGCTACAGATCCAGAGTCTGCTGCCAGAGACTGGTCCCTTCCCATTCCCCCTTGGGGGGAGGTACCTGGGCATTCCCATCTGGCCTGAGAGTGTATTAACCAGTTGGATTCCATGCTTTCTGGGGGACCATCACCACCAAGAAGACCAGCTGGTGAGAATCACTGGGACACTGGTGGGATCCACGGAGTGATGATATTTTCTTTATCTCCGTCACTCTTTCCTGTCTCCCCATCTCTTTTCTACTTCTTTCTCTTCCTCCTTCTCTCTCTCTCTCATATTTACTATGAAATAAAACCCATACTTTTGACATTGGCATATGGTCTCGTTTTCACCTTCATTCACGCAGAGGCATTTCTTAAAACTTTAAAAACTGGACCGTGACAAAGACCCTTTTTCTTACCACATAAATACTGTAACAGGTTCTGTAACAGCTCAGTGCCAAGTCCACAACCTTACAATCAAAGAAACAAAAGCTGTGGAGGACTTCATTGCTTGTTTCTCCGTCCTAAACCCAGTTCCATGCTTTCTTTGCATTCTGTCAGATGTTTTTCAAACCCGGCATTACAAGTTCTGACTATAGGAGCTTACACTGACTCCACTCAGGTTGTTGTTATCCTCTCAGTAGCAGGTGCCTGCATCAGCTCCAGTGAAGGAATTCCTGGATGTTTGCAGACTGAGTGCTCAAAATGTACAGAGATGCTGCAAAAAATGTGGCAATCAAAGCTTATTACTGTGACACAACAGACACATTTGGAGAGCCTGCAGCTGCATAGGATGATAGCAATGTGCCAGCTGCATAGGAGACACGAATTCTCATGATGACAGTGTAAATGTGCCTGGATGGATAGTTCCTCCTCAGATGTATCTTCCTCCTTTGTTCACCTATTGTCTCATTTTCTTCCCTTTGGTAACCCAGCTTGTAATCTTTCTGAGATGAGGACTGCCTTCAGCAGGAGTCCATGCAAGGCCCTAGCCTGTCTGTGGTCATATCCCTTCTTTGAACTATCTGGTGCTACTGTGACATAAATAATACACTGTGCATTGATAAACAGTTAAGAAATTTCATAGGTCCTAATCCGCTTGAACTATACCCCCTTCCAATCACATATAGTCCCAGCAGAAACTCACACAGCTTCTTACACATGAAAATAATATTACGAAACATTTAGTGTAAGCTTTGACTAATTTAGCAGAATTTAGAAGCTAGAAGTAACAAAGAAGAACTAGCAAAGGGCCAGCCCTGAACAGACCACCAGCAAGGGCTCCATACACCTCGGTTTGGAAAGACAGATGGAAGCCATTATTTTGTTTTGAACAAAATACCATCTGGGGCCAACATTTGCTGTCTGTTATTTTTGAGTAAATCCAGAGAAACTCCATCATGGTCCTTAATAATCAGTCCTGGGACCAATCTTATTAAATATTTTCCTTAATGAACTTGGCAGAAAAACTAGGCTCCTGGCCATGAGATCTGCTCAAGACACAAACTGGAGTGACTGTATGGCCAGTGCAGAGCAGGATCAGAATATGGGAATAGATAGATATGGGAAGAGGGAAGAGCTGGATGACCTTGAAAGAAGGCTGAGAGAAACAGGTGAATATTAACAGTAACAAAGAGTAAGATGCTGCATTTAGATACTAAGGTAGAAGCTTCTTGATTCAAGATAACAGTAGAGGAAAAAGGGCCTGAGTTAGTCTATCCTGAAAACAGTGGCCTTAAAAAGAACAGCTGCAACTGCAATCTGTATCACTCTCCAGTCTGCAGTGCTGGGCTTTCAAAAAAGAGTGCCCAACAAGGATTTGGGAAAGTGGTGGTGTGCACTGGAGAAAGGAAGATAGGGAAGCATGAAGTACAGGCCTGAATTTGGAATGCAGTAACAGGGCTGAGGAGGGGAAAGAAGAGAATTGGAGGTAAGGGGGTCAGATAGGTCTCTGAAAAGGCCTTTTAGGAGGGAAAGCTTAAAAATAAAATGAAGAAACCTGCTTCTAAACCTTGACTAGGGAGTATCTCAACCCAAAGAGCTGGTCATGGGATAGATGCTTCCTAGCAGCATCCTATTTCCACATGATGCAGGGTTTATGACTCCACATTGAACAATCCAATAGCTACAGATGTTTAGCTCCCGGGAATAAACTAGGTACAATTTCCCAGCCCTTCCAGTGGGGGTGATCAACTCATAAGCCGCAGGGAATGGTGCATCTGATTTGAGATCCTGTTGCCCTGTGGTTTTTGCCTTTTCCTTTTTTCCCTCTTGTTTTTTTTTTTTTTCTTCTTTTGGCACTGTGAATAGGGCTTGCCAGCTTGCTTCTTTGTTTCTCTGCTGCTTGGGAGCCCAGAGCTGGTGCATGCTGTGCCAGGAGCTGGGAGCGCCCATCCCCTGCCAGGCCATTCCCTCTGTGTGGCAGCCAGAAACCAGCCATCATCCATGTGAGAAATTATACTCACTTTCAAAAAAATTAAAAAGGTTTATTAAAACCTTATCAAAAATACAGCAGAAGATTGAATAAGGAAAAATACAGCTCTGGAAGCAAAGGATTCTATCACCATGTGCTCATCCACAAAATGGATGTTCCGCCTTTTATACCTCTAGCCCCTCCCAAAGTCTTGTTAATCGACTCTTTCTTCACTGTCCAGTGGTGGAGATCACTTTCTTACGTCTAGATTGGAGGTCAGGTGTTGCCATACTGACAAGTCAACCCTCCCAAATGCCCCGAGTACTAAGGCCATCCCCTGATAACAATGCAAGGGGGAGGGGAAACATAACTATACATCTACAAAACTTCTCTTAACATATATGTAATATACACCCCTTAATTGTGAGAGTCAACCATTGCATTATTCATCTATAACACCCATGAGCTGTGCAAAGGAGCAAACCCCTGCCCAGCTGTGCTGTTTACTGCTGCTGCTTCAGGGCTTTTTGCTACGCTTTAGCCTGACATTTTGCATTTGCCAGGACCCCCGTGCTTCAGCCACCACTTAGGATTTAGTGCTACAATTCGATTTGCCGCCCCCGTGGCGTTCTGATGTTCCAGCTGCTGCTCCAGGTTCCTGCTCCAGTCCAGCTGCCCACACAGAGTGGCTCCCAGAATTTGCAAAGATGAGTGCCTAAGTCCCAGCATCTTGGTTAGTATTCAGAGTATGTCACACAACATCTTTGAAGGGACTTTGAGCCCATTCTCAAAACCAAGCTCATCATGTTTACAAAGTTCTTGAAACAACTCCTGAGCAACTCAAAACATGCTGGACTTCCAGCCTCAGAAGCTGAAATGCCCACAGAGTGTGAAAATAAAACCCTTGTCAACCTTTCAAGGTGTCTTAGAGCTGCTCTGAAAGGCCTAATCTTGAACATTTTCTGTCTTCAGATGTTTTGCACTAACACAAAAGATGGCAATGGGAAAACATCAGCTTTTGCCCAGGTCATTCTACTGTACTGAGACAGGATCAAGTATTCCTCATGCCTGACTACTGGTTAGTTAATATCAATGGCCTGGGAATTGCAACCTTCCTCTGAGGGTGATGAGGAGTGATTTTCCATGGGTCATTGAAGGAGATGGAGGTACGGGAAAATGAAGAGATATTTCTGGGAGATGTTCACCTAGACATGGGTGATGGGGATTCCAGGTCCTGGCATTCAGCGTCTCCTTACCTCTCTGTTCCTCTCTCGAGTCGGGCTTCAGCGTGTTTTTCCTAATTTTCCTAATTTGTGCCAATGGAAACTGTGAAATCAGTCTGTCTGATTTAGCAAGACCATCACCACCTTTCTCAGAGACATGGGAAGCAAAAGCAAGCACCTTTAATCTCGCAAGCCCAATCAATCCCCATTGCTTCTGCTCTGTCACACAGATGTCAAACCAGCTGTGGCAGGAACAGAAAATGGGCTTTGCATCATGTCCATCTGTTAGGCAAATCATGGCATAGAAAGGCCACATTTGGAATCCTTTTTCTTTTCAGTGCTGCCAGTCATATAAAACAACAGGTCCCTAAAATAGTTATGAATAACCATTAGTAGGAAAAGACTTTGAAAATGTTCCTTGTTTATACATTTGCTGGAGGGTTTAAATCCTGGTAGAGCTTAGAAAAACCCACCGTTTTCATTAAGCTTTCAACTCAGCTTGGGCAAGGGCTCTATAGCACACAATAATAAATAAATGTCATACCACATGTATACATATTTTCTTCCAAGGCTATTTTCAATTTATCTTTTCAGGCATGTTTTGTGCTGATGGTTCCCTTTGCTGGCTGTATTAGAACATCTTCAGCACGTCTTTGAAAGCTTTCCCAAACAGAAAGCTCATTCATGTCCTCAGCTCTGAGATGAGTAACAGTTTGCAGCTATGTACCTTAGGCTCCATAAAGCAGAGTAAACTGGATTGGAAGAATTCCTGTGTCCCTTACCATACTTTTGATGGAAATAATAGCCTGGAGAATCAAGGGGTTTTAAAGCAATGCCAGAAGGGCCCTGGAGAGCCTGAATTTAACAGCCTCAGCCTAATCTGTTATTTCTGCTACAACTTCACTTCCCATATCACAAACTAAATCCAGTGTTGGTATTCAGGACTTGCAGCTGATTTGTCCTAAACCCACCAATTCAAAGCCCTTGAAAATACTTCCCTGCCATGGTCCATGTCAGAGAGAAGTGGAACTCAGAATTGAGGCGAGACCAAACAGAAAGAGACATCGAGCATACCATTGATGCTAATGATTTTTGGATACATTTAGCCTGAAGTGCAAGCAGAGACAGCCATACTGTTGCCTACAGACAGCTCATGCTGCCAGGCATGGTGGCCACCCCGAAGCAGCAGGCTTGGCATTTCTTCTGTGTCTTAGGGGAGTGACTTGAGGGAAGTTTATTTGTCACAATTTGGTCTTGTCTCCTCATCTTGAGTGGTCTTTCCCTTAAAACAATAAACCACTATTGCTTTCCCCCTTTTTAAAATCTATCGTGGCAATAAAGCACAACAGAGTAAATGTTATCAGACCATTAATACATAGCATGAGTGGGTGTCTTGGGGATGGTTTATTATCACATATCATTTTTGGGGGGTTTGCTCTGTTTTGTTTTGTCTTGTTTCTGGGATGGCCGCTCCCCACACCCCCCAGCCCCCATCCTCCATGGCTCCAGGAGTGCTGTGATGAGTGGGAGCCAGGCAGGGGGTTCCAGAGAGGGCTGGGGATGGGAGAGGGGCAGCCCTTGCTTTTCCATGCGGGGTGTTCAGCTGACTGCACTGGTGTCTCTGACTAGGGACACTGCTACTTTCTGCGAGTTTTACCTGTCTTTTGCTTCGGCACTGTGACTGGGCTTGTTGCCATGCTGCACCCCCTGAGCAACCCCCTGAGCTTTTCCATTCCCCACTGCCCCAGGCAAGGGACACCTGTGCAGCCTTCTTTGTACCTGTCCTAGACAGCCCCGGCTGTCTGATGGCAGCAATACAGGGGGGAAAGGGAACTGTGGGGAGAACAGAGGACATCTAAACTACAATAACATAACCATACATCACTAAAGCTTTTCTTAACATTCACACAATAGTTATCTTTTAATTGTGAGAGCAAATAATCTCATCCATCTATAACACACAATTTCAATATCTAGCATTTATTCAAATTTTTCCTTTTTTTTCTGTGCCTTGCAGGCACCCTTTTTTTTTTTTCCTTAATAAACAGGTTTTTTTTCACTTTCGCCCACTGGCATTAATTTCTCTCATTGGCAAAAAGGGATTACTGGAGCCCTTCTCTTTAGAGGAAATACTAATTTCAGAGCATTTTCTCCTAAATTTGTCTCCAAACTAAGACAGTGGGTGAAGACAGAGCCACAATGCAGTACGCCCTCTTGGGCATATACTAACAGATTCCAAGCCCATAGAGAGACTCTTTTAGAGCATCTACATTCATTAGGTAGCATCAAAAGCAGCAGCATACATTGGGAAATGTTGAGAAATTCCTAATGGGAGCTGCCATTTCAAAATCACTGAGACAATGTTCATGTTTCATGCTAAATATTTTCCTACATATTGGCCCAACTCAATTAAAAGCGAAAAAAAAAGGAGAAGGACAAAAGGGGGAAAAATCACCTAGTAGACAGAAGCAAAATGCACAAAAATTGAAAATCATTTTCTTTCCCCCACCAGAGATCTGCTGATGCTCTGATGGCCCTGCCTAGCTTTTTCCCACTTGCTGAATTATGTTTGAGAAAGCAAAAAGAAAACTATCTTGGGGATTCAAAAGCATAATAATTTTGGGGATTAAAAAGCACTGGCCACTGTTTGTCTGAATGCTGAGCAATTGGGGTGCCTCAAAGTTTTGTGTGACCATTCTGAGGCTTCTTGAAGTTGTTTCAAACTCCATGTGATTTATCTCCTTCACTTTGCCACATGTCAGGCTGAGCACTCAGAGATCCTACAAATACTGGCTCCATTTCCCCTTCCTTGAATCTCTTTTTTTTTCTTTTTTTTTTTTTTTTTTTTAATACAAACCATAGCAGGGTGTTTTGGTAATTATCTTCAGATGTATCCTTTTTCTCAGCATTGCCTACTTTAGAGCTTCTTGTAGCTACTTTCATGGCATCTGGTACTGATCTCGAGCAGAGACACCAAAACAAATTTGCTGGAGCACGGCTCTGGTGTGGGGTGGTCTGGAATTCTCTTCTACTCAAGTGTCCTTCAGTACTGATCCTGTTCCTGAAAACACCCAGGCTTTCCTAGCTTGGAAAGTTTCACCAGGAAAGGAAGGAATAAAAAAAGAATGAACTGGGTGGGGGGTTCTTCCTTGGTGGGCTTGGGATAGCTGGGAACCATCTCTACTTGCTTGTGTGCATGACCTTCAGGACAGCCACAAATCTCCCATTTGTAGAAAACATCACCTATAAAATGACTGACAGTTACAATTTTTCCACACTCCATCTTCACTCTTCTTTTTCCCTCAGATTTTAGACACCAGGCACAGCTACGTAAGCAATATAAACAGTTTCAGGCATTTCTCAGTTTGGGGAAAGAGAAAACAGGGGAATATAATTTCTGCATTAATATTATATACAGTCTCTCTACATTTGTAGCTGACCTGTGGAGGTCCATGGTCACAGATGGGTACTTCAAGACTGTCTGTGTCATTTTTAGGTAGAGGAATAAAACAATCTACTCTCAGTTTGCTAATGTAAGTGTATGAAAACAGACAGATGACTTGCACTCTGGAATTGCCTCTTTGCCTCCATGAACAATGAAGGGAGGTTTCTGTGAGTACTTCAGACTGTAAATTATCCACTGAACTACACACTGAAGCTTCAGTGTCACTATTGTTACCTGCAGTCCCTGTCCAAGCTCTTCCTGAGATGCACTGCAATTCCAAAAGGAGGTCAAGTAACAAGGAAACACATTGTGCATAAGAGCCCCCTTTGTAAAGTAAGGCTGATAATGCTTTCTTTCTTCACTTCCCTGCCTCCTGTGTCTAGACATGCTAGAGATTCTCCTTTTTTCCCCAGGATGTAGTTCTTTACACACCATGGCCTCAACCCTCATTCAGGTTACTAGTTGTTTTTCTAAGACCACCCCTTTGCACAAACAGTGACGGTGGAAGACACACCTTATGTCTTGGTTTGGAAAGACAGGTGTCTGCTAAGGAAGGCAGGAGCCTCCCCTGAAATGGAAAATGTAAACCCCCTCCCTTCAAATTGTTATAAATTTGAAATTAAGGAGGGCTGTCAGGCAAAGATATGGGAGCAGGAATAACAGTTCTTTATTAGGGAAGAAAATAAAAAGATAAAATAAACAATGCAGTAAACTAAAACAACACTGACAGAGTCAGAATACAGCCTGACACCCTGTTGGTCAGCGTGTTGCTAGCAGTCCAATTGGAATTGTGGCTGCAGTGGCAGGTGTGGTTTTGCTGGAGCAGGAATGCTGTAGAAGGGTGTAGTCTTCCTCTGAAGATCCAGTGGAAGAGGCAGCTGTTCCTCTGGGAATCCAGTGGAGAAGCTGTGCTGGTGTTCCAGAATCTCCAGATTATATCTGGGTAGGAATCCTTGGCTGCTCCCTCTGGGTGGAGCATCTCACAATGGGATGCCATAGTTCTTATCAGTCATGCAGTGTCATTCAATAGCCTGTTATCAGCAGATGTCCCCCTAGAGGGAGGAGTGGTTGTGGAAGAGATAAGGAAACATAAGGAAAACTGCCCAACAAACAGAAGACAACTGTCACACAGATGGCAAATAGAATACAATTTGCTTGGCAATCCAGGACAGTTTATAATTCCTATTGACTCTTGGCCTGACTTTGTTAATCTTCAAATCACAAAAGTGGTTTGAGCTAACAGTGACTGATAACTGCGTTTAGTGTCTTTTAAGCTCAAGATGTTCAGTGAGGAGCATTTAGGAATATCCTTAACTGTTCCTGTTAAGGAGGATGTGATCTTGTTCCCCAAAACTCCTTAACACCAGTGTAGTACTAAGAAGGAGGCATTCTCTATTCGGCCAGATGCACAAGAGGATAGCTCCTCCCAAAAGCTGTGCATGCTGAGTACAGGAAAGTTTCTGTTTATATACTGTATTTTTCATACATATTCATTGATTGTCCCAGACTAAACATACATATGATAATCATTTCCCCAGAATCATTAACATATTTCCCCTGCCCTTTATGCATGTATTCTTCTGTCCTGGGGGTCTCGCTGGTGGTCCTTGGAGGTTGTGTCCCAGATTGCAAGGCAATGTGTATTCTTTTTGCCATCTGATAGAGGTGTGGCAGTTATCTGCTGTTAATTGGGAAGTTTTCTTTATCTCTTCCACAACTGATCCTCCCTTGGGAGACATCTGCTGTTAATAGGCTATTGAGTGTCACTGCATGGCTGATAAAATTACAGCATCCCATTGTGAGATGCTCTGGCCAGAGGGAGGAGCCAAGCATTCCTACCTGGATATAATCTGAGATCCTGGGACTGCAAGACAGCCTTTCCACTGAATTCCCAGAGGAACAGCTGCCTCTTCCACTGGATCTTCAGAGGAAGACTACACCCTTCTACAGTCTCACTGCTCCAACAGAACCACACCTGACACTGCAGGAGCACTGCAGCCACCATTCCAATTGGACTGCTACCAACACCCTGACCCACAGCGTGTCAGGCTGTGTTCTGACTCTGTCAGTGTTGTTTTAGTTTACTGCATTGTTTATTTTATCTTTTTATTTTCTTCCCTAATAAAGAACTGTTATTCCTGCTCCCATATCTTTGCCTGAGAGCCCCTTAATTTTAAATTTATAGCAGTTTGGAGGGAGGGGGTTTACATGTTCCGTTTCAGGGGAGGCTCCTGCCTTCCTTAGCAGACACCTGTCTTTCCACACCAAGACATGGTGGACCCCAGTGTTCTGTTGCTGATGTTGGAGACAGGCATGCGACAGAACACGCTGAGGTTTGTGCAACAACAGCTAACTTTTATTGAGTGCTGTTCTCCCCATATAGCACGGAAGCTCTGTGTGGTTAATCCTGATTGGCTGAAACAGTTGCCACCCAGCCAACCAGCCAATAGCTTCCCGTGTCCCCAGCGGCCTAGGGCTGCTCACCAATGGCCCAGACTGGTCACATTATATAATCAAGGTAATTATATAATTACATAGTCAGTTATGTTTCAGTTATAAAATTATAATTAGCATGATTTATAACTGTGAGGCCTTCAGGCCAGCTGTTAGCCACTACAGTGTTCCAGGTGACCTGGCTGAGGTGGCAGGACACTGAGGCTGGTGAACTTCCAGTTCTTCTTACACAAAGGGCACTGTGTAGTTTCCACAAGCCAGGAGTTTGGGAGAACAAGCATTGTGTTAGCTCACCGGGTGTAGGCCGTTTTTCATCTGGTAACAACCTCATAAAGTTGGAAAGAAGTGGAACAGTTTGGTCCATACTCACGTCATCATAAAGGGATGCTGATAGCCCAGCACTACACAACTGGTTTTATTTAAACGTCATGGCAGCAATGCCACAGTATCAAAACTCTCCTTTTGAAGAATATTGCAAAGAACGTGTAAGTGAGGAAGAAACTTCTACAGAAGGATTTTGCTGAATACCTTTGCTGCCCACCTGTGTTGTAAGACACAAATCTCTTCAGTTTCTGAGAGTGGTGCATTTCTTGAGCATGAAATATTGTGCCAATTAGAAGGGAAGTCAAGTCAGAGTCATAAAAAAGAAGGCAGGAAGGATGAGGAGAGGTGATCAAGGTCTTCGTTGTGCCTTAAGGAAGGATCAGTTTTTCCCAAGCCATTTCTGAGAGTTGTTTATTTTATCTGTTTTTAAAAACCACAGTTGTTCCAAAATGACAGCCTCCCAGGCAATCAATGCCAGTGCTTAACTGGATTTACTGTTAGAAATTGCCTCTCAAGCTTAAGAGAGCTCCCTCAGGGCTCCATTTAAGACCATGACTTCATGCCTGCTTCCCTGCTGATATGGAGAGGAGCCAATTCCCTCTGTATTTATGGTCCATTTTATATAGTCAGACTGCTGAGGGCAACCCTGAAGGATCCCCTCTTGCTGCATATTTGATGTTCACTCTGTTGATCCACCTCAGCTATTGTGAGGAGCTCCTATACATTCCTGTGGGGCTTATGCTCACTTACAGAATGGTTAAACTCAGTTCTTTCACTGTCTTATTCCTGGCCAGCCTACAACAGCCTATAACACCTATCCCCCTAGTGGCCCCGGTGGGTTTTGTGATTCCTGGTCCTTGAAAATTTATTCTAACTTCTGAACTGAACTGCCATTGCCAGCTGCAACCACCACAAGAACAGAAGATCAAACTTTATCAATTCCTTTGTGCTTCCTGCCCAGCACTTCTGCCTATGAACCCATGCTGTTGCTCTGGCTCTTAGCAACATCCACTGAGGACCTGAATGGCCTCATGAGTCTTGTAGCTTCATCCATGTAAGATATTTGTATCTTGCAAAAGCCTGAGTTATCTTCCAGGTAGGTTACCAAACCTACTCAAAGTCTGCTCCATTTGGGAACTCGGTTAAGCTGAGATGATCCAAAGACTTGAGGGTTTGCTGAATGACTGGTGGGCATATCAAGCAAGCATAGATGCTCTCAGTGTTCTCTCTTTCTACCCTCAAGACTGCCTGAAGTGGCCATAATTGGACCCTCACAGGTCAGCATGTTGTAGCTATCATTTCATACCTTGTCCTGTCTCCCTGAGCACTTCTGAATTTCTTAGACAAAATTCCAGCTTGTTTGTCCACAGCCACATCTCCTTCTATAATGAAAGACTGAGTTAGCAAAACCTTGAGGAATCTCATTACATTTCATGCTGGAAAAAGCAGCCAAGCCTTGCGAGCAGGTCCCAAAGACCGTAATATATCATCTAGGTTGAGGCCAGCAGCTGTTCCTGCTCCTCCTCTCTGCAAGGGTTCTCAGATGGAGACATTTCCAACTTATAAATTACCTGCTGTAGCTGTCATCTGTCAGAGCAGCCACAGAGTATTGTCTCACAGACAGTGTAATTCTGTTTCTCCCCATTCCTCTCCTATCAAGAGTTTGGTAGCTTTCTGGTGTCAGTCCCCACTGCCAGGCAGAAGGCTTTCCTCCAGCTCCCAGACTGCCTACTTACTTCAAAGGCCAGCAGGGAGGGGGAAGCACAGCAGACCTCATTCCTACAATTTATTTGCCTTGCAGACTGGTGGCTGCACTCAGTTTTCCCTGTCAGAGGTATTGGCAGCCCCCTCAAAGACCTCATGTCACAACTGGGCATATAAAATGGCTCCAGAGGAGAAAACAAGAATATGCTGTACTCCGGGAAGGTCACCATCATCTCCTGGCTGATGTAGGCTTTAGCCTGCATCTCTCTTTAGCAGGACTTAGAACCCTGTCCCATCTACCCTTGGTTACATCTGCACTCCAACTCATCACTGGATGATGGGCAATCTGAGAACAAAGGCCAATGTTCCTATAAAGTGCTGGGCATGGGAAATTCACATGTTCCTGGTATGAGAAAACAAGTAATGAGACCCAAATGTAAACCTGGGACAAAAAGACACCACTCAGATAATCCACAGTTTCTGAGGGTCCCCCAGTAAGGTTCAGTTTGATTACAACTCAGTGCATGGAGGTGAAACTACTAGTCACTCTGGTCCTGAAGGAAGACATAAATCAATGAGGGGCTTCTGGAGTCAACACTGATTTCTTACCTGTTCCTGAAAAGTTCTTGGAGAACTTTTTTGTGGTTTGGGATCTAACAAAGGCCAAGAACCATTCCCAATGAGCAGTTCACATAAAAGTCCCTATTCAGATTTAAAGGTGTGGGTGCAAGCTCTTCCACACCAGGTGACCTGAGTCACAGGACAGTCTTGTGCACGTTGAATTTATTCACACAGACACAAACACTGAGTTAAGTGCCTGCTGTTTCAGGTGCCATGTCATACAATCCTTCTCAGTAGTACGTGGAGCTCAGGTGCCCAAGATTTCCATGAAACAAGTGGTTAACTGGTAAGGACCTCTGTAAGCTTCTTAGTCGACCTTTAAGACTTTTGCTGGAAATAAATTAGTGTAAGTTATTTCAAGAAACAAAACCATAAGGAAGAGTTATAGAAGGAAGATGCCGCAAAATCCTTAAATTCAGATCTTCTTACTTTTGACTCTTCTCTTTAGCTTAGTATCAGCACACAAGTTAATGCTATTTATCTTTGCTTTGAATGCATTCTAGTAAAACTGGTGTAGTCCTTCTCATTTGTATTAATGCATCTGTCTAGTAGTGAGTAGGTGATCAAAAATACCCCCAAGCCCTTGAAACATTGCTCTTCTGACACTGACCTTCTTGCCATTTTGCTCTGGTCAGTGGTTTCTCTCCTGAAGAGCACAAACCATATCAATGGCTGGGATTTTCTAGTTTATCCCTACCTTTTCATAGGATTATTGATCAAATCCCATGACTGAATGCTTGACACCATTGACTGAATGCTTGACACCATGCTTGACAAGGCACAGGCACATAATAAAGTGACAGCCTTTACCCTTAAGAGGTTTTACAAAGCAGCATTGAAGTTAACGAAGGGTACATGGAAGAGATTATTTGCATAACACCTTTATTACTTGTGTTACCCATCAGTTCAGGGCAGCTCTTCCAAGGACATCTGCCATGGGAGATGGTGCATGTGTTTCTGTGTGAGCATGCATGCCAACTGTTCTATAACCATGTGCTTGGAGGTGAGATTCATGTCTTCAAAGCTCACCTGGACACTTGAGCCTCATCAGGCTTCTGCTGTCATTCAGCTTCTTTCTGTCCACTCATCTTTCCTGCCAAAATCTGGGCACTTGATGGTTGCCAAGCATGTGATAAAAATATCTGCCTGCCAGAAAGGCACGTGCACAGAATCTGCTGCTGCTGCAGCTTCTCCATGGAAGCTGGCATACCTCAGAGCTTGGAAGGGGTTCCCAGCTCTGTCACTATCATATTTCCTGAAAAATCTCTCTGCCCAGGATTCCACTCCTGGGAAGCTGAGAAGCCTCAGAGAAAAATGAAGACAATAATTATCTGATTTGCTTCTCCTGTGTTTTGCTGCTTTGGAATGTGGTTTGGACATTGTTCACCAACAGGTGCTTGTTTGATTGGTTTCACGTGAATTGTTTTTATTTAATGACCAATCACTGTCCAGCTGTGTCGGGGCTCTGGAGGGAGTCATGAGTTTTTCATTATTATCTTTTAGCCTTCTGTCTGTGTCCTTTCTCTATTCTTTAGTGTACTTTAGTATAGTATTCTTTTATATAATATAGATCATAAAATAATAAATTAGCCTTCTAAGAACATGGAGTCAGATTCACTCATTCCTCCTCTGTCGGGGGAGCCCCAAAAATACCACACAGCTCTTCCACTGTTAACTACTTCCTCTGCACCCGAGCTTTGCACTGCCTTCCGTGGCCACAGCACTTTCTCACCACTTTCAGACTCCTGTTTAACCTCAGACAGAGCCCACTTCTCCACATGAAGAGCACTTCTTCAACTCCTCTATCTGCATCTCTCTCCCCTGCTCATTTTCATGGCTCCACAGAAGTCTCCATGCATTGCAGTGAGAAAAACATGTTGAGCTGCAATAACACAAGGGATTAGGGAAACCCACAATTACAAAGAAATAATTTCAGGACACTGAGTACCGGAGGGAGACACTGGGATGGTGGTGCTGAAGACCTAGACTACTCAAATCTAATTAAGTCAAATCAAATAAAAGCTTTTGTTCAAGAAGTCTAGTTTCTCTGAGCCTCATTTTCCCATGGTTATATTTCCTTTTCCTACTTTTGCTATCTGTCAAGATAATAAGCTTGGTCAAGATAACAAGCATGTAGGTCTCAGCCTCCATGCCTAGTGCTTAACACCATGACACTGTGACCTTGCAGGCTTCATTGCAGTAAAAATAACGTCACTCTAGTCAGACAGAAGCACATTTACAGAAATCCCCTTGGTATGGACTTCTACTCACAACTCAACCATGAGATTGACTCCTATGAGTCAGAGTATTGGGATACCACAGCACGCAGGCAAATGAGCAAAGCTGCAAATACTCCTTTTCCTCTAGGAAAGTGGAGGTGTTTAGCAGCAGTCACTGTGTCTGTTTTGAGACAAATTTAGGAGGAGACACTCTGCAATGAGTAGTTTCCTCCAATCCTTTCCTCTAAAGGGTTTCAACAATTCTCCTCCACCAACAGAAGATGAATACTAATAGAGGAAGGTGAAAATAAGCCAAAACCCAACACTTTATTAACAACAAAATGCTCACAGAGCTCACCCCCTACCCCCCACACACAGAGGAACAAAGACCCAAAAATGTCTGGAGAATGGGGCAAATGCTGGATAACTACCCCTTCCCAACACAGGGTGTGAGATGGTGCCGCTTTCACACTGAAGAAAGTGGAGCTTCCACAAGAGTTCCATCAGGATGCAAAAAACCTGGTGGCTCTCTGGCATCAACCTTCTCTCCGCAGCAGACAAAGCAGCTGTGCTGGAGCCTTTCTGTGTGCTTCTCTCCCTGGCTCAGCTTCCTGAGGTTTGGGGCTGGAACAGGGTGGCCCTGCTCCTCCAGCCATGGACCAGCAGCTGTTTGGTTCACCTTGAGGCAGGTGAAAGATTGCTGCTGCGGCTTCTGCAAGGGCAGGGAAGGGAAAAGTTTCTTGCCTGGGCCAACAAAACCAAGCTAGCCAAGCAAAACCAAACTGCACAGCATCACACAACACCTGGGTGGTGAGGCCTTGAAAAATCCTGCCAAAGAGCCCAAAGCTCCCTCTCCCCCTCTCCCACACACACCCCCAGTCCCAGGCCTTAAAGATACAACAACTATTTTCAGGCATAAAGCAGAGGATCATGGAATAGACTGTCATCATAAATCACTCCAACACAGTCAGGAATAAATCCCCTTTTCTTTCAGTGGCCAAGAGTTAGTCCTGGACAGGAGAAGTGAAGCTGCAATTCCTGAGCACGACTCACCTGCTGCATGCCCAATCCTGCTGAGCATCCCTGCAGCATGCTGGCACAATCACACCCTCCCCTGTAGTTTTGGGGGTTGGGTTTTTTCACTGGTTCCAAGCCAAAAAGCAGTTTCTGCAGTGGGTTTTAAGGAGTGGGAGTGAGGGGAGATATGTAACACTTTTTGCAGTAGGACATCTTATCTCAGACCAATTCATCATTGTCCACCCACCCTGCTGAGCCCTGGCAGCAAGTCACCAGTGAAGGCCCCAGATCCATGGTCTCTCTAAAAGTGATCAAACAGTGAAACTGGGAGCAGCATAAACTTTCCTGGATGGGATTACAGCCCAGCCAGAACATGTAATACTGAGAAATCCTCCTTTTCATCCCCCTCTGGGCTGGGTTAATTCTAACTCCTCTCCTGCTGTGCCCAGCATCCAAAGCTCAGAGAGGCACAGTGGGGATTTGGGAGGAGTACACAGTGCACTTCCAGCCCAAAAGCCTGGAGTAAACTGCTGGTGTGTAAGACTCACCCTCTGCAGCAGCTGTCCTTACACAGAAACAAATTTACATCACATTTAATGTGATGGCCCTAAACTCTAAATAAGGTTTAGAGGTGAGGTGAGATCAAAAAGCATTCAGAAAAAAAATGCAGCAGAATAATTCTACTAAGACAGATGAACAGAAGCACACACTGCTTCTGTCTCATGGTATCTCATTTGTGTTGGGCTGTCCTGGGTGTCAGGCATGACCATGCCAGGCGCTGGTCCTCTGTGGCTGCCCTTAGAGAGAAACCGGGTGAAAAGGGATGACTCCTTGGGCTGGGTTTAGGGCTCCTCAGTCTCCACTTGGGATTTCCTTGGCAGAAAAAAACACTTTGCATAGGTCCTTTCCTCTTGAAAGGTGAAGACTATGTGTCTGGGCTGAATAAGTTCTCTTGGTGTGATGCAGGCTGCAGTAGGGGCTGCACTAATGGTTAGTGACAGAAACAGAAAAGCCACAAATCACCTGAGACACAACTTTCAAGAAGGAAAAGGGACTTCTCTTCCAGACAAGGAACCCTCCCAGAGAAAATGCCACCGATGCCTGGTAAAGTTACTTTCAGTCCAGGGCATGTTTCGGGGCAAGAGGGGCAGCCTGTGAGGTTACATGTGGAGTGGCATCCCAAGCACTCACCAGCCCTGGAGAGGAGCCATGGGGATGCTGAGCTTCTCAAGGAGCTCCTGCTGTGCCCTTACAGAGACACAACTGTCCTGCAGTGGGTGTTGACTGTGCCTGTTTTCCTCATGCCATTTTAGGAAATACCTTGGGCACGCAGGGCTAGGATAGAGCTCCTGAACCCCATCTGCTGCTACCTTAGCAAGCACATGTTATATTCCCCTAAATAATTTTGGCCACCCCAGCTAGAAACTGACTTTTTTACCCCCTCTTCCCTCTTCTCCTGCAGAACAACCCTGGTTCTGTTCTCCCTGTGACTGCATGAAACTTTTCACCTTCTTTTCCTGCCTCACTGGCTTAGGTGAAAGGCTCAGCATGTCAGCCATGCACTGGAGTTGTCATGGCTTCTTGTAAGCACTTCATATATTGTGAGGAGTGACTCCCACAAAGGCTTAAGATCCATGACAGCATTTTCCAGCACTGCCTTGTTGCTTCCAACTACCCTGACATATGGCTGACACAGAAAAGAAGATCCATGCCTCCCATCCAGAGACTCACCAGAAACTTTTCCCCCCAACACCCTTGTCTGTCATCCTCCTCCTCACGGGTGAGTTACATCTTCCCCATCCGCCTGCTTTGCTGAGCAGCCAGAAACTCACACATCAGGAGGAAATGTGCATGTGCATTGTTCAGATGGTGTGGGACGTGGCATGGATCACAGCAGGGGCTTGCCTGGAGGAGGGGGCTGTCCTGGAAATGGCAGCAGATGTTGATTATCTGGAGAAGATTTTCTTTTATTTTTTTGATGCCTCCATGCCTCCTGTTATAATAGGATCCAGTAATTCATCCTCAGCATGGGTTGTGTGTCTATTCTCTCTAAAGAATCATTCCAGGGTTGGGCTGGTAATCCAACATAGGGGGATACTGAACTTTTCCTCCTCTTTGTTTTTCCACAGGTGATTTCAGGGCAGCCAATGTACTTCTAATGCCTTAAGTTTTAGCTTTCATATTATCCAGATTCTGTACTGCATTAGTATATAACTGAACTTCATAAAAGTGTTAGCAAATTCTCCTCACAGTTTAGTCAGACAAAGCAATTCTTTTCCAGCCCGAGAACCAAGGATAAACAACCTATAAACAACAGCAAACTGAGGAGAGCAATCTGAGAGGATAGGACTTCATAACCTGAAGCTGTAATTGGACAATTGACCCAATTATGCAAATGTAAGTTGACCAAAATTTACAAAAGTGTGAAAACTTGTGACCAGCCATCCATCTTGGGTGGAGCCACGGCCAGGCTCTTGTACTGCCCAAGGTGTATTCTTTGAAGGCCTTTTTAATAAATACCTACTTTATTCCTTGAACACTGTCTAACCTCTGGTGTAGGTAACCTCTCAAGGCACCACTTCTACCACCTGAGTTACATGGAGAATGTCCTGGTGTGCTCTGTCTCGGAGGAAAAATATCATCAAACCGAGTGTTTCTATTTAAATAAAATGGAAGGATAAGAAGATTGACAAGCAGGTGAAAAATGAAAGGGGAGGAGGTCTCCCAAATGCGTTGCAGTGGAAAAAAGTATCTCATATGATGGCAGATCTGACAATGATATAAATCACATTATGGATGGTCAGCTTTAAAATGCAGCTCAAATACCTGTGTGTCATACTGTCAGCTTTCACCCTGAAGGACATTAAAAACCTTTGCAAAACCATGCACAGATGACAATGATGGTGCTTTCACCTAATAAAGGAAGCATGACACTGCCTAAGACCAAGCAGTGCAGCTATCCAGGTGTCTGGAGCAAGGAGCAAAGGTGTTTCATGCCTCTTTGAAATTATGCTTTGAGGATGTAATGAGAAGCATCAAACTGGGGGGTTGCATTTACCGGGCAGCAAAGTGAGCAATGAGTGCCAATTACTGAATGCCATCCTCATCTCCTAATGATAGCATCATAGAATGTTAGGGTATGAAAGGTTCGTTAACACAACAACATCTTATTGGAGAGAAGAACAACTGGCACCTGCATAAACATTAAATCTGTCCCAGGAGAGTCAGTGAAGAAAATATGTAAACAATTCAAAAATAGAGAGATTTGATGGATAAGTAAAGTACCTTTTACTAACCAGTGGATTAATTGGCAAGAAAGCTACTAACAAAATAAAGTTGCACACGAGGTCTGTAAAAGCTGTATAAAATGAGTTGTGTGAACAAAGAATGGGCTTTTCCTGCATGAAGAAAATGGAGTCACACCTGACTTATTACAACACCTCTGGACTTGCTCCAGAGGTTCCATGTCCCTCTCTGTGTTAGGGGCAGCAGAACTGGATGCAATACCCAGGTAAGATCTCACAAGAGCAGAGTAGAGCGGGGAATCACCTCCCTCAAATTGCTGGCTGTGCTTCTTTGGATGCAGCCCAGGATTTTGTTGGCTTTCTGGGCTGGGAGCATTCACTACCAGCTCATGGTGAGTTTTTCATCAACCATCACCCACAGGTGCCTCCCTGCATGGCTGCTCTCTGTCACTTCTCTGTCCCACCTTTAGATGTGCCTGGGGCTGATGTGACCCAGGTGTAGAACCTTTTGCTTGGCTTTGTTGGACTTCATGGGGTTCACACAGACCCACCTCTCCAGCCTGTCTGGGTCTCTCTGGATGCCATCCCTTCCCTCCAGTGTGTGACTGCAGCACACAGCTCAGCGTGGTCGGTGAACACGTTGAGGGTGCCCAGGTCCCACTGTCCATGTTGCCAGCAAAGCTGTTGAACAGAATCACCCCCAGCACCAGTGACAAGGCACCCCACTTGTCACTGGGCTCCACATGGACAATGAGCCATTGATCACAGCTCTGTGTGCAGCCACCCAGCCAGTTCTTTGTCCATCAAATGGTCCATCCATCAAATCCATCTCTCCAATTTGGAGACAAGGTTGTTGTGTTGGACAGTGTAAAACATTTTGCAGAAATCCAGGCAGATTATGTCAGTTGCTCTGCACCTATCCACAAACTCTGTAGCCCCATCATAGAAGATCACCAAATTTGTCACACATTCTTTCCTAATTTCCTAATGATTTCCTAATGCCATGCGCTGAATACACTTCTGCACGGCAAAAGCTATTTGTAAGCAACATTAAAAAGGTGTTAAAATGAGAGGTGCAGCAGCATCTTAACCAGACCAGTCTGTCATAATAATACAGCATAGCCGTGTTGGTTTTGATCTCCTTCTAACTCAGTATGTAGCAGTGGTCAAAGCAGAGACTAAGGTAAGTATACAGTCGCATCCCAACTCCTAGCAAACTTATTTCACTGAAGATATTTTCTAATGCCACAGTTTATACTTTGGGAGCTCTCACCTGGCCAATGCACAAGGCACGAACCTGGGAGGAAGCAGGTAGGTCTCACCAACTGCTGTTGCATGCATCCCATTTCTCTCCACTCAGCTCCTTGGCTCATTCATCTTTGCAGCCCTGCTCCCAGATGTTTACAAAGCTGGTGTGTCCAGCCACAGCTGGTTTTTGCTGGTGGCTGCTAATGCCTCAACAATCCACGCCGTGTGGTTAGAAAAGATTTCAGAGCTCTGAAGTTCATAAAAATTCCTAGATTATTAGCTTAATATTAAGTCTAGTCTTCCCATGTCAGTACATTATACATCCCCAGTGAGGGATTTTAAATCCAAGACTATGAGAGAATGTTGTAAAGTCTTTAGCCCACAAGACTGGGTTTTTTTCCTTTGAAAAGAGAATAAAATTAATAAGACAATCTAGAGAATGGGAATAAATCCAGGAGACAAAGCAAATGAATGAGATAAAAGGGAGGAAAACGGGGGAGACAAAGCAAATGAATGAGATATAAGGGAGGAAAATGGAGTGGGGGGGGAAGGTGGAAAAAACTAGAAGGGAGAAAGGTGGACACTGATACATGGTGTTGTAGAAAGGCATATTGAAGCTTTGTTTGCAGTCTTATGGTACCAGAGCATGCAGTATTAATAGCACCTTGTAAACTCAGCAAACCTAATTTTGCAAAAAATAAGACCTTTCCCAGCACTCTCCTCTTTCTTTCTTAGCATGCATTTTCTAGGGCTGACCTTTCATCACAACAGCAGAAATCAAACTGGAAAATTTGCTGGGACACCTGGGGTGATGCCCCATCTACTCTTGCAAAGGGAAAACACAAACTCCATTCAATGAACCCAACCACCCCGTAGCACTATGCTGGGACAATAGCTGTGTGGTGAACTTGTAAACTTGTGAGGCAGCCAGTCATCATTGTCCCAGCCTGACAGGTAAAGAAGCTGAGCAGAGCAATCCAGGGTCACACAGGGAGGTGATGTCAGAGGTGGGACAGAAGCAGTGGCTGTGACCTGTGATCCTGATGGCTGACCTGTACGGAGTGCTCTTTTCCCACCATGTTTATGCACCTTTGAGGCATGGCCACAGCAGTGTACCCAGACTGAAATGCTCTTCCTAATTAATCAACTTTACCAAATGTGTCGTGTTAAACAATAACTAGAGTCCTGGGACCATGAACCTTCCAAGGACCTTCTGGCCAACTGCTCAGCATCAACCACGCGATGCCCAAAGGCCCTTAGGGGTATATGAGGGGGCTGGACAATGTGAGTCACTCCTGTACCTCAGATGAGGTTGCTATGAGGAATGGCATGCTCCAAACTTGTCCCCTAGTGCACCTCAAAGCTCAGCCAAAAGCCCTGCCAGATCAATGGGTTGCCTAAAAGCAGTCTGTTCTCTAGACACAGAATCACAGAATCACAAAATGGTTTGGGTTGAAAGGGACCCTAAAGATCATCCAGTACCAACCTCCTGCCTTAGGCAGGGACACCTTCCACTAGACCAGGTTGCTCCAAGCCCTGTCTAAAATGACCTCAGATAATTCTAGGAATCAGATACAACATCTCAACTTCTCAGCATCGCACAGTGTTACTGATCCATACTGTGATGCTTGATACATTCCCTCATGCTAAGGCATGGCAGACCTGTATGGTTTAGCATTCCCACAAGAAGGAATCATCTTTGGGTCCTTCTCACTTATGTGTGATGTCCTCCTGAAGGACAGAAGCAACCTTTCCACCAGCCATGACTGTGGGGTACAAACTTCAAAGGTTTCCATCCTTGCCAATCCTGAGATTGCATGAAGCAGGAAGAAGGGCTTTTGAATGAATGGATGCTTAAATGCTTATGCAGGAGCACCAGCAAAAGAGGCAGGGAAGGGTATAGGAATAGTTTTTACTAAATGTATGTAGCTATTGAGAGAGACCAATCTGATTTTTATTTATGCCTCAATATATGTTATACATGAAGTGAAAGATTCCTATGCTGGAAGCCCTGTCCCCAAGGAGGCTTCTCCTAGCAGCCAGTCAGGGCAGAGAAAGCCCCCATGATCAGACTGTGAGTGACCACCCCCTCTTGCCAGTGGGGCAAATGCCCAATAGCCCTAGAAGAATGCCCACTAAAAATGCCTGAGAAGTGGGACTTTAGGAGGAGTCTTAGCACATAAACCAGCTAACTGCAACACAATGAGGGCCATTTTGCTTTGGGTTGCTTGGAGGGAGCCAGGGCTTGACTGCAGGATCTGCTAAGCTGCTGCATCCAGCAAGCTGTAAGGAGATCCAGTTTATGTGTGTCTCAGTTTGAATGACAGGTGTCTGCCAAGGGAGGTGGGAACCTCCCTTGAAATGGAGAATATGACCTGCTTTCCTCTGAATTATTATTACTTTGAAATTAAGGGGCTTTCAGGCAAAGATGTGGGAAAAGGAATAACAGTTCTTACGAGGATGTATGTGTATAACAAGGCAAGCAAACAACAACAATGACAGCAACAACAAACAAACAAAATCCCCAAACCAGTGAACAGTCTCTTCCCGGCTCTTTAAGCATTTCCCCTGGGGTGCAGTTCCGGTCACAGCCAGCAGGGGCGCTGGCGGGCACCCGTGGGCGGGGCAGGTGCGATGATTCCTCCGTGCCTGCAGGGGGCGCTGCAATGCGAGCCTGGAGCCCACGCGTTCAATGGCGCCTTGGCCTAGACTGGCAGTCACAGGCAGAGGCTGGTCACAATTGCTGGGCAATTTACCACACTGAGCCACACGCCGGCTCTGGACCCTCCCACACACACAAATGGCTGGGGAACAACATAAGGGAATTAAGCAGACTTGCAGTGCAGGAAAACTGCATCTGACCAGGATCTCAGAGTCCAACACACAGGAGTGGCCGTGGCAACACATTGTTAAAAATAGGTTAGAAACTGTTGTAAAATAGTTGATAATTGTTAAGTGTGTACTGCTAGTTTGGTTGTTATATTGAAAAAGGGGTTAAAAGAAATACAGTACTCAATGTACCATATCACACCTCAGTAAAGTGCACCATCCCCCTGGTGAAACGAGCCAGCCTGGACAGAACTGCAATGGTCCAATCAAGCACCTTAAACCTTCATGCAAATGAAGGATCCAAAAAGAAACCAATCCAGAGGGACAAAAAACAGGATAAAAAGGGGCATCTGACCCACTGAATCCGTGCCGCTCCGCCTGGAACATCAGGAACATCGCTACTGAAGAAGCCCCGGCGCTGGCGCTGCAACATCCTCGATGGGAACGCTCCTGCTCGGCCCCCTTGCTTTAGGGCTTTCTTTTTATTACAATAAATGCTGAAATCACTTTAGTACCAGAAGCGTGGTTCCATTTTTTCCAACACTATGCGCAGAGGGTCTTGCAGGAGGCAATCCTGATGTTTCGGCGCCACACGTGCTGGTTCTGAGCTCCACATAGCTGGGTGGCAGGGAAAACAGCAAACAGCTCCTTTCTCCTCTGAACCAGGAGAGTGGGCTGACCAAAAACGCAGCCCCAAACCTCCTCCGGGATAGCCTTTTCTCTCCTGTGATCCCTTGCAACCTGCCCCCAGCCAAGGTCATTTCAATTGAATGTTGGGACACCCAGCTATGTCTTTGTTTTCTTAACTATCAGAAGTTATTGTTTCCTAGCAACATGTGCGACAAAATTCCAGGAGGGAAGGAAAGAACAGGAAAAATCCTAATTCCCAACAATGGACCATAGTCTGCTTCCAATTATGGGCCATTCTTGCATCCTATTGCTGGTAATATGAGCTAGATTTGCCCACAGACAGATTAGCTGAAAGCCATAAAATTCAGTCTCAAAGCATGACCTGGCTGTGCTGCCTTCACCATGCACACCTTCCCTCCAGGCTTCCATCACTCTGCTGCAAATCTCACACAGTGGTTGACCAAACTTTTTTTCCCCCCCTGGTCTCCAGTGAAGTTTGTCTGGAAAGTTTCTGAGCCCTTTGGTGGCATGGTGAGTGTCAAGACAAAATCAGCTCTCCCCATTTGCAATGAAAACAAAACAAAGCCACCCATTCCCTGCTCTCAGGCTCTCCTGAGGTCACTACAGTCCTGCAGATATTAACTCTCCCTTTTCTACCACTGCTGTGACAGCACAAGCTCTGTTCTGCAATAAGCCTGACTCAGCAGGCAGGAGAAGCACCAATTTCTGTGTTGAAACTTCCTTGCACAAACTGTTGAGTCCTTTATTCAACTGGAAAGGTCACTTCTGGGTCTTAGTGGTTCACTGGTGGAAAAAACAAAACATGAAGCAAGAAGCTCTGCAGGACACTGGCCACCAAGAGAAACCTTATTTCAGATACTTGCTGGTTTCAATGGTGCTGTCACAAACTGGGCAGCAGGAAAGTAATATTCATGACCCACATGCCAAATCAGCAAGAGCATTCAGTTCTTCTGCCAACAGTTGACACTGGTTTGATTAGCAGGTGCATTGGGTTAGTTGTATATGCGTTTTGTGACGTTTCCACGTGTTTGGTGTCACCGAAGAGACAGTGAAGTCCCTAATGACAGAGAGGAGCAGCATAAAACACATAGCAAAGAGTTCACCTCTGCATTTGCAGCAGGACAGTGTAATCACTTCAGAGCCTTGTTAACACCAGGTCAAGTTGTCCCAAACTATTCAGCTCTGGTAAGAACCCACCTGCAGAGCTGCTTCCAGTTCTGGGGCCCCCAGCATCAGATGGACGTGGAGCTGCTGAAGTGAGTCCAGAGGAGGCCATGGAGATGCTTAAATAACTGGAGCCCCTCTGCTCTGGAGACAAGCTGGGAGAGTTGGGGGTGTTTGCCTCAAGAAAATAAGGTTTCAGGAAAGAGCTTAGGCCCCCTTCCAGTGCCTAAAGAGGCTCCAAAAGTGCTGGAGAGGGACTTGTGAAAACAACATAGAATGACAGGACAAGGAGAAATGGCTTCAGACTGAGGGCAGGATTGGATACTGGAGGCAATTCTTCTCTGTGGATGGTGAGGCCTTGGCACAGGCTGCCCAGAGAAGCTGTGGCTGCCCCATCCCTGAAAATGTTCACAGCTAGGTAGGATGGGGCTTGGAGCAACCTGGTCTAGTGGAAGGTGTCCTTCCCATGGCAAGGGGGTGGAACTGGATGATCTTTAAGGGCCTGTTCTGACCCAAACTATTCTGTGATTCTACACTCACCTTTGTTATGTTAGCATGAGATGGGACCACACACCTAGCAGAGATTACCTGGAGAGAAGGACATGAAAGAGAGATCCTGGTCATGGAAGAAATTTTGGGGTGGAAAATGGATAAACTTTGGCTTGTAAAATCCAGAGAGAGTAGAGGAGGTTTGAGGCCCCTCTAAGCCACTCCTTTTCAAAAGGAGTCCCAGTATTTGTGCTGGGTTACAAAACTATAGCATGTGCAAGAGAACTAAAAAACTCCAAAAATATGAAACCACCTAATCTGCTCTGAGTAGTAATGTAAACAAATCTATAACAGGACATATACTGCTCAGCTCCACCACAGATTATATTTGTTTTTATTTTGAGGGGACTATATGAGAAACAGCAATTTCCAACCTACTGAGAACCAACCTGATGAAACTGGGAAGGTGTCCAAAAATATCTGGCATGTCAATGGAGGGTGAAGAAGAAAGGCTGGGGAGATTTTGTCATGCAGAGATGATAGAGCAAGACCTTCACACTGTTTTCTGGGTTATGTAGCTTAAGGGCAGCACAACAGGCTCATGGCTTCTCCTACCTGCCTAAGACCTGGCATCCAACTTGGCAGCAGTGGATTTGATACCTCAGAAAGGATTTGAGATAAAACCATGCAGGGTTTAAAAGTTAATGAGATAGTTGTCTAATGTTTCTGGAATATCAACTCATCAGAAACATATTGAGCAACCAGTAACAGATACTCATCCACAACTGTTCTTACAGTCAAGATAAAATGTTTTCAAGAAACAGTTTGGGTGTGATCCTGAATTTCAGCATGCATTCAGACTGGGAACTGGTGATGCTCTGCTCTTCAGATAGGGAACATGGGTCATCCCATCTTACCCCAAATGAGCTGGCTCAGCCTGTTGTCTCTTCAGCTGAGGAGGAGCAGACAGCAGATATTTAAGTCCTCCATACATGCGGCCTTTGAAAACTGGCAGGGAGGAGATTCAGCCATTGAAAATCTTTGTCAGAGTCTCCCTTCAGATACCTAGGAACCACCAGATGCCTTTGGATTGACATCCTTTACCATGGAAAAGGCAAATACAGTCAGTGGACTGTAAAATACCAATTTCTCCTTTCTCATTTTTGTCAGGCCCACCAAACTTCTGGTTTGGGGCTGAAAGTGCTAAATTAAAAAGATGACACCCACAGTGGCACCTGTGTCACATTTACATCAACATGTAGTCCCTGCAGTCAGATCTTCAGTCTTGCCCAAAGATAATTGCATTCAATAACCTTGTAGTCCTTTCGACTGTGCAGGGCCTTTAACCAAAATAGAATCCTTTCCTGTATGTTTTCTTGTTTTCCACTGAAATAACATATATTATAATGAGTTTCTGACCTTTCAGCAAGTTTCTGCAGTGATGCCCTCTTCTGATAAGCCTCTGTGGCTCAGAATCAAGAGGAATCACTTTGGATGCCACCATCTCATCAAAACACTCAGGGATGTAATCCACTACTAACCTTTCATTTCAAGATCTATCTTTTATGCTTGTTCATGAAGTCAAAAATATGATCCCAAAGCCTATCTGCTCTTCCAATAAGCACTTCAAAATGTGCTGGGTTTCATATTTTTATATGGAACAGTGCAGAGTCCCTGGAACACCTTCACCATTAAGGGGCTTTTCCAGAGCCACAGAAACGTGCAACCCCAAAGGACTGGGAAATTCTGGAGCTACATGACTCCACAGTTCCTGCTAAAAGGAGCCTGGCAAATGAGCTGCAGAGAATCCAGCAACATGTAGGCACCCAAAGAATGCAGGGACTGTTGGTGAGAAGAGAAGCTTAAGAGCTGGGGCACATCTGGCCTTGGCTCCACAGCAGTCGATTTGCCCAAAATGTGAGATACTAGAGGATGAGGACTCTTCTTCCAACCCACCAGGTGAAAAATGAAGCAGGATGAGCTAGACACATGTCAATTTTCCATCAATCTCTTGATGAAATTCAACTGTCTCCATGGTTCATTTAGCTGTGGAATCTATGGAGGTATTGCCATGGTGGAAGGTATGGATGAAACTGAGGAAAAACTCACAACAATTCCCTCTAAGCAGAGGGAAAAAATCTGATGTTTTAAAGGGAAACAATTAGTGCTGGATACAACCCAAGTAATTTATTTAAAATCCCACGTATCTCAGGGGCCTTCATCTGAAACATGTGCAGCTTTTTCTTTCTGTTGTTTTAACCAGACTGAAGCAAGCCTACAAGACAAAGATTTGAGACACTAATAACTGTGGCTGATTTCTGCCTGGATTTGTTTCAGCCCTGTCTCTTAATGCTAACCAGGAAAATGAAAAATAATTAATAACAATCAAAGTTCTCCACGCTAAGTGCAAAGTGCCATTGTTTCCCTCACATTCCTGGTGCTGATTCTGCAGGGCCCCAACCCAACAAAGCAATCAAACATATGTGTAATACTGACAGCCTGATTAGCAGCTTTGGCTCCAAGGAGATCAAGGCTTGTATTTCACCAAAGAAACGGTGCTGAGCCATTAGCCAACAAACTATATGGACATCTTGAACAGGTTCTTGCCTTATTTTTGAGTGTGACGACTTGTGACTTGATCTTTTGTGTGGGATTCCGAGTTTTCAAAGCTGGCCATGATAATCCAACCCTGAAGCTTTAGATGAGCTTCCAAAATAATTTCAATATCGGTTGATGCAGGAAGACGTGTGTTTTCTGCAAAGTTTCTTTTCACCTGTGTCCATACAGGAAAATCAAAAAGCACCTGGGATTCTTTCCAGCCATGAGAGATCTCTTCTCCAGATGGTTTAATTTTTGGGATGCTCTTGGCACCATTCAGGTCTGGACAATCAGACTGCTCTATGCACACCTTCCAGGCACAGCTCAGAAGGCAGCACAAAATCCAAACAGGCAGTTTGGAAGAAGCCATGTAGTTTTGGATAGCAAGAAGGGACAACAATGTGGACACAACCCTCCTTTGCTGTTTGGCCTCAGGAGATCAGCACTGGGCACATTTAATTTACTGGTATAGACCCAGTGACTAAATCCCTCTCTTAACCTTTCAGTTGCCCAGTGGTAATGTATCATGTGGCAGAGATGTTTATAAACCTTCATCCATATGGAAATTATTATCTCAAAATGAAGTTTATTTGAAGAAATGGTATTAAATGATTACATGTTATTTTTGCCTTGGCTAGGGAGCAAACTGCTGAGAGCCTCTCTTTGGTCCAGATTTGTTTTAATTTTTTATCTAGACCATCAGCATCAGGCAGCTAATTTGACTGCTCTGCTACAGTTGTCTGGTGATTGGACATAATTTATTAGGAGTTTGACTATTTGTTTAGGCTTATCTGTTACTGTTTCTCTTCTCCATCTTCTGTTAGGGCCTGTGTATTGCCCATCTGAATTGTCTCTTTATTTACTTCTTACTTTTCGCTGTGAAGATTTGAAACACATATTAAAGTCCAGAAAAAAAACAGCTAAAAAATATCACAGATAAGTTGCCAAAATAGTATCACTTGTGTTGTGTACTTGGAAAAAGCTGGACTAGACAGTTCTGGGGCTGATTCTTCTCCCAGTGATAATTAAGTGAGTAAAAAAACCCAGGGGGACTTGAGGCAAAGCAATGACCTTCAGCAAATGTGTAGATATGCAGACAAGACTTCTACAGTGGTGCAATCTTACTGCAGATCTCTGTGACACTGATTGATAATTCATGACTGAACAAGAGCCTTCTTTTGAAGGGGAAAATAACAGTTGGGTTAAAATATGTTAACTAGTGGGGAGTCTGATAATTTCTGGCATTTGTGTTCAGTTCTGGCTCCTTGCCTTACACACACTGCCTCTGCAGCATGCCCTTTCCAACCCATCTGCACCACCAAATCCATGTGTGGGAACCTCTTTTCCTCTAATCTCGACAAATGCCATCCCATCCCGCTGATATTCATCCTGAGCGTATCTTTGATCAACTCTTTTCCTCCCCAGAGAGCTCTTTTCAGACTCCCCCATCTGTGCCACATCCAGTGTGAGCTGCTTCTCCTTGCTTTCATCAGGCCTTCCCTAATGCCAGGTTCTGCATCTGCTGCCCATTTCAGGTTTCTGAGATGTGTGCTCTCTCCTGGTCAGAGCCTGGATTCATCAAGGCATGTGAGCAAATGAAGTTCAGGAGAGAGTGCTACTCAGTCAGGGGCTGGTGGGTCCTTCCCCACCCCTCCTGGGTTGTACCTCAGGAGGATAAAAGGGAGAGCTTTTGGGGCCCATGATGAAAGGGGCACCTTAAAGTGAGTGTGAGGTCCAAGACATGAAAAAGTTGTGAAGTGATTAACCTACCAGTGGTTAGAAGTAGTGTTAAACCATAAAATATTTGTTTTCTGTGTACCATTTTTCTCCACTATTAATCTGGTCAGTATGGTTGTTTTGCAGCAGAGCTTTTTATGCCCCAAATCCTGGAAGATCCAGAGATTTTTTTTTTCCCTGCATGTAACAAATTTCCCCCTGGGATGGTGTCACAGACCAGATTTACTGGTGTGCTTCCCTGTGACCAGGGGCCATATCCCTCTGCTATTTTTGCTCCATGACAGGTGCAGCAGACAATGTCTACCATAAAAAAGCAAACTAGAAACATTTGCTTTTATATCTTATGGCCACACTTCCACGTGCTCCACAGTGATTCCTTAACAATAAATGCCTTTAACAAGCAGGATAAATGTCAGCCAGCTACTACATTTTGTATACTTTCAAAGTTTCTAAGCCTATCCTTATCACTTTAATTTTTCTCTTTATTTCTCTTCCTAATGACGTATTTAGAAAGGAATTCCATATTCTGGCAGGCTTAGAGGCATTTATTAATTACGTCCTGCTCTTTGTTTATTAATGAGATTGGGTTCTCATTTTCCCCCATTACAATTGTGGAGGGCTTTTATTCCCCTTTAGCCCCAGCTCTCTTAACATTAGCTCATAAACATTTCCTTTCTTATGCCCAGAGATTTTCAGTAAAAGTTTAATTCAGCAGTGGTTCGTCTCAAGTAGGGAATGGACTCATTGTGCTCTCTACAGCTGTCAGCAAATCAGGAGTGAATAACATGCTTGCTGGGCCCAAGCCCAGGACAACTTGAGAGACAGAGAAAAGGAGGTCAATATTGGATTTCTCCAGTATATTTGCATAACTTCTGGCATGATGTAGGCCAGAGCAGCCCCAAAGTTTCCAGGTGTTACCTCAACAATAATAAATAATAGTTATCATTTGCAATCAGGAATTATTATTAACAGCATAGAGTAACAAGAAATAATAACAAATAGTATTAATTATTTAATAATATGTGGGAGGTGATGTCTGAAAAAGATGGGGAATTATTTCCACAAAAACACGTTCTAGATGCTTCCATTTTCCAAGAGTTCAAATGACCCATTTTCCACATGGCACTGCAAATTTTTCTAATGAAAATCCCACTAGTACTTGAGAAACTAGTTCTCTGGTTTAAAATAAATAAATAAATAAATGAATAAATAAGAAATGGTTAGTGGAGATGTGAGAACAAGGTCAGCATTGTTGGGATGATGGGCACTGAAGGAGCTCTTGTGTGAATGCTGCAGATGAAAAGGGCCCGCATTGCCCTGGATCAGGAGTCTCTCTGGGGATCAGTAACCAGAAGAGAACAAACCACTCTGCCCAGAAGCCTTTGGCAGAGGAAACCAGCCACAAACTGACAATGAAGCCATTCCTTAAGACATCAGCAATTCATTCAAACATAGCATAGGGTCACAGACTGCTTTCAGTTTGAACAGACCTTTTAAAAGTCATCTAGTCCAAACCCCCTTTCCGTTAGACCAGGTTTCTCTAAGCCCCATCCTAGCAGGCTTTGAACACTTCCAGGAATGGGGCAGCCATAGCTTCTCAACACACTCCCAGCCAAGAATTTCATTCCAATATCCAATCTAACCCTGCCCTCTGTCAGTGGGAAACCATTCCCCTTTGTCCTGTCCCTCCAGCCCCTTGTCCAAAAATCCCTCTCCAGCTCTTAGGCACTGGAAGGAACTCCAAGGTCTCCCCAGCACCTTCTTCTCTCCAAGTGAACACCATCTGCTCCCTCAGCCTGCTTCCAGAGCAGAGGGGCTCCTACTCTTGAAGGATCTCCATGGACTCCTCAGGACTTGCTCCAAAATTCCACATCCTTCTTTTTTTGGAGCCCCATAGCTGGACACCTTTGCCCTGTGTTAGTTGCCTTGGGGCAACAGCATCCCTTAGCTTACAATTCCACATGCTCCAAAGGGCTTTGCTGATGCCAAAGATGTTGTGTCTTCTTGTGGCATGAAATCATGAGCCCTGACTTGGGCTCATCAGTGGGCTGGGATGGAGCTGTGCTTCCCTACAGAAGGGTACAAAGCCCAAGCTTGATGCAACTCTCCATCCTCATCACCAGCACAGGGGGACAATTTGGAAGTCAGAGCCAGAGCTCATGGTGCACCATCTGCGTTAAGGTTGCCTCTGTATCCCTTCAAAAAGACCTGAGTAAATGTAATCTTGTAGGATACTGGGATGTTAGCAGAGAGCTGACCTAGAGTTTTGAGGTCACAGAGCAAGAACAGAGATCTCTCTCCGTTACAGATAACAGGTGATTCTGTCATCTGCCTTTGCCAGTTTTACCTCTTGGTCCCTTCTTCTCCCTCTGGACTTCTCCACATCCTTCTCATTGTGCTTCAGACCTAGAGAACAAGCTCCTGCCCCAGGTTCCTCCACTGGCAGATTCAGCTGGCCCAAGAAAGCTCCTTATGCAGGCCAAAACATGCCCTCAAATGCACCACAGGACCTTGGAGACCATCCTACACATCAGAGGAGACATAGCTCTATCAGATTTCCAGGCAACCCCTCAAAGGGAAGAATGATGAGGAGGACTCCATGATATCAGAAGGCTAATTAATTATTTATTATATTATATTATTCTATGCCATATTTTACTACATCTAAACTGAAACTGCACAGGCACTCAACTGAACAAAACCTTGTGACTGTCTCCTGCCCGACAGTCTGGACATGCGCTTGGCCCTGATAGGCCAAGGAAACAAAACGCCATCACTTTGGGTAAACAATCTCCATATTGCATTCTACTTTGGCACAATGCAGGCACAGCAAATGAGATAAGAATTGTTCTGATCATTGTTTTCTCTGTTTCTCTCAGGTTCATAGAATATGAATCCCACACAGCTCTTCTGCCTGTTTTGTTGTTGTTTTTTTTTTTTCCCTGGGCTGCAAGATTCCTCCTTTAGGCTACATCTTTGATTTATTGCACTTTTGCACTTATGAGCACCTGGAAAGTGTTCTTTTCCCATTAATTTCAACTTGGAAGTTTCAGTGTTTTCCAGAAGAAAAATAAATCGCTCGGGATGGGAAGACATGCCCCACAAGCCCCCTCTCTTGTCTTCCACTTTCTTTTCCCTCCTACTGTTCCCTTCCCCCGCTATTCCAGGAGGGAAGAGGGGTGATAAATGTGCCACACAAGGTATGAACTTCACAAACCAGGAGCAGGGTAATCCTATCTGTCCAAACATTGCTGAGCACCTAAACAAGGCTCTTTGCTTAGCACATTTCCTCAGTCAGAAGTTCTGAATACTGTGGTCCCAGAAAGAGAACAACCAGCTGCAGGGGTCTAATCTCTGCAGGGATCTGTGTCCACTTCCTAAATACTTGTCCCCAGAAGTTTGAAACACTTTGAATACTCAGTATTCAGCTAAATTTGTGTTTCTTTTAAGGTCTCCCCAATTGTGTCTCTTCCAACCCAATGGTCTCAAGACTCTCACCATGCAGTACAGCTTCTCTCACACTCCCAGGTTTCCTCCTAGCTTATAATCATCCTCCTTGCAAGGAAACAACCTACAGCAGCACTCACAGGACTTCCTGAACAGATGACACACCCCAGATCAAGCCTTTTCCCATTTTATCAGACACTGGAAGCCAGTAATGAAATGTATGTACTCTTGTTTTTTATGGTCAATCTCGTGCACCTGCCCCAGTTCTTTGTAGAACATCAATTGTCAGGTTGGACAGGGCTTGAAGCAACCTGGTCTAGTGGAAGGTTCCCTGCCCATGGCAGGAGGTGGAGATGAGGGGAGATGTAAGGTCCCTCTTAACCCGAGCTATGCTATGATTCTGTGATTCCTTGCTGGAATCCTGCTGTGTAAGTTAAACTACTGCTATCTGCTGCCAGGATGACTCCTGCTCTGCCCTGGGGCTGTTGCTCCTTTGCTTTAGGCTAATCAACAAAGACTCAACAATTAGGGTTTTATGATACCCTCACCACATGGACAAGTCATTCAGATTTCTGCCAGTGATGAGCACATTATGGACAAATCAGATATGCCTGGCACTAAAGGAAGTGCTTCAGAATCTATGAAGTGTTTGTCTAATAAAGATCTGTTGTAAAAAATTGAATTCATTTAAAAAATAGCCTCAGTCTCCAGATTCAAACCTGGGTTAAGGTTTTCCACAATTCGTTTCTCCTCCATTCAGTACAGGAAATACAGTGAAGGAGACCCCTGTGAGTTCATTTTCCCATTTGTTATATAAACTTCCCCACAAGAATTTAAATTTACATGGTCATTCAGTCTGTCATCTACCTGGTCCCCAGAGATTTCTCCACTTGTTGATTTTTCAAACAGTTTTGACAGGAAACTGAAGGTCTCCAAAAATATTATGTTCCTATTTCAACATTAAAATAATGATTCAGAGAAAGGAATTATTTCAAGCTAAACAATTTCTTCTTATTTTTATCCTATTAGTTATTTCTACAGGGCAGGTGATGTACACAGCAGATTGTAGTAGACAAAATGTACAAAAAGCCCAAGGGAATTTTAAAGGGGAAACAGAAAAAAATGGACAATCTTAAAATAAATCACTTTAACAAGCCATCAGCTTTGAGACAGAAATCCATCACATTCAGACTCCGCTTCCTGTCATTCTTTGTTCTTCTCATTTCTGTCTGGACTTGAGTCCCCTCAAACCCTGCTGGAAAGGCAATTCCCTCTGGTATTTCCAGGCTGTGTAGAAATATCTGAATAAAAAGCATCAGAAATTCTTCGAGAGCACACATATTCAGATGGTTTCCAGTTATGTTTTGCACACTGCAGTCTCTACATAGAGTGTGTGCCTCGCAACCAGGAGGCAAAAAAATGGTACTGGGTGCAGCACAGAGGCCAGAGCAATCAGTGCCTAACTGGCAGTGTGTCACAGTCATGTTTTATGAAAAATCTTTTCCTTAGGACTTTTTCTCCTGAGAAGCTGAGAGACCTCAGGAACAAAATGTAAACAATGGTTATCTGCTGCTGTGGAATGCAACAGGTGGATATTTGATTGGTCTCATGTGGTTGTTTTTAATAAATGGCCAATCACAGTCCAGCTGTGTCTCTCTCTAGTCAGACACAGGATTTTGTTATTCATTCCATTCTTTACTTTCCTTGCTAGCCTTCTGATGAAATCCTTTCTTCTATTCTTTTAGTATAGTTTTAATGTAATATATATCATAAAATAATAAATCAAGCCTTCTGAAACATGGAGTCAGATCCTTGTCTCTTCCTTCTTCCTGGGACCCAAACCACACACCCAAGCCACAGTGGTGGCTTGAACATCACCCCCTGTGCTGATGATAAGAAAAAAAAAGGGGGGGAAATGGACATTTTCTTCTAGGCTGGAGTTTTGAATTCCTCAGAGATCTCACCAAGAGTATATGTAGCATATAGTTTCTCTCAGCACAGATTCTGGCAGTACATTGAATGAATTACATCACCAAGTTTCTCTCTCTTAAAAGTGATTTAAAGGGCCAAATTCAAAGTAATGAAAGTAAATGAGACCAGAAAGATAAATCACTTCAATAAGAAAACTGCTAAGAATCCAAATCTCCTCACTGTATTGTCTTCTGCCCTTGCAAATTTACAGGCTGGCATTCAAGAACATCAGAAAGAAGAGTCTTGTGCAATTCCAGAAGTACAGCTCAACAGAACTTTATTTTAGTCTTGCCTTGATCAAATTCCACCAGACTGTGAGGATTTCCTGAGGGAAAGCCAGCTTAGGAAAGGAGAAAAGCAGGCAAGTGCTCTTGATGACACAAGACACACATAAGTGCTCCACCTCCAGTGCCATGAAGTTGCACAGAAGACATTCAGCTCCAGAGGGATGTGGGGAGGGTGGTAATGTCAAATATGGTGCTAGAATCACACTACTTGCACAATACATTGTTTAGGGGACCCACTTGAGAAAGCACAGTAAACATGATTATTTAATAGCTCTGTAGTGCCTTTCATGCAAATATCTCCCAACACATTTGCCGCAAACCCCAGGCGAAGCCACGCTATCTTTGCTATGTGACAGATAAGGAAATACAGGTTACATTATTTCCAGGAGGCTTTGACAGGGGCCGAAGTAACAGCCAAGAGTCCTTCTAATTATTCACCTTTGCCACTTGGGAATGATGGAAAAAAACTGAAAATGGAGGTCTGAATCAGTGGTTAGCCTGTGCTCAAGAGGGTCAGTCCAGCAATGTTTTCTTTTGTTCCTCCATCAGGGCTAATCCAAGTGACAATACAGCGAATAAATGGAAGATTTCAGGACAAGAATCAAAGAAATGATAATGGAAATGTAGTCAAATCAATGCATGGTACGTTTATAAATATTTAGAGACAGTAGGCATCACCCCAGACCTACAGGACACAAATGTTCTCCTATGTCGGAAGCTGGAGACCAAGGAGAATGCTCTACAGCCTCAGCTTGCACTAGATGCCTACAAGCAGACAGATGAACTCTTCCATTTCTGGGGAGGCTTCTGCCTTCCTTAGCAGATACCTGTCTTTTCTAACACAGTCATGCTTAAACTGGCAGATTCTTTAGCTCAACAACAGCATCCATCTAATGGTACCCACCCAACTCTCCATACTATGTCTAGATGTACTCTCTCTCTTCAGCACTTTTCATCCTTAGGCTGATGCCTTCTGTGTAGTCAGCCAAGGCCAATTCACTGACAGTCCCCTCTAGTCCGACTCCCATAGGTTTTGCATGGCCTGGTTGTTGTTACTGGTGAAGCCACAGAGGTGGCTTCTGTGAGAAGCTGCTGGAAGCTTCCACCATGTCTGGCAGAGCCAACCCCTGATGGCTCTAAGATGAACATGATGCTGGCCAAGCCTGCGCCAATTAGAGATGGTGGAAATGCCTCTGTGATAGCAGATTTAAGAAGAAAACCAAAACAAAGTGGGGCACAGTTTTTTTCTAGTCAGAGAGGAGCAGAGCGAGAATATGTGAGGAAAAAACATGGAGACAACAAGGTCAGTGGAGAAGAAGGGGCAGGAGGTGGTCCAGGTGTCAGAGCCAAGATTCCTCTGCAGGCCATGGTGATGTCCATGGTAAAGCAGGTTGTCCCCTGCAGGCCATGGATCCATGGGGGATGCAGAGATCCACCCACAGCCCATGGGGGAGATGCCCATGCTGGAGCAGGTGGATGCCTGGAGGAGGCTCTGATCCAGTGGGAGACCTGGTGAACAGAGAGGGCCCTTGGTTCCAGGCTGGAGCAGCCTGCCCTTGGAGGACTGCACCCTGTGGAAGAGTGACCCATGCTGCAGCAGTTTTGGGAGGAATGTTTGCCCACGGGAGGAACTCATGTTGCAGCAGTTTTGGGAGGACTGGTGCTCCTGAGATTGGAACCACGTTGGAGAAGTTCACGGAGAACTGTTTCCCGTGGGAGGCACCCCATGGCATAGCAGGTGAAGGACCCCTCTCCATGAGCAGTGGAAGAAAAGCTCAGCTGACAAATGGACCAAAACCCCCTGCCCTGTCTCCCTGCACTGGCAGCAGGAAGGAGGGAGGACCTGGAGCAGGAAATGGCATTTTTAAGGGCTCATTTTACCTCTCATTATCCTCTTCTTATTTTGGAGGATAAAGAGAGGTAAAATAAGTCCTTAAAAATGCTGGACTTTGTACTTCCAAGTCAAGCCTCTTTTGACCTTGGAATGTTTTTTCCTGGTCCTTATCTCAACCCCATGAACCATTTATTAATTTTTTAACTTCTCTGCCCAGCTGTGGCAGGGGAGAGTGAGTGAGCAACTTTGAGACTGACTGGCCAGTGTTAAACCACAACCACATCCTTAACTGTTTTTTTGAAGAGATAAAGAGATGGACACAGGCATGGGCAGTAAGGACAATGATAGACACAAAGTGGATCAGCCCTAAGAAAAAGAAGGCCTTTTTCAGGTCATCTTGATCCACTCTTTTCTCATCTTAACTCAACTATAGCTATCACAGAATCACAGAACTGAAAAATGGTACGGGTTGGAAGGGACCTCTGGGAATCATCTAGTCCAATCCCTCTGATAAATCAGGCTCACCTGGAGAAGGTCATGTCCCTAATGGTTTTGAATATCTTCAGAGCAAACTCTTCCCACACCCTCTTTGGGAAGCCTGTACCAGTGCCCTGTCCCTCACACAGTGAAGAAGTTTTCCCTCATATTCAGATGGAACATCCTGCGCTCCAGTTTGAGCCTGTTGCCCCCTGTTGTGTCTCAGGGCACCCCTGGAGAGAGTCTGACCCCATCCTCTTGACACCAGCCCTGAAGATATTCATAAGAATTGGTAAGATCCTCTCTCAGGTGTCTCTTCTTCAGGCATGCTGTGAGACATAACATTTTTAAACACCATCAACACAGTGAAAGGCAGTCAGATGTGGGCAAGCTGAGGAAAAGGTCACAGGAGAACAAGAATTATAAGAGACTGAAGGAAATACCACTTAAGAAGAAAGACTGGTGGAGTAATGTCTCCTTAGCCTACAGGAAAAAAGCCCATGGAGGGAATGTGATGACTGTCATGGCATCAGTTGCAGCAAAGCAAACTTAGGTTGGCTCCAAAGAAAACTTACTAAGTTGGTAGAAGTGAAACACTGAAAAAGCCTGGACTCATTTCTGCTGTGGGTTTTTCTGGCAGCATGGTCCTTGGTGTAGACATTTAGACTAAGAGGCGTCTTGAGTTTTCTTCTGTCCCAAAGATGCCCAAATTAATGAAATTCCACAGGCTCTGCTGTAGAACTTCCATAAAAAAGGAGTCTCTGTAGGTCTAATACCCAGACACTCACACCACAAGGGAAAACAGAGTAACAGTTCATCTTGTCTTCAAAACCAGTGCTGGTGGACAGAGAATCTGCTCACCTACACACATCCTCCCTCCAAGCACCAGGATTTGCAAGCACTTGTGATGGTGAAAAAGGCTGAGTTCAACAGGCTGAGGCTGGAGGTAAGGAACCAAATGCTGTTCCCAGTAATGTTAAGTATAAAGTCTTTCTGCAAGAAACTTACATGAGATTTTGTGCTTGCTGAGGACATTCCAGTAAGATCAGTGAAAAAGAAGAGAGAAATGAGCAAAAACTGTTTTGTTTCATTTGCTGCCAAATTTTCAGCATTTCACAGGTTTGGAATACATTGAAACCTCTTGAGCTAGATGAAGGAGCCTTGCCTGAGCTGGGGCAAGGTGCAAACACCATGGCACAAAAGAAACATGGGGCACACCTATAATTTATGTTTAGAAAGTATCTCTGGTTCCAAGCACCATGTCTGTGGCTGCAGCCTCTCTCCATCACAGCAAAACTATTACATATTGCATCAATTCAAATATATGCCCTCCAAAGAAGACACACATTGCACCAGGAGAGGTTTAGATTGGAAATTAGGAAAAAACTTCTCTCAAAGGGATGTTCAGCCCTGGCACAGGCTGTCCAGGGCAGGGGTGGAGTCTCCATCCCTGAAGGGGCTTTAAAAGCCATGTAGATGTGGCACTTTGGGATGTGGTTTAAGTGGTGGGCTTGGCAATGCTGAGTTAATGGTTGGACTCAGTGATCTTAGAGGGCTTTTCCAACTGAAATGATTCCTTGATCCTCTAATTCTCTGTCTCCCATGGAAAAGCCATGCACATTAGGAGCAAACTTGCGAATGAAAGTACACCATGAACTAGGCAGAAACCAAATTTCCAAATTTCCCAAACCGCTTGTTCTCCAATACAGGGGAAAAAGCCACTTCAAACTTGCAGCAGGCTGGGCTGAAAAGCAAAAGCATTCAAAGGGCAGGGAGGGCTGCCAGGGGACACGAAAGGCAGGAGCATTTATGTCATCTTCAAATGTCAGAGACCCTCTCTCTGTCCTCCTGCATTAACCTTTTACCTTTGAGCCTTCTCTTCCCAGACAGGACCCTTCACAAGAGAGCTGGCCCTCTCCAGCAGGTCATTGCTTTGAGGGGCAGAGCTGTTCCCAGCAGGCAGCTCTTGCTCAAGAGTCAGGAATTGCACAGCTGAGGAGGAGAACTTACAAGAAAACATTTCAGTAGTGTTTCTGTTCCGTGGGACTCACGGTTTGCATTTGTTCCCCCTTTCCCCTGTGTGAAAAAAAAAGAAGTGTTGCAATGACTCTTGGAGACAGGGAGTGATGTGTGGGTCTCTGGCACCTTCCTGTTGAATTCTTTCTGTGAAAGAGCCTGACCCTTCCTGGGGAGGAGGTTCATGCTGATGGTGCACATGATAGGAGGGGAGCATCTGCACCAAGGTGGTCTCCTTGCATGCAAGAACCACCCACAAAGTCTCTTCTCCCATCACCTTCCCCAAGCACTGGCTCCCAAAGACCATTTGGTGCCGTGGCTCCTTGCAAGCATATCTGTTACACAAGATTTGTCCCCACCACTCATCTCACAAACAAAAACTACTCACTCCAGTCATAAAAATCAAATCACAGAATACTTGCAACGTGATGATCTGATAACAGAAGGGTTACAAATGCTCCAAAAACTAGTGTTTAAACCTAGGCAAAATCCAGGAGTAGTAATAATAGAATATCCATGACTTGCATGCAGTGGGTGAACGATGGCCAGTGGTGTGGTTATCATTTTGCCAGAGCCAAGGCTCTTCAGCTGCATGCAGTGATCATGGTTGCAAACCAAGGGGAGAAGCTGGGGCACAGATGAGATACCAAGGCATTTCCAACCATATCAGGCATTTTTTTGGACCTCATATGAATGAAGAAACTCAGCAGCTTCCAACTTAGACAGGAATTTTCTCAAAAGCAATGCCAAAAGAATTTCCCCCTGACATCTAGTGGCTGCTGAAAACAGAGAAAGATTATGTGGCAGGAGAAAACAAGCTGTGCTATAACCAAGAAGATTAATTGCAAGTGCAATAATATCCAGGCCTTCTGATGAAATATTTTACAGTATATTGCCCTCAAGAGAATGGCTTTTTTACTGATTTATCTTAACCTTCACATTACACAGATATATTATAGATGTCTTCAGAGATGCCTTGGTGTTATTTTCCCCCTGACAGCAAATAATAAACTCTTTCTCAGCTATATAACATTTCTAAGGAAACCCTTGACGTGACTAGAAAAATATCAAGGACAATTAAGTCACATGGCACTCACAGCCCTGTGGGAGCAGACTTGAGGTCTGCTCCAGCACTCAGATAGCAGGAGAAACCCTGGTTCAAGTCAAGCAGCAGCAGTCTTAGAGGGAGTAATTGTTAAAGATCTCCTAGTTAAAGATCTCTGGGGTCTCTGTATTATTTTAATAATGGTTCAAGTCAACTTTACTGCTTGCAGGGGAGCCTGGTACCACAAAGGCAGAAGGGCTCATCTCAAGGGAATGCAGTGAGGACTTCTCAGCTGCACATAATTTTGTTCAGCAGGGAGAAAGGGAGGGTTGGTCACACGTCTTTGGGAGTCCAGGTACACTTGATGTCTCCCTTGCAGGCCCAACTTTTAGTCTCACTGGATGGAGGGATATCATGGACAGAGGTTCCTGGGAGGTGGATGCCAGCATGGGGCTCCTATGGTTAAAACATGGTTAAGAGGATTCAGACAATTTGGGGAGATTTCCAATCATCTGATCTGCCAGCCCAGATGGGTTGCTTTGTCCCTGTCCCTGGTTCCTCCTGTGTAACCCACTGTAATTAATAAGGCAGCCGTTTCCCCTCATTGTGGCTGTGTCAGCTTTGCTGCGTGTCAGCAGTGCCTGGCATTTGGCCACAGAGCCTGGCTCAGCCCCCTCTCCCTGTCACACTCAGGAGAGAGCCCACTTGGAGCAGGTGAGGTGAGGAGGGTGACCAGATCCTGCTAATGGCACGCTAACAGACCCTCAGCATCCCCTGGCATCAGAGGAAGGAGGCTGAGCCCCCCTGGGCCCAGAGCTGTGGCACACAGCACACGGTGTTGGCAGAACGCCCAACACGGCTCCCCAGCCGATGCTTCCCAGCGCTGCTTTGTTGCAGACAGACAATCCATCCATCCTCACACCACTGGTGTTTGCAGGGTGCTGGTATCAGTGCTGCTGCCCCTCTGGGTCCCACCACACCTCTGAAGGCTCCTCCACACCAGCTGACCATGAGCCTGCTCTTGCTCTCCCTTGCAGTCTCCTCATTCCACCCATACAGCAAAGCCTCTCTTTAAATCCCTTGGTGACCATCAAAGCACCTCAGCAAGAGGGTCTCACCCCATCTGACCCTGACTCCACAGCCAATTTCTCTTGTTGCTGTTACTAATGGCACAGGATTAACCCACATTAACCCTTTCTGCCATGGCATTGTGGAGTAAATCTTGGCAGACCCTTGTTTTTCAGCCAATTGAAGCCTGGTTCTGAACATTCACCTTCTCCATTCTGCCCCTCAGGGGACCCAAACCCCACATGGCGGAAGAAATTAATTTCTAAAACTCCTAGCAAGTAATAATCACACCATAACTCCTGGATACACCAGACCAGCCCATGCTACATCATGAAGACCTCAGTTGTTGCAGCAGCAGCTTGCATCCAGGTCTCACCTGAATTCATGGTGTCTGGACCTGTATCTTATTACAATCAATTTGGGAGAAAATGGACCGAAGCGAAGGCTTGGTGGCCCAGAGGAGCTGTGTGCCCACAAGGGAGGCAACAGCATCTACAGCCATGTGTTTTTCTTCTTATCCACAAGGTCTCTGCAGCTTCTGGGCATGAGTTTGCTGGCTCTGTGTTCACAGGTGGTCATGGGTGTAGATAAACCTTCTGAGAAAATCCCAAAGGTGTCCTTGTGACTCTGGGTTTAGCCTATTTCAAAAAAACACTGGGAATTTGGAGCTTTTCATGCCCCAAAGAGAATGATGCATCTGCCATGGGTGTTGCACAGCAGACACAAGGCCCCTTTACCAACACCACAAACTTGAAGGGCAGCTTGCACAGGCCTCTGATGCCTTTTATTTTTTTTTCCCTCCCTCTTTCCAAGCCCTGTGGGACTGGAACAGATCCCTGTAAAACCACTCTGGTTGGAGAGCTGTTGTCAGGTCATTTTCAAAAGTTCACAACACTTTGCAAATTGTTCCTGCTGGAAGTTGTACAATAACAGGGTCATTACTCAAAAAAACTATCCAATAATATTATGTTGGACATAGATCAGATCTCTTCACCCACAACAATATTCCATGGGAAAAAAACCCAGGAAAATAAATTGTTCAACACAAGCTGGAGATGACAATGAAAAATTTACCCTTAATTATGTATATTTTTATGGAGAAAGGTTATCTATCCATCATCATATACTAGGACAGGAAAGAGCCTGTGACTATTTAGATATAAGTATCTTGCATGGGCAGTTAAAGAGAAAAAATTATCCTAGAGAGGCTGTCTCTACTCCCCCTACCCTCTTCCTGTAGATGCCCATCACAAACACTGCATAAATATGTTGAAGCTGCTCACCTGACCTATTTTAATCATCTGTATTGGGAAGTAATGAGTAGGAGTGTCTGTTTCTCTCCAGAAACAATAAAGGGAGCAATTAGTCCAGATGTAAAAAACTCCATCACACCAGGCCAATCCCATTTATACATCTTGTTTTCTCCATCTCTAAAGCAGAGATAATAAACCTGCCTTTGTCTCAAAAGCAGTTGAAGGTCCTTGAGGGAAAAGGTAGTTGTGATATAGGGATGTTTCTCACAAAAAAAAACCACAATAAGGTTAACAACAAGGTCAGTAATGAGTTCTTATAGAAAACTTGCCGTGGAATTGCAAAAAGCCAAAGTTGCCCTCAGTTTGGAAAATCCAAGAAACAAAGATTTGGGTTGGAAGGGACCTTTAAAGCTCACCTAGTCCAACCCTCTTGCAATGAACAGAGACACCTTCAACTAGATAATGTCTATTGTCTCCCCATAGCTGAAATTAGATCCTTCAAAAAGCATTATTTTTCTTTCTGCAATTTTCAAATGACACATTAAAGAAGAAAGGTGTTTTTTTCAAAAGTCAGCCACTCAATGTTTCACAAAAGTTGTGTGACCACACTCGGTGCAATTATCGTATTTTTCAGCATTTTGGCAAGTTGAAGGCAATAGGCTGACCACAACCTCTACAAAAATTAGATTATTTCTCTTTTTAAATTCCATTTTGACTGGTTTTTCCTATTTATGTTCTGCCTTGCACCTCTGCTTGGACTCCTCAGCATCAGTGAAATCCCTCACAGTGGAAGAGCAGCAGAGCCACCCCAGAGGGATTGTTTCTCCTGGGGCTCTTACACAGAGGACACTGCTTCACCTCACCCTGTCTGGCCCATGGCAAGCAGCTGGTGCCTCGAGTCCCCACCAAACTAAGACTGCCTGTGCCTGGTACTGCAGCATAAGCACAGGGTTCTGGGAGGTGGCTGAGACTACAAGAGCTGGGACCTGAGGCCTGGAACAGCTGGAAAGAGATCCAGCCCTTGGAAAACCACCAGGTTTGGCTGCTCAGGATGGAAGGTGTAAGAAGGAGGCAGGGTTTAGACACGTCCCTGCATGTGCCTCAACCTCTGGGTTGGAGCCAGGACACCTGAATATACATGGCTGTAAGTGCATGTGCCCTGGAACAGGGTGAGACATCCCCTCCTATGCCCATCCCTGAAAGAATCACCAGAGAGCAGGGCATGGGCAGCCTCCGTGGGACACTGGGGACTGGGGTGCTCTTGAGATGCCATGAGACCCCACAAAACTCAATATAATTATGATAGACTCATTCTATCATTAGGGCAGGGAAACACCCGTGCTCAGACATCTGTCTGCTTTGTGTCCACACTTTGCATCAGTTCCTGCCCACTTTTAGTGGGTCAAAGTCTCTGCAAGGGGCTCTGTAAATCCGTGACCTTGGATCGAGTGAAGTTTTGCCGCCTCTCTGGGTCAGGTCACAGTCACACCCTGGGTCTTCAGAGGAGTTTCTAAATTTCCACAGAGTTCCACACCATTAATTTCCTCTCAATCAGTTTTTCCCTCTCCACTGATTAGTCCTTTCTGCCTTTAATATATTTCCAGGCTCTGCAGACTTATAAAACTTCATGGGGGAACATATCTGTGTGGTTGGTGTGGGCAGGAAATTACTGTCATTTTTCACTTCCTCAGCCCGAGAAGGTGTTTACTGGGCCTGTCATCAGAGGGCATTTGCACATTGGCCCTTCCAGCACCGTCCCCAGAGAGGTGTCAGCACCAGGAGCCAATGCAGAAAAGAATCCAAGCTCTTTATTTTGACTGGCCTGGGAAGGAAATCTGGGCATTTCAGCAACATGACTTCTTCAGACGACCCCTCACTGGCATCTCAGCAGGACAGTGAAGGCTGGAGAAAAACATCCTGGTCTCCACCAAAGGTTAGCAGCAACCCAAATGCTTCTGTTTATGGACATAACACACCCTGCCCTGCTTCAGCTGATTGAGTGTGAGCACTCACATCCCTGGAATATTTCCATACTTTGACCCCTCTCTGGTGGTGCCCCTGAGAAGGACTCCTGGAGAGTCCTCTGTGTCAGGAGACTTAACAGAGGAGCTTTGTGGCAGAGCACAAATACAAATTTGACTTGCAAATGTCCGCCAAGCTTTGTCTTCTTCCTTCACTTTGATTAAGAGCTGGCTGGAAATGAACCTAGGTGTGCCCAAGTGGGCAAGGAGGCCGAGGGCACCTGGCCTGTGCCAGCAGTGGTGTGGCAGCAGGACCAGGGCAGGGTTCCAGGCACTGCTGAGGGACCTCCAGCCCTGGGGGCACTTCTGGGCCCCTCCCAACACCAAAGGACACCAAGGGGCTGGAGCATGTCCCGGGAAGGAAACAGAGCTGGGAAAGAGGCTGAAGCACCAGGAGAGGCTGAGGGAGCTAGTGGAGCTCAAACTGAAGAAAAAGAGGCTCATTCTCCACAACTCCCTGACAGGAAGGTGCAGCCAGGTGGAGGTCAGGTTCTTCTCCCAGGGAACAAGGGACAGAACAAGAGAAAAGAGCCTCCAGTTGTGCCAGGAGAGGCTTAGGCTGGATTTTGGGAAAATTCCTTCCCTGGAAATGTTGTCCAGACCTGGCAAGGTCTGCCCAGGGCAGTGGTAGAGTCCCCATCCCTGGATGTGGCACTTGGAGACATAGGTTAACAGTGGCCTTGGTAGTTTGTTGGGGATTAGTGGAACTTGATGCACTTAGAGGGTTTAAAAGCCCTTTAAACAAGCTCAATAATTCTGTGATTCACCATTTAAGAGGAACAATGAAAGGCAAAGACCAGCGTGTTGGGTGAAGAGCTTCCTCCTCCACTTGCAAAGTGCATAATTTTGTGGGGCTTGTGGGTGGAAAGACAGGGGTTGGAAGAGGCAGTTCTTGGGAAAAGTTACAGGATGTGTTGAACAGCTGGGGAAAGATCTGTTCTCCTTGGCTGTACAGTAGTTCCTCACAGAACATTCCTTTGTATTTTATTCAGGAAAGCCTTCGAACTTCCACCTGAGCAACTGCAACCCTTTCTGTGGGAGAAAGAGTTTGCAGTGCTCAGTTATTCACACAAGATGAAAGGGTCAGAACCTTGTCCTTCCCTGCCTGCAGAGCTGTGATCCAAGGTTTAGGTGCCCATCCTACATGGGATTTTTCTCATGCTTATTAGAAAGAGGGACAAGAGCAAACACTTAAGGTTGCAAAAACACACTTGAGAAATGTGCTTAGCCATAGGACTGTGGATTCATCTGCTGCAATTTAATGAGCTCCCCTTGAGAGCAGCACCAAAACCCTGTTCAGGAGCTGTGCATGGCTGGTGCCTCTGCCTCCAGTCCCAGGCAGGAAGAGGTAGGATAAGACAAGGAAGGATACAGCACCACTGGAGTGGACTAAAAATGCAGTTTCACTTTGGCTCCAAAAATATTTTGGCATAGCTTGCTAACTTGAATTTTATCTGTAAATGTTTTCAGCCTGATACCACTAGGAATCCTGATTTTTCCAACACTTACCAGCAGGAAATCCCTGACCTGGAGGGTTTAGCTGTAATGAATTTATTGTACATTCAAGCACTGAACGTCAATTTGGGTTACAATGTCAAAAATAAGCACTGAGAGAATGCAGCTGGACCCTGGGGTCACCTGTCAGGAACTCCAGAGTGAAATTCACCAGAAAAGACCAGCACAGCCTTCATTTATATTGCAAATATAAATGTGCAAATATAACAGCTAAGACTGAACAAACCTTCTATGTCCAGGAGATGAGCCCCCTCATCCTCTCCCCAGCACCTTTCCTATTTTGCACAGGATTTCCTTGGCTGGGAAGGCTTCATTAGAGGCTGCCCGAAGAGTTCTGGAGTGTTCAGATATGTTGGGAGGCTAAATTCCCCTATTAGTACACATCTAAATCACAGCCATTTGTGTCATTCTGGGAGCCTGAAGTGCCAGATGCAATCACAATTCCCATCCTCCCAGACACAGGTAAGGACAAGATCCCACCCCTTGTGCTAAAGGCACACAAGAATTAATCCAGAGCATGGGATGCCAGAGGAGAGGTGCACAGGGGCAAGAGGGATAACACATCTTCCTTTCCAGGCACATTCAAGGGCTGCTGACAGCTTGTGCCTGGGCTTTCATCCACACTCCTGCATCAGCCTGGATTCATGTGGAAACAGGGAGGCTGGACTGGAAAACTGGGGAACTCCATTCGTTCCTTATGCTCCATCCTAAGCACTCAGAAGTGAGAGCTAATTCTCTTCTGCTGCCCGCCACTCACTGCACCCACCCAGCAGCGCCCAGGGGCACCCAAGGCAGGAAGCTCAGATCCACAGAGGGGTCACATCATCACACGGGGCTGGGAAAAAGTGTCCTACCAAGGGATGCTCAGAAGAAGCTGAAATCCCAGGTACAAGCCACATGCCAGATTTTAAAATGATTTCAAGCTAGATGAGAAGAATCCAATGCAAATCATAGGATATCCTGAGCTGGAAGGGGCCCACAAGGATCATCAAGACCAACCAAGGGCGCCAGAGTGTTGTCCAAATACACACCATCTCTAAATAAATGGTTTTGGTAAAGTTTCTATTTGGTAGGTGCTAATGTTCTTTTTCTTGGTATTCTCCCTAATTAATGTCATATTCCCCAAAGTTTCCTCCTAAATTCTTCTTACAGAGACTCTCAACATTTTGTAGTTAGCTGGATGAAGAAAATACTTGGAGAAAAAGAAAGTGAAGTTTGATTCCTCCAATCAAAGATTGTAGGACTGAAGTCTTAAAAAAATTAAATAAAATAAATATAAACCTTTATTCATAACTCTACCCCATAATTCTCTACCCTGTTTATGGTGAATCTGGGGATAAGATCAGAACTTCATTTCCTTTGAACTTCCTCTGCCTTGCACACAAACACATGCAATCATCTGGCAGACCATGGCCATGCACCCCGTGAATTACCAAAGTCAGGAATGGCATTTGCAGGGCACCTGGAGCCTCTTTTCTTCCCTGCAAACACTCAGCAACATGAGGAGCTGGTCATCTCCATCCTTTGTCTACTCCTCCTTCTGGCTTCCAATCACTGGGAACAATCTTAGGCTAGAAGCATTTGTCCTAGCCAGGTCATTAAAAATCACCCTTGGAAACTTCATGCTCCTCCTCCTCTCCTCTGTTCCAGTGACTGCTTGTGTGATTCAGATTCCAGAGCCTCTAATTTGCTCTACTTGCACTAACTACATTAGCGCCAAAATTAAAGTGAGGGACATTAGGTCAAACTAAAGTCGCACTTGTTTCACAGTGGTTTTGTCAGAGGAGAAGGTATTTCACAGAATCATTTTGGTCAGCAAAGATCACTAACACGATTGACTCCAACCATTCCCACAGCACTGCAAAACCCACCACTCAGCCTTGTTCCCAAATGCCATATCCACACAGCCTTTAAATCTCTCCTGGGATGGGGACTCCACTACTGCCCTGGGCAGCCTGTTCTGGGGCTGCACAGGCTTGTAATGGAAATGATGAAAAGTTCTGGGACTCATTTGTTTTGGGAGGTAGAGAATGATCACTGGTGTCTGTTTTGCTTGTTTATCTTATGCTGAAAATCACAGCTGAGGCACAAGTTTCAAGATGCTCAGCCAAAGAGCATGAAAAATGTTCCTCTTCCACTCCTCAGCTAAACAAACTCTGCCCAAGACAGCAACACTTTTCATTAAGGCTGGAAGCTTTGCTGCACAGAGCAAACCCACACACTCCAGCACCTGATATCTGGCTAACATCAGGGAGGATTAAAGCTTCCCTCTTTGGCCCTAGAAGTTCCCAGCAGAGCTGACATCATCTTGGAATTATCACCCAGGACAAATCCTACCCCAATTTAGCAAGCCCCCTCAATGGACAATAGGGTAGCCAAACTACTTTCTGTTGTCACACTATGCATTATTGACAAAGTTATCACTGTAAAAACACTGACCCAAGGCAGCCAGGGCCCTCCACTTACTCCAGCATGAGAACATTTCCTGCTAGCTCAGGGGAAAATGCTGTTAAAGGCACACTTGGAGGCAAAGGTAAAGAGTGCTGACACAAGGTTGTGGACCTGCACTTCCCTTGTATCAGTGTTCAAAGTCCAAGAAAGGTGATCTGTGAAAGGAGGGGTCCATCTGGTAGATGAGGAATAGGAAATCCAAAAGTGAGATGTTAGAATGAAATGAGGTAGATGGTAAAAATGTGCAGCAGGAACAAGGTTGAACGTGCTTAAACTCACCAAGGAATTAAATGAGAAGATGATGCAGTTTCAAGAGTTTTTAGCTGCCCAAGTCAATACTCTGAACAAACAAAGAGCCACAGAATCATTAAGGTGGGAAAAGCTCTCCATGATCAAGTCCAACTGTCCCCCCAGTTCTGCTAGGGCTATCCCTAACCCAAGTCCCCAAGTGCACATCTGTTAAACTCCTCCAGAAATGGAGCCTCCACCATCGCCCTGGGCAGCCTGTGCTGGCGCTGGACAACAACTTTTGGGGGAAAAAGTTTCCCTGTTATCAAATTTAAATCTCCTGTGGCACATCTTGAGCCTGTTTTCTCTTGTCCTATCACTTATTCCCTGAGAGAAGAGACCAACCCCCACACAGGACAAAGGGAGATGTGACAGACACCAGTAGGTGGAGAAGCCATACAGAATCCATAGGACATTTGCCTTTCAAGGCCATCTGAAAAATATGTGAAGTTATCAACCTCTTTCCAAAACAAGTAATTTTTTTTTGCAGTTACAAATGTAACAGAGAAATAGAAAATAGGGAATGTTTTTAGAGAATTCCAGGTAACTTTCAGCCTGCCCAGAGGATTTTAAAGGTGTTCCCAGACTGCAGAAAACCACCATACAATTGCTTTCATCCTTCTCTTGCACAGGAACTGATGGTGTCCTGCCTGAGCACACAACACAACTGGTGCTGGAAAAATCACATTCCTGAAAGAAAAACCAGAAAAGCAAGGGCTGAAAAAAAGACAGATGGCTTTCTGCAGCAGAGCTCCACCAAGGAAGGACAAGGAATTCTGTGCACGTCCTCCTTCAGAGACACCCTGTAAAGAAAAGGAGATTTTCTTCCCAAAAATTACCTTGCTTGTACCATGTATAGATCTCAGACAAAAATAAATGCACTTAGCATTGGCAGTATTAGCAGCAATCAACTGGCCAGCTAGACAGTGCCTTCCTGAAAGGAGAAGTCCAAAAAGACTCGTAAGTAGAACAGTCAACAAGAGATACTGTTGGGATTCAGATTTGGGTAGGGATAGGTAACCCAGCTATCCATCATGATGTCACCATTTTGCCACCTTCTGTATGAAGCATGAAGAGAGTAACATCTCCTCAGGAGCAGGAGTTCCTCTGCCTGCCCTGTCCACAAGGGACATCTCACACCCTCATGCCTGGCAGAAGCTGGACTGGCAAGGTTTCTACCTATACCAACTCTGCACCTTCAAGGTTTACAGATTCTCATGCAGCTTCACTGACTGAGCTACCTTATTGCTGTATTTCAAGATAAATGCATTTTGCATTAAATTTTGAGGCAGGTAAGAGTGTTCTATGTTTGTACATCTGTTTTATATAAACATAGGTATGCTGTGGCAGTCCAGGAGTTGCCAGCTGGTTCTCATTCATGGTTTCCCTTAACACCTGAGACGAGACCATACAACCTGATTTGCAAACTCCTTTTTAACAGAGACATAAGAAACACACTACATAAAGCAACTGGCCAGATGGACCCATGGAAGCCCAGGCTCAGCTCAGAGTCCAAGCACTGTCAGCAAAAGATGCTCTGAGGGCTGGAGAAGCTCTGCCATGAGAAAAGAACAAAGAGAAATAGTATTCTTCAGCCTGGAGAAGGCTCCAGAACTCCTCAGAGCCCCTGCCACTGCCTAAAGGGCTCCAAAAGCATTGGAGAGGAACTTTGAACAAGAGCCTGGAATGACGGGACCAGAGCGAATGGCTTTCCACTGCCAGAGATTATTAGGTAGAATATTGGGAAAAAAATCCTTCCCTGTGAAGGTGGTGAAGCCCTGGCACAGGCTGCCCAGGAAAGCTGTGGCTGCCCCATCCCTGGAAGTGTCCAAGGTTGGGATGGTGGGGCTCTGAGCAACCAGGTCTAGTGGGAGGTGTCCTGCCCATGGCAGGAGGGGGAACTGGATGATGTTGAACATCCCTTCTAAGCCTGTTCTATGATTCTAATAGAGTAACCCAGTAAAGCAAGACTGAGGAGTCCTGCAGATTATCGGTTGAGCCAGTCAATGCAATACATTCAACACTAAATTGAGCAGCAGCAGACATGACATCCCACAGTTATTTAGGGCAAAAAAGCTTTCATACTATTTAATGAAAAAATGTAAACAAATTGTTGCAATTTACCATATACAAAAAAAAGTGATATTAAAATAATGACCAATTAAAAGACTTGATTAATGAATGTTTTTTCCCCGGAAAATATTTTTTCACCTGACATTAACAACAGCTTGCCTGCAGACAGGAGGTGCTCATGGCTGCCCAGAGACACCATCTATGCCACATCATTTCAGAGCACACAGAGCACATTAAAACACTTCCACCTGAAAAAGGCCAAAATGCAGACAGCAAGCAGACATACCTTCTCGGGCCATTTGAAAGGTGACAGCATAAGGCACAGAAGAACCCAAGGTTTACCTAGATTAAGTCCACTCCTCCAGCAGCACCTCCATCTTATTCTTTCCATTCCTTATTCTTCACTTTCAGGCAACTGTATTTCAGTAATGCTGTTCAACATTGTAAGATAGCTTAAAGTAAAATTTCTCTCCTGTATCTTTCCACTTCAGCTCCTGGACTAAAGTGGGAAGATGCCCTGGGTTTTTACTCTCTGCTGATAAACAGACTGGGTAGGAGGAAAAAAAAACTAACCCACAAAACCTCCTAATGATGCCTGGAGAGTCCCTGTAGCTCTTCACATTTCACTGCTTCCCACCAGAGACTCATGAGCTGTGGACAGACTCCTGCCAAGACTCATGCAGCCGACTCCTGTTCAAGGCACACATCAGCAGTTTGGGCTGATTATATGCTGATTATTAGCTGGAATCACAGAAGGTGCTGGATGAGTAGCAGTGCTTCCCTGATGAAGGAACACAGTATTTCCACTACCCATAAATGCCTACAAATCCAGCTTAATCCCAGCCCCATTGTAGGCTGGAGCTATTTTTCTAGCTGCATGCCATCTTTTGGGGAGAAGCATGAAAAACAAGTGCAGTACCAGCTCTTCTGAGACAGGATTTGGAGCCATCAAGGCAGTCAGTTCTTCAGGCAAATCTTCTTGCCTGACTATTCACATTGGAAGCAATATTGATTTGATGAACAATAAGCCAAGGAGTTTTGGGGCTGGGAAGGCCACTGGGGTTTAAACCAGGCTCATAAAGAAAACAAACACAAAGGAGCCATTGAAGAAGACACACAAGTTGAGAGATACAAATCAATTTTATTTTATAAAGACAGATGAGCTTTCCTGCAATTGCCAACATAGTTTAAATGTGTCATTTATTATGCGATATTCTGGTCTCGCTTATTTTAAATACCTGGTCAAGCAAGGATAAACCAATGCTGTTGTGCTTGCTATAAAAATATAGTGGGATCTGATATTCCAAAACTAATATGCTCAAAAATCTTAAGGATTTCTAATGAAGGATTAGATTGAGATTGCAATGAAATGCTTTCTTAATTTGAAGACAGTTGCAGACTTTTAAGTGCCACAGCTGTGCAGGAACTGAAAGGCTCTTGAAAATTGAACGTACACTGTGATCCATTATGTCACCCTCAAACCTCCTGTTTGTTTCTCTTCCACTACACTATTTCCAAAGTAATTTACAGGGCGTGAAAAAAATAAACACCAAAAGGAGAAAGCTATGACACAGCTGCAGTCTGTACAACCCCCTTCCTGATAGCCACAAGGAGCTGGTCAATGCTTCATCAGCCCTGTGATGCTGTCCCACCTCACACCACCTGCTACATGGAAAGTGGTAGAAGTGGAAGAGAAACACAGGGATAATTTAAGGCTAACTAAAGATAATACACAGAAAGCCCATCTGAGCAGCTTTGTGCAACAGATGCAAAAATCCACCATAGTGTTTAGCATGTTACCAATGACAAGGGTTAAACAGGAACAGCAACACAACATTGGGGAGGAGAACTAGACTTCATTTGGTTTGTGCAACCTGAGAAATAAACAACTAATGGGAAAAAAAAGTCCCACTGATGCTGTACAAACCTAATTTCACATGTTGCTAAACTGCCATGTTCACCTACGAAATGCAGTGACTTCACAACTACTCTTTGGGTTGCTCTGAAAAGTCACCACCACACACAAGCCAATGCTTTTCTCTTATACAGGAACATGAGTGTGTGCACAAATAGGCCTGTGCTGCCTCGAGTATGCCAGATCCCATCCCACGTGGTGCAAAACTGACCTAAAGTTACTGAATTTCCCCTGAAATCATACTGGTATCAGAAGATGGTACAGGGCCCAGGACAGAATATCTTATGCTCATCACCACAAAGTGCTTTTCTCTCAGGTGTTTCATTCTCCCTCTCTAGGCCAAAGGACAGCAAGAGCTTCCTACCCATTCCTTTCCAAAGATGATGGCACTGCTTTGTGCTTCTGCAGCACTTCCTTTGGGGAAGTTTTCATGAGGTTTGAACAGAGGAGCTAATCTGGGGGAGAAGATACTCATGGATGTGTCCAACTTTGTACTGCACATGAAATCATGTTCAGTGTCTCAAAATCAAGGTCTCCAAGTGCTCCCATCTAGCACATCATCCAGGGACAGACCAAAGCCAGCAAATTGCTGCAGAGAGGCTCTATCCAAGCACTCAACTGTGGACCCAACCATTAGAAGCTAACTGAAGAAACGTGAATATAGTTTTAATACAATCATTAAGGCGTTACCTGGAAAATGGATGTTCTAGAACAGTGCTATTATGTATACTGGTTCTCACAAACACATCTTGTTTTGACAACAGAAAGCTGAGACTATACATATCCATATTTTTTAAAAGTTAATTTCAGCTAGCCTTACAGTGAAGTTAGGAAAAGACTAGGTTGTGGGTTCAAAAGAAAACATAAACCAGGGAGAGAAAAAAAAGCCGGACAAGATGAAGTATTTTTATTCTGCTATATACTTTTATATTTCAGAGCTCACAACTGAGCTCAGATTCTTGGGTATACAATATAGAAAGCAAGAGCAATGAAATCCAAACTGAAATACATACCAGGAATCACAAAGCAGGCTGCAAATTGCTTTCTCATTAGTGCAGCTGAACACATGTGGCAGTGGTAACCAACCCAACAGCAAACTGCACCTCCAGCAAACCAATGGAAGTTTCTTCTCTCAAAGTATAGATGGTTAAAAAAATAAAAATCCAGATGAATAATGTTAAGTGCCTCCTTTTTACAGAGGATGGAGCAATTCCACACATTCACCTAATTCCAAAGTGCTTCATTCCCAGTCTGGGTTTTTTGGAAGATGTCTGAAGTGTCTCAGGGCACACTGTCCCCACTGCACACCTTGGAGGGTGGCAGCTGAACCCCATGTTGGTACGGGGTTCATTAAGTCTCTACTAATGAGATCTGTGCCCAGCCTAAGTGGGGAATGGTCAGGCTGAGATTACTACACAGAACCTTAGAGGTGGTTTACTCCTCAAGGTTTCCACTGGTAGGAAGAGCAAATTTGGAGGAAAAGAGGAGTGGAAAAACTGCCAAATGTCATTTCTGATTAACCAGGTGCAAGGAAACTGCAAAAAAATCACACAGGTGCTCATTCTCTGGCAAGTTCACACCGCCAAGTGAAGACTCTTCAGTGCAAACTAGAACTTCAAAGGCTACAGAGCACAGCCAAAATAAAGTTGTCCAATTGTAGCAAATTCATGGTATTTCTCTAATACTGACTACATTGCTCAAGCAAACACAGGAGTACATGGGAGAATGTAAAGACATCTTACCACAAAAATATATTAAATTAAAGGGTTTTTCTTCTGAAAAGATTAAAATAAATTTAACTCTAAATAATAATTAAGAACATAACAAACATTCATAGAAGGGGCTGATCAGCACTAGAAGTTGTTTTCAGAAAAGCCTTTATAAATGGATTCCAATGCCCTAGAAAAAAAACCCCACAAAACCTTCAACAGATTATAAATACCAGACAGAAAAGGACTTAAAGCAGAATGAAGTTACCTGGGCTGTGAATACACCATGATCCTGTGTTATTGTGCTCAAGTCCATTTGTCTAACACCATAGGAACAACTTTAAGCTTTTTTATTTTCATAATTAATATAAAGAATAAGTGCAATTTTATTTCTATTCCAGATCACTGATTTCACCTCAATGTCTGCTATCAAATCTCCGTGCGAGCTCACTTGTCCGAACTTTTCCGAGGTCTGCGGAAGCTGGACATGTTCTCATTCAGTGCACAGATCCTTCGGGAGAACTCCTCAAACTCCCCTAGGACTTGTTCATCACACTCAACCGCTACAGCATGTTCCACTGGGATGGAGGTAAAGTCTTCCAGCTGATCTCCTGTGCTGAACCCTGTTGCTTCCATACCCATGATCTCCTCTGCCTGCTCCACGGTGCAGCAAAGCACGGGGTTGACTGGGGGCTGAAGCTCACAGGGCTGCTTGTTGTTCATGGTGCCAGAGCACTCGCCAGGCAGAAACGCCCCATTTATTGCACTAGAACGTCCTAGGAAAGGTTCCTGCCTGTCTTGGGTATTGTTTAGGCTTCCATTTTCTCCATTTAAACTACTGCACAAGTCCTGGCCTTTTTTGGTATTTCTTTTGGAGGAGTCCATAGAGGTGTCCAAGGAAGAACATATGGGTCCAGGTTTTTTATCCAGCTCTCCCACACAGGTTGTGACAGCAACAGGCTGTGTTAAAGCAGAGTTGTAACTAGGAGGAGGAGTTTTGTACTGTAGTCTCTCGCTTCCTGTGTTGGCTCGTTTTCGGAGTCCTTTATCTGGAGAAGGAAGCCCACTGGAAAAACCAATATCCAATCTGCCAAAGCTAGAGCTCTGTCTCTTTGGAACAGGAATTGCACTGGATGTATGGTGTCGATCGCTGTAAAAGAAGGAAAGAACAGATCACACCCATCAGGTACGCTCATGAGCAATACAGATGTTTAACCAAAGGCTGAAGCAATTGTTTTATCACAACTCCAGGCTCCGTTTGGCCAACAACTTCTATCCCAAAGTGCTAAAACCCCAAACATGCCATATGAACCACAGAAGAGAGCCCAGAGGACAGCTGTAGTGAAAAACAGGTTTTGTAGGAACACTTACACAGCTCTATGGTTTGGCAAGCCAATCACCCAAGAAACCATCACATTATGCTAATTCGCACTGTTAACACCATTTTATAGGAATAAGCTGCACTTATGGAATATTATTGTTGACCATATATTTAAGTATTTATGGCCTGTACTGGGTCATCATAAACTCTTCAAAAGTGAGTAATAACATCTGAATTCTCTATGAGCAAAGAATCCAACAGTGGATTTCCCTGACAGCTGCACAAAGGAGAAAAACCACAACAACTTCACTATTTGCAGAGGGTTATTCTTGCCAGATCTGCTTTTCTGTGCCAGTCATTCCAAAACTCTTTGGACAAATGCCAACCTCTATTTCTTAAGGAAAATGAACCAATCAAGCCTAATTTACAAGTCTAACTTTACTGTAGTGCAGTTCTACAAGCCACTTTCACTGTCTCAAGCTCTACAATTTGGAAAATCCACTTTATGTCATCTCAGGTGTGTTATGAGAACTTTCCTTCATCAGCTCAATATTTATCCAACTATAATCACAACCTTATATATAAATAGTATGCTATATATGAACATAAGCAGCTGGTTCATTTTCCTCCCGAATTAAAAAAAAATAGTAAAAAACCAGCTATTATTGATCTACTGAATGTACAACTGTAAGATTCAACCACTGTCAGTATGGAACTCCTTCATGAACTCCATTTAAAAGAAACTCCTTCTGCTCAAGGCCTGATACATTTTGTCTGGCACGGGAAAATCTTGTGTCATGGTTTAACAGATTGTTTGGTTTTTAGGTGGGGAGGGAGTCCACAGGCTGTGAGGGTGGTTCCCTGTGGAGATCTGGCACACCCAATCTGTTGGCTAGTTTTGAAGATTGACTCCCAGTCAAACCACTTAAAAGAGCTGCACAGGCCTCTGTGAGAACATATTTAAGGACAGGTAAGCCTGTGAAAAGCTCTGTTGCTTCCGGCCTTGGAACAGGTAACTGGGAGCTGACCAGGCTGGGCCCTGCTGCAATGCAGGCCCCTTCCCAGGATGCCTGCCAGACCCCATTCCAGTGGGGTGGCTGGGGCCCCTTCCCAGCAGGACCAAGCCACCTCCCGGAAACCCCACCAGTCCTTTCTTCTGGCAGCACTGCTGGGCCATGCCCATGGGGCCCACCCAATGCTGGGAGCAACCATGTGGCCAGGACCAGCGTTGGGCATAGCCCACGGCTGGTGCTGGAGAGGGCCCTGAGGCCGGGAGCGGCCGCGTGGCTGGGACAGCCCAGCTGAAATCAGCGTGGCTCGGGCAGCACCGTGCAGCCGTGGCTATCTCAGCATGGCTTGCAATGACCTTGTTTGCCTGGCTGCTTTTAGCCAGCCATGCTGCTGACAGAAGGACAGAAGCAGCAGCTTTTCTTTTTTTTTTTTTTTTTTGGTGCCTGTGATATATGTTATACAATAATTCGTGCTAAAGGAAATTAAAACCACAGCATCTTGTGTACCAAGCCAGTTTTGGGCAACAAGCAGTAACAGGCTACGTGATAAAGAATGGAGATTCAAACACCAAGAGGACACTGTCTCCTGCGATGTATATTTCAAGGGATTTCTTTCTGTCTGACAAGACCCCAGCAGGAGGCATTTGATAGGCATCATTAGAAGTTTATCCCAGAAAGTTTTCACCTTACAGGATTCCAGGAATTATCCACCAGTTCCGGGAAATGTGGTAGCAAGAAAGAAAAAACTACGATAATATGCTAAAATATACTAAAGAAGAGCCCCCTTCCAGAGCCCAAAAGACTGTATAAAACAGAGCCCTTTGAAATGACATTTTGGAGACTCACAGGGACTTTGGTGCGATAGAGACAAAATCCTAAGTCTCCCCGACACTGATTGCCTGGCTCAGAGTCGAAATCGCTTGTGGCTTTTTCCAAATTTATACTTTGATAATTTAATAAATTTCCTTAATTATTAAATTGGAGTATTCATTTATAACAGTGCCCCACATGAAGAGAAGACACAGGGTGATGCTGGCAGCCAGCATGACTCGCACAGCGTCGGTGAAAACCACGTGACCAACAGAGAGGCACAGCGAGTGATTTCCCTGATGCAGAGCCTGGATGAGATCAACCTTCCAGCACTGCAGAACTCTATACAAAACTGTTTCAGATGGTAAAGCTTGAGAACAAATGAACTTGTGAACACCAATTCTCTCCCGAATCAGGAAAAAGGAAAGGATGAAGACATGTTGAGAAAACAACATGGGACACTGAGATCAGTGAAGAAGTAAAATCCTAGATGGGAGTAGATTAAGGAGATGCCTTAGTCTTGGGCTGAAATTCTCTTGTAAGGCTATGGTTAAGATATAGCTGATACATCAGACTTTACTTTTTCCCCGTAACTCATGGAATGCATTGGGGAGATGTAGCATTCTAGCCAGAGCCATGAGCAGAAACACTCATGTTGAAGTAAGCAGATGTTGAAGTAGGTTGAACAGAAAGAAAGGAGAGAGATGAGAAACTTTGCCCCAGGAACAGAAGAAGAAAACCTCTGTTTCCTCGAGATGGCTGAAGAGAACTTTTGCATTTATGCTATAACAGCTCATCCTTAGTACCCCATAAGTTGACATGGCTCATGAAAGCAGCTATGGGAAAACTGCAAGGCATGGGAGAGACTTGCACACTGCAAACAGATATTCCTTTCCCAGGGGGCTGATTCACTGTTGACCTTAAAGCCAAAGAGAAATGTTCCTTGTGGAGAAGTCTCCATGGCATGGCGAGAGAGACTCCTATCCCTAAGAGAACTGAAGAAGAGGTGGCACACTGACTGAAGTCCCAGGTTTTGTCTCTTTACATTGTCAGTGGGAAAAAAAAGAGGGTATGGTGATAGTGAAGGTTGAGGACCTTAAGGCTTCAAAACCAGGTTTTAAACTGCTGGAGAAATATGGGAGCAGAGTTCAGAACTCTGTCCATTGCTACCAATAAATATGAATAGGAATAAATACAGGGATAACATCCCAAATCTGAGAATGGAGGAATGAAGTCAATAGTATGGTTTATCTGCTTATCAAATATTATCTAAGGCATCTAGATAGAAGTAAATATGTATAAAGGGTTTTGGAGATCAGCCATTCAAGAGTTCCACAGTCACCAGAGAAGAAAAATGAGAGAAGAGTGTTAATCCCCTATTTGAGAGCCAGTTATGATCAGTGGGAAAGTCATCTTCCCTGGATGCCTCTTCTGGATCACAGGGGCAACCTAGGCAACAAGCTCAGGCTGAGTGACAAGTGTCTACAAGGCAAACATGAGAAGATAAATAGCTCTCTTTTAAGTAGAACAATGGTCATAAATCTTGCAGGCAAGTAAAACAAATCCATAATGACTCTGGGTACAGTGGATTAAATGTTTTTTTCTGTGCCATCACCTCCCCTCAGGTGAGAATGGAAAGTCTTGTTGAGGTTTTAGTTCAAAAGTAATGTTTAGACAGAGGCACAGAGCTCAAAAATGCAATGCTGCTATTAATACCTGTGAAAACCAGCAGCTGATGGAGGGCGTCTATTCCATTTGTGTTTTCCTTGAGGCTGTACTGTTACTAGAATTCACAGCATTCATATCAAGGTAAAGTCCAGAGAAAGAATCCCAGAAGGGTCTGGTTTGAAACAGACTTTCAAGACCATCTAGTTCCAATCCCCCTGCCATGGGCAGGAACACCTCCCACTAGACCAGGTTGCTCCAAACCCCATCCAACCCAGCCTTGAACACAGGCTTTCCCACCTTCACAGGGGAGAATTGCTTCTTAATTTCTAAACTAAACCCATCAGTTTAAAGACATTGTCCCTTGTCCTTTGAGCTTCACAGCTTATGAAATTAATAAAAATATATACAAGTATATAAAAAAGAGAGTAATGTTAGAAAACTATCATCCAGTTACTCACACACTTTAGAGACTGTGAGGTATTGTCCCCAGTGAGAAGGATTTGGCTTGCAGGAGCACAGCCCTTTACTCTAAGGCACAGTCTTGAGCTGAATTACTCAGGTTGGGCTGATTCAGCTTCCAGCAACAATGGCTGGTCTCCTGAGACACCAAACAGGTGTGGACGTCTGTCCAAGAAGAATGGCCTGTGACTTGTGGAGTATAAAAACTGATTTCATTAACTGTCATTAGGGCCTGATGACTTTTAGTCTAGTGGATGACACTAGAACTGGTTACACATGTGGGTGTGTACAGTTCCTGTCAGAAAGCATCTAAATTAAAAAAAACCCAAAACAGTGAGAAGCCTCAGGTCCCCAATTTCAATGTTTCAATTGTATCCAAATCTCAAAAGCCAATTCTAACAGTCTGACTTCAGCTCTATGTTTTTCTGGCAGCAAAATGACAAAGTAGCTATTTCTTCCCAAAATATTAATTTTCGCTAGTTAACAAATAGCCAGCTTGAGCATTCTCAGGCCTAAGATGGAAGACACAGACTCCCCACTGCAAACAGGTGAGATAAAGTGACTGAAGTGAGACACAAACATTTCTGAAATTATTTTCTTAGTGAACACATTCTGGTTGCAGTTTTGATAAAACGTTTCTTCGGTCAGATTCACCTGTGATTATTCAATCTGTCTGCAAGTGGCTCAGAGAAACTGTAAAGCAATATGAGGGACAACATACAATTTACAGGCTCCAATATGTATCTTTTCCTCCACACGAAATATTTCCTGTGAGGAACATTACTGGATCACAGCTGGACAAAATACTAAATTTTGATTGCCTGACCAAAAGCCAAAATCCACAGCTACAGCTCTTTGCTATGAGAATGCTTTAAAAAACCCACAAAAACCTAAACACCATTTGATCTTTTTGTGTTGTAAACTATGACCTCATGGCAGTAAGAACACTAAATGAAGGTGGTTTAGTTGGTTTATAGCTATCTGAAATGTATGAAGCTCCATGAGCAGTTCAGAGCCAATTCCCATGTCAACTGTGCTAAAAAGCAGTGATAGTTAGTCACCTTCTTAGAGATTACTGGTAAAATAATGTAAAATAGCAATAGGAAGGCTGCCAATATGAAGTTAAGATGAAACTGCATCTTTTGTCAGCTAAGAAATTCAGCAACACATTTTTAAAAATTGAAATCTTCATAAATCAAGCCATCAGAGTTTTCATAAGAAGTTTTGGGCTCCTCTTGATTCTAGCAGTATGTTAATCAAGACATAGCTTCAAAACACAAATTTAAGCCTCAGCACTCAAGTATTTTTGAGGAAAGCCTTTAAAAGCAGCTCAAAAGAGCATCTCCCTGCCTACAGACAAGCCATTCAAAAGAAGTATCGTGTATTTGCCAGCATTAGATAAATCTACTAAGAAAACTAAGAAAACATCTTTTTGCTGGACTGCTCAAGTTTGCAGCATGTTCTTTAATTTCTGTTACTCACAAATACTATCCCTCATAAGTTACGGAGTGAAAACAAAAGAAAAAAGCTGAAGAATAGGAGAGAAAATGAATCAGAGTCTTTTGATTTAATGCAACCATAATCTAAAGAGCCTAAACTTGGGAAAGGTAAATCTGAACATGCAAAAGAAATAAAACTATTTTAATTGAAAATATTAAAAATGGACAGGCTACATGAAAGTGGGGATTTGAAGGGGACTTATGAAAAACAGGGAGAGTGACTTTTTAAAGAGAGGGACAGGACAAGGGGGAATGGTTTTAAACTAGAAGAGGGGAGATTTAGATTAGACATTAGGAAGAAATTCTTGGCTGTGAGGGTGGTGAGGCCCTGGCACACAGGTTGCCCACAGAAGCTGTGGCTGCCCCATGCCTCAAAGGGTCCAAGACCAGGACAGGCCTTGGAGCAATCTGGTCTAGTGGAGGGTGTCCTGCCCTTGGTTGGGGAATGGAACAACACACCTGTAAGGTCCCTTCCAATCCAAACCTTTCTATGATTTGGTCTCAAATGCTGGAATAAACTGCCTGCTCACAAGAAAAAGGATTTAAGACAAAATCTGCATAGGGCCTTTTGCATTCACAAAAGCTAACCTAAAAACTGAGCTAATTTTCTGGAAGCCAGTGAAACTCCAAGACTAAAAAACTGGAAACAGAGAGAAGTATTCCCAAAAGGAAACAGAAAAGATTCGGGGGACAAAAGTAAACTCAGCAGAATATTGGTACCAGGAGAGGTATGAAGATGGAAGCAGAGCTTGCAGACCTGCAAACTTGCTGCAATAAATCACACAAGTTGGGATGTGAAAACATGTATTAATCATTCAAGTGTAACGCCTGAGAAACCAAAACAACACAAATCTCACCAGGCTCAGGGAACCAGCCACTAAACCTTGATGGACAAACACTGGACTCTGCAGACCTTCCAAAGGGCCAAAGGCTAGCCCAGAGCTCCAGGCAAACAGGGGAACTCATAGAAGATTGAAGCAGACACTTTACAACCAAATTTGCTCTAATGGATGTATGAAATAAGTGAGCTCTTCTACAAAAGCCATTGAGGATTTTTTGGGTTTCCTTTTAATCTAAAATGGTAATGATTATGGTGGTGACAGAACTTAAATTCAGAAAAGCCCAGCTACAATGCTCAGAAAGGAAACTGAAGATCAGCAAGAGAACCAAACAAATCAGGCAGTGCAAGTGAGTATGTGGATAAGAAAACCTCTTGTCTCCCTGCTCTTATCCTGCAAACAAAGAATAACCTGGAAATATTTTAATGACTACAGTTTGTGTCACAGGGTATCAGATAACTCACAGTAACCTGAAAACAAAAAATTCCTTTGAATATTCGTTTAAACAGCTAGTGCATTCTCTGCTTGTTTCAATGTTCGTAGTCAGGTATTATCCACAGGACAGTGGATGTCTGTACTCTGCCCAATTATGAAAGTCTAGCCAGTTTTCCCCTCAAGACAGACTCCCTGTAAAGCCTCATTTCCATTTATATTATTAGGAAGCATTAAGAAGCATTGATTGGAATCATCAGTTTAAAAAAAATATAAGTTAAAAATGAACAACTATTCATACAACTTCTGGACATGAGAAGGAAATGAGGCATAGACATCCATGGGGAGAAGGGAATGGGATACTCAGAAGAACTATGCTTAATATTCCTACATGGAAATATTATCCAGCCAAAAAAAAAAAAAGTGTTTTCGTTTGTTAATGATTGTGCATCGCCTATAGAAAACAACAACAGCATTGTATGGTGGCAAAACCTCCGAAGCATGACTAAATTTCCAGATCAATTCCTCACAGACAGCACATGCCAGAAGGGAAGAACAGGTATCCACACTGAAAATAATTCCCATGTCATATGTTCCAGTGTCAACCCACTTCTGCTTATTCCAGACTGTAGTAGACACCCATGATCTGCACCCCTCCCACTCCACTGATGAGCAGAGAGAAGTGCTAAAGATACCACAGTCTGGCCCTTCATTTTCAAATTTTCTGAGGGGACCACACATCATCTGAGGATTTTTCACACTACTGTGATGGGTACCACACAAAAACTCACTGTGATATTTTCCTAATGAAGAAGGCTTTTCTTTATATATCTTGCTCGAGAAAAAAACAAAAGCAGGGATAATCTTTTCAGCTGTGCCTGAAATTACTTACAGAATAAAACTGCACAAAGGGCTGAGCTTCCTTTTCTCAGGACCTATTTACTTCCTCTGTTGGCTGAGCTGAATTTCCATCAGGCAACACTTTTTACAGTATTGCTGAAAGAGGAAACTTTTCCTACTCCTATATTTGTTTTCCTTAGCCAAGACTCCAAACAGCAACCTGGAGGTGGGGGTGTTCAGCCTGGGAGAAGAGAAGGCTCCAGATACCTTAAAGCTCCTGCCAGTGCCTGAAGAGGCTCCATGTGAGCTGGAGAGGGATTTTGGACAAGAGCCTAGAATGACAGGCCAAGAGGGAATGGCTTTCTACTGCCAGAGGCAAGGGTTAGATGGAATATTGGGAAAAAATTCTTCTCTATGAGGGTGGTGAGGCCCTGGCACAGGCTGCCCAGAGAAGCTGTGGCTGCCCCATCCCTCGATATGCTCAAGCCCAGGTTGGATGGAGCTTGGAGCAACTTGATCTACTGGGAGGTGTCCCTCCCTATGGCAAAGGGTGCAAACTGGATGATCTTTAAGGCCTTTCCAGCCCAAACCATTCTATGATTCGCTGTGACCTGTTACAGTAGGATTAACACAAGTACTTTTCAACATCAAAATCAATTTTAAAAAGAGGAGAATGTAGGGAGAAGAAACTGCTTTGCTCATGAGAGTTAAGAAGGCAGGAAAACAAAACCATTCTATGATTCTATGATTTGATGAGAATGCAGGACAAAATAATTGCTTAAAGCAAGAGACTGCATGAGTGCACACAATTCAAAGAGCATAAATTAAAACCATGTGAATACAAACCATCACTTGTTGAAATCCAGTGGGTAGTAAACTGTTCTTCACATTTAGTAAAGTTCATCTCCATTTAAGGAGAACTGGTTAAGCCTCCTGCTCAAACAACTGCTGCAAGATAAACCTAAACTAACTTTAGCCTTAAAACATAGAAACCTGTCTGATTTGATTTTCTGCAGACAGTGGAAGATGAGTCTGAATCCTCCAGAGTGAATCGGAACAGAAGCACACGGGATTTCCGTGGAAGATACTATAACCTTCACTTATTTATAATGTAGCATCTCATTTAGCAACAACACTGAACATGCAACAGCTATTTTCATTAGCAGCTATTATATTACAGAGAGGTTGTGTTGCTTATCATTTGGATTCCTGTGCAGCTCACTTGAATTACAGTCAGGGACTGCCCAGGCTGTTCTGCTTAAGCACTTTGATACAGAAGGTGCACCTGCTACCAAACATTAAATACAGTCTTAAGACAACAATTAATTCACCTCCCTCTCGTGAAGGACATTGTTTTTTCAAACAGGATTCCATTGCTACATCAACCTATGAAAAGGGTTGTGGGCCCATCATACGGAAGAACTTGTAAGAGCGTAAGAAAACAGTAGAAATTTGTGGACAGTTACAGAGTCTGTATTTTGGGAAGGTCTTAATTTCACCAAGCATTCTAAGCTTGTGAAGAGAAGCTGCTTGTCTGAGACAAATCCTTACCTTCAATTTTTTTTGTAGTACCCACCTCTTTCTTATAAATTATGAAAAATACTTACCACCTAACCATCAGTCCAAGCTCCATGAAGTTTTTCAGGTTAGGAAGAGTTTGCCTTAGATCTGGAGTACTCAGCCCATGCTGGTATCTAAGCTACAAAACCAGAAAAAAAAATTCTAAAATTAGCACAGCTTTCCAAATGCCAAAGAATACATCATCATGGTCAGTTAAATCACTAGATTTTTAGAAAGTTTAAGATGATTATCCAGCAGTTCCAAGATATTTATTCACCGTAAGAAAATAGTCTATTTACTACTTGTATTAGGAAACTCACCCAAGAACAGGGACAAAATAATCAGTCAACCTGACTCTTAAACCTCCTTACACTTTCTCCATTTACTATCTGCAACAGGAGAGCAGGTTCACAGCTTAATAAAAACACAGTCATTATGGGAAGACACCAAACTTCATCACAGCGTTCTGTATTCATGAATTCCAAATATTTATTTGTGTGTACTTGTCAGTCTGAGTGTATCAGTGTATACTGGAATCAGTAATGGAATCATTATATTAACATCAGTGAGTAAAAATACATATTGTCACACAGCTGATCAGTATCTGTGCTCCTTACACAGTTTATATCAGCATTTAAACACCTGTTATCAGTATCATAATTAAATCCAGCACCCAAATCAGATGTTACTTAGTGAAAGCTTTAAACACTGACATACTTTAACCGGAATATTGACTCCTAAAGTTGTTCTTACGCTGTCCATGTGACATAACTGTCACTGGTGAGAATTATAAACTCTGTGTTTAACAAATCACCACATTAAAAAGTACCTCTGAAGAAAACAGCACATGGAAGGCAAAAAGTTTGTCTTTCAAGTTTGAATCTCAAAATTTCAGGGAAACTTTGCAGAGAAATGTATCCCTTGTGTGGTTAAAACATGAAAAAAGACCCCAACACCCTACATTCCAGTATCTCTAAGGCTGCTGGAATGATGCACTACCAATTTAATAAGCAGTTCTCAGCATACATTAACACGCTTTAGAAGTCTCTGCTGGACTCCAACACAGGCACACACAGTAACTGCACAAATTTAGTGCTCATAGAGCTACGTGCTGAAACATGGAACAGTCCCACTCAAAGTTAAATTTCATTTGTTTAGAATCACACACCTGTTTCCACAATTCCTGACAGCAAGATGCAGGAAAGTATCTTAAGTTTCAAAAATTTTTGATTTCTCCCAATCAGTTTTTCAGAGAAAAAGACTCCTGAAATTGGGAATAATTTTTGTGCTTGTCTGAGTTTCAGAAAGAATAATTACTTTGGAAGAAAATCACCCTCAGTACCGTATTGTACAACAGCTGGCCATTTATTACAGTTTATTATTTCCATATGGACAAAGCCAAATCACATGGTGGGCTTGGGTTCATATTTTCTCCTACAATGACAGAACCTGGATTAAGACAACCATACAATATAAATTACAAAACCATCACCACATTCTCCTGATGGGATTATAGTGGAATTCGTTAACTGGAGAATTAGCCTGGAGCGAAAGAAGTAAAGAAGAAAAAACCCACCAACTCAAAAACTTTACATTTGTTCCTCCTCCAACAATGAAAATTTCATGGAATACCCCTTTTTATAGTCATTCTTACATTTTAAGGTTTCAGAGCACAAATATAAGGTGGATTAAGGGATCTCTTCAACAGCCAAGATTAGAAGAATTCATGGGAGACCCCAGTATCCAAACATGAGCAAAACCACTGCTTCTACTAAAAGACATTTTCATATTTCCAATAGTAGAGATGCATATTAAGGAAAGTTAGGATGCAAGTTTCATGAAACCCCTAGAAAAGTTATTATTCAACTTTCTATACTGCATACTATTTGGCTTTGTAATTGATTAAAAGCAAAGCAATACTGCCTTATGTCTGCATAAATACAAGCTGCTGATAATGTATTTACAAACCCAGAAATCACTGAAAAACTTATCTGCCTTTTAGAAACAGAAAAAAACATTCAAAAATCAGCTGATGAATCAGGTTTTAGTCTGGATTCAAAATTATCACTCCATTAATGCAGCAGTTAACTGTTGCTTCGCATAATTCTGTAGTAGTCTCACAAATCCTGACAAAGAAATCTCTGCTTTGCTGCATGATGCAGGCCACTACAGGTACAACAACAAACAAATGCGAACAAGGAGGTGAAGGGAGCTGAAAAACAACTTCTTTTACTTAAAAGATCAGAATTCCTCTTCCTCCTCTCCTTAACCTCTGACAACGTAAAATAACAAATATTAGTAAGGACTGTTTTTTCCCCCAATACATAAAGCATTTCTTATACACCTTCCATTAAGTTTAATTTTTTAACACCCAACACCACACATGCAGGGCTAGTTAATCCACCTCATCCAATAAATAGTAAGGCTCTGAACAACAGCCATAAGGACTGAATCCAGAGGAGGCCATGGAGATACACCAAGGGTTGCTGGAGCCCCTCTGCTCTGGAAGCAGGCTGGGAGGGGGCTGCTCAGCCTGGAGTAGAGAAGGCATTAGGGAGACCTCAGAGCCCCTTCCAGTGCCTAAAGGGGCTCCAAGAGCTGGAGAGGGACTTTGGACAAGGGCCTGAAATGACAGGACAAAGTGGGAATGACTTCAAACTAACAGAGGACAGGGTTAGATGGAATACTGGGAAGAAATTCTTGGCTGTGCCCAGAGAAGCTGTGGCTGCCTCAGGTTTGGAAGGATGGGGCCCCAAGGCCAGGTTGGATAGGGCTTGGAGCAACCTGATCTAGAGGGGGTTTCCCTGCTCACGGCATGAGGATGGAATTGGATGATCTTTAAGGTCTGCTCCAGTCCAAACCATTCTATGAGTCCCTGTGACTTGTTACAGTAGGATTCACACAAGTACTTCTTAACATCAAAATCAATTTTAAAGAGAGAAAAATGTAGGGAGAAGCTGCTTTGCTCATAAGAATTAAGAAGACAGGAAAACAAGAGCAGACAGAGGTAACCATGTGCAGTCTTGATTCTTCTAAGAAACTGTTCAAATTTCAATTGTCACCATTAAAAGTCGCCCATCTCCACACTAAGTTTCCACTGCAATAATTTTCAAAAGCAGCATTTTATTTAAGATTTTAAAGATCGGATTGTTTCTTCGGGATATTACAGACCCAGCCATCCAAAGAAACTGTGCCTGTTCTAACTGAGTGAAGAGGTGTCCAAGATTTGTGTTCACATAGAAGAACTTTACTCAAAGTTCTGTGTATTCTCCACAGAACTTTGAGTAAAGCATTAATGATGTTCCAGCGATAAAATATTAATTTTGATTTCTATACCAATATTTAGCTCCTATGCACAGCTTTGTTTTCCGAAGTGCTGCTCTCATGTTTGTTACTAATGACAATTACTCCACGGAAACAAGATATAGGAGACAAGATGCATCATATTTTATGAACAGTTCAAGGCAGAAGAATTTAAAGAATTACCTGTACAGAGAAATCTCAAGAAATACGATAATATATTTACTTTAAGGCCAACTTCTCTACAGAAAACCCGCTAATCATACCAGTGGGTATTTTCTATTATACTTATATATTCCAACATCACAGAAAACCAAAAATGTTAAAATAAGCTGCATTTAAAACAGAGGTTCTCAGAGCAAAAGGTAGATTTATTCTTAAAAAACCTGTATTAGCTTTCTAAGAAAGTGTTTAAAGACTAAATTGCCTTTAAAAACTAATACCAACAAAACAACAGCATTAGCTGTAGGTGAGGCATGACAAACTGAAGTTAAATTGTAACAAAATAGGCATAATTATTTTACACTCTAAGATGAGAAAAAATAATATTCAGCTCCTCCAGTTTCTACCTGTATTTCTTTCTTTGCAATGGTCTGAACTTACACTGGAAGGTAAGTGAGTGAACCAGCAGTGAACAGCTCCAATCTGAGCATCTCTACTCCACTGCCAACCAAACAGCTTCCAAGAATTCATTTAATCAACTGGACTGTTAGACTTAAAAATCATGACCTAAAATCATGTTAGACAACAGAAAAGCTTACTGCCTTCCTAAACGTAACAATTCCACAGCAAAATGTTCATTCATCAAATCTACCAGTAGAGATACATCATTTGTTAACTAACTAAAATACAAATCTGCAAAAGCTCAGTTACTTTCCTATGAAGTCTATAAGAAGTACTAGGACTACTGAAGTTTTTCAATCAAGTTGGCTTTAAAAGAAGCCATTTAGTTGTCTTTCTATTACTGGGTAATTGCAGGTTGCACCCAAGATCAAATTTAGGAGGTTTGCCATTCTATGCCTGCTCTTAAGAAAAACAATGATATCCTGCATTAATGTGCAAAAAACAACTGTCTACTTCCTATCCTAATTCTTGCAGCAGTATTTCATAACTAATGGTATACAAGCATATACATTTACTTCCAGCCAGAAACCACAGAGTACCTGGGCTCAATTATCTTTTTTTTGGGGGAGGAGTGCAGAATGACTCCAATTCTAACCTCATCTGTTCATCATTTCTCACATTGTTTCCCCAGCCATATTCATCTTGTTCTAAGCCCTGTGGAAGCTATCAGCCAGAATATGTTATTAAAGCTCAAAATAGCAGCCCCTTTAGTACATATTGTGCATAATATTCAAGTCTGTGCCAAAATCTGCTGTACTTTGGACTTCCCTTAGTCCCCACTGCAGGCAACTGGTTCTTGATGTTGTAGCAATACCTGTACCTACACAACAGGTGGACTCAACCCACTATTACACTATGCAAAGATCTTGCAATATTTAGGCAGTCAAAAACAATTTTGAATTATTTTCAGCTATATGAGGAGTTTCTCTTGATAGCATCAAGAATTTAAAAAAACCATCTGCTCCACAAATGTGAAAACCTACAAAGAAAAATAGAAGCAAAACCATTGTTTCAATCAAATTTGCAGAGCTGGTCACAAGCCAAGCATTTGCACAAGGCTTTCAGAGAATGTCAAACACTGAAATATTAAGAATGTCAAACAGAAATATTAAGTTTTAGAAGTTTTAATAAAATTACATAGTTAATTGTTTTACAAGATCCTGGGTGACTATTCAGAGTAGGACAGAACACTGGCAGAGATTCAGATTACTAAGCACTGCAATAAAGAAAACGGGAAGTGTTGTTATAATGCCTGTTGCTATATAAACAACTATGGGGGATCAGTGAAATAAGGCCTGCTGCTATATAAACAGTTGTGTGTGTTTATATCTTTTGGGAGCAATTATAAAATTTTTTGCTTGCCTTTGTTTTATTGAATCTGGCTAGTTGTTCTAGCTCTGAATGCCTATGTGGGTTTACTGAAAAACCCTTAAGCTACAACATTACTGAAACATGTTGTGGTATCAATAGCTCTTTAGATAATGATAATGTACCTCCAAACTAAGCATGTAAAAATCATTTTCATTTTTCATACTTCAAAAGACTATCAGTAAGCATCAATTACAGTTTGGAAGTAAACATAACAAAAGGGTTTTTAAAACTTTTTTAAGATTCTTGGGGAAGTAGGAGCTGAAAAAAGAAAAATAACCACTGTGATTATAACAAGTCTTGAAGTTCTCAATCTTGCTTCCAGAAGGAGCAAATAGAAGACTGCTACAGTAGTGACAGCCCTCATCCAAGCAAGAGGAAGTGCTCAAATATAACAGCTATTTCAATAGATATGACTTATCTTTATATGTCTGTGTCCGTCTCCCAGAGTTACACCTGAAAAGCAGATGTTTATTTTGCAACTCATTCAAGAGTATTAAACTAAAAATAAAGCAAGTTACATCCATATCCTTGAAGATCCATGTCCTTCATTAATCCATTGAGCATACTCTTTCAAGTTCCTCAAGCCAACCCAGCGTGCCTAAAGCCTTCACTAAAACATCTTAAAAGACTCCTACCAGAATTTTGATATAGCAATAGCAAATAAAGGCACACAAACAGCAACCAAAGCAATAAGAGGAGATAAGTGCATTTTATGCTATACTGTTGGAAGAATACTTACAATCAGTTAGTTTTAAAGCATGCTTAGTCTGAACTAACCTGATTTGTTCCACATTTACAAGGGAGATGCTGATATCAATAAGAAAATTTCCAGTTGTCACAAAATCCTAGAATGGTTTGGGTTGGAAAGGACTTTTAAGCTCATCCAGTCCTAACCCTGTCACCATGGGCCTAGATACTTTCCACAAGATCAGATTGCTCCAACCTGGCCTTGAACACTTCCAGGGGTGGCGCAGCCACAGCTTCTGTGGACAACCTGTGCCAGGGCCTCATCACTCTCACAGCCAAGAATTTCTGCTTGATATCCCATCTAAACCTGCCCTCTGGCAGTGGGAAGATATTCTCCCTTGTCCTGTAATTCCAGTCCCTCTCCTGGTCTCTTGGAGCCCCTTTAGGCAGTGGAAGGGGCTCTGAGGTCCCCCTGGAGCCTTCTCTTCTCCAGCGGAACCCCCAACTCTCCTGGCTGTCTCCAGAACAAAGGGGCTCCAGCCCTTGGAGCATCTCCGTGGCCTCCACAGGACTCTCTCTAACAGGTCCATGTCCTTGTGATGTTGAAGGCCACTCACTCTCTCACTCTGACCTGTAACAGTGATAGCTAACACTGGAGATGCTACACAGTCCCTGGACCAAGACAGTCACTAGTACAGTTCAGAAATGTTCATCTCTACATTAGAGCAAATCATCCTCACAGAGCTCTGGCTGATTCAGCTCTCACAAACTGCATCAAATTGAGATGGAAACTTTTTCTCACCACTGGTTCTTCCTGCCCCAAGGACAGCCTGTCTCCTTTCCTCTCCTCTCAGCCTGGAGAATTTTAATTCACTTCCATCTGAAAGGCAGGTGAAATTCATGCATGAAATCTACATACAGGAATGGTTCAGAAGTGATCAGGGAACCTATATTCTCATCTGATAACAGACCTAATTCCCTTTTACCTTCCTTGATTTGTCCTGGAATTACATTAAGCTGCTTCTTCCTCTTGCATTCACCAGAACACAAAGTCTGATCTTTATTCAAATACAGCAGCAGCCTCAATTCTAAATGCACAGCAAATTTTTCTATTCTGCCAAACATTTACAAAGCAGTTTTCTTCTTATTCTTACAACTTCAGCAATATTTAACATTGGATTTTGGTTTCACAGCAATAGTATTTATTGGAGATAGACCTCAAGAAAATAAGGAAATAGGAGTATGTGTTTGAGTACATGTAGAACACATTGTAGAACTGAACATTTAGATAAGCCAAAAATCTGCCTTTCCTCAAGAACTCTCTCACTGCTATATATAAAACTCTTCTTGAGAGTAAACACAAGGGAGGTTCACTCTCCCTCCAGAGAGGTCTCAAACATTAACCTTCATGGTTTCAGTCTGGTGCCCAGTAAGGGGAACTATTGTCAAAGACAGGCTGGGAGAAATAGTTACTCCTGTAAGTAAAGTATTCCTGTAAAACTTAGCAGTTAGTGGGCTTGTTACAAAAACCAACATATATGGGCCCCCATGCCCATAGAGGTACACCTCATATGCCAAGACTGTTTCATAAAAGAACATTAAAAAAGGCAATTTAGAAGACAGAGCAGTTACTAGCCTCCAAAAAGCTTCCCCCACTCCCCAGTGAAGCACTCAAATAACTAAAACCATGTTTACTGCAGTCTTGCTGCATTTATAGCTTGATGACACGAAACTATAGAGCACACAACCTTTACAGATTCAGGTCAGAGCTTCTCAAAAGGCTTCAGTATCACTAATTGATGTTCACTGGAAACTGATGTTCACTGTTTATAGGAAATGGGTATACTTATTTCCTATGACTTCATTCATCCTGAGCTTTTGTATTAAAAATCATTACATCAGGCACAGAACAAGAGGTCAGACATGCAAAAGTCAAAAGGGGAAAGATAAGTAACATTCTACGCCTCCATCTTAAACATTAAATTTTCTGTGTGTTTAGCTCCCCAAATGTAATCTGCATACCTGAAGTGTGCTCTTTACCTATATATGAACCTATGACTACCAGAAGGGCAATATTCTCAGGGAATACCCAGGTATGTACAGAGAACTCTCCCACCCTGTCCTGGATGGAAATCAGAGAAAAATGTGTGGTTAGGGTTATAGTGCTACACACTCCTCCTCCACTTCTCTATTACTTTCACATTTTAATAAATCCACTCCAAAACCAGGTAATTTGCACATATGACATCAGTCCAGCTCTACCCTCTACCTTAAGATGTTACAGGAAAGGAACCCACAGAATTATTTCAGTGGGCAAAATGAACTCCATTAGTTGTTGTAAAATCTTTCAGCTATTTGCTCTTTCATGTTGTATTGGGAAAGCCCTTGTTTTAAAACAGGTGAAATTGAGCTTCTGGTCATTCATTCACCCAGGTTTGTGATCCCAGCTCTTTCAGGTAAAAAGGTTTTTTCTTCAAGAAAGCTTTACTCAAAGAGCAGGTGTTTCAGCCCATAACGCAGAGCTTAAATGGAAGAAGGATTTGGGGATTGTCTGCTCCCAGCCACATCTTGCATTTCAGCTGAACTGCTTTCCAGGTATCTATTACGTTACTGTCATTGAACAATAAGAGCCTGACTTCTAAAAAAAGATTAGATTGTGAATCAAATGGAAAGCCCTCTCATTTGAGGAGTACAGAATGAACAGTTTAACCTATGAAAGACTTGCTTCCTATCAGGATAACACCAGCATTCAGTGAACTCCACTTGGCAGTAAGACACACCAACACCGGAAATGGTTTCCCATATGATGGATCATATTTCAAACTTAAAAGCTGAGGTCAGAGAGGACAGTTCAGCACTGGTCTTCCTGAAAACATCAATCTATATGTGCTAAACTGAAGCAGAGCTTGGTTTTTTCCTAATTACACAATATTAACTCCATGAATTACACACAAGGCCAGCAAAGAGAGATGCAATAACCCCTTCAGTACTTCTAGTCTCTTGAAAAATAAAACACTATAATGTTCTGAATTTCCAAGCATTCTGGACTGACCAAAAAGTGAATGAGCTCATACATATCAGAGCCTTTTATTCCATTTGTTGGAGAACAACTTGCTCTAAACTTCAACTCCAGTGCATAAAAAACCTGAAAGGCATTTATGGATGATTAAGTAGCTGACATACCAAAAGTGTTCAAAATGGGTTTTGTGCCCTGATGCACAGAAGTATAAGACCAACCCTGACCAAGGAGGACAAAACATACATACTAAACTCTACAACAGAAGAACACAGAATGTGGGGAGAAATGGGAAAATAACAGAAGCTCAGAGGGAAAAAAAAATCTAAACCCCACAAGTCACAAATTGTCACTTGCTTGCAAATAAGAGCTCTAAGAAGAATTTTTAGGCATTAAAGCAAGTGAAGTTTTAAGACATTAGGTGCATTTTACCATAATTTCTCTTTCCCATTAAGAAATGGGCCACATGGCAGAAAGAGAGAAGGCTCTGAAGGAAGAAACAGGCTTACCAAGCAGAACCTGGAATTCCACAGATGTGAACACTTTATATTTGTATGTCCAGCTTTGCCTCCAGTGCATACACCCAACTTGTTAAGAAAAACTATACACTGCAGCTTTTTCCTACACTGATACATTGTGCCAGGGCTTGATAACAGATTTCCCACCTACCTATCTCATTCAATTTTCTAACATGGAACTTATATACACTACAAAGCAGCTCAACCTGGCAGACAACATGTGTTTATGTCAGATTAACTATAGCAGGAATCCATTTGCCTTTTGATTACTCAATTTTGGTTCTATTTTAAAAACATACTCATTATTTTAGGAAACTTTTTAGTCCAAAGAGCTAATGCACAGAGATGATGACAACTACACAGTACAAAAGCTATATAATACACAGAAAATGCCTGCAAGGCTGGTCCCACAAAATCATTTTGGAGGACTGACTCTAAGCACAGCTGGCGATGCCACCTCTCCCATTCACAGAAACCCAGAACAGTTTGGGTTGGAAAGGACTTTTAAGCTTATCCAGTCCTACCACCCCCCTCCCTCCCCCATGGGCCTAGATACCTTCCACTAGATCAGACTGCTCCAAGACCTGTCCAGCCTGGCCTCAAACGTTTCCAGGAGTGGGGCAGCCACAGCTTCTGTGGACAACCTGTGCCAGGGCCTCATCACTCTCACAGCCAAGAATTTCTGCCTGATATCCCATCCAACCATGACTTCTGGCAGTGGGAAGCCATTCTCTCTTGTCCTATAACTCCAGGCTCTTCTCCAAAGTCCCTCTTCAGCTCTTGTAGCCCCTTCAGGAAGTGGAAGGGGCTCTGAGGTCTTCCTAAAGCTGCCTCTTCTCCAGTCTGAACAACCCAAGCTCTCCCAGCCTGTCCATATATGAGAAGTGTTTCATTCCTCCAGTCACCCAACCACCCTGGTCATCCCACCACAGCTGCAGGAGCCTCCAGCACGGCCTGGGCTTAGGCTGCAGGCACTGGGATCTGTATGGGTTGAACACCCAAGATCTGCTCCTTCACAGAGCAAGTTAATATTAGTATTTGCCTACAGACAAGGACAGGCAGGCTTTCAGCTGAATGAAAGCCAGGACTTCAGTTACAGCTAATCCAGCCTCATTTCAACTTATTTTTTCTTGGCATGGGTGATAGGAAAGGAAAAAAGAAAGCCTTTCCAAAAAGTTTGCAAAAAACATATATAAATTCCCCAATTCTAAATGATCTGGCTAAGTATCAGCTCACTGTTAACCTAGGAAAGTTTCAGGAATTAAACCTCTCCTAAGAGCTTTTGGCTCTACACAGATGGAGAAGGTACTTTGTGGTGTTTCAGGTGCAGTCCCTTCCTCTTAATATTGAAATGAAAGCCTAGCACTTGACAAGACAAGGACTAGACTCTGGCTTCAACCTATGCTCTTCCAAGAACACTTTTCCGTATGTAGCTGAACAGGCCTTGGATTCAGACAGCGCATTCTTTCTGAACTGTATGTTTTATGATCTTAGTTCAGGGGCCTCATAAAAGATGTAGGGTGCAAGTCACAGTATCCTGCACTCAAAGGGCCATAACCACTGCATATACACCACTACTCACAGAATTCTTTAAAGACACTTCTGCTCCTTAGAGTTTATTGCCAAAACAAATTTCTAGGCCTAACATTTCTGCTGTTCAACTTCCCATGGAAAAGCTTTTAGTTTCTGTTATAGAGCTGATTTTCTCTCATGTTTGATAGTCTAACAGAACCAGAAACTGAACCTCTTGCTTCATTTCATGTTTAACAGCTGAGTTCCAGTTCAGCCTCTTACATATGGCACTAGTACATAAGCACTCAAATTTAATTCCATGCAGGTATTAGGAAGATGGCACTTTAACTACACCTACAATATAATAAGAATTTTAGTTTTCTTCTATGGTTCTGTGAATGTTACTTTGTGCATTAGACAAGCAACTCACCCACAAAGCAGCATTCCCAGGAAAGCAGCACTGGCTCTTCAGCTTCTCAAGCACATTATACAAAGCAGGTGAATGCCACCTGCCACCATATGGACACGGTGGCCATGGACACACAAGAGGAGGGACAGACATTAGGTACTTACCTGGATCTGTACTCTACTGGTGAGAAAAAGAACCGTGGGGGAGCTGACAAGAGAGTGATTTTTTATTTTTTTTTAATATCAAATAGCAAAGTCCATGTGTTGCTAATGACTGTCAGATGAAACCAGAACTATTCTTTGGCCAGGGCTGAGCAAGTGATGCCAATGTGAATAGGAGTACCAGTCTAACACAACACAATATTGGTCTGACAAAACAAATGAGGATGAGAAAAGAAGCCTTCCCTGTGAAACAATCCTGAGCACAGCATTCAGGCTGAACAGAAGAAAAAATACCCTTATTTCATACAGTGTAACAAATTCCACAGGTTTCACTAAACTTGGAAGTGATGCCTGGAAGGTGATGCTCTGTCTGACAGCATATGCAGAGACTGCTAACAAACACAACTATGAACTTTTTACATGGATAGGCAGGGATAGGAAAAGGGGAAGAGATTTAAACTAAAAGAGGGGAAATTTAGATTAGATACTAGAAATAAATTCTTTACTCAGAAGGTGGTGAGGCCCTGGCACAGGTTGCCCAGAGAAGCTGTGGCTGCCCCATGCCTGGAAGTGTTCAAGGCCTGGCTGGACAGGGCTTGGAGCAACCTGGTCAAGGGTTGGTGTAAGGAGCATGTTGGTCTAGGGAAGGTGTCCCTGCCCATGAACAAGATGGTCTTCAAGTTCCTTTCCAACTCAAACTGTTGTACGATTCTATGAACTGAGGTAAGACTAGACACTTTCAGTCCTTGGGCTGGCTGTAGGAAAACAGACTTGTAAAATGGTCCAAATTATTTGACATCTGGTTTTACAAGTCTACTTTTCAAGAGCCATTAATTTAGACAAGGACAGAACACCACCACTCCTGAGGCCATGTCAAATAAAGCCAGAAGGAGATAGTGACCAAGGTCACAGCAAGGAATAAAAGAGGTCTCACAACAGCCATACTGATGCCTTCTAGTTTTGTGGTAAAGGCTAAGACTTATAATAAGAAATCCAGAAGATTAAGAGGCAAATTAATTTCATGTCCTTCAGTGGCTGACTGAAATAGCAAATCATTTGACACTTAAGAGTGTAAATAACTTCACTGCCCCATGTAAGAAAATAGCTGCAGTAAACTCCCTTCTCACTGATACCTAAAGAAACCAGCTTTAGAGCTCTATTGAAATTATGTCCTTTACAAGCAATCTGGGAACTGGACAAGCAATAATGCCTGTCAAGTATCATGCAAGAGACAACTTCTTGAATACCTAAAGAAATTGGAACTTTGATAAACAAGATGGACATGCTCTCCTCAATGGCTACACATCATAAATGCATGCATTAGACATAATGACCAATACTGTACAGAAATCATTTAATACAGAATCACAGAATTGTTTGGGTTGGAAGGGACCTTCAAGCTCATCTCATTCCAAGCCCCTACCATGGGCAGGGACACCTTCCACTAGACCAGGCTGCTCCAAGCCCCATCCAACCTGGCCTGGGCCACCTCCAGGAATTGGGCAGCCACAGCATCTCCGAGAAACCTGTGCCAGGGCCTCACCACCCTCAACTTTCTGGGTATACAATTTTGGGCAAGTTATTCCCCCACAGTAACACTGTGTGTGCTCACTAGGGACTCACTCACCTCAGGGAGGATGGTCACTAAATTAAGATCAACTCACCATATGTAATGAAGAACCTACACTGAAGTCAGGCCAAAGCCATTAAGGCTCTGGGAACAAAGGAAAGAGACAGCAAAGCAGCCAGTAAAGCTTCAATAAAGATGCTTTCTTTTTATAGACCTGAGACTCAAAACTCAAAGCCACTAGACTTTCAATAACCCCCACTTCAAAGTTTAAAAAAATTATAAAATTATTGAGATGAAAAAAACTAGAGCAGGAAGTCCACTGCTCAAGCACTTTTGAGAGCTCAGTTTCACAAGGTCCATGTCTCTGCCCCAGCAGAACTGGGTGCCACCCACATTGTATATTCAGAACAAAGAGAACAATGAGAGATGCCATTTTGACCCTGTTCTGTGTCCACTTATCACCCACAAAAAACTTCACCAAACTTCAGGGATTTCCTAATATTCATCCACCATAACAAGAGGTTTTCATGGTGTAATCTCAATTACTCCACTGTGAATATCAGGATGAGAGTTCACTTCTTTCTCCTACTAAAGCCTCAGCTTCCTCAGATACTCCATACACATCCCTAACTTAGGAACTACAGAGTTTATGGGGCTAGTACTTGCTGAATGGTCTTCCAGTGTCTAATGCTTTGGAGAGCTGTGCAATTCACTCCCATTTTTAGCAACTCTATTGCACTTCACCTTTGACAATGATAGTGAATTTTTTGGTAGGTATTATTAGACATAAGTGACTAATTTATCTTTGAAAAAAACCCTGCATTTCTATGCTAGTGAGTGTCAGACAGTTAAAATCTTAAATGGAAATTCACAACCTTAGATAATGTTATCCAACTCAAAAAGCTCCTCTGTGAACTTAGTGAGGGATGCAATTTTACAAACAGAAAATATGTGTATTGAAACAATTCGTGCTCACATACAGATGGAAGTTATTATGAACTCTCAGAATTAACACACATTGTTTCAACTTTGGAATGTAACAGCAAAGCAAGTTTCTCCAAAAAAAACTCTACCAAGCCAGCACTAGGCTGCTTCTAATTCCAGCTGAATTCTCCTGAGTGCAAGATGTGGTTTCCAGTGTTATTATCCTGCTGTTTTACAAAACAGTACCCCTTTATCTCTAGAAGAGTTTTTATGTCAGTAATTTTATATCAATCCCATCTCACTTCTGCCACACTCACATTTCTCCTTGCTGCCAGAATTCTAGGTAATTGTAAAAGGAAAAAAAAAGTCTGTGAAATCAGGGAAGCTTATACAAATAATTTCAAAATATCTCTTTAAGTTGATTGAATTTTTCTGGGCTCTTTGTTTGTCACACTGTTCAAAACTTGCATGAATGATTCAAGTGAGGTGACAGAGACCCAGCCTCCTTTTTTCATGCTCCAGTGAAGTCACCACTATTCTTCCCAGAGCATAGAGGGAATTAAGCAGCTGATTTACATTTATTCCTGACAAAGAGGACTGGTTCTCTGAATCAAGGTAAACACCTTTGGGTGATGGTCTGGAGATAAGAGAGGCAGCTGCTCATTCTCTGTCCAAACTTAATTTTTCACACGTTCACAAGAGCTAAGCATACCTGGACACTTCTCTGAAAGCAGCCATAAGGTCTGCTAAAAGCTATGTAAATTCAACAGTTTCAGCATCCCAAGAAACATACAAGAACTCAGACAATCTTGGGTTTTTAGGTCAAGTCAGCCCCAGAGCACAGAGGTTTTATGATGCATTTCTGCACATTACCTATCTGCTCTCCTTTCACAGTGGAATTTCCCCTTGGCAGAACTATATAAAGCAGCAATATATGACCAAGGACATCAAAACAAAGGTGTCTACAACAGTTTATGTGGACATCATAACACCTTCCTGATTAAATAAGCAGAAATACCCCCAAAAATTCCAATTTACTTTTATTATGTTTTTATAACCAACAGCATACAATCTCAAGCACTAACATGTGAACCACTAGTGTTCTACTAACCACTTTGAAGTTTGGCCACTGACTAGCTTGCACCAGCACCAATGACCTTAAGTAGAACTGGAAACTCTTTTTATACCAATACATACTTAAAGCCTGCATTTACTTTTATAAGTTCAAATATATGCCAGTGATTTCAGAAACCAACTGCAAGGAATTGGAAGGCAACATGGGTGAGTGATCATGTGTTCAACCACTCAGAGTCCTTCAGAAACAGGACAAGAAAATCAGAATGAGGTTTCAGTAGGTCCAAGAGTGGTAACAACTTAGAGGTGAAAGTCAAGGAGATAAACAGGAAAACAAGTGAAATGGTGACAGTTTCTATAAAAAAATACTATAGGCACAAGTGTCAAGTAACCCAAACTACACAAACAGGAAAGACAACCACCCTGGCCTCAATGAAGAATTCATCATTTTGATGAAAAAATGACAGAGCTTCTTGCTTGCATCACATAACTGAATGGCAAATTCCAGAGTAAGGTAAAGACAAAGAAGGGCTGAAAGGCGAAGCAAGAAGCATCACACTCACAAGTTACAGAATGAACTAGTAAGCAGAGATTAAGGAAAGCATTGTTTTGATAGTAATGAAGAGAGAGATCTCTCAAAGCATTTGAGGGAAAGGCTAATCCCTTTTTCTCACTAATCTTCCCTCTGGAGGTCAAGTGTGAACAGCTGGCTGCCATTACCAACACCACCAACAAGGAGGTGTAGTCTAAGATACATTAACAGCCTGGCTAAGCCAATTTGCAAGATTAGTAGGACTCGATTAACTTTGTCTTAAGACATTTTAGCCTTTAAAAAATTTCTGAGGTTATTGTCCAAAATACACTAAGCATGGGCAAGTCTGGAAAATGGTAAATGCAATCCAAGCTTAAAAAACAAACAACACAGAAAGACTCAGAAGCTTTAGTTCAATTTGGGATAAGGAATGGCAAAAAATGATGGAAGAGGAAACTGGAAAAACAAACAAGACTAGTAGACACTATACATAAAAAGGTCAGATTTTTCAAGAATAAAACTGTAAGACTAATGTAATTTCAAACAGGTTAGAAACAGAAATGTCATATTTCTCTTGGAATTTAAATCTCTTGGCATTTTCTGCTATAACATGCTCAACAAGCATGCTGGGGAAATGGATATTGATGAAGTACAAGTGAATACAGAAAAAGTACTCTTTGGGTGTAATAAAGAATGGTTCATGACTACAACTGAAGTGCTGGCAAAATGGGACTCCACCTGGAATAACAGAACCCCAGTTCTATCCAATATTTTAATTAGGTAATCTGGATAGGGCATAGGCTCAGATGCAGCCAGCATAAAGCTGAGACTGAGTTCTCAGCTTTTTTTTTTTTCTGCCACCAAAGCATAAACATGATTAAGAACAAGAAAGTTCTTCTTTAAGAATACATTCAAGGTACAGCATAAAAAATGTGAATAAAACAAATCACCTGCTGTGACAGCTGCAGCTGGTCTGAAACTGCACAGGTAAATTTGGCCATAACAGACCCCAACTTGACCAACCTAGTTTGTTAAGGAGTAGAAGTAAGCAAGCGCCCAGGAAGACATTGTTGGATTTGAACTCAAACAGGGGAGCCCAGCCAATCCCATTCAATCCTGAATGCAGACAGCTAGCTGGCCAGTGAGCTGGGTGGTGTTGAGAACACTCAGGTGTTCAAGCATGGGAAATTTGAGCCCCCTATAAAAGGGGCTGTCCATCAATAAACGTTGGCTGTTGTCACTTGAACTCGGTGAGTGTGCCTGTCTCCGGAACTGCAACAAATGTAACAACCTGCACAAATTCAGAATGGACTGCTGTGTTGCTGTGCAGAAGACACCTGGGGCTGTTGGTTGCACAGAATCTAAGATTTACTCTGCAAGGTTTTTAAGAGTACAAACCTATTAGAACCCAATGAACTGGAAATAAAAGGACAAGATTTGGGAAGCATTTCTCCCATCCTACTCAATGTTTTGAAAGCAACAGTTGCTCACTGTATCCAGCTTTGGGCATTGCATTTCAAGACAAATGTGGATTCAGATGGAGAATCTGAGACATGAGAGTGTTGAAAAGTGTTTTTTCAATGCATAAAAGTCTGCAAAATGGAAGAGACTTAAATGGATCAGATTATTATAATATATAAACAAAGGCAAGACAGGTTTGGACTCAATGTCAGAAATTAGCTGTCTTTAGCGACCAAGACAGTCAAGCACTGGAACTAAGCAGTACTTCTATCACAGGTTTTTCTTCACACAACATCACCAGGGAGAGCATAAAAGCAGCTGACCCCGTCCTAGGACTACATACCAACTGAAACAGCCAGGCCTCTTTAAGACCAGCTTTCTGAACATTCTCTAAATTCCATACCAAATGTGTTAGCTGCCATCTCAAATACAATTATTCAAAGTCTCTTGCATTTTTCAGAGTAAATAATGTTTTTTAAAATACATTAAAAACAAGGAAGTAAGGTTGATTAGACAACTTTTTAAATAGAAGTCACACATTTGCAATACTTCATATTTTACATGTATTGTGTTTTCTTATAAGGGCAGAATACTAGTTGAAGTAATAATACAGCAAAATTAAAGACACATGAGCAAGAATTACATTAATAGATCTTCAAGTACAACAGAATAAAAAAATATGAGAATATCTACAGTTTTCAAAACAGTGTGAAGTCTATAGACTCATAGAATGTACCATTTGAAAAGGAAAAGATTCATGATTATCTGGTAAGTCCATCTCTAAGCACCACAGAAGAAAATCTCAAACACAAAGCTGAAGATAAGTGAAAATTATGTTTTCAAGGATATTTTTCTTAGTTCACAGGTTTTCACCACAGAGAGCAGCATAACAGGACAACACATGCACATTCACGTCATACTGACACCAAGCAGAGAATACATATAAATAATAAAAGTCATCTCAAGTGTACTAACCTGTGCTATATTTTTGTTGAGAAGATAAACTCCATATTCAAATTGAAGCTTCTCCCCTCCTTTTGCATACAAAGGAAATCTGATGGGAAAAAAAAGGGGGGAAGTATTTAAGGTGAAATTATTCAGATGGTTATGTAAACTTCAAAAAGCCCAGATTCCTTTTCTGAGAAAATAAAAATTTAAAAAGCTTCCTTTGCTGACTTCTCCCAGAAACCCCTCCAGAGGATGTATTTAGGAACCCCCTGCAACTCCAGTCAATCAGCATTTAACAACTGATGCCAAAACTCAGCTACGGAATTCCATTTTTTAAAGTACTTGAGGTTTTTAAAAGACACTTTATGATTATCCCAAGGCTGCAACATCCCTCTCACCAATCAAAGTGTAATTTCAGAAGCACACAGCACAATTCCAGATCCCATGTTATCCCTCTGCATTCACTCAGTCACACTCGGTTAGCTCATTTCCAAACAGAAAGAATATTTTAAAAAGTTGTTCTCTTTTGATCGTTATCCTGTGATTGACAGAGCACAAAGCCCTTTACACAGAGAAGAAATCTGCAGGCTCACTTACCAGAACAACATTCAGAATAGAAGTGATTCCTTTCAACAAACTTCACACATGCACCAAAGGCTTGAGTCACAGCACCATAGGTCACTATAGCCCTTGCAAACATTTTATTACTGATCTTTATTTTTCCTATGTAATAAATATTGCTCACCATTTTAAATGTAAATTTGATATACCCAAATGTATCAAATAGTTTGTAAGAACATAGCATGGCACTGCTGTGTGACACAAGAGAACTAAAACATTAGTCCCTTAAATATTGAAACTCTTTGACAGTTTCTGCATTAAATAATATAGTTTTATATGTCTGCTTAAAGAATCTCTGCTTAAGTGAAGCAGTTCTCAAACAGCTTTAACAGCTGTACACTGCACTTCTAAGGATTGTCTTTTGACTTCTCCTCGGCACCAGAGATTATGAGGTCATCATGGTCAATTCAGCAATCTTAGTACAAACTAAAATTTATTTTTATGGGAACTACAGCATGAATCAAGTTTTTGCCTTTTCATTAACCATGTCCTGCAGCTCCTAATCAAAATGCTGAATGAAGTATCCACATAAGCCCCACTCTACAGCAGAAACTAAGGTCTCTCTCAAATATAAGATAACAAATAGAGGAGATCAATATCTACTAGAAACAACATACATTCTGGAGAGGTGACTAGGCAAAGTGAATTTTATCATCCATCAGCTCCACAGTAGAGTACATATGTAATTTTAAGAATTATACAGTGTCATTAAAAGGTAGAGGTTAACAAGTCACAATCACAGCAGATCACACTGTCAGCTTCAGGTTTTCTGCGTCTTTCAAACTTGCTAGGTCTCTTTAAGCCGAGGAACATTAAAGTCTCTGTGAATACTAGATATCTAGCTAACCTTGCTTAATAGATCTATAAATTGAACTAGTTCCCCATGCAAGAAAATGAAACTTTCCCAAATGCTACAAAAATTCTGCAATACCTTATTCTAAGTGCAAAATACAAAGCAAGAGGAATTCATTTCACTATCTCCAATTACACTACCCAAACAGAGCAAGGGTTAGATTTAAAGAATAACTTTACAATTAATAGTCTAAAACGAACCGATTTTTTTATAATAAAAACACCGTTAGGAACACAAACCATGTTTCCCTAGAAAGCAGCATTTCATGAAGTCACTGGTAGCAGGAACCATGCATTCTATTATTAGACACAGAGCTCTTTGATCCATACAGTATAGAAAGAGGGTAAAAACTGGTTTATGGTGCTCACTGACATCTCCCACACACAGATTCTTTTAAAAGGGAAAATCAGGCTTTTCTGCTTATCACATTGATCCTGCTTCTTTGCCAATATTCAGATTTCTATCCTCTAAGTTACACTAATTAATCTTGAAAGGCTTTAAACCACATACATCCTCAGGTCAGCTTTCACAACATAATCACTTAAATTAAAGTCTTGAAAATTGCCAGGGGATGTCTCTGCATATACACATTTATGACTCAAGAGAAAAATATTACTAGGTTTTATGCCTCTCTCTTTGTGTTCTATCTTGCTTGCCCATTAAGCCTGATCACAAGCAATAAACTCAAGGAACCCAAATATTTTATACAGTGCTTCAGTGAGCATAACTGAATCCAACTTGAACTGCTGCCTCCCTCTGTGAAATTCTTCTTGCCCACTCCACAGAAAAGCATTGACTGTAAGATTAATCCCTCCTTAAGGCACGCTGCAAAAACCTGAGTCTGCTGTGTAAGGATTTAGTTATACTAAACACTTTTGAAAAACACTATTTTAGTGTTTTTATAATCACAAAATGCATAGTAAAATTCAAAATGGCATCCGCCTACCTATTCTACTCCAAAGTGCATCTTCCTTCTTTCCACTCTTGCTGATATATTTGGGGAAAAAACCACTAAGCTCCTTTAAAGCAAAACACAGATACTTATTCTGAGATTAAAAAATTTGAACGAGTGTCATATGTTTAGTGGAAAGAATCAAAAAACACAAGCTACAGGAACCCTTTCTATAATCAACAGAAAAGATTATCTGAGAGAAGTTATGAAGTGTTGGAAATTTGTTCTCAGTCCAGGACAAAGCTCAGAAGTTGAGCTCTGGTCCTCCTCAGAGTAGTACCTAGACACTCTAGGAAACCATGCATCTGTCATGCGAACAGTCAGGAATTATGAACAAAACAGCTTCAGCTCAGTGAGAGTCAACATGTCAAAATATGTTGTCATTTACATACAGCTAGGGAATATGACATTTCAATAGCATGTAGACTTCTTAAAATACAGTGCTAACACACCCTGAGTTTACAGAAGATGATCTATTTCTGCATATAAAGAGACAGGCAATGCAGCAATAGCAGTTTTAATAGTGATTTGTAAAGAAGATCCTGATTTAGAGAAGATTAACCTGATGCAAGAAAAACTCCACCATGTTTAGTAACTTGTAACAGGTTTACCCCATTTGGAGCTGTTTCTGTATCTGGTATTCCCACTGCCTTCAAGACATGTCAGCAAAGGTAGGAGCCTGTACTGGGGAAAAGCAACAACAACTAGGAGCGATTAAGGGAACAATCAGCCAGCAGGCATGCATAAAGGCGACTTTAGGATCTAAGAGAATTGCGCCAAAGATGCTGAAATTAAACAAGCCCTACTGTGAATTCAGAAGGTGGAGAACTCTGGATCAGACTGATCCAAACTGCACACTGGACTGATTTGAACCACATGGTCAATATGTGCCTTAAAGGTCTAAGGTAACATAAAGAAAATTCTTAATCTTAAAAGCTTACATTTGTTTTGGAAGACTCATTTTTTGATATGATTTATTTTATTCATTATGTATTATTTTATTTTTAATTATTATTTATTTTCTTTATTAAAATAAATAAGTAAATAAATAAAAATATCAGTAAAATATAAATAAAAATATTAGTAAAAAACCTAAGTTTTTACTAATGTTTTTTGAGTCATGTTCTGTTTTTAGGGCTCACTGGGATACAAATCAGACGACCAGTGTTACCCAGCTGCATCATAACACATATCTACAATTAACCACAAAACATGTGCAGAACATTTTTAGGCACATAGCTCATATCCCCTTCCATGGCACATCACTTTGGACAAAACCTGTGTTTTTCTATGGTGATGCCACAAAGACTGAATAGTTTCTCCCCTGGTGAACCAACACTATTATGTTCAAGACCCAAGCATTCCCAGTCCTACAGAAGAAGTGGTTTTGATTGTCATTTCCCACAGATGACAAAAAAAATTTAAATAAAATAAACCCAAAATAATAGAAGCAGATAAAAGACACTTTTAATCATCTCTGAATAACTTCATTTTAGCGGAGCTTAAAATAGAGATGACAATTCATACGCCCTAACCTTACCTCTCACATCCTCACCCACTTGACCTCTCTCCCATCTCTCCTGCTTGGAGGGTTCCCAAGGACAAGCCCTTCCTCTCTACCAGCAATCTTAATTTCAGCAAGTCATTATCCACTGCTTTATTTCAATCCATTCCCTATTAATTCCTGCCACACTTCCTAAGCAGACATCAGCTACTGGATAAAGAACTCTTCAGCTTAAAACTTGTTTTTCTATCAAAATCACCTAATATTCAAATATTTAAACCTACAGAGGATCTGCTGATATGCAATGAGTAAGGAAACAAGTGTGAGCAGGTCAAGGCTCAATAGAGTTGTGAAAAAGAAAAAGCAAGGCAGAGGTTACGTGCTTGGTTTACAGTTACCCTGATGGTTCAACGTCAAGTCAGAGTTTTAAATGAAAAACAGGGCTGAAAGTCTACCTGTAATCCACACTGAAACTACAAAACCAGCATATTACCATCAACAACAGAATTAAGTTTTGAGTTCAAGGACCTCACAACACTCTACAAATGCTAAGTTTTTAAACAGTTAGTTTGAATATTTGCATTAAAAAATATCATGCTGATAGGTATCAAGTTTAAATGTACCCAACTACACCATCAACAGGACTCTCAGGGAGCTGTTACTTTGCTTAGTCTAATTAGACTTTATTCTACCATGGTATTTAATCAAGTAGAATGCTCTGTAGGCATAAAAAACACATGTAATTCTTTAAGAAACTTGAAAGCAAAGTAAATCACATCAAGGTTACAAAGACTAGACAGGATACTAAATCATCCACTCTGGTTTAAAAGTCTTTCTATGAAAAAAGATGAACCCAGTATATGTGTTTCCAGTCAATATGAAAAACCAGTGGTGGCTGTCAGCATTTCCACTCCAGTTGACTCATGCACATGCAAACAGCTGAACAGAAATCTCAGTGTCAAACCAAGGCAAATTCCAATTTTCAGTTCAACAAGGATTCCTGAGTATGTCTAAACACATTCATGGTCTGGTGGCAGTACAGGAGCAGCAGACAAATTTCAGATGAACACTTTTGCCGGTTGTGCTTGTCTAGGGGCCTAAAGGCATTTCTGCTAGAAGTCAGCTCTGTAATTCTACAGGATTCCTGCAGGAATATGATCCAGAGGCTGCAGCCCACCCCATGAGGGCACAAGCCACTGCTCTGTGTTTCTGTTCATCCAGACACAAGGAGATCATCCTGTAATCATAAAGCTACAGGCATGAAGAAGCCTAATGTATCACCTCTAAGGCAAGTTCAAACCACCCTGTACACTCAGCTATCATAACAGTTTCTTCTAAAACATCATCCTTCCTAGGGTAGGAAGGCTGTTTAAGTCACCTTCCATTGTTAATTTAAGTCTTTTCCGTGATTTAAGATGTAATGAAGACTGTGCTCACATGCTGCTGAAAGTAAAACCAAGAAATTTCAGGTGCAGACAGAGAAAAAACCTCTTGGCAAGGATTTTTCATTTTCATATTTAGAGTTTGAGGTGTGATGCCTGCAGTTCATATCCATAATCTATTCTGGTGGGTTTTTTTTTCCTTATGAGGAGTATTATTGAGTTCTTAACAAAAGAAAGAGTTGCAACCCTTCTCTTACTGACTTTTAAAACCCCTGGCTTTGGTAGGAGGATAGGCAACAATTTGCTAACATAATGGCAACAATTTGCTAATATAATGTCTTCAATCAAAACTGCTCACTAATACTGATGTATTTAAAAACCAGAAAACTGACTACAGAAAAAGAGATCTTTTAAAGCTACCCACAGATATTACTCTGAAAAATCAGAGGCCTGTTTCAAAGCTACAACAATGATTAGACTACTTGTGGTGTTTTAAGCATTACACCACTCTTACAACTCAAATAAATTGTGCTAAGTGTTCTACTCTAATCACTAAAAACTCTTCATTGTCCCTCAACAAGTTCTCATCAGCCATCAAGATCTCATTTAATTTCATATCTTTAGCTCATCTTCAGCTGTTTTAAATAGTCACTTTGGTGCTTGATGAACACTAAAGTAAATCACTACAGGATTCCTGGCTCAGGCAGACGGTAAATGTTAGGAAAAGTTGAAAGAATCCTTATTCCATACATTTATTTCAGACCTCAAGCATCTCTTATGAATTCAAGTCCAAATAAATTTACTGTTGTGCTCTGTGATTTATGAATTCTGCATCCAGAAATATCACATATGTACCAATATACTGATGGCCCACTTTTATTGTCTATAACCACCTGCCTTTAACAGAAACTATTTTTAAAGCTTATGAAATTGCTTCATTTTTAACTGCTTTCACCTGCTTCTACTTTGGTAATACACCATATGTTTTAGATCTTTTACTCTCTCTTCAGTTCATACCTCTGCCATATCCCAAATTATATTAAAGTCTCAAAGTTTAATCTGTACTTCAGAAAGCTCTTAAGGGAAGAAGTTAGCAAAATAATGGTTTTTACACATCACATCCAACTGTCTTGCACAGGCCGAAGTCTGGCACAATTTAAATATCATATTACATCTCATTTGGCAAATCCAAGTAAAATTCCAAATCTAGTTTGGAATTATGTTACATAGCCTTAACTTTCCAAGTGATTCAAAACTTTAAGGACCAGTAATATCTGCAGCTTTATAAGCTACATTAGGACACTTATGTTTTAAGAACACTTAATTATCACAAAATGGTTTGTGTTGGAAGAGACCTGAAAACCCATCTTGTTCCAACCTCCTACCATGGGCAGGGACACCTCCCACTAGACCAGGTTTCTCCAAGCCCTGTCCTACCTGCCCCTGCACATTTCCAGGGATGGGGTAGCCACTGCTTCTCTGGGCAACCTCTTCCAGGGCCTCCCCACCCTCACAGGGAAGAATTTCTTCCCAATATTCCATCTAACCCTGCCATCTGGCAGTGGGAAGCCATCCTCCCTTGTCCCATCACTCAAGGCCTCTGCCTAAAATGCCTCTGTAGCTCTCTTGGAGCCCCTTTATGCGCTGGAAAAAGCTCTCAGGTCTCCTTGGAGCCTTCAGTTTTTGAGGCTGCCTCCAGAGCAGATGGGCTCCAGCCCCTGGAGCACCTCTGTGGCCTCCTCTGGATTCATTCCAGCAGCTCTACATCCTTCTGATGTTGGACCCCAGAGCTGGAGGCAGCTCTGCAGGTGGGGGGGTCTCACCAGAGCAGGACAGAGAAGCAGAATTTCCCCCTTCACTGCTGCCCATGCCATGGGATCAGCTCAGCACACGGGCACTTCTGGGTGCCAGCACACATGGCCAGGGTATGTCCAGCTTCTCATCCAGCCATTTTCCCAAGCTGTCCTCCTCAGAGCTGCTCTCAATCCATTCTCTACCCAGCCTGAACTTGCGCCTGGGATTGCTACGATCCCAGTGCAGCACCTTGCACTCGGCCTGGTTGAACTTCACAAGGCTGGCACAGGCCCAACTCATCAGCCTGTCCAGGTCCCTCTGCCATCCCTTCCCTCTAGCACCACACAGCTTGGTGCCATTGGCAAACTCCATCTCACTGTCCATGTCATTAGCTTAGAAGATAAAGAGTGCTGGTCACAATTCCAAATCACGAGAACACCAATCATCACTACTGTCCATTCTGACATCAAGACATTACCCAGTAGTTAAGTGCAGACTGGAATCTTAATCCAGAGATTAAATGAAGCTGACACCACTGCACTTTCACGTGACTGTATTTACACTATCTTTGATACTTCCTGCCCAACTGTGTCAAATTTATCAGAGAATGAACATAACCTGGCTTTTTCTTTCACTTCTCATTTTCAAGGACAGTAAGCAGAATGAGTGCAGAGGTGGCTGCAGCACAGACTTGGCAGAATGCAGCTGAAACCCAGTTATTCATTACCAGACAGATAAAGAACTGATGTCATTTCTGTGACTGTAAGTCACTCGTGTCATAGCAGAGCATCTACTAAATCTGGGGGAACAACTGTGTCTCACATCACGCTACTAAAAATGGGTCAGTTAAGAAAAAAATGAGTTTTAAGCTTTAGACCATGGATAGGACACTCTACATGAGGATAGGACTAAATAGCACAATTCAGGTAAGATAACGGCATGAGAAAGCCACAAATTCTTGTTTGATATGTCTGAAGTATGAGGAATGTAGAAGAAAAGGTTTAAATATTTACTGAAGTTTGAGTTATTTCAGCTTCGCCCCCTTTTGGGGTCTGCAAGGGGGGCAGGCAGGGGAGGAAAGAACTAGTGTTTTCCCTCCAACCTAACCACACCTTGTTTGCTCACTGTAATGGAATGTCCTATTCAGAGGAGGAAGCTTGTGTGATTTAAAAGTCCTGGGGCTTCTCTGAACCAGAAGAAATTAAACCCTGAAAGCCTTTTAAGTCAGAAGGACCACCACTGTCCAGACAGCTCACTTGAAATCACAATTTCTCAAGACACTTCAAATCAAATACCAGGACAAATAAACTGCTCAAGAGCCACAAGCACCAGAATATCCAGCATTCCTACCATCTTAGCACTCCACCTAAAGATCAAGGCACAAGAAGCTTTGGCTGCACACCTTTAAAACCGCTCTCCTTCTCAGATAAGCCGCACCACAACTCTACCAGCTTCAGAGCAGAGACTGCACAGATTTCCTGCAGAAGATCCAAAATTAAATGAAAAGACAGAAGAAAGGATTACAAGCATGTATTTTGCTTGTAATTACAGATTAAGACATAAATATGTGTTACAAATCTCAAGCAAATTCAGACTGGATTACTACATGGATTTGAGTTCCTACTTAACAGAAAAAGCTACACTTGTAAAACAAATTTGATGACAAAAATACAGACTGCCATGAGGAAAAATCATATCCCCATTCAAGCTTTATACAATAAATAAAGAATTAGTTTATTGGGGAAATAAAACATTAGTTTAACTTTATGAAATGTATTTTCAAAATGCATTTCTGAACTGTTCAGATGATGATAATCAAAAGCAGAAGCATCTTTCTGTGCTAAGTGTAACCGCTGTGACCTTGCTCTTGGGGAATGCACAATAGCTTCAGTATGTGCAGACTGTGGAAAGAAAATAAAAGTGAAGATCCAAGTTATGGAAGTCAGGCAGCTCCTGACAAGACAGTCACCACTTTGTACAAGAGGGTATCATTCTATCGCTTCAGCAAATGCAAATGATTTCAAACACCTCAAAATCACAGCAAAGAATCTATGGAGCCAGTGACACTGATGGCTTTTTGTTAACTGGGCATTTCCGTGACATATTTCAGCTTGGATTCAAGGCTTGCACCATACAAGCCATGATGAATTTCACAATACATGGACCATCTGTAAGGAGAGAGCAGACAACCTTGCTATCAGAACTTTAAATCTCACTACCACTGAAGAATCATTTTTAACTAGAAGACACTCTATACAGGTCAAGTCCCTGCTTATTTTAAAAAATGAAGTAATGTTTTGGAAAAAAAAAAATCTCAACAGGAGTATAGTGTTCCAATGGGAGTAAATTAAGACTAGTATGTCTTCACAGAAACATTTCTCAGCTGGTCTCACATGTCAGGGGTCAGTGGTCTCATATACTGCAGTAAACAAAATCTGCTTTCTCGGACTAGCCAGGAGCATGTTGAAACTTCTAGTTCCCAGAAACAGTGTTAACATTATCTAAATTCATTAAACACCTGATCTAATTCTTTATCTATACACAGCAATATCAGCTGACTCAATGAAGGCAAAAGTATTGTTTTGCTAATCAAGAATCAAATAAGCCAGGATTCTAGGTAAATATCCTCAAGAATTGTAGAATGTAAAAATACAGTTCAAGATAAGTTCATGGCAAAAAGCATTCTTTGAGCAATACAGTTGAACCCTTAACACACACTCAATCTGCCCCAAAGAATCAACTTTTCTTTGATAGCTATTAGATTTCTCAAGCAACCATCTCCTTCCATCTAAGTTTGCCAAGATTTCTTCCCAAAGCTGCCATTTCATTACCTCAGCTGAAGTACCACATATGATTAAAGACGTGTCAATTGAGTTGGAAAATCTTAACGTCAGTGAAAAGTTATTCTTCACATGCTTGTGTTCTGATTTTTCAGACTGCTTTGTTTGCAAGTGACTTATCTGTTACCAGGCACAAAGCAATAACAACTTCAGTGGTGTTGTACTAAGTCTACTGCAGCTGAAATCCTTATTTTCCCATTCTTCTGAACTGGAGTAAGGCCACAATAAGGAGGATCACTTACAGATTATGCTCATTCAACAAGTGGATTGCAAATGCTCCAAAATTATCTATAGGCCAGTTCAGCAACACTTATGTCCACTTACTTGCAAGTCCAGCTAACCACACTTCAAAGAAATTAAAGATAATACATCAAGAAAGATAATTTGGAAGCATTTTTGGAGCAGAACTGGCAAGGAATCACATATGTTTGCTTTATTCATATTTTATCCTGAAAATAAAATTTTTACATCAGAACTTCTGCTGTCAGTAACTCACTTTCCATGATTTAACACTGTGTGCACCACACACAACATACCAGTTTTTCTGAGCAGTGCAAATGAGTAGATCTAAAATACAACACCAATACACCAAAATAATTGCTTGACTATGTGCAGATTCAAAATATGTCCTGCCTGATTTACTTAATCTTCTCTGAAATTTGGTTTCATAAACTAATGAAAAGCACCCCAAACTGGATTAATCCAGTCTGCTGGGGTTTGAGTTCAAGATTCACTCAACAATCTGTGGAGATACATCAACATTCTCCACATGCAAAGGTGCTGCAGACCTTGCACATCAACTAAGATAAACTTACTCAATGCTTTGCATCCTTAAGGAGTCCAGAACCACTCTGAAGCCCCAAGAAGGGCACCTCTGATTCATGCTTTATGCACTCTCCAGTTGCAACAAGTCGGCACCATCCCAGTGGAGGGTGACCTGTTTTTTTTTATTTATACATTCGCCCTTCCCACAAGGGCTACAGCAATGAATTCAAACTGGCCTTCAAAGTATCAGCACCTAGAGAAATCAAACATCAAGACAAAAACTGACTAATCACTGCAATCTTCTGGCTTGCTTGAGGTTTTCAATAATGATCAAGGTGAGCTGCATAAAAAGACAAATTTGAGGTGTAACTCCAACTCAGAAAAATAGTTTCCAGGAAATTACTTCAGGAACAAACCTATCCCTTCTAGCTATATTATTATTTTGCTGTATTTTGATCCTGTTTTCTATGAGGGCCCAGTATTACAATAGACAGATGTTTCCTACTTTAATGACAACAAAAGGAATTTAGACAGGACAAGTAACCCATGGTAGCATCCTTAATTTCACTTCCCCTTACACCATTTCATACATCTTTTGGTACCTGAGGTACATCAAAGTCATAAAGCAACTGCAAAGATGTCAGATGCCTCAAGGTACATGCCCAAGACTTGCATGGTAGTTGTTTGAATCCTTTGACCTTTGCTGTCTGTGTTTGTCACGCACAGTGAAAGGAAAAAAAGTCTTTCTGTAAATTACAAAATACCAAAGAAACCTTTACAGTTGTTTACTGTATCTCAGATCAACTAATGCCAAATATTCCTGCAAAAATACACCAGACTAGATCATGTTTCTTCCATTACACTCTGGGTCCTGTTTATTTATCTTTAAATTTTATATATATTTTTCGCCTTTATAACAATGGTTACCAACAAGTTCAATATTTAAACATACGACAAAAAAAAAAAAAAGCCCTTTCTGGAGATCAGACAACTCTGCAATATCTTTAAATGCTCCAGCAGCTATGCTTGCAAATGACAATGTTCTTGCTACCTTTTAAATGTAAAACCTTTTTACACATTGATGCCATTTTCTACCTCTTCATTTTTCCCCCAACCTGAAGTATGACATTGAAGCGGCAACTTTCTTCCTACTGCTCCTACTAGTCCTCCCTTAACACATTTTGTTGGGAAGAAGGTGTAGCATCCATCAGATTGTGTGTACTATTTGATTTCTCTGTACTATTACTACAGAGAAATAATGTTAGTAAAACTATTTCTTGAAATAATTTCCAGTTCCAAGTTACCTAGCAGGGAAGTAAGAGCTCTTGAAAATCTTTAAGAGACACAGTAGGAGTGATAGCTCAAAAATTCAACATAAATAATTCATCTGAATGTGCATTTCACTTGTCCAGATATACAAAGCAAACCAGAAAGGTGATTAAACTTAAAGAACAGTATTTTTCCTCTTAGAGGAATGTATATATTTTCAAGCTGTTTATACTCAAAAATACTGTAACATGAGCAGCAACACCAGCACAGGGAATGTCACAATCTATGTCTCACTCCAGCCACAACAATCCTTATTTTGCCCTAAGATGGGAGTCATTCTTTATTAAAAATCTGGGAGCAGACTAACAGAAGCATTAAATACAGGGCTTGAGAAACACAGTCTCAGAACATATCAGAAATAGTTTCATCTTAGCATTCTCACTCTGTTGTTGAGCATGTGATGAAGTGTTAGGTTTCAGTTCCATCAGAACACTGCCAAGGAATTTATGTGATTTATTCTGCAAGCAAACTTGTTCATCATTGGAGACAGGAACATGCTGCTGTCTAAGTAGCTTTAATTTGGGAGTTACCTATCCATAGAATCTCAGAATCATTAAAGTTCTTAGGATTTTAAGAACATCCCTAATCCAAGCACTCACCCAGCACTGCCAAGGCTAACACTAACCCATGTTTCAAGTGCCACATCCACATGGTTTTTAAATCCCTCCAGAGATGTTGACTCCACCACTGTACCAGACTGGACCAGGGCTGGGCAACATTTTCAGGGTAGAAATGTTTCCGAATATCCAACCTAAAACTTCTCTGGCACAATTTGAGGCTACTTCCTCTCATCCTGTCACTTGTTACCTGGTAACAAAAACCCCACCACGTGGCTCCACCCTCCTGTGGAGTTGTAGAAAGTGAAAAGGTCCCCCCCGAGCCTCCTCTTCTCCAGCCTGAGCTCTGCCAACTTTTTCAGTCTCTCCTGGTGCTCCAGACCCTTCCCCAAGTCCATCCCCATCTCTGGGCATGCTCCAGCTCCTCTTGCTGTCTTGCTGAGAGACAGGGAGGATTGGCAGTGCCTCACCAGTGCCCAGCACAGGGGGACAGTCACTGCCCTGGCTCTGTGCCATATCATTACTGGTACAGGCCAGCTGCCACTGGCCTCCTGATCACCTGGGCACGCCTGGGCTCATGTTCAGCCACGGCTGATCAGCACCCCCAGGGCCCTTCCCAGCTTTCCAGCCACTTTGCCCCAAACCTGCAGCGTTACGTGGGGTTGTGGTGACACAGGGGTAGGATACAACCCTTGGCCTTGTTGAACCTCATACAACTGGCCTTGTCCTATCAATGCAGCCTGTCCAGATCCTTCTGCAGAGTTTTCCTGCCCCCTCCAGCCGGTCAACACTCTAGCCAAACATGGTGTCCTCTCTAAACTGACTCAAAGTGCACTCATTGCTTTGAAATCCTTCAGACTCCAGAACTACTGAGAAATCTTTCTTCCTACATATTGCATGTACTCTGGAGATGCTGAAAGGGACCACTGAAGAAGTGAGTTAATGAGAAATTTTGTCAAAATCAGATTCTTGCCTTAACATGGTAATTCAAAAAGTCATAAAAGTAGACATCATAGGAGAAAACTTAGAGCTTTTTGGTAGTACCAAAATCAGGTTTTGGAATACAAGAGAGGAACAGTTATTAAGCAGATTACAAACACTAACATCTGTACAATTACAAGGCTGACCATATACTATATGCTACTGGTAGTCACTCTGTACTTCATTCTAATTTCAATACTATGGCCAGACAAGAGCTAAGCTCTCACCATAACCTCCTACTTTAAAGTCCCAATGTAACAGTTACGGTAACAGAAAAAAATTGTAAATTCTCGAGGTCCTCATAGAAGTGACCTGGATCATGCAAGTAAACCAATCTGAAGCAGATGAAGCATTTCCCAGAAGTTACTTACATTCTGAAAGCTCTCAAAATATTTAACCAGCTCAACAGGAGGGCTTAGAAAAGTCAGTAAAGAAACTTGAAAGTGTAGTAACATCTTCATACAGTATGACTTTAAAAACAAACACCTGTACTTATGAATTTGACCTTGAGCAAAACCTCAGCTATTTCCCCCAGCAAACAATTTCTAAAAACTCCTAATAAGGATCTCAGAGAAACCATGTGTCTTGGCTTAAAGGACAAGTGCCTGCCAAGGAAGGTGGGAACCTTCCTGGGATGGAAAACATGAACCCCTTCCCTCCAAATTACTGTAACTTTGAAATTACAGGGTTTTCAGGCAAAGACATGGGAAAAGGAAAAACAGGGCTTTACTTGTGTGTATATATATATGTATAACAAGACAAACAAACAACAACAGCAGCAGCAACAACAAACTAAAAACAGAAACACAACCACAGCCTTCCCTTGGCCGTTGAGCACCTTCCCCTTCAGTGCAGCTACAGTCACAGCCGGCAGCACAAGCCTGCTCTTGAGAGAGAGAATGAGAGCTGAGCCCAGCCCCTAATTCCCAGCCAATCCTCTCAGTATCCCTGCATTTTCCAAGAGAAAACCTCCCAGCTTAGAGACAGAAGCAAACGGTGCCCCGTCCCCAGCCCTGGCCACATCTTTTGTCTCTCTTAAGTATCTGTTGTTCCCATTTCTTAGGCAACAAACGGGAGAAAAATTTCCTGAGAAAGGGGAAAAAAAAAAAGGAAAAATCCAAACCTCCAACACCCTGCAATGAAAAAAAAATAAAAGCCAAGTATGTACGTATAAGCCAGTCAATAAGGAGGGCACTATGTGTTATAGTAAAGATCAAATATAGGGATTACATCACTGCAATTATTCAACAATTGATGTTGGAGTTTGAAAAGCTGCTAAAGGACAGGTAACTGAAAAAAATCTAATAATGTATGTTAACTGCTGTGCACAACACAATTAGGAGCAAGGGAGAAACATGATCTATTAGTTTAGAAAGAAAACTGCAATTTAAGATATTTGACATAAAACCTTGGAGATGGTTTTTATTGGAGGATTGTTTCTCCAATAGCTGGGAAGAGAAGATCTCCAGAAGGAGCTAATTCTGAAAAAATCTTGCACAACACAGGTAAATAGCCCAACAGGGATTCATTTACTTAGATAAAATCTCTCCTTTTCAGAAATCTGTTGTGAAATCAAGTACTAAATCACAAGAGTTTGGAAGGCTGCAGCATGAAGGACTAAACCTTCTAATCTGTATGAGAGAACAGGAAACTGAATTAATCTTTACACATCCACACACAAGGACCTCTACTACTCAGAAAATTATTTTCAAGATACAAATGTTCTAGTTTGCAACCTTTCTCAAAGTGATGTACAGGAAGGAGTATGGTCATCTGCTTCAAGAACTACACTGAAGCAAAACAGGTCAATGTTCTATTAAGATACCCAGAAGTGTGTTTGGACAAATTATGAAAATGGTATCAAAATTACTTTGCAAGACATAATTATATAGTTGTGTTCATGGTGTCACAACAGGAAGACAAGTTTAAATCTTAAGGCAAATTACTTTGCCTGTCCTGCCAAAAGTCACTAACCTTCAAAGAGAAATCAGACACTTTCAAGCATCTAAATTCTGTCAACTAGGCACAAGAAAACCCTTCCATTTTATTTAGACTATGAGGAAATAGTGTTAAAATCTTCTAATACTTTAACTGCATATTTCCAAAGAGAAGAATTTGTTTTTCCACAGCTTCCTGTCAATAGTCAGCTACTTCCCACAAGTTCATTTCCTTTGCTCCCTTTTCAAACTTTTGTGGAAAAATGAAGTTATTGATGCCGCAAGCCTGAGTGCAGCCATCCATACACACATACAGGGTCACAGAATTCCTGAGTTGTAAGAGACTTCAAGCTCATCTCATTCCAACCACCTGCCAGGGCAGGGACACCTTCAGCTAGACCAGGTTGCTCCAAGCCCCATCCAACCTGGCCTTGAAAACTTCCAGGGATGGGTAGTCCATAAAGCCTCTGGGCAAACTTTGCCAGTGCCCAGAATCTGAACAGCGCAGTTGGCCTCCCACAAATGGTCAGTGTTGCATTCCTGGCAGTTCAGTGGTTTTAGGTTACAAAGTGAACCTTAACCAGTAATTGCCACTAATTTCATGTTAGAGCACACAGGTGCCAAGACAGTGAGAAAATAAACAAAGCTCCAAAACACAGGAGAAGACATTCAGAGAGTGAATTTAAAGACAGCAAGACAGTTTACTAGAAGGAGAACAGTAACAGTGTGACTACATGTTCAAAGACAATTATTACAGAACAAATGAAAAGCTCTACATTGAATACTCAGTTGATTTATAGTACGTGGCAGGTTACTGTGCTTTTTCAATTGCTTAAAAAACTCAGTGCTAAAACAAAGCAATTTGTTTTCTCCTATTTATCAACCACTAATAGGGCACTGGCAGCAGCTCCCCAGTGAAACTACACTTGCTATCTGCAGTTTATTCCCATAGCCAGTAGCAAAACATAAAAGGCAAGTTTTCCAAATAGAAACCAAAACTCATGAAACACTAAGAAACTCTATTTAGGTTTTTCTAGCATTACTGGATGCCAAATCAAAGCCATATATGTGCCAACAGACCTAGAATAACAAAGCTGAGTTACTCTATTGTATCCCAAAATTCCAACAAGAGAAACTCAACGACTATTCCACAGGTACTGAAAGCAATAACAAGTAACTTCAAATTCCTTATCACCTCAGACTGCCCCAAACTGTTTAAGGTGGGCTTTTTTGGTGTTGATTTGTTGAAGACAGCACATCAGTGTATTTACAATATACTCACTCTCGCTCTTTATCCGTCAGCTTGTCATTTATATTGTCTTTGATTGTAGACCGGGAGCCCTTGTGAATTATAGGATACCTGAGTGGCACTTGTAAGAAGAAGGAGATCATGGAAATTAGGTGAGCAGTATAGCCCAGGGCAACAGCAATGCTTCCATCATCTTTTGCTGTCAATGACAAAAAGATTCTATTATTAATTGTATCCACTGAATCCTAATATTCACCTTTATTGCTCAATACAATATTCATCAATATCGCTCAGAACAACAATTACTGTAGCTCTCAGAAGTCAGAAGGAGAAGACAGAAGACAGAAGGAGACCTGGTGTCATTTGGGAGAGCTTCACAAGTGTTTGCACTTCACTGTGTTGTGTTTGCCTCTTGTGATGAGGCACAGAAAACTGGGGATGGCTCATTCTCCTGAAAATTTTACTTTCAAAGCTACACTGCCAGGATGGGGGAAGGTGAAGAAGAGATGGGAAAAGTGAAACAAAATTCACAGACAAAACTCAAGTATTAAGATTTCTGCGTTTCTCTAGATGGAGTTGACATGTGTGAGTGGGATCAGGAGAAAGCTGTATTCCTCCTCAACTTTGTTCACAAGTGAGATCATCAGCTGGAGAGACACTGACCCCAAGCTATGAACTCTGTTCTCTGCCAATAGCTGGGAAAACTTAGATTAACCCATTGTTTTAAAGCATCATTTTCAATTTGGCAGTTAAAATTTAACCTTAAAGCTTCACCTGCTAGGAATACACATAGATCTTGCAATTGAAACTACATCTTTTAGCCATATAAAGGCTTTTCCTTTCTCTTTTCTCTATTTTTAATTCTTTTTAAGGGATACAGACAGCACAACAGTCATCCCTTCTGATGTCTCCATGAAACCAGCTGAACAGAGGACCTTCATTACCATACTGAGCTCTATCAGAGCCTGTCATGATGTAGGTATTTAAGTTACACCCCGTCAAAATGGATTTTGTAGAAAAGGTTCAAAATTTGCAGCAAAACTGGTTTTCTAGGGATTTTTTTTGACGCCTAGTTTTTTAAAAGATAGTGTCTACTGAGTCAGAGATAAGATCCATGCCAGACAGATGGGTTTCAAATTTAACTGCCTATTTCACTAAATTGAATGCTTAGTACTTCTTCCTCACAATACAATTCTTCTAAAGACTTGGATAAAGAATTAGTAAATCTTTTGCAATGAATTAATACCAGGAAAGTGAAAATGGACCAGAAGATGCCACACCACTCATTTCCCAGGAGTTAGCAAACTGAGTTCATTACCACATTTAGTGCAATCAGGGAATCAAAGCAATAGACTGATTTTTGTCCTACTGACAAATTAGTTTGTTTTAAAGATTATTCCTCCAATATTCCAGCATCCAATATACATATTATTGGTATAAGTTAATTACTATGGGGTGGCTTTAAAGAGTCAGACAATTGATGGAGGTTTTTGCTCAAGAAACCAGAGTGAACAGGTACTGGGGGCAAGAAATCCTCAAGGAAATTTTAATGGATTTCCAGTTCATGTCAAACATTTGTAGATGAATGCATGCAGTTACCTGTACAACTGTTATACAGGTAGGCATATGATATATTTGTTTCTGGAACAGGATGAGGGTTGGCAGTTGAAGTAGAAGGTCACTTGTCAGAGATGTTCAAAGGCTTTTTTTGCAAAGTATTTATTTGGCAGGTTCACCAGCAACTACAGCAAACCAAATGGGGATTCATGACTGTTGCCCCACCGAGATTTATGGACTAAAAGTAGCCCCAATGGAATTCTAGGTCAGACACCAATATTTTCCAGAATCACTGAGTCTGGAAGGCACTTTACCCCTGGCTCAGAGCAGGTTGTCCCCAGGACTGTGTCCAGCTGGGTTATGAGCATCCCTCAGAATGGAATATTGCCTCTCTGGGTAACGTGTTCCAGTGTTTCAATATGCAGTCTCAGAACACAGAGGTACTTTTTACAAAGAGTCAAAAGGAACCTCCTTTGCTTTAGCTAGAAAGTACCAACAAATAATTAGTCTGTTTTTTTCTAGTCTATATCTTTCTGGTCAAAAATTTGGACCCCAAGCTATTGCTATCAGTTTTCTTAATTTTACAAAGTTTAGAACCAGTGTTAACTGTAACAACTACATTAAGAATATGCAGCTACCTTGAAAGTCTTCAGAATTAGGAAGCTTGACTCCACAAACAAAGTAATCCTTTTGGTTGTTCTGTAAATTTAACATCAAGAGTGGAAAGTGAGCATGAAACAATAACATCCAGAACATCAAAACCTACATAAAACACGATAACAAGGCTAACAAACAATAAAATAAAAATAAAAAACCTAAATATTCAACTAAACTTAGAGTGACTGACACAGTATTTTAATCCATATCTCACACAGTTCGGAAAATAAATACAACTTTTTTAAAGAGTGAAGAACTTTATATTAATTCATTATATAGAATATTTTTAATCTCAACATTTTAACATGTTTCTGTGCACTCAGCTAGCCTGCTGTCACAGGGTTACTTTATGCAATTGTACACAAAATGGAACACATCCATTAAATGATATCTATTCTGTTTTCACAGAGGACACTGTGTAAGAGATGCTGGCTTAAGTTCCCTCCCTGTAAAGTTTGTAATCGAAAGACCAAATGTAAGAAAAAGCTGAAATAAACAGACTGAGCAAAGAGCAGATTCTGTCACAAGTAAAGTATAATACTTGTTTGCAGTGTAATAAATAGGAACTACATTTCACATTGAGCAGATTGTCAGGATGTTGAAAACATACCAAATCAATAGGGTAGATGTAGGATAGCTCCGACAGCAGCTGCTTGCATCGAATAGTCTGCTGGGCATTTATCTTCAAAAACTGTTCTCTTTGGGGAAAGAGATTCCAAAACTATTATTTTCTTCAAAAGCTCCAAATAAAGATATCAAGTTGTCATATCCCTTCTGCAGCTTTCCAATTATTACCTCCTATCCTCCAAAAAGTTAGGTAAATTCACCCAAAAAAATTACAGCACACAAAGCTAATTTCTGTTTTCAGGCATACCACGCACTATAGACATATTTTGACTACAAGAATCAGGTATTACAAAGCTGTGTTACACTAAAACACACCTGAAATTCCTATCAGAGTCTACACATACAACCAACCATTAGTTTTCTTCTCTTCTAGACTTGCCACTGGTAATCACTTTACAGATCTACAAAATGTAGCAGGGATATCTTAACAGAAGTTTTAGAGCAACATGAGGAAGAATTTGGTGCCAGAAATCCCATTTTCAATGGCTTGCTCTCAAGCTTATCTTTTTTTTCCAGTTGCAGAACAAACATAGGTCCTTTTACCTCTTAGCAGTGCATTCCTTTCTCGATTCATATAGAGATTCATTATGCTCTTCAAGTTTCTGGTATTCAGTCCCAAATGCATTTTCTAAGCAACAGGAGGAATCAGGAAAAAAAATTGTATAAATATTTTCTCAGTTATCCAAAGTTTTAAAAGTAGATACTGACAAAATGTTGGCAATAATCCTCCATTTATTATTACCCTTCCATTTTCCATATTATGCTCCCAAACTAGAGAATGTCAGACAGCACAGGAGGAACACCTGTCTTCATGCACTACACACCATTCACCACCCAAACACAACCCATCAGATTTCATCTTCCTTTAATATCTGTTCCTCTCACAACCACACAGTGCAGTAATCCAATTATGGACTCTCAATACTTGCATAGACAGAATAAAGTACATGGTAAAAACAACACTTGCATAGACAGAATAAAGTACATGGTAAAAACCATCCTTTTTAGTAGTAACTAGTTACTTTAGACTCAACTAAGTATTAAAAAAAAATCCTGCAACAAAATCAAGTATGTGTATAGTTTGATCTTGGTGAGCTCCAAAGAGACAATGATACAGCATTTCTCTATAGGAGACTTGCCTGGTAAAGGATGATACCAAGATGAGTATTTCATATGTCACTTACATATTAAGAGGGATTTTTGTCTTCTAATACTTAAAACTGAATCCAAATCACAGGTACAGCAACTTCCCTCGTGACATGAAGTCACTTTTTGATGGTAATGTTTACTGTACTATACTGCAGTTCTTCTGATGTTCTCGAAAAATGTCAATTAAACACAGATTTAAGATTGCTTTGGAGAGGTGTCATAGTAAGAAGTTATTTAGAGACAGGATACCAGAAACTGTTGTCTAAAACTCAGTATAACAGAGAGAGAAGAAATTAGACCTGGCTGCAAATTTCAGGTAAAGAAAAAACACAAGCAGCACATTACAGTCAGACAATGAAAATAGAAAAGAAACCAGCACTTTCATTCTGGTCATAAACTAGGCTAAGGTTTCAACACTCACCTCTGTCAAGCAAAGTACTTTTTTGCTTATGCAACAAGGCTACTTCTTGACCAAGGGCCTTCTTCTGTCGCTCCAGCTCATTACGCAGCACCAGGATCTTCAACTGTAAACATTCACTCTCCTTTTTCTATGGGAAGAAATACAGATTTAAAAAAAAAAAGTTTCTCTGCACAGAAGCAGTTCCATAAAAAGGTAGTAGGAGAGAATGAAAAAACAGGACAAGACTAGCACCTGCCTAAGAATGGAGTTCAAAGATTACCACAGGCAACAGATTCCCAAAGACTAATAATTTTGCTGCTTTGGAAGGAAAGCAATGTAGCTGTGTGTCACAGTGCTTGATCCTCCTGTGGGATGCATCTCTCTTGAGCCCAGATCAAAAATTAAGAAGAGTGCTTCACCAGGACATAAAAACAGACAGCACAGGACTAGCAGCAGGATGAGCATTCAGTCCCTGGCACAGGGCTCACCAGCAAGAGGGAAGGTGAGCAGTAAGAAGTCTATACAAAGTGAAAGCAAGAGCTGAAAAAAGGCTGGAGATATTCAAGCTGCACTATTGGATTCAATTCCCAGATTCAGGATGATGAGAATAAGAGGATACAAAGAAAAAGCTGAGAGAGTGTTCAGCCTGGAGAACAGAAAAGGCTCCAGGGAGACCTTAGAGCCCCAGTTGTCCAAGAGAGCTGGAGAGGGAGTTTGGACAAGGGCCTGAAATCACAGGACAAGGGGAAATGGCCTCCCACTGCCCGAGAGTAGCGTTAGATGGGATGCTGGGAACGAAATTCTTGGCTGTGAGGGTGAGGAGGCCCTAGCACAGGTTGTCCACAGAAACTGTGGCTGCCCCATGCCTGTAAGTGTTCAAGGTCGGGTTGGACAGGGCTTGGAACAGCCTAGTCTAATGGAAGGTATGCCTGCCTATGGCAGGGGTTTGGAACTGGATAAGCTTTAAGGGTCCATCCAAATAAAAACACACTAGTACTGTATGATATAGTTTTGCTCTCAGATATCTAAAAATTTAAAGCCTTTGCAAGGAGGAACAAGCATATCCATAACTGAAAAGGTAATGGTAAACAGTCAAGATACCATACTTGGGCTGGAATGACTCACAAGAGATTTTAAATTGTCCCATATGGAAGGTGACTTCTTCACCTCTTCATCTACAATGTAACCCCTGTAATTAAAGAGTGTAAACAATCTCCCATTTTTCCCATTTTGTCAAATCCTTGAACCAGTCTGACACTTTTGGAACTTAGCTGAGTACTCTCAACTCAGAATCTGCTTTACAGCAATAAATTAACTTCACGCTGCAAATGTGTCCTTTACAAGGCACTAAACACATACCACTGAGTACCAACATAATGAAGGCACCACAAACCACTCCTGTTCTGTCAACTCATCTTTGAACCAAGATCAGTTTTCCTGGGCAGAAAGCAGAAACTAATGTCAACAAACTTCTCTGGGGAGGGAAGGGGAGGAGAGCAGGCAAAACCAAATGTCAAAAGCCATTGTAAGATCTAGTACAATTTCTGTTTAAAATGAATATGTCACTTGAATGACAGCATTTGCATGAACTCTGTTCATCCAAAGGGAGTCAGGGTGCAAGAAGATACAGCCAATAGATTCACCTCACTCTAAATCCACCACAGGTTCCTGTCAAGTTTCATATAAATCATTAGAAGTTTGTTTTTCCTGAAAGACCTCTTTTGTGCAATGTTTATGCTTTGATAGCATGATTGTACAAAATAAAGGTAAAAATTGGATAACAGATTTATCAATCCATCTGAGCAACTCACACAAGTAAAATTGATGATATTACACATGTCCCAGATGAGTTCCCATTTAAAATGGCAGGTGTAAAGAAAGATTCCAAGTTCAAGTGTTAAAAAACATCAGTCAGATGCTTCAGCAAGCCCATAAAATAAGGTTTCAATAAATCAAACATACCAGTTCATTCCTTGTAGATGTACATCTCAGCTTTTCTTCAATCTCCCTTCCTATTTTTTGAACAGTTACCTGAGTCTGTTTAATTGCACACTGAGCTCTGTGGAGCCTGCAAGGAAAAGGTTACAGCTGTGATAAAGGTTTCCCACACATGCAAGCACCTCAAAACCAGCAATGCAAATGCAAACTCAGACTGTCAGCTTCCATTTCAAAATACCAAATAGGAAGCATAAGGAAAGCAGGGTTAGATGGGACATTTGGCAGAAATTGCTCCCTGTGAGAGTGATGAGGCCCTGGCACAGGTTGCCCAGAGAAGCTGACGCTGCCCCATCCTTGGAAGTGCTCAAGGCCAGGTTGGACAGGGCTTGGAGCAACCTGGTCTAGTGCAAGGTGCTGGAACTGGATGAGCTTTAAGGTCCCACAACCCCAAACCATTCTGTGATAACCTGCATAGTTTATGAAGAAAACTGCCAAGTCTTTAAATTCAATCAAGTATCAAAATCTCCTCTTCAATTTTTCAATTCAACAGATACTGACCAGGCTGCAGGTGAGAGAGCAGGTAATTACAGGCACCTCACTTAAGCTAAATCACCATTAATGTGAAAATAGATACACACAAGCACTGTTAACAGAGGCCAGCTTTAGAAAAAGTACAAGTATCTTTAGCTAACACACAGCTACTCAGTCAAGAACATGAAACATTCTTCAGCATCTCCTACTATGCTAGGGTCCTTCTGTAGCAAAACCATTTCTTAATTAAATCACGTTTGAAAACATTAAAAGATTATGATGATGTGTTACAGATTGTTAGCCCTGGCCTCAGGGTGAAAAGAGAAAACCAATTATTTGCCATATTTATTGAAAAAAAAAAACAGGCAGAGGAGAAAGATAGCAAAAACAAGTCTAAGAGTCATTAACATCTTTCTTAAAATTGACACAGAGTAGAAATTATTGTATTTATTAGAAAAAGAAGAGTTGTACATGGAAACAAACAGTGCTAGTAATATTAATAGACAAGGCCTTGTGATTTAGAACTACATTTACAGTTCTAAATGAATACACTTAAGTCACCAGATGCCTTTAGTTCCTTCACACTGTTGCTTCTCCTAAACACCATAAGAGCATAATTTAAAGCAAAAGTCTAAGTAATTTCTTTGGTTTCTCTTGAGTTTCTCAAACTGCTCATAGCACTAGCAGCTGCAGGCTGGTAGGGGCCATCCCATATGAAGAAACACTGCTCTGCTGGCTGCTGAGGGGGTGGGAGGGGGCTGAGACTGTTCAGACCAACAGTCCTGGATCACCCAAGGGTTGGGTCTAAACACACGTAATGAAGAACTGAGACCTCCTGGAAACCCTGATCCTACTGGGAATTACTTCTTACACCTCCCACCTCTGTGAATGCATCCCTAGGCTGCTGGCTATGGAACATGTGGTTAACACAAGTCAAAGCCAAGGGGTGCGGACCATCCTGAACATCACTCAGAGCTCTGCTGTCATGTCATCTACTTCCACACTTTCCAACCTGTCTCTTTCCAAAAGTCTGGAGTGTTTTCCTTCTACATATAAGAAAGCCCTACCCAGAGTAAGAGTAATAACTGAATGACATTTCCTCTTCCTCTTTATGTAGTTTAACACTGAAGAACATTCTTGATTTAGTCCATTAGGTGATTATGAGACAGTCTTACAAGTTTTCACAACACTCCATTTAGGCAGCAAAACCTCCAGGAGTGTGTTCTACTTGTTGAAAGAGTACTTACATAATGGAGAAATTATTAGAAAGGTCAATTGCCTTGTGAGTTCCTCACAGTGAATTGATCAACACTCATTAACAACCTACCAGCTGCGTGGTAACTAAGTTCTCCTATGCATGCTCAAAGGATAAGGAACAAACATCTACAGAGACTGACTTCTCAAAACAATACATATAGTCAAATACTTGTTCAGTTGGGTGAATCAGTATCTAAATATACATTTCTGACATATAAAAACTGCTATACAAAATAATTCAGCAATAAAATCTGGTTTTAATAAGAAATTTATTTCTTTTTAAGCTAAGCATCATCCACTCATTCCTGGCACAGTTAAACTTTGCTGCCTTGATGCCAAATAGGGCCATTTACACTGCAAGACAGAAAAATTACTGATATTGGTTGACTCCATTCCAGTACATCTACTGTTGTTCTAAGAACTTTAAAATGGTAACATGACCACATCCAAAGTTAAATCTTACAAGATTAAAATTTTAGGGACTTCATGTCACAAAAGCAGCAACCATCAACAGAATTTTTTTTCTCAGTCAAAAAAAAAAGCCTCCACGTGGAAATCTTTGGTCATCCAACAAGGGGAATACAAACTAAGCTATTAAGAATAGCAACATGGAAATTTTGTGTATCACTTCAGCACAAGCAGACTTAGGTGGAAGCAATTATGATTGCACAATGGAGATCAGCAAGCTGAGGCCATAAATCTGGATTAAAACGTATACAGCATAAACAGAGAGAAACTTCAACCCTAACTGACCACATCTTGTTTCCATTTCTAGGCTAAATGCTGGTCCAGTGCTACAGCTTAGTCAGCACAAGCTGTGCTTTGAGCACAATCCTGCTTGGTTTAATAACTGTCAACAGTAAGCCAACTGATTACATCACCTACATGCCATCAGCCAACCTGGGATTCTTCCTACGTTGCCCAAGACTTCAGTCTTTTAAGTACTTTATTAAAAATAGCACTTCCATAGCACTTTAAAAGCTAATTGAGGACTTGAAGAGGCCACTGGCCTGCTACCAAATTTCCTCCAGCAATTGGGAAAGCCAAGCCAGTTACAGCAGAAACTCCAGCCTTTTTAAAGGGATAGTTTAGCCAACAGTGTTGTCACTCAGTGTCGGCACCAGCTCACAGCCATTGTCAGCCAGAAGCAGAGCAACTGGAACATGATGACTGACAGATTTACTGCTGTTGCTTGGGGCCCTGAGAGCTGCCCTGCAATTGTCCAACATCAGGCCAGTTCCATGCTGCTGCCTGGGAAAGACCGGAAAGCAAAGCAGACATTTAAATTCTTGAGCATCCTCCCTGACTGAAGGTGGAGACACACAAGGCTGCTGTTCTACCTCCATTCCTACATCACCAGCTTTCTGAGATGGGAGGGATTAAGAAGACACAAAACACTCTCCCTTCCTTTGAACAGTTTAGAAAACAGCTGGATACATTAAAAGTGCAATCCATGTATTGTAAGCTAAGACTAACACAAACTGCATCCCTACTTGGTGCCAGCCAGCTGTAAGATTTTTTTCATAACCTCTTAAACCATCATTTGCTACACCTGCTTTCCCACAAGAAAAAATTCCTCATTTATAATCATATACTCCCTTTCCAATTTCTTAAGATACCTATACCTACAATTTATCAAAAGCAGATGTAGGGCAAGAAAAGACAGTAGGGAGTAAGAAAACAATAGAATACAAGCCTGACTTCTTAATTTGTGACATGAAATCTCTACAAGAGCCAATGCTGGAATAGATGAGTAATGCGATGGTTGACTCTCACGATTAAAAGGCAAATATCATGTCTATACGTTAAGAGAAGTTTTATAGATTTATAGTTATGTTTTACCTCCCCTTGTGTGATTATCAGGGGGTGGCCTGGGTTTGGGACATTTGGGATGGTCAGCTTGTTACCATGGCAGCACCTGACCTCCAATCCAGACTGGAGGAAGTGAACTCCACCACTGGACAGCAAAGAAGGAGTCCATGGACGGAACTTCAGGAGGGGCTAAAGGTTAAAAGGTGAAACCTCCATTGTGTGGATGAGCACATGGTGGGAGAGATCCTCTGCTCCCGGTGTGGTAATATTTTCGCAATTCAGTCTTCTGTTGTATTTTTGATAAGGTTTTAATAAAGCTTTTAAAGTTTGTGAAAGTAAGTATCATTTCTCACACTCACACAAGTGAGTGATGCAGCACAGATAACTTTCCATCATTCGCTCAAACAGTTCTGAGCCCTACAAATGTAAATCACTTACATGTAAGACTTATGTTTACATTGGAGAGTCTACATTTAGGCCTTACACACTTAAGACACAAATTAAGCTTTAAAATAATCAAGTCCATGTGGATTTGTGGTCTGCAATAGCAAATGCTTTGAGCTATTTGGAAACAGAGAAGAAAAGGAAAAAACACGTCTATCAAATGGGCAGGTTCCAGCCTCCAGTTTGAGGAATACTTAAGGAAGCTAGCTCAGATATAGATCACCTTCAATACTCACAGGGCATGAATGGAAGAGGAGAGCCTTAAAGTGAAACTCAGTTTTTTTGAGAAACTAAGCAACAAATGTGAGATGTTCCAATTCCAATTCCAATTCACAGATTTAACTCCAGTTAAATTGATGGATTTATGGGTTAGTTTTTTTAATTAAAAAAAAAAGTGGCAAATTACAAAGGAGGCTTCTTTTTGCTCTTTCTCAGTTTGTGATTACAGAAACCTTGCTGCCAGGGCACACAATCATATTCAAGACACTGCATTTAGTAAAAAGATAAATTAGATGCAAATCAAATTTCTAAAGTGCATAAACACGTCAAGATGACTCCTGCCAGGTGAACAGTAACACCAGAAGAATTCAACAGGCCTTTCCTAACAAATCTTCATATAAGTTTCAATTCTCACTCTGAGACAGTGAGCAAGCCTAAGACTGCGATTCACTGAACAACTGAAAAGGAAGATGCACAAATTCAGACTGAATGTGTTCCAGGCTCCACCCAAAAAGAGAACAAGCACTCTCCACTTGATTGTGTTCTTCCACTCAAGGCCACACACCTGATAAAGTGCTTGTGACAGCAGAGCACAGGCTTATGGAATGGAGGAAGGAGGTGGAACACTAGCCAATATTCAGGTGACTCATGTTTCAAAGCTACATACTGCTGCACTTTCCTCCTGGAAGCCACCCCCAAATTCAAAGCTGAGTCTTCTTCCAAGGGAAGCAGAATTCTGCAGCTACAGTAGTGAAAACTCCCACCTAACAGGGACGGTCATAATGCTCTCAGGAGAGTTCTGCAGCTTCTTGGATCTATGCACTACCTGTCCTGCCCTGCTTTAATGAGCAAACTTATTAGAGCATTTTACCCACAACAAGATCTCTAATCTGTTTAATTTGTTCTCAGTCAAAATTTTGCCTTGACTTTCCCTGGTGTAGTTGGACAGTTCTGAGGATTTTAGAGACATGACTGCATTCACCAAAATCTTTGCCAAGGCTGAGAAAGAAAGCAACTCACAGCACCATTCTCATGGCCACATCCAGGACAAAGGTGTAAAAAAATAAACAGTCCTGATGTTCACAAAATCCTCCTTCTCAACAACTTTCAGATATCCATCAGTAAATACTTAGATTCTCCTTTGGTGACACTTCACTATTTAGATTAATGATAAGTAATGATAACCATCCTCATTTTCTACAATGAGAATGGTGAAACAACGGCACAGGTTGTTCAAAGTGGTAGTAGGTGCCCCATTTCTGGAAGCGTTCAACGCCAGGTTGGATGGGACTTGGAGCAACCTGGTCTACCATGCCAGGCAGGCAAGATGATCTTTAAAGGTCCCTCTAAACCCAAACTACTGAACAATTCTACAACATGCTGGTTTTCATCCAGAGCCAGAAAAAGGACTGGGTTCTGACTTCTCAGTATTGCTTCATTAATACCATCTTTTACACACTGTCACAAATAAAGAGGCAGAATAAAGCTACTTTTTAAGCCCTGCATAGCTTTGTCTAATTCCTCTCAAAAGCGCTTTGAAACAAAATTTGACCAAGCAAAGCTAAAAATGTGCCACTGCAGGGGTAGCTTATTGCATATGGCATATTAGGAAAATTGAAGATCAGAGCAGCAGCAAACTTAACAAACATGTGCTGCTCTTATGCTTCACGGACTGTTTCAACTTGTTATGACCCATGCTACTCTCTGCTACAGATTTTGGCAAAAGGCAGGCTTGTAAGTTTATTGTTCTAATGACTGAATAGCCTCAGTTCCCATACAGCTCAGCACCATAGAAGTAAAATGCATGGGAAGAGATTTGGCCAAAAGTCTGATGCCACCAATAAAAATCCCTAAGAAACCTCTCAAAATAGAAAAAAATCAGATCAGAGCTTTCATACCCATCACTACTTTTCAGGAAGCCCCACAGCACAATTCCAACCCACAAAGTTCTCAGGCAAAGAAGGATCACACTTGTTAAACTGTTTATCCATTTCAGTACTGCACTCTAGAGGTCTGATTCCAGCATCTATTTATTCGTCTTGGCCTTGGGCCACCTGGAGCTGCCTGTCCAAAGCCAAGGGGGGATGCCTGCCTGGTCTTGGCTGCCTTATGGGTACCAAGTGCCAAGTCTTCCAAGTGCAAATCTTTCCTGTTTAGAAACATCAAACCTGGCCATCACAAAATTCCCCCCCCGACGCTTATCACTAGCAAAGGGATGTTTTATCAGAGGAACTTGGTGATTTAAGAGCAGGTAAGAGGAATCCTACAACCTTTTCTACATTTAAGATGGTGTATGTCTGCATCAACTAGGAGAAGATGATGGCAACAGCAGTAGCAACACTGAAGTCCAAAAGTCTGCAATGTGATTGCCAAGATACTCTCAGAAAAAGCTAGAGCAAGGCACTGCAAGAGTATCAGGTTATTTATTAGTGATCACCTTTCCTGACCCATTCACATGCTACAAAAAAGATAGTGACTGTTCCACCGTGTGAACATCCATAACTGCAATGTTTAGAGAGGTTTTGATCACAGATGAGTTGGGACCCTTCTCTGAGTAAAGGACAGCAAAGAGAAAAGCTAGAAACAGGAGACTTAATTATCAATGCATCTTCTAAAATTTAACTAGATGTTTTCTGCATGTCCTTATCTCTATGCAGCTACCAGCATGCCACATAGAATAGGGTAGCAAAAAGCAACTCTTTTCCATGTAGTCCCATCTACTTCCTAGCTCCATTAGGTTCACTTCTTTCATGGAGATGAAGATAGAAGTAGAGGAACTTCAGGGAAGTTCAAAAGGCAGTACAGCTTTGCGTGGCTCACATCTGGATTTATCAGATGCTGCGCAACTCTCTGAAATCAGACAGCCAGTGATGAGAACATGTCTTCTTCCTGCCTTCCCTCCTTTTCACCCCAGTAAACAACTGGAAGCCTAAAGTTTGGAACTGCTACTTAAATCAAGCATACAATAGCAAAGTCTGGCTGAGCTCCTGGGCTGGTTTACACAAGACAAGTCAATGTTCCTGAGATACACCTCAGCACTGAGCAGCTTAAGCCCACGGAGCCCTTGTGCTGCTCTACCATTCCCTACTCAGAGCTTATGAAAAACAGTTTCACTTTCAGCATTATTTCCATGTGTTAAAAATAGCTGCACAAAGCTATTACATATAGATTTGGCATATGCAATCCCAGGGACTGTAGTCTCAGAGAAAATACATTGAGGAGCTACTAATAAGTTTTTCAGCTCCACAGCAGCCTACATTGACCATATATTTTGTCTTAACTTCCAGTTTCAAAGATCAAGTTCTGTTTGTTCAATAAAATTGTTAATAAAGATGGAAGATTTTAAACAAAAGCAAAATAGCTATTTAAAACCATCTTCCCTAAATTAAGCAGAGCTAAACAAAAGCTGATTTTATATCACGTCAACATGTTTTAGCCATGATCACTAGAAGGTGATTTTATGAATATCTCAGTTTTAGATCACAGAGAAACACTACCAACTTTGTATTCTTAAATAATATCTCTTCAGTGATGAGACATGCACTCTTCTTTAAATGAACAGTTATATTACAGATGGCAAACCCTGAAGCAAACTCTGTCACTTGAAGCATACCCTTGCCCCATGAGAGATAAATACCCAGAAGTATCATTCAAATCAAATTCTGCCAGATTAGACACTAATAATATTAAGCAGCTGCCTGGAGCGAGTCTTTTTACACAGCCCAGCACTCAAATTATGCCAATATCAGATTCTGTTGCTGGTTTTGTTGTAAAAGAACACATTTTTACAGCAAAAACACAAGCAAAATGTCTTCAATCTGCACTAAGTGGCTGACTAACCACCACAAACACACCATGCCATCTGCTGAAGAACAGTTAAGCCATAGAGACAGCAGTTCTGAATGGAGTAATAAAAACTGCTGGAAGCAAAACTTCAAAGGGGCAGATTTTCACTAGTTCTTAGAGTCCTTTTTGTCTCCAGGAAGAATATGGGAGGATTTCAGATATTCACATACTTAGAGACACGAACCAATTGCTCTCTGTCACAACAAAACAAAAAAGCAGTTGCAGAATACACTATATTAATTTTTGTATTTAGACATTGAAGTAAAATTTTATTACATAGCATTTTAAGCCCTTTCTTTAGTGATATCTCATCTTTCCAACACCACTTAATACTAAATGTCTATTTTTCAAAGCTTTAGGAAAAAAAAGGCTAGAAAACCAAGAGAATACAAAATATAAACCTATTCCCATTAGCACTGCAAACGTGCTCAGAACTTGATTATTGAGACATGTCCAGAACATGACCTCAGATGAATTTGGCCCATCCTGAGTGCTGTGTGAAAGGTGTTACTGTATAACCTATTACTACCAGCAACATAATGTTTAGAAAGTCTTTAAATTATCTTTTTTCAGGAAATATGACAAGAAACAAAAACCTCAGAATTCAAGCTTTCCAGTTGATGTGCTGAATTTTTGTTAGTTAGTCCTTTTAAAGCAAATGGCTGGAAGAACATTTGTCACCTTCTTATGGCACAAACAACTTCCAAGCAGCACCATGTTTGCCTGAGGATATTGTCCCTGGTCCCAGAAAAAGAAGGGTCATGAGCTGCAGAGGTGCTGAAACATTCTTTGTGTAAAGAGGAGTTGGCTGAACATTTAACTTTTTCCTCCTGTTTAACTGACTTATAAATCCACATAACTCAGCATCTGAACACAAGCACTGTTTTAATCCAATGCACAAAAAAAAATCTATTGTTCATGTACTCTGTCATTCCCAATTAAATTTAATAATCAATTTGAGCCAAGCACATACTTTTCATTAAGGTCAATTCACAAGCTTCATAAATTTTAACTATTAACTTCTGAGGAAAAAAACTACATCACTTCTTCCCCCAAAAGTAGTTTTGAAACACAGATCAACCACATAAGTTCTCACTGTGCAGCCAAGAGTTAGGGGATGAGCTAGAACCAGTTCTCTCCATTTTGGCTATCAGTGGCTTTGCCACATCTGGCAGCACAGTACCACCACAACTGGGACTCAGATCCCACTGTCACCAGGATTTGCTTCCTTTTGTAAAAGTTTAAATAAAGCCAGAACAAGCTGTTCTTCATATCCACATTTATTGTGAAAACATTAGGAAACCACATGTGCAGCCTGTGAATTTTTATTACAAACAAATATCTTATCATTAGAAACTCCTCAAAACATGGAATTTATGTGACCAGATGCAAATCTTTATGGTGTGGACACCTCAGTATTCTCTTTACAGCCAATGGACAAAAGAAGGAAGAGAGCAGTTCATTTCCTCCTTTAGGTTGCAAATGCAAGATATGGCTGGGGGTGTGTATTCTATTGCCATCTGTTAGAGATGCAGCAGTTTCTTCTGTTAATTGGGCCACCTCTTAAAAGCAGGTGGAGCAGTTTTTATCTCTTCCATTACCAATCCTCCCTCTGGGAGATATCTTCTGTTAATGGCCCATTGAGTGTCACTGCATGACTGATAAAATTGCAGCATCCCATTGCGAGATGCCCTGCCCAGGGGGAGGAGCCAAGCATTCCTAACAGGATATAATCTGAGACTTGGAACACCACAAGCAGCCTTTTTCACTGGTTTCCCAGAGGAGTAGCTTTCTTTTCCACTGGATTCCCAGAGGAAGGCCAGGCCCATCTACACCATCACTGGATCTTCAGAGGAAGACTACACCCTTCTACAGGATCACTGCTCCAACAGAACCACATCTGCCACTCTAGGAGGACTGCAGCCACCATTAAATTGGACTGCTACCAACACCCTGACCCACAGGGTGTCAGGCTGTATTCTGACTGTCAGTGTTGTTTTGTATTACTGCATTTTTATTTTTATATTTTTCTTTTAATTTTTAATTTTTTTCCTAATAAATAACTGTTCTACTCTCATACCTTTGCTTAAGAACCCCTTAATTTCAAAATTATAATAAATTGGAGGGAGACGGTTTGCATTTTCTGCTTCAAGTAAGGCTCCTGCCTTCCTTAGCAGACACCTGTCTTTTCAAACCAAAACACCTCCTAAGAAATTAGACACATCCTGTCTAATGAATCATAACTGAAATTATGCCCATCTCTCTCTTTTGTTCAAAGAGGAACACACTCATACAAACTACCTTTGGAAAGAGTTCATGGGCTGTTCATTGCTGGAGGAGGTGGCAACCAAACTGTTTGGTAGGAGAAAAAGGACACCTAACAAAAAGTGACTGGAGATTATTTTAAAACAAACACCATCACCAGGCTTTTTAGCTTGATATCAAAGCTAAGCAGCAGTATAGAAAAAACACATGTAAAAAAGCAGAGTTAATGGTGAGAGGGAATAGAAAGGATTCAAAACTACACAGAGGACTCTGCCTTAGTTCCTGATGAACTTTCCTAACTACAGAGAAATCAGACAAAGATGACACCTAGGCAGAGTCACAAATTACAGCTTCTAACTTCTGCGGGAACTAAACAATGCAATGTAAACCCCTTGATATGATATGCAGAATCCACTAAAACACAATAAGCAGCAGGCCTGGTTCTGAGGCTTGGAAAACACTGTTCCTTTTGGGACAAAATAGAAAAGGAGAATGTTTCAGCTCAGAGACAAAACTTAATAGAAATTAAACCCAACAGCATGCCTAGGCACTGTGAGAGACTTGAGCCTGGACTCTCACATCCCCAAAACAGAGAGAAGCTCCAGTAGTCAGGGTTCAAAACAGCACTGGTCATTCAACAAGGTGAACTTTATCACAGCTGACATCTTAATTTCTTGTCAGCCTGAGGAAAAACAGTCAGGCATGTTGAGAAGAAGGACTACAGATCAATTACACAGAGCTAGACAGGGGTCAAGTTCATGACCATAGTGAGTCTTTTTTTCTGCAATGTGCTTCATACTACATAGATGTGTACACAAAATGTGAAAAACCCTCCTGAATGAAGTAATCAGGGTACACTGCACATGTTTTCCTTCTTCTGTCTTACAAAGAGTTAATGTTAGGTAGTACAAGTTCTCTTCTAGAGGACTGTTCCAGAATGTAATCAGAACTTCCTAATACGCCCCCTGGTTGTTTCCCACTAAAAGCACAGAAAAACATTTAGAAAGCAGCCTTCAGTTGAAATATGCTTTACAGAATCAAGAAAGAGAACAGCGAAATTTTAAGAGAGCTTAAATAAGGACATCTGAATAGGCAACCTAAGCTGACTTCTCCTCTCTTCAGACAGGCAACACTGACACCTACTGTCAACACTGTCAAATGGATTTAACTTGTACAACTAATGTAAAAAGTAAAATGTTTACATAGACTTTTGAAAGCATATTAAACGTTTCCTATTCAGGAGTTTCCTTCATAGCACATCTACTGCCTTTACCACAGAACCGAAATTATTAACCTGTCTTGTAAAATGCCATTTAAATAGAGATCCCTCAAAACCAACTTATTGATAGTGGTGGACCACAATTATACCTTTTCATAACTAATATTTTTGAACTATTATAATTAAAGCAGATCTGAAAAAGGAGATCCTGTTGAACTTAATACTAGCACTTCATGTTTTTTATCACCAGAGACATTTAATTAGCCACCCAAAAGCAAAAACTACACTGTACCTTTCTTAGTCCACATCTGTGTTGGAGTAACTGGGTCTTGACTGTGTTTATTGCTGTTGAGAACAGAGTAGAGGCTTTCCACAGAAACTTGCCAACAAAGAAGCTCCATGATTTTGACATTTACAAGGCATGTCCAGCTCCACAGTCAGTCCTAGTTCAGAGCACTCAAGCATCTACAGGTCAGAAGCCCAGCGACCACCACTGAACACACATACACCACAGCCCAGCTCCTCACTACATGAGTATATTGGCACAACCTGGATATCTCCTTTGCACACTCCATACCAGAATGTTGGGGTTTTTTAATATGTGGAAAGATTCCTCCCACACAGACACTACAGAAGTTACAAGAGCTACACAAAATATTATCAAAAACCTTACCTAAGCAAAGAGAAGACATCGTAAGAGTTACGAACACAGTTCTGATCCACCTGGAGAAGGCTGTTCTTCAGGGTACCTGAGTGATCCTTCAGGAAAAGAAAGATTATTACTTTAAAAATAAAAAAACCCATCTTGAGTAAGAGCATGCACTTTTAATAGAATAAATGATCTTGCATTTAATGTATTTTAAATCTGTCTTTACACATGTTTTATCTACGGTAGGTAGAAACAATTTAAGGTGGCAATAACACCACTTACCTATAAAGGTATAAAAGACCTATCAGTTTATCTACGTTCTAGCACATAGTGTGTTTTCTTGAACCTTATAATCCATAACTGTCTGAATTTTATGCACAGAAACACTGTAAAGTGCAACTGACAGCACTGCCATTCTTCAGCTTCAGATCTGAGAGCCCACTTAGTCATGTGCAAGAGAATTACATTAACATGAGACAAAGCTCCATCCTTTATCTGTGCTGTAACACATTAAAAGATCAAAGTAATCTTAGTTTTGAGTGAACAAGTTTCTGGAAGTTACAAAGTAAGAATGAGGTAAGCTTGTTCTTTTAAGAGACCAGAGTATCCATTCTGCTCAAAAGGTATCAAAACAGAAAGAGAAAAACAGCAATTCCTCATGCTGCAAATGTCAGATATTGTATGACTCTGCCTGATATGGAAAAGCTCAAACTCCCAGAAAAGTTGCAAACTTAGAAGTGTTGCTTTACATGATAAAGTAAATTTTAAGCAGGTCAAGCCACCGGCAGCACTGTCAGAAAGATTATGGATTGTAGGGAAAAAAGGCACTTACTTCAGTGTATGAAGCAGCCCCATCTCGTACCTGTGGTCAGCCAGCTTTCCAACAGAGATGGATTCTACGTACCACAACCCCTGCCTAAAGAGTCTTTCCTGCCCCAACAAGAGTCTGTCTCCATACAGAAGATGTTGAAATTCAGAGGTAAACTGTTGCAGTGTGTTAACCACAGGACACACAGCAGACATTCCTCTCCACCAAAAATATGGTTCCATCTAAATAACCCAGAGATCTACACATTGTGTAGCACAGCATATTGCTACAGAGGCACCATCCCAGCACCTCTCTCAGCTCCTCATTTTCATACTCAAGACACCGGATGCTAAAGGCTGAAATCCAGACATCTCTCCATTAGAAAAATACCAAATTAAAAACATCTTAATGTCTGTCTGAGAGAAGTAGGATGGTGGCAAACTGAAAATGCACAAGTTACCATCATCACCATGCCCTATCCCTGAAAATGTTCAAGGCCGTGTTGGATGGGGCTTGGAGCAACCTGATCTAGTGGGAGGTGTCCCTGCCCATGGCAGGGGGCTGGAATGAGATGGTCTTGAAGATCCCTTGCAACCCAAACAATTCTATTATATGATTCTATAACCAAAACCAAGAAGTACCTTTAAACCTTATGAGCATGGGAACAAGTCCTGACAACAACCAGAAAAAGAAGACAATGTTCCCATCTTTGAATTCAGGCCCAGGCTGTCAGTACTGAAATCTTGAAAAACAACTGCATCCTGCTTCAGGAAAACTGAATGCAGAAACTGCAGCTGTGTGTCAAGGAGTCATTTCCTCTCAATTCAGGGCCTCCTTAACACAACCTATCTATACCACAGTACTGCCACCAACAATTTGAGATTTAAAAAAAACTGTCAGAGGCACTATTTACAACAGGTAAGTTTAAAATTCTTCATCATCAATTAGGTAATAATCAGAGACAATATTGGATGGAGAGGCACAAATTCTGCAGTGGATCCTTGAGGAAAAAACTCATGGGGTAAAACAGGTGCAGCATGAGCAAATAAATAGCTTCCCATTAAAGACCTACAAACTCTAGGCTTCAGACTCATAACGAAACTTTGTGGTTTTATACATGCCATGAAAATGAGTCTTAAGAACCACATCACTTTCACTATGTCTTATGTTTGAATGAAATGTCTGCCTCAAAGAATACAGTCAAAGCTTATTTTCAGTACTCAGGTTTTTGGACCCTAAATGCTACACTTCAGGTCTTTTCAAAACATCACAGATATCCATGCAACCAAGGCAAGATATTAGTTCATATCTTTCATGTCAAAAAACTACTCCTTCTCAAAACAAAGCACTTCAATGTTCTCAGCATCCAAATGTGAAAAATCAATCTGACAGGTTGAATTTCAGTTGGTCACCAGTACCAACAAACCAGAACAAACACACCCTTACCTTCTGTTCAAATGAAGCTCCATAATAACCATCATTGAGACCAAAAATAATCTCATTTGGGTTTCTTGCATGGATCTGTAGGGAAGGAAGAAAACAAATCACTCTACAGCCAGCTTACTGCAAGTTTTCACATCAAATGAGCACAAATTGGTCCAAAAGTTTAAAGCAGTTTTTCAGCACCTGTAATTCTAGAAGTACACAAAAACTCACAGAAAACTCAATTTAACATGGAAAACCTGTTTACTCCACAGATTTAGCAACAGTCACCATATTCAGCCATTCGACTTTGAAATCAGAAACACCAGACAGAGCATCTTTCCTATTACTGCATTTCCAGGTGACAAAAATAAATTAAGATAGCTGGAAACTAAACAGAGGTAAGACTCAAGAGTTTGGTGTGGAGAACAGAAGGCTCCAGGGAGACCTTATAGCCCCTGCCAGTGGCTCAAGGAGCTCCAAGAGAGCTGGAGAGGGACTTTGGACAAGGGGAAATGACTTCTCCCTGCCAGCGGGCAGGGTTAGATGTGATACTGGGAAGAAATTCTTGGCTGTGAGGGTGGTGAGGTCCTGGCACAGGCTGCCCACAGAAGATGTGACTGCCCCATGCCTGGAAGGGGGCCATGAGGGGCAGGTCTTAGAACACCCTGGTCTAGTGGAAGGTGTCCCCACCCATGGTAGGGGGTGGAACTGGATGACATTTAAGGTCTCTTCCAACCCCAACCACTATATGATTGTATGATTTAAAGCTCTGATGTAAACTAACATGAATATCTGTAATCAAACTTTAAAGTACAATCTTTAAACACATTCATTTCCTTTCTCAGCATTCTATATATTAATTCATCCAGATGTTCTGTTTCCTGAAGAAAAAAGCTGAGAAAAAATATTTTCACATTACCTGCTGGCCCAAGTACTTTAATCCATCTAAATTGACCTTCCATTCAATCAAAAGCTGAAAGTGTTCCTTCTTGCCACCCCAGATCCTCACAACAAAACAAGAGACAGAGGTATCAAGATGATCAGGCATTATTCCAAAGTCCAGACTCCTCCATGTTGGATTCTAAGTATTCAAAGAAGGATAAATACAGTTTAAACAAGCTGAAACTAGTCCTTAAAGTAACAATTCAGAAAGCAGCAAAGCCTACCTCAAAGATTTTTAAAAATGTTAAGAATTAGGAACAACAGCCATTTCAAGCTCTGCTGCTTCCTTACATGGTTTGCTAGAGAGAATTCCTCTGTTAAAAGGTACATGCTGTAAAGTACTTCAGAAACTGTGAATGGGCTTTGCTTCTTTCCATTACAAGACATCAAAGAATTTACTTCAGAAATTAATAATTCAGTTTAACCAAATCAGGAACTTTCAAAATGGAAGTAATGTTCCTTTCACAATTATAATTCAGCTTCTGAAAACCAGAGTATAGCATGTATTCCCAAAGTTAAATGCTGATATATTCCCCAATAATTAAATTTGCAGAACTTGCTGACAGATTTGTTTACATTCTTCTCCTCTTGACTGATGCTCAATCTTCAAATGCTATCACTAAAAGCTCATCTTTACTCCACGAGATCAGACTTGCACCTGGAGCTTTTCAGAACCAACACACATTAAGCTAAACTGCCAATTCCACCAGAACTCAGATTTGCAAAGATGACGTGTTCCAAGAATTTCCACTCATCTCTAACAATATCTAAAGAACTGACCCAAGCTGTAACAAAACCAAGTCAATCCAACATTATTAGTGCCAAGAGACAAAAGGGCATCCAAAATCAGAAATGGGAAAGTGCTTTTACTTATATTTATTTCTCTCCTTCCTCTGCTGAACACAGAAACAGTAGCTCTTGCAAAACAAAAGGTAGGAATCCACCACCCCAAGAAAGAATTCGCCTTCCCTTCTAGTGCTTAAGCAGCTTGGAAAAGGCCTAGCATCCCTGAACTGGAATGAGTCAATTTGAAATAGGATGCCTCTGAAAAGAAGGGAGAGGCAAAGTTACCCAGCGAGGATTACAGAAGAAATGCATTAATCAAGTCCTCCTAACAAGAAGGAGTATTTCATAGGTATTCAGGCATAAGAATACCAGGTCATTCAAATACCCATAGGTTATATACAGGATGTCCTCAAGACATCTTTTATTTAGATTTTTGTTATTCCATCTCTTATATCCTGTGGTTAGTTTCCCTTTTCGTTTTTCCTTTTCCTGATTTAGAACAGACAGAACTAAAAATCCTAACAACTCATGAGAGAAACTGGAGAAGTCAGCAGTCCGGAGTAAGCAGACAGCTCCTCCTTCATTCAGGAGGGTTTCAAAGCATTTACCCAGGGTGCTATGAATGGAGCAGTTCTACCTAGTTAAAAAGTCTTCAGCAGGTTTTCAAACTCCCTTAGCCAACATCTGCAACATCCTACTCCTATCCTATTATTACCCTTCCTCATTTGTAATAATAAATAAACTGTTTAGTTCTGGCCCCTTCATTCATCTAAACTGAGAAATTTAGAAGATCTAACATGTTTTCAAACTTCAGTTTCTTACAGCTATTAGCTCTTCAAAGAATATATGTATATATCTGGCAGGTACATGTTCCTTGCTGTTTTCCTACACAACTCAAAGATGTTAACAGAAATCAGCATTTCTACTACTCAGCAGGTCCCTATTCTAGCCCTCATGAAGAGAATCTGAAAGGGAGGAGAAGAACACAATGCTCCTAACAGAACCAAACAGTGGAAAGACACGTTAAACAGTTATGGTATTCAGCAGAGAAATCAATATACTGCACTAAAAATACAATTTTTAAAACAAAGTTTTTCAACATTAAAGTAACTTACCAGAGAATTCTTGATCACCTCACTCTTATAAAATTCTAAAGAAAAATAAGTAAAAAAATACCTTTAGATTAGCTTAAACACTGATACAAATCTTAGTGAAACAGAAAAAAACAAAATAAGTAACAATCAAGAAAGACAAATGTTAGTGGGTCCAGTTTATTAGTAACTAATTCATAAAATAGACTTTGAAATTCAGTCATACTTTTGACTAAAATTACTCCTTCACACTTACTTATTACAAGTCATTATTTAAATTTAGTATTTCATCTTTATACCCATGATAATCCTCAAGTTTTACAAGGCTTTGATTTCTGAGAGAAGAACATGGCAAGGTAGTTAACAGATTTTGGATGACATATGCAAAAATGACTGGCTTGCCACACTGGTTTGCTCTTCCTGGAACACAGCAGCTTGGATAAATTAATTACAGCACTTTCCTGCAGAGCGATGGTGACCTGTTCCACGTGCTCAGAGAGGAAACAGCCAAGTTACCTGACAAAGGTGCCAACAACCCTGTACTTAAATGGAATAAGCAACTGCTGGTGCATGAACCTTGGCTTTCCCAGTCAAAGCAAGAGCTTAAAAAACTTTAGACAGCTCTAGAGGCAGGAATACAGATTTTGTACAATATCCCAGCCCAGTGGAACCAGGGATAAAGCTTTGATGAAGTGCAAAAGAGTCCCTAACACCAAACACTGCAGAAACAGTCATCAGTATCAGGTTCAACCAACCACAACAAAGTCCAGGCAGCAAGCTCAGGTTTTGCATTCTTATCCTTCTAAAACACCAACCTTGGTAAAAAAAGCAAGGCAAAGTGCCAGATGTGTCACTGTGCCAGATGAAAATAAAAATTAAGAGAAAATCAAAATTCATCGCCAATCACACAAAAGGAGCATGAAAACATATTTTTAATAACATCTCTCCACAATGAACTATATACCGTAGTGGGAAAGAAAAGCAAGAAGGAGAGGAGATCTAATGCTCAAACACAATTATCTAAACTAGAACAGGTGCCTGAATGCTTCATGTCATTGGTTGACAATTCTAGTTTTTGAGAACTTTGATAACAGTATGTGCTGATGTATGCTCTGTACAACAGCTGGTATGCACAGAGTGGGACACTCTTCCCCACAAAAGGCAACCAAAGCTCCAAAAGCTTTAACTTGTATGTGCCCTTGGAAGTTCCCAATTTCTTACATCATCACTCAGGGAAGAACAATGACAAAAACAAGCTGATTTAAAAGACTACAAAATCTGTCATTTGTTTTGCCTCCTTGGCTGCTAACACTGAAAGTTCATGAAATTGAGGAAACTCAAGAGCTCTTTTCCAGTGTTAGCAAAGGTGGTGCAACTAACAGCAGAAAGTTGTCAAGGCCAAAAAAAAAAGAAGAAAGAGAATTCGTATCATGAGAATTCAAAGATTAACTAGCAAAAAGGTTGATAGCAAGCCTGGTTTACCTTTGTAGATCTTGGTGTTATCACACAAGTGAAGAGTGAAGTACGTATCCAAGAGGCGATGACCGTTCTTATTAATAATGTTACGTGCAGCAATATTCCGAAGGTGACGAAGACGGCGCTAAAAATAAGAAAAAAACTTCAAATAATTTTTGAAAATTAACCCTTTCTTTTTTTTCAGAGCATTTTAATGATTCCCAAAACAGTGTTGTAAAAAAAAATCCCACCAAACACTCCATTTTCTCTGTCAGACAACAAGTGTAAACAGCCAGGATTCAGCAAAGCCACAGGACAAGCAACAAGCACCTACAAGCTTGGATTAAGCAACTCTGATATTCAAGAGAAACTATTCTTATTCATGTCCTGTATGTCATTTTTATCCCACATGACTAAATCACCCCGACTCTTTGAGCAGTTCCAAGCAATGTGACACTATCAGCTTCAAACACAGCAGCAGCATCACCAGATGTTTTGCATCATCACACTGGAAACACTTCCCAGCCAAAGCTATTTTCAACAAGCATTAATGGACAAATAGCTCAAACAAACCACCACCTAATCCAGAGCTATAAGGAACTGGCTGAACAAAGCTTCCTGATTTCATGGTAATCCTGAAAACTGCTCTAACAACCTTAAATAAAATACATCAGGAAGACACATCAAGATTTTCAGGGAAAATTCAGGGCACAGTGAAATTTGACATTTTCACTGTCAGTTACCATCTGCTGTGATGAGAGAGTCCTTTTCCCTTGGAATGAATACAGCAGGATATGTCACTAAAATATTTAGTTTAAGTGATTTTACCCAACTCTAACATTCTCTTGGTTTACTACAATACTGCACCTTGAATGAAAATCATCAGATCAAATCAATCTCTCTCTCCCACCTCTCTGTGCCCAACAGCTTTAATAGTTGTGGCTAAGGTCTTAGCTTCGAGGCACATCACACCCTTAATCTTTGACAAATATTTTATAAAACTTCTTATAAAATTTAACTAGTTAACAAAGCAATTTTGTAGGACTGTCACACTTAAATCATTGCTTAGCTGTTGTTCCTATTTTAACTTCCAAGACCCCTGCTTCAAACAGCCTCTCATGAATGCAGCACTCAGTGAACTGCCAACTCATATACATAAAGTTCTCACTAAATCCTTCATCGTCATATTTTCCCAATCAATCTCTCAACTCACCAGTGTCTCACCCACTACCATGGGGATGTTGACAAATGGCTCCACATACTTTGTGGATCACCACAATACACCAACAAACCTCAAAAAACTGCTTAGTGCATACTTTTACCTCAGAGTTCATCTTACACCATTTTTTCCCAGAAGTGTCTTTATTTGTAAGGCTGAATCCACCTTAAAAGCTGATTAACCAAGCACATTTTAAAAGCTTTTGAAACCAAAAGACAATTTTTCTGTTTCTTGCTTGTCTTAAAGGCTTTTAACAAGAGCTGAAAGGCCATAATCTGTTTTAGAATCATAGCATGACACTTTACATCACTTCACTCCAGTGATATATTAGTTTTCCTTTATGGAAAGGTATGAGGAATATTCAATTTTTGTTTGACAGCCTAAAAATCACTGATGGAGTCATTCCATTCAAAGTCTGTTTATGACTTAGACTATAAACACAGCCTGAGATGGGATGCCCAGGTACCTCTAGTATATACAAAAACTACAAAATTAAAAACAAAAAAACCCAACCAACAAAAAACATTCTGTGAGACTACATGGTCTTATTTTCTTAGAAAGTGGTATCAAAAATGTCAACAGAAATATTAAGCCTCGCTTAAAAGAAGCCACATGGACCTTTAACATTTTTTCACACCTAACCTCAAAGCTAGGTAGCTTCGCTGGCTGTTTTTATATGCAACTGAAACACTCTTTAAGAAACGTCTTTGCACACGAATTTTGCTACCTAAAAATGATTCAAGAATTTTATGTGTCATCTCTTTTAATTGACATCAGTAGCAGAGAAATCAATCAACTACCACACTCATTCCCTTCATTTTTTGTATCTTTTTTTTCCTTTCATCCCTTACAAAGAACCAAACAGTCCATACTGTACCCTAACTAAGACAACAATTTTCTCCAGGTCTCTTTAGGATTGCAAACTAATTTGTGTGCTTGCTTTAAGTAATATGCTTCATTTATTAGCTCTCAAGCAAAGTTAAACAAGTTTCTTACAATTCACAGTACACAATGAGGTCAACGAGGTTTGGGGAAAAAAAACACAAAAACTGTGGAGTGTCCTAACCTACACCTGCATCTCTGAACAAGATGTGAGTCCTTATCTCCATGATTTGTGACTTCCTTGCACCCTTCAGCATCTGGGGGTTAAAGTCTCACTTCTCCTAAACCTGTTGGAAAAAGATAATTAAATCTGGGGCCATGAGGCCACAACATAGTTAAAAACTTAATGCGCAACAGGTAATGAATGTCTAATTGAATCTCCAGCTTAGCCAGAACTCTCCTCCTATCCATTTAGTGAAGTCACGATGACAGAGAGACTTGAATCCTGACAATAAATCTTTCCATTAGCCCACTATGTTCACTGATATGATATTGAATTATTCAAATTTCCTCAGAACTCTACACCAGCAATATTCAGAGTTAATTAACCTCTCCTGATCAAGGATAATTAGCTTAAACTAGGAGACTATCAGCTACAAAGACATACCCAAAGACAACTGAAATAGGTTCTAAAATTCCTCATCAAGGGCTTTGTTTTGTGACCAAGTAAATATTATTTTGAGGGAAGTTTTAAGTATCTAGTGTTACCTCCTATGCATTTCGTATCATTTTGTGCTGGAGACATTGGAATACACAAAACAAAAACCCCACTGTGTTGCAGCTCAGCTAGCACCAGCATCAGCCGAACACTGCCAACCCCCAGCACTGCACCACCCTTTCTTGTTCCTTACACCATAAATAAGCACTTGTGCAGCTGCTCACAGAATCATATCTGGGAACCAGTGTGGATGGAAACTAACCACCTCTCCCTTTTCCTGGGTTAGCTTCACCAGCTCACTTCCTCAGTTTGGCCGGACCACATGGCTGGACAAGCAGCTGAGCAGACCAAGGAGGGGACAAGGCAGCAGCAAGAGGCTGAAGGCAGAGAATGGCTGGAATGAAACCATCAGCTTCAAGTGTACGTGGAGCAACAGAGCCTGGCACTGCCATGAGCCACACGGAAGGCATTTCACAATGAGGTACCAGAGCATTTCAAACTGCAAAAGCACCTCATTTTAGAGAATAAACTAGTACACTCTATGTTGAATGCAGCAACTGCAGATAATACACAATTCTTTCATTTCCTCCTCCTTCTAGGTGAAAGTGCTGAAAAGGGTCCCTTTTTTTTAATGACAAGTTTCAGCTATTTTGCTCTTTCTGTAAAAGTGTGAAGAAATCTTCATCATGAGGGAGGATTCACCCAGGACAAGATGCTCTGCACCAGAACAGTCATTCTAAAAAGTTCACCTTAAAATTCAAAATACAAGGGCTAAGAAACAATCTAAGAGCCTTGGCAGCCTCATGAGTCACTTAACTTCAAAAAGGCCAGCGTGAGTGCAAGATGACAGTGCAGGACCTGTTTTAATTTTTAAAAAAGAGAGCAAAATGTGCAATGAGTATAGCTAATTTTCACTGTTATTTCCTCAAAGAGTTTACAGGTTACCAGCAATACAGGACTGAAGACCTCAGAGAGGCATCTATAGCAAGTATCTTAGTGAGATATCCAACAGCAAAAGAAGTTATTTTTGCAGAATTAATACCATGGAAAAGGTTGTTTAACTTTTTCAATAACTCTCAATTCAGCACATGCAGCCTTAACAGGGGCATATCTGGATCAGCACTTAGCATAGTAGTACAGCAGGTCTAACAGGTCATTCTCAGGGGGTTGTGACACAAGTTATTTTGGTTACAATTGTCCTAGACCTTTGCAATTCCCAAGAAAGCCAATGGAGCAGTGAAATTACATTACACGCCTGGTTATCCTTTGCTGTAATTGCCATTCTGAGCTGCATTTGATTAAAAGCAACAACATGTTGATTCACACGAAAGAAATTAGTGCTTCCTTCTATGTTGAAGACAAATGACTACAAACCAGGAGAAGAGATACACTTATTTTCCATTAGGAGAAATCCTGAGAAGCTTGCATTTTAAAAGCCCTGCTGCATCTAAAGATAGCACAGGTCATAAGCAGACAGCTATCCCAAAGATACATAGAAAGTCTGATCAGGAAAGCTGTAGGAGAGATCTGAAAAGCAGAATCTACCATCAGGTTTCATTCCTTATGCCTGCAGAGGCAGAACAGCACTTTCCCAAAACAGTACAACAGCATCTTAACAGAGCTCCTGTGGAGCACAGCAATACCATCCCTGCTCAGCAATTGCCAGCTTCACTCAAAACAAATCACACTGCTCCACAATCAAGTATTTTCATCATCAGCCTTGTTAAGACAGCTTTTTCATCAGATGATTCTAGACAGTCTGCCACATCTTTTGAGACCTAAAGGACTGAAACTGTCTGGTCCCTTCATGCTTCAGTTCCCTCAACACTAAGATACCATAACCTTTCACTACCTCTGTGTAGAATGCCACCTTCAGCATGTTCCCATCTGGCACAATGTGTTTTGTGCAGTCTCATGGTGAGGATCAAAAAATTAAACCAAGGTAAAGCTGCCAAAACCAAAAGTTAGTGAGGGTAACTAACTGGGTAAGTAAGGATAACATCTGGCTAAATTACTCCAATTCAGCTCCCTACAGCTGCACAGATGTGCCCACCACAGAAGAGGACAGAGGAGGCAGACTTCAACACTTAAGTTTCTTCACGGCTTAAGCTTATCCAGATGCCACTCTTTGCTTTCCTCCGGGCCTGAGAAACAGAAGGGATAAAGCTAGTCACTGTTTTTTGTCTAATAATCTGGTATCATTAATAAAAATCACTGCAGAGGTGATGCAGCAGGGAGGTAAGAAAAGGGAGCAAGTCTAATGAGAGAGAAGTGCACTGTTGTTAACACAAGGTCTGGACTGCTCATGGCAGGAGAACAGGACTACCTACAACAGCCTCAAGTATTCATGGAATTTCAGAATTATTTGTTCACGGTCATAAAATGGGTAGCAAAAGTAAGCATGGAGAGTTCTGATCCCTCTTCCATCTTAACCACTTCATTATTCCCTTACAAGAATCTGATGACCCTCAGAAAAAAAAAATAATGTCAGTATATCCAGGCTGGATGAGAACACAGTCAAACACCATTTTCTATTTCTATTTCTATTTTCTATTTCTATTTCTATTTCTAAACACCATTTTCACTGACTCTAGTTCTGGCTCCAAGTATCAATTGTGAAGCTCAGGTCACTAACATGGGCAACAGCAAAGCCCATTCTAATCACATGGAGCCTATCATGCTGTCGGCAGCTGGGATGATCTAATGGCTCACAGCTGGCAAAAGGGGGAGGTCTGTCTTCTCCTTGTCCCACATCTGCCTTCTCCCAGTAGCACAGTCTTCCCTCTTTAGCACTGGCTCTTTTAGTAATGCTGTTCATGAATTCTACTCTCAGCAGGCCCTTTGACATGCTAAATAAATTTGCAAAGGTGTCAAGGAAGTATCTGAACTTAAGCAAGGCAGGCAGGTTGGTTTCTTCCAGCAAGAACCATCCAAGATGCCATCAAACAGTCCCCTCCATGAATGGAGGGTTTGGCTGAAAACTGCCAGATGTTGCTATGTGACAGTGGGCTCACTGCACCCATGGCCATAAGCAAGTTTCAGAAATTCCATCAAGCAGATTTTTAAAGAATTTTATAAACAGAAATACATTTTCCAGAATCAAGCTTAAATTCAATTGCCCAGGGAGAAAGTTTTATATATCTGTGACTGAATTTGAAAAAGGGTGCCCCACTCATCCCATTTCTGATGACTTCCCATACAACCCATGTAACCAGAAACTTACTTTTGCCTGAAATGTAAATACAATGGTAAAATCAGCATTAAGAAGGCTGGGAAATCATCTTGTACAAGCAAACTAGAAGTTTACATAAATTACTTAGCCCAAATTCACCAAAATTAATCACCACTCAGGGCTCTCTCAGAGGCCTGATGAGCTGAAAAGCAATTATTGTATTTCCAGAACAAAGAACTTTCAACACTGGCTAAAATTTCAGCACCAGGTCTACTTCCTTAGCCTTTAATGGAGTACCCTAGACAGCCTTCATCTCTGGGCACCATCTCTGTTTTCAGACTGGTGCCTTCCTCACAATTCTGTCAAGGAAGTAAATTCCCCGAATTCTTTTCAGATCAGGATCAGCTCTGACTTCTGTATGACATGGTACACACTCTGTTTTTACCTGGCTTTCACATGAATTTCATAGCTTGGTTCCTTGCTTTATGACCCACAGAACCTCTGGAAGAATTTTAACAAAATCCTTCCAACTATTTTAGCATTAAAGCAGAAGGCAAAGATTAGTTAGCAACACAAATGTTACTACAGCAAATCCACTGTTTTTGAACTGAAAGGACCTGAGCTTGCAAGTCAGCTATTTGGATGTCTGCATATTTGTCAGAATTAAGTCATTAAAACAGAGGGCTCTGTGTGCTTTGGAGCTCATAGCAGACAGGTTGAGCTGTGTCTTTTTCTTAAAAAGCACAAAACCTCCAGCCTTAAAACAAAAAATGGTTACCAAAATATGATCTATATTTAGTCAACATGAGCATTATTTATTATCACAGCACTGCTCTACACCTCCATATTGCACCTTCCAACTTCCTCAGTTTAATTTCAATTTAATTCCTTTTTTTTTGAAGTGCAGCATATCTCACAGAAGGTTTGGGTCACCTCCACTGCAAAACATAAAGCTTTTAACATCCAAGAAATGTATATGGCAAGTTTAGGCATTACTCAGATGTACAGTTACTTAAAACCACAGGAAGGGTATGAAAATGCTTGTACTCTAATTTACACACTTGCTAGGAAGATTTATGAGGTTCACAATTTAACAGTTTTCCACAGGTCAGAGTCAAGAGAATCAAATGGGCTTTCAGATCTACTTCTGATGCAAAGCAGAAGCATTTGACAAGCACTTTTTGTGGGACACACCATAAGGAATTTTAAGGAATTCTATTTTAATGTCTTCCAGCACACACTTGAAGACAGCGAGGCCCTCAAAGCTACGTAGCCATAATTAGTTCATATACAGCCATAAGTAGTTCAATGAATCACTTGTAGTTCTCCTTCCTATCTCCCTTTCTCCATGTCAAATGACCACCAGCCATCCAGGAATTCCTTTCCCTTTTTAAGATTAAGCTACTTTCTTGCAAGTGCCTTTAAGAAAACAATTTCTACTAGGAATCAGAACTGAGGACAACATTGGTTCAAAGATGCACTGTAGGAACACAACTACACTTTTTTTCCTGTGAAGGTGCAACACACTCACATACATCACATACCTCACATTCCCAAAGATCTCATGCAAGGAACCAGATACACTGAACCTGCGCAGAATGATTTACCCAGACTAAATGAGCACAAGAAAAATGGAAGCTATTTCATCAACATGGGCTCAAAGCTTTCTAAGATGCACAATTGTGAATTTTAGTTTACAGATCCTTAAATCAAAGCGTCTCCTTTCCTTTACACTTCTGGGCATCTGAAAGGCTTTTGAAAGTTTCCCTTAAGAAGGGAAACAGCTATGTAGTTTTCATGTGAACACCTCAAGGGTCAGTACAGGTTTCTAATCATCCACAACCCCTGCCATGGCTACTCCTGCTTCTGCACTGCACTGAGAGCTTCAGCAGGAACAGACAGCAAATGGAAGATGTTCAAAAGACATCAAGTCTGCCCTAATTCACACAAGGAGAAAGTGAAACAGGAAGAATAAGGAATGTCTCAGTACTTCACATGGTCCATGCAGAAGTATAATTATTTTCCAGCTATCTGAATGCAAAACAGCTCTTTGCAAGGTCAGTACGGAGTTAAAGAATGCAACATCTGAAGTCAGGGTTAGATCTAACAAAATATGTTAGTCTATGGCATTAACAGCTCCTTTAATACTAATTAAAGCAACAGTCACACCAGAAAATAATTAAAACAGATAACTATACTTTAACTGAAAAAACTTAAGACTATGTAGACTATGTATTACTCTTGAAAGACAGTTGTGTTCTCTGGTCTATCCTTCTCTGCACCCTTTCCTACTAGCTAAACCTCTAAACTACTTCCTCACTAAGTCATTGCATTTACACAGAGGAGGAACTCAGAACTCAACTTCTATCCCCATGAAATGATGTAAACAGCTGGTAACTGTTCAGCTGTTTACAAAAAGAAATCTTCTCTTTGTACCCCATAATCACATGTAGAAAATCTATACCACTTACTTTAGAGTCCAAAATGAATGAAAGAACTAAGACTAAAACTGATGCAAGCTCATGATGTTCACACAACTCACTAATCTTCTCTATCTTTTTTTCAGTGCTAATTTCTGCAGAAAGACTGTAAAAGCCTGTTATTTAAAATATATTGTAGGGGCAGGTACAGAAGACACATCCAGTCTTGGGACACAAACAGGACAGCTGTTTAGGGGTGGCAAAACAAGACTCAATACACAGAATTAACTTAAAGACAATGTTAGCAGGAAGGGTTCAAAAGCTAAATCATAGATAGAAAAGAACATCAGGGTGCAAGTCCCATCCCATTAATAACACACTGCAGCAGTTGAGAGAAGTCCCTTAAGCCTCTTAACGTGACCTTGGGGAAGGGAGCATTAGTCCACATTTGCTGTGGGAATAACCAGGGAATATCAAGATGATACTCAGAAGGAAGCACCCAAAAAGTAAACAGGGCCTTACAGAAACAACAACAAAATCAAAACAATGGCAATTTTGACCTTAAAGAAGCCCTAAAGGACGCTCTGGGTTGCACAAGCGAACAGCATATGATGATTAATAACCTGAAGCATATTAATGCTTATCTTGTTGCTGGATGATAAATCAAGAGCAAAGAAGTCAGTTTCTCTTCATAAATGAGACTTCAGTCTCTAGCTAGCAAGTTGCTCAATTAAGAGCATTCCATAACCCACCACAAACATTCCAAATAAAGCAAGAAAACTGATTCAGTAGAGCTTTTGGACATAATAGTCTAACTTATCAATTGATCATTTGGTCTGCAAAACACTCCTGCATCTCTTGTGGAATACAGAAAGTACACAGCAGATAGCAAAATTCCAGCCCCAGCTTAACAGCCAGTCTTTTGGGCTAAAATTACAATTTTCCAGTAACTTTAACAACTACTCTTCCTAATTTATCTCTAACAAACACTAAACATTGATACAGCTGGGTATGGATACAACCGAGCAAGATCAGCAGGTCACAACTCACACTGAGGTCTTTCACTGGAGCAAACCTTCCCTCTCACTCAGCATTTAAAGACAGTGTGTGTCAAAGAGAAGTGAAAGCAATATTCCAATACAACACTTTCCATTCATTATTCTGATTGCCCCCCTCCCCCCATATTTCGTAGGAAAGGGGAAGTAAAATATTTAAGAATCAGTCTTTTTTTTTTCCAGATAACTCAGAAGAATATATAATAAGAGTAATAGAAAACTAATGTTTAAAAAGATACTATTTTCTCATTGTTTAGTTTAAAGTCTCATTCATATGCAGCCCTGGGCCTATACAGTAACTTTCTTCACTTTTCCTACACAAGACCCCTCAAACACACTTGCCAGCGCACTTTGAATCCTCCCTTTCTGCCATGTTGCCAAAAATGTTGTGTATGAGTGATACATATCTTTAAAGAAAGAATCCCAAGTCAAATCTGGAACTGAACCTGGCAGGGGACACAAAAGAAGGGCTTCTCCACGTACACTACCCAGAAAAAGAAAGCCAAAGGTGTTACCTCCTGAAAAATAATGATGGAAAACTGGTAACAACTGATGAGAAGGGTGAGGTACTCAACAACTCTTTTGTCTCTGTCTCCAATGACAACCTCTCTTCCTGCACATCCTGAATGGATGGACAGTAGGATGGGGACTGGAGGAACAATGCCCCTCACACTCTAAGATTGGGTTCATGGCCGCCTGAGGAACTTGAATGTGCACAAGTCCATGGGACCTGATGAGAGGCATCACAGAGTCTTGAGGGAACTGGCTGATTTAGTTGCCAAGCCACTCTCCATGATAGTGGAAAGTTGGGTGAAGTTCCAGGTGATTGGAAAAGGGGAAGCATAGTACCTATCTTAAAAAAGGCCAGAAAGGAGGACCCTGGGAGCCACCACCCTGTCAGCCTCACCTCTGTGCATGGGAAGATCACACAACAGATGCTCTGAGAAGCTGTGCTAAGGCACATGGAAGACAGAGAGGTGATTCAACAGCCAGCACGGTGTCACCAAAGCAAAGTCCTGCCTGAGCAACCCAATGGCCTTCTGTGATGGGGTGGCTACATCAGGGGACAAGGGAAGTGTTACAGATGTCATTTATCTGGACTTCTGTAAAGTCTTTGACATGATCCCCCACAACATCCTTCTCTCCAAACTGGAGAGATGGATTTGATGAGTGGACTGTTAGATGGATAAGGAGCTGGTTAGACGGTCAAACCCTGAGGGCAGAGGTGCTGCTGTGGAAGCCACAAGAGCCTTGTATGATGAGCACTGCTCTTGGACTCATACCAGTGCATAAAACTCCAACTGGAACTTTAGGAATCCCAGCCTTACTGTTAATGGAGTCTACAGAGTGTCCTTGAGAAGTTTCACTAACTGGTTGCTCTGCTTTGCTCTACCCTAAAATAAACTTCTGACACCTGTAGCTGAAACCTCATTGCTGCTCCTCTCCACAGAAACTTTCACTATCTGTCAAGAGATGTTTGTGAACTGAGGAATACAGAAAATATTGGGTCACCTGGTCTGACACTACTCATGGCTATGCACAATGGCACAATTTACCCCTTCCCTCCTTATCAGCAGATCCATACTCATCAGATAGATCCCCCTCCCTCCCTCCCAGGCACTGGCTCTGCAGTCCATGACTGTGTGCTTTCCTGTCACTAGACAACCACACATGAAATCTGTTTTGGCCAGCAATTAGCACAGTAGCGCTCAACAGATCATTTGACTGTGGCATGACTGCCTCTGTACATTCAGGCTGCATTTTTCTGTCCAATCTCTTCCGCTGAGGATATAGAAGAGTCTGAAAGGTTTGGGTCCCCCAACCCCTCCACTGCTTTGAACTGCTTCCAGTGACAGGATTGAACAGTTTGAGCATTCTGAAATCCTTAAGTTAAGACACTCCCAGTTTTCTTTCATCAAGCAACTGCAAAGAGATATTACTAAAGAATCTCTGCTCCTGAAGTGCAATCATTTCATATTTTCAGTTCTGTTGTGCTCACTTGTACAGCAAAAGAGAACAACACAATTACTGACACAATTACTAAGGGATTCAAATGGGAATTTTATGCTTAATCAGATGCATTTCTTTACAGCCATATCCTCTATTTCTCTTTCTTAAAATACAGAATACAACAGCAAAAAGCATTTTTTGCCCCAGTCATCCTGCCACACAAACAAGTTAGAGGAGAGGTCAGTCACTTTTGACATAAGTATCATCACAGTAGCAAAAGGTTTCAGAATTAACTTTTCACTCCTGCAAAAGTGTCAGTAGCAGGAATGCTGTTTTCTAATCAATGTCAATGTTACTGGAACAATTAAAGCTAGACAAAATCCAAATTACACTGTCAGTACTTCTGCCCCTAAAAAGTCACTTCAGTCATTAAAAGCACTCACCTTGAATTCACAGCTGAGAATTTGTCTTTGGAGAGATTTATAGCCATGACTCAGACCATCCTGCTCTCAATTCTTACAGTCACTATAATATCTTATAGTCAAAAAAATGTAGCTTTGGGTGTCCTAGAGAAAGCTGCCTACTGAAACAAATCACCAAGCTGATTTTGTGCTGGCACACAGCAAACAGTTACCTTGCCTTACGTAGCATCACACAGCTCAGGTCAGCCAGACTGTGGCATTACAGAGGTGGTACAACAGACTAGGAATGACTTATCTTTCACATAATTCTGCAGTAAAATAGCTCCAGTGTGCTGAGCCCCTTCAAGGTATCTTGCCCTTCAGTAACAGACTTTTGAGCTCAGAGAATACAAAGAAAGAGGGTGATCTGCTATCAGTGTGTTCAGCTGATCATCTCAATTTAATTCCAAGTAAACACAGTACCCAGATCCCTCAGCACATGGTCCTTGTGTTGGCAGGGCACACAGCAGACTACCTCAGTCTCTGTCACAGCCTTACACTTGCTACAATTAACATACAAGCAGCATCCTCACTGGGTATTTACTCAACTGGAACAGCCTATAATTGATGACTCAATTTCTGCTCCGAGGAACTCCTATAAAAGTTTCTGCTCCTCGAAGAAAAAGCCTGTGTTTGGTCTCACTTTCACAAACGAAATCCAATGACTAATATCTCAGGCTTCTCCCTGCAGCATTCACTTGGTCCTTGCACAAGCCTGAGAAAGAATCAAGCCAAAAATTCAGCAAGGAGAAGGCCATACTTGATCTCGTGGACAATCCATTGTTTCCTGTCCGTAGCATTCAGAGCAGCATTCATGTTTATGTTTACTAACACAGAGCAGACCCACATTTCAGAGTAAGCACTTGCTCACAAATTGGGGTCAGGTGGCCAACAGCCACCTCCATTCCCCTCCCTCTGCCCCCAAGTAGATGTCTTCTAGAACATGTTTAACAAAAGAGCAGTTATAGATCCACTTCGAGTTAACATCTTTTGATTTTTTTCTTTAGGTACTCTCTATATTCCCACCTGGTAACATATAGCTCAAGTAAAACAGATTGTGTGTCTAACTCGTAATAACATTGACTGCACTGAGTCAATGAACCAAAACAACATTCACATCTTATACTATTTCTAAAGAAGAGCAAAATTTTGCTAATTACTCCTGCCTTCACCAGTCCTGCTCCAGCTCCTGTAAAATCAAAGTGACCACATGCAGGAGGGGAAAGGGCACAGAGTCGGTTTGATAGGGATTGCTCAATGCTCAGGCAGAACCTAGTCTTCCTCACTTAAAATCATTGCTCTCCAAAATGAAAACATGGGACAAATGCCCAGTAAGCCAAAAGCCAACTATCAGCAAACAGGAAAAAGAGAGTTAAGGGAAGGAAGGACGCAATAGGGAGAGAACATTTCAGCACTTTTTAGAATATACCTTATGTTATATCCACACTTGCTCCCCACCCCGCCAAGAGAAGGAGGAGGGGGCACCCCAGCTGCTCCGGCCTCACGAGGTGCCCAAGCTTAACATCGATTTTCACGGTGTTATTCCTGCTGCAACTCCCACCTTTAGTCTGATCTTTTGTAGGCACAGAAGTACTTTTCTGGGAGAGGAAACAGCACCTGACTCCCCCGGGAGAGAGGCACAGACCCCTGACCCCAAGCTTCCTCTGGCCTTCCTACCAGCCTGAGCGAAAGGTGCTCAAACTGCCCCTGGCCTCAGGGACTCCCTTCCATCAGCTTGGGAACTGTATCTCAGGTACCCCCAGACCTCGGAGAAGCCCCACTGGCACCTCACGGAGTACCTGCCCACCCCTTTACCGCAGGGAGCAGCCCCATCCACCCGAGGGAGCAACCCCTGTACGCCTCGGGGAGCTGCTCTCAGTTCAGGAAACATCTCCCTGCACCCCAGAACAACCCACACCTCAGTGAGCACGCCCCTGTGCACACCTCAGGGCATCCCACGCCTAAGACAGCACATCCCCTTCACCTCAGAACACCCCACACTTCAGGGGACACCCCTGATTCACCTCAGGACACCCTCCTCCTCTTCCTCAGCCCCCTCCGAGCGCCGCGCCGAGGCCCCGCCGTACCTGCTGCGAAGGCAGCTCCACATGCAGGGCGCGGGCGGCGGAGCCGGGCGGCAAGGCGGCGGGACCGGCAGCCGAGGTCATCCTCACGCAGGGTCCCCGCTCCGCTCCCCCCGAGGCCGCCGGGCGCGCAGGGGTTAATGGCGGCAGCAACGCCAAGCCGGCCGCCCGCTACGGAGCCATATTACCGCAGTGCTGGGGGGTGGGCGGGGCTCCGCCTCCCGCGTGCCCATTGGCCCGCGCCCCGCGGGGGCGGGACCCCGCGCGCCTTCTCGACTTGCGACTGGCTCAGCCCGGCGCCAATCAACGCCCCGCTGCGCCGGCCCTGTCAAACCGCCGGAACGCGCGCCGGCGCCGATTAGAGAGCCCGCTTCCGGAAGGCGGGACGGCACCCGATTGTGGGCGATGATTGGAGAAGATGGAGTTTGATTGACAGCACACCCTCCATCACGTGTGCGGGAGCTGTTGTCATCACGTGGGGTACGGAAAATAGTTGGGCGGAGGGGCCGAGGGGGCGGTCGCCATGGCGACCCTGAGGGGCTGGAAAGCTGGGCCGGGCCCGACCCTGTGCATCGGGAATGGTGTCATCCTCAGCATCCGCTACACATCACTCCGACCTGCTCAACGTCATATCCACCTGCCCCAAAACAGGGCAGCCTGCCCAGTGTCACATCCATCTATGTCATGTCAATATGAAAGAGGCCTTAGGCTATTGCAGAGGGTCCAAAGCAGGGCCATGAAGATGGTGAAGGGTCTCGAGATCTTTATAAGGAGCAGCTGAGGTCACTTCTCTTGTTCAGCCTGGAGAAGAGATTAAACAAGAGCAGCCCTCATTGAGGTCTTCAGTGTCCTCAGTAGGAGAAGCAGAGGGGCATGTACTAGTGTCTTAACTCTCTGACCAGAGTGAAAAACGCCAATCACTTGTTTTTAAAATTTTAAAAGTTTAATAGTAATAAAATGGTTATAAAATAGTAATGCAATTAGAGTAATAATAATTTGGACAATTTGAATTAGGACAATATGAGACAATAGAAACAAAGAGTTACAGACAGCCGGGTACCTTTTTCTGGGCAGCAGGAGCCCAAAAAAGGACACACGTTAACAGAGGATTAACCCTTAAAAACAACAGCCTGTTACATGTTCATACATCTCATACATGATGTATAAATTCCATTCAAACACAGGATTCTGTCTGGTCAGTGTCAACTTCTTCCTCTTAATCCTAACAGCATCTTCAAGGCAGGAAGAAGTTCATTTCTTCTGATAAGAGGGCAATAAATTCTTTTTCTCTGAGAGATTTAGGTGTCCTGTGGCTGCTATTTCACTGCAAGACCTTTCTTATAAAAAAGTATCCTACATAGCATAGTTTCTACTTTAACATTTTGTTATAACCCAAAACTATATTTAACACACTACTTAAGAGAATTAATACAGCATTACTTTCTAACACAACACATACAATATTCATTTTAATATTTGCCCAAAGCCAATCATAAAATACACATTTTTCACACCAGTGACAGGACCTGAAGGAGTGGCCTGAAGCTGAGTTGGGAAAGGTTTGAGTGGGATATTAGAAAAAGATTCTTCATCCAGAGGGTGGTTGAGCACTGGAATAGGCTCCCCAGGAAAGTGGTCACAGCATCAAATGTGACAGAGCTCAAGAAACATTTGGACAGTGCCCTCAGGCACATGGTGGGATTGTTGTGGTGTCCCACACAGGGCCAGGAGCTGGAGTTGATGATCCTGATGAGTCTTTTCCAACTCAGCTTATTCCATGATTCTATGAACCTTCCCCACATCACATCCACTTGCCTCACATCACACCAGCCTTCTCCATAGCACATCCACCTGCCCCATGTCATCCCAATCTGCCTCATATCATCACCCCAACCTGCCCAACAACAGACCAACCTGCCCCTCATTGTGCCAACCAAGCCCATATCAGACAAACCCTTCCCGCAGCTCATGGACCCATCCCATTCCATGCCAAGCCATCCCACATCAGGCCAACTCGCCTCACCTCATACCAGCCATGATGCTTACAAATACCAAAGCCCAATGCAACCATCCCCTCAGCACCTACCTCCATCCCATCCCACCCAGGCAACATCCATCCTGAACAGAGGAGACCATGCCCACCTGGAACAGCACCATCCCCACGTAGGGTACAGCTCTCGGAGCACCAGTCGTGTGCCTGTGCCCATCCATCCCAGGAGCACTCTGCAGCACCTACCTAGCATAGGTGGTCATATTCAAGATGCCCCTCCCATTCCCATGGCACTGCCAGGGACCATCAGGGACTGAGGCAAAACACCTGACTGAGAACAGCACTCCTGCCATACCTGCAGTGGCACTGGGAATGCCTGTCCCTAATGCATGCCACAGCACTGGAAATGCTTCCCTGGAAATGCTGCTCTGAAAGGGTTGAGTGTGCTGTGCGGTGCTGGAAAACCCCGTCCTCTGCTCCTCCTCTCCTCCAGTCCTCCTGTCCTCAGCACCAAGCACCTCCCACAGCATGGAGAGCATCCTGCTGGAAGCCCAGTAAGCCTTCATCCACCTGCAGTACTCCTCAGTGTGTAATATTCCATGCTCCAGTGAGGTGCTGTAACAGCTTTGTCTTCAGCACTTATTTTGGTCTAGGGTATTCAAAAGTGAACTTGTTAAAAAGAGGGAGTAAAATAAAAAACTGGAATGGAAAGTCAAGTTTTCTGGGGTTTGATGGTCATCCTGTAGCGTGAAGTCATCTTCCATCCTGCTCCTTCCTTTGCAGCTGCTCACCGTGGTCTGCTTTTCTCCAAAATGCTTCCTAGTTGAAATGGAGATGCTAAACTTTTCTTCTGGGTGATTGCCTGGTTTATCCCATAGTAACACATCTATATGGACATCTTTTCCCAAATTGTTTGATTCTACATGTAGGCATCAAATAAATTTGATACCTCAAGCTTAAGTTTTGGACATCATTAAGCCTGGCGTGTGTGAGTACAGGATGTTGCTTCTCCCTGATCAGGAAAATTAATTAAAAACAGTGGCCTTTTTTGGAAGATCTTCTGGGGAAAAGTGTGTCTCCATTTTTTTCCTTCTGATGAAAAAAAAACCCTTCTATTTCAGTATTTTCTACAGCCAGTGTTCTATTTTCAAGACTCCTGAGACATGCTGAGATCAGGAAGTTCAAACAGTCATTTTGGACCTGTTGTATCAGTTTGATTCACCTCCTGGATTCTCATTCAGTACAAGACACTCCTTCCTTTTAAGCATTCCATCTTCACCTTGGACAACTGAAATTTTATTTTTAGGATGAAATCCGGAGGTTTTCTTTGCTCAAGGTGTGAAAAATGCATTTAGAATGACAAAATTATCTAAACATCAATAAATTTTGAGAATGCTTTCTGCCTTTGAGACTCTTGATATGTTTCCTCAGAGAGCAAAACTAATTCTAGCTTAGATATAAAATCAAAGAAAATCACAGCTGTAAGAATAGTTTTTTCCTGAGATAAATCACTAAGAACAACTTATGGAAGCAGTGTGAAGATGCCACTGCTTGTTTGCCCAAAATATAAAAAACCCAAAACACCCTTTAAAAAAAAAAGTCCATCCTCAGATGAAACATTGTGTTTCTGTGACTGATTTTCCCCTACTTCTTCACCTTCTCCTTCTATAAAAAGTATGTTATCAACATTTATTTCTCATCCTAAATCCAAAACACAATCACATACCAGCTACTAGGGAGAAAATTAACTCTATCCCAGAGAACACCAGGACACTAATTTACAGTGAAATTTGCTGAATTTTAAGTCCAAATGTCATTACCATAGCAGGATTTTCCTACTTTCCTTCTTTTCCACAGGATCAGACTGTGATGATAAAATTGTGATGTTTAGAAAAGTCAAATTATTTATTTACCATAGCAGTTCACCTGCTGTGTACATGGAGATTGCATTTGCTGCTTGATGTATACTGAGAGCTCTAACCCACAATTCAGGGACTAAAAAGTAAAATATTGCTCAGAGAAAAATTCAAATATGACCCCAAAACTAATGTGGATATATTGCTGATTTTGTAGCAGTGGAACTCATACAGCTGCAAAGAAGTCCTGGCAGATTTCCAGCTCACACTAGCTCAAGCTTTGGCCTTATTCTAAACTTCAGATTTATTGTTAGGTTTTGTTATGTCAGCATGAAAAAGAGCCATTTCCAATGGCATTATAAAATGAGAAGTTTGTAGGGATAAGGTTTCAGATTTACATCTGATTTTCATGAGTTTTGAGAGGTTTTGTACCTGCCTTTTATAGTTCACCACAATGACCATTCAATATGGTGACAGCCATTTAATAACCCAGCTTGTTCCTGAATTATAGGGCTTACAATAATTCGTTCATTAATTAGGATTGTTGGATTATTTTAAGCTAAGTATGTGCAAGCTTCAGCTGGAGAGTGGTTTCTCTTGCCCCTAATTATGAGCAGTCACTGGAGGCAGTAATGCTGGAGCAGTACTGCCCAACTCACCCATGTATATGGCATTACACAGGACCCTGTGCAATTTACTGATGCCCTAGGAAACTGTCATCTGAATTTTTTAACCAAATCAAAAGGTTGCCATTATCTGTCTGCATCATTTTGAAGATCACAATATAACCTTTATTATGTCCCCATGGGTGTTCCTGCAGTGTGTTATCATAAAAGATGAAGTTCCTGCAGCTGCAGCAAGTAGAGTAGACACACCACTCAGGATGGGCAGATGGAGATGCACACAGTGCTCCCACATCCATAACCTCCCCATCTACCCAACCTGAGTGGTGTGTCTGCTGTGTAGAGGGAAGGGATGGTGTCAAGAGGGATCTGGACAGGCTGGAGAAGAGGGTCTGTGTGAGCCTTGTGAAGTTCAACCAGACCATGTCCCAAGGTCCTGACGGCAGTTGACAAAAGAGACGTGGACTCCATGGTTTGCACACATGAAGCCGTTTATTGATTCACAAAGCTGAGCTTATATACCTTTTCAGCAATTAGTAAAAATAGCACAACTATAACATTTATGTAACTAGGTAACATTGCTTAATTCAGAACCTCCTACTAACTCGTGCAGGTACGTGTTATCTCATAGAAGTTCTGCTTACCAAGCACACTGTTAACTTCTGCATTCCTTCTTCAGGGTTCTGCTTTCTGTTGCCAAGGCTTGCAGCCCACTAAGGCTAACATATCCACTTCTGTCATGAACTGGACAGTGCTCCCAGCTCAGTTTTCTAGCTGTATTCCTACAAGGCCCTGCACATGGGTCAGGGCAATCCCAAGCACAAACACAGGCTAGGCAAACAATGAACAGGGAGCAGCGCAGGGGAGAAGAATTTTAGAGTATTGATGGGTGAGAAGTTCAGCAGGATTGACCATGTGTGCTGAGAGCCCAGAAGCCCCCATGTGCTGGGCTGATCCCACAGCAAGGGCAGTAGAGGAAGGGGTTCTGCCCCTCTGTCCTGCTTAGGTGAGACCCCACCTGCAGAGCTGCCTTCAGCTCTGGGGTCCAACATCAGAAGGGCATGGAGCTGCTGGAGTGAGTTCAGAGGAGGCCATGGAGATGTTCTGAGGGCTGGAGCCCCTCTGCTCCTGGAGGCAGGCTGGGAGAGCTGGAGGTGTCCAGCCTGGAGAAGAGATGGCTCCATGGAGACCTTAGACCTCCTGACAGTGCCTGAAGGAGCTGCAAGAGACCTGGAGAAGGACTTTGGACAAGAGCCTGGAACAACAGAATAATCCTAGTGGGTCCTTTCCAGCTCAGAATATTCTGTGACTCTGTGAGTCTGTGACAAGGGGGAACGACCTCACATTGACAGAAAGCAAGGTTAAACTGGATATTTCAAAGAAGTTTTTCCCTGTGAATGGTGAGACACTAGCACAGACTGCCCAGAGAAGTTGTGGCTGCCCCATCCCTGGAAGTTTTCTAGGCCAGGTTCGATGGGGTTTAGAGCAACCTGGTATAGTAGAGAGTGTCTTTGCACATGGCAGAGGGCTGGAACAAGATAAGCTTTAAGGCCCCTTTCAATCTAAGCCAGTCTGTGGTTCTGTGATCTTCAGTTTTCTTCAGATGAACTCAACAATCAAAAACATCACTAGATTACTGACTCTGTCTTGTGTTTATGTGTTGTCTAAACTCACAGTGGCAGCTCCTCACTTTGACATTATGAAATACCAGAAGGCATTTCTTCTGGACTTTTTTTTTTTGGAAAGCAAAGCCAAAAGATAATTAAAATTGCTACTAACAAAATTCCAAAACGCAATTTTAACAAAATCTGGTAAAGACTCCTGCAGAATGAAGTGTATTTTTAAAAAGGCTCTGGAGAAAACTGGATGAAGTGCCAGTGAGGAATTGCCAGAAATTGCACTGGAATATTTAATTGCCATTTCTGGAAGCACTACTTTATCAGTAGTCTTTTTGCACTGAAGCTGAGATACATGGACTCATGTCCTTCAAAATGACATACGGTGGAGAGATACTACCTGCAAGTTATTACAGATGTTATTTAATAGACTTTATTGCAAATTTTGGCAGGGTTGCACCTTTGGGAAGGGAAGAAATTACCTTGTGGCTAACAATAATTCCTACTTCTGCACAGATCAGGTCAGATATGCTTCTTATTGAGGTATGAGATCATTGCAAAATCCCTCCAGTGATACTTCACTGATGGGTAGAAGCACTCCAAATGCAAAGCAAAATACTTGAAGTTTGTGAACTTTTAAAAAGAAAAAAGGACAAATTCTGCACTGAATGGGTATTAAATAATGTATTTTACAGTCACAGATGTGGTGTTAAAGAGTTTGTTTAGCTTTCCTTTGAGAGGGATCAATCTTAAGCAATAGTGACTAAAACAAGAGACTGGCTTTGTGGGCATTGAACTTTGCACCTGTTTGTGTCCAAGGTATTTATTAGGATCTGTATTTCTAGTTGCAGCTCCCTTCACAGAGGTTATTTTGAACTTATGTGAGACACTTGCAGATACCTAAGGTGTTCTGGTAATCCCTAGGCAATGTATCAGAAGCTCACAGTGAAAAGCACAGTAAAGGTCAGATCATTTTAATGTAGAGGCCCTTGGTTTTAAATTAATAGTAATATAAGTCTTTAATGCAATAAACTCCAAGGGGGACTGTATTAATTTGCAACTGGCCATTGTTTGCACTTTACCATCACCATCAGCTACATAAATATGGGGGTATTAAAACTGATTTAATTAATTTACCCTAAGTTTCCTGAGTGTCCCATTATAGATAAACCCCACCTCAGACAGAGACACTTCATTGTGTTTCTGACACACCATCAACTGTGTAGGTCACATTATGCAGAGGAGCAGAGAAGATCCACTTTCAGTAGAAGACATTTTCAAGTCAGCTCATAACCATTAGATCATTTCCACGCAGGACACAGAAGAGGACTCCTGGTGCTTTGGAAGGCAAATGATGCTTAGAATATCTGTTACTCTCCTGGTGCTTAGAAAGGCTATTATTGACATGGAAAAAACTTCCTTCTCAGACTCAAACATGTATTTTAAATACATATTGTGAATGAGATAGGGAAAGCAGTGAAAGGAGTAGAGGCCAAGTGTGACATGGAGCAGCTGAGGGAGCTGGAGGGCTCAGCCTGGAGAAGAGAAGGCTCAGGTGGGCCCTTCTCCCTCTCTACAACTCCCTGACAGGAGGGTGGAGCCAGGTGGGAGTCAGGTTCTTCTCCCAGGGAACAAGGGACAGGACAAAAGGAAATGGCCTCAAGTTGTGTGAGCGGAGGTTTAGGTTAGATATTGGGAAAATTTTTTCATGGAAATGGTCATCCAGCCCTGGAACAGCTTGTCTAGGGCAGTGGTAGAGTCCACATCCGTGGTGGGATTTAACCGATGTGTGCATGTGGATGTGGCACTTGGAGACATGAATTAGTGGTGGGCTGGGTAGTGCGGGGGAAATAGTTGGGCTCAATGGTCTCAAAGGCTTTAGAACTGAAATGATTCTGTAATTCTACAAAACTAAATATATTTTAAATGAGAAGGCAATTAAATGAAGGAGAACAGCACATGGGGTCCATCAAACCCACCAACCTCAAAGTGGTTGCTACCACTGGGGACTACATTAACAGCCCAGGTCAATCAACCAGAAGATGCTTGCTGATTTCAGTGGGTAGATCAAGGCCAAAGGCTAGTGGTTCACAACTGAGTGTCACAGCTGGTCTGTGGCTCAGCAATTAATTCAGCTATAAATAAGGAACCCAGCTCAATTCCATAAACCAGTCCCTCAGTGAGCAATGATAGGATACATTCAAACCCAAACAAGGACTTTACCTAATCATTCCATCCTAAGCCACAGGCATCACACTGGTCAAAGAGCTGGGTGGTGTTAAAACCAGACCCGTCAGTTTAGACCAAGGTGTTTCAAACCCCCTATATAAAGAGGATCTGAACAATAAAACTCATTGTTGTTGCATGGATCTCTGAAAGTGTGTGTTGTCCCTGTCTCTGACCACTGACCCCACATAACACAGAAGCACTGCAACTGCAAGAATTGTCTTCCAAACAAGAATTGCAAAATTCCTAAGCTCCCATGTAAGTACAGTCATGAAATATCTCCTGGGACATTACCATAAGTCCCTGAAGGAAACTTATTTCTGAATTCTGCTTGAAATAAAGTCCCTCCCTTTACAGCACCTGCATTTTCATCTTGCAGAGGTGGTAATGTGATTTTATCACTTAATCTGATGTGTCATGGTTGTGCTTTCCACTCCAGAAGTGGTTGCATTTAATCTATGGGAAAAGTAAATCCTTCTTTGGAATATTTATAGAGAACTTTAAGGCCCTTTGAATGAAAAGTTTCTGCTGGATGAAAGCATTGATGAAAGCTAAATATACATAAAAAGAGAAAGAAATCAGTATACCCATTGAACTGGAGCCTACTGGCTGCTAAGCCTCCCCAGGACAACATTTGCACCAAAATTTTGTACTTTCATTGGCTGTAAGCATCTCCCAGACAATATAATGCCATTATACCAAAGCACCAAGACTTTCTCATCTTTGATACCTATAAGGTATCATCTGTAAGTCATAATATTCTGACTGACTCTCCACTGATGAAAATTTTACATCTATTTAAAAAGAATTTGGGATATCCAGACCTTCTGATATGACAAAGGAAGAAGAATGGATGGGCTCTATGGTTGCTGATGTTGTACAGCCTATTTACATAAAAGTATAGAATCACAGAATCATTTAGGTTAGAAAAGACCTCTCAGATCATCAAGCTCAACCACTGCAAAGATCTCACACAATGGCAGTATGATATTTTGGCACAGAGGCTAATATTGGTTCAGTCAAATGTGGCAGGAGGGTGCCTGCGCTGTGCTGCCTTGATCAAAGCACAGCAGAAAGCACATCCCAAAGCCAAAAACTACTGGGGGAAAAAGCTCCCAATGTATGGTTAGCGAGAAGTGTGGATCAGATCTAAGAGGAATCAGGGAACCAGTAAATAAATAATCAGATCATGGATGCAGTTCAGATTCCCACCAGGCTTTTATTATGGTCTTTTACAACCTGTTAAAACACTCCAAAAACCCCATCTGAGAGAAAAAAAGATAACCAGAAAGCAAAATAGAGAAATCCCTACATTAGCATTTTTCCTGCCCTTTCAGCTGCCTAATGTGGTCCCTTGAATCCCAGGCATTAGCAGGCAAGAATATGCCTATTTTTGTGATAATATGGATTTTTCTTTAAATGGAAAAACTTCAATTATCTAAGCTGTTGCCAAACAGAACCATTTTCAAGGGGATCATTTTACAGCACAAAGCTTTGAGGATGTGCACTGTAAAAAAAGAATTTGTTCTTCCTTGTGGTACTGCTGCTTGGGCTGAATTGACAAAAAGTTCATTTAGAGGGTAATGCATCCATTTCTGGTCTCTGCCTCCTCAAAGGAAGGCTGTTCTAGTCTGGGTGAGTGATTTCTTAGCATTGCTACTTGGCGTTTCCCCAAAATGCTTGGGGGCTTTGTTACATTATCATGGAGTTACTGACAGGCACCTTATGGGGGCAGCACGTCCTCTCTGTTTGTTTTTTCAATCTCCTTCATTAGGCCCGGGTCTGCTTCCACATTGAATAAAAAAAAAATCTGTGTACACTCTACAAAAAGCATTATTCTGCTTATGCTATGCTAATTAACGAGGGGCTCAAAGCAAGCTGGTGATATCCCACCTTTATAGCTGGTGCTGTAGGAAATAATGCTGCCCTGCTTCACAGAGAGGGAAAAAACAGCTGAGCAAACTCAGAGAATCACAAAGACTGGGAAAGTCCCCTAGGACCATTGAGTCCAACCATTCCATACAGAGCCCACTACTAACCCATGTCCCCAGTTACCACATCCACACTTCTGTTAAAACCCTCCAGGGATGGAGACTCTGCCACTGCCCTTGGCAGCCCTTTCTAATACCTAACTGCCCTTTCAGTGAAGAATTTTTCCCTAATATACTGTGTAAACCTTCCCTGGTTAAACTTAAGGCTGTTTCCTCTTGTCCTGTCCCTTGTTCCTGCAGAGCAGAGCCCACCTTCACCTGACCTCACTCTCCTGTCAGGGAGTTGTAGAGAGCAACAAAGTCCCCCCCAAGTTTCCTTTCCTCCACACTGAGCCCCACCAGCTCCCTCAGCCACTTCTGGCACTCCAGACCCCTTCCCCAGCTGCATTCCCTTCTGTGGACATACTTCTGTCCCCTCAATGTCTTTCTTGTTATGAAGGGCTCAAAACTGAACCCAGGATTCATGTAACGTGCTGAGGATGCCCATGGCTGGCAGTCAAGGAAGGGATAAATCACTGCAGGTGGCCTGCATCCAACTGCTATGCCTTTTCCATAAACTGAGCCATGTTCCCTTTTGTTCTGTTTGCCAGAGACAGAGCTCTGATTTGAGACAAAGAGGACAAAATAGGACAGTAACTATGTTATATATATAAACACATGAGGAAAACTGGTGAAAGTGGAAAGTCCCCTCTTCCAGCCTGTAATGAGGGACAGATTTATCACAATTCTTGCAGTACAATGAGGAATGTTAGGAGGACAGGGAGATCTTAAAGAACCAAAGCAGTACAAATGTACTTCATATATCAAGCTAAACAAAAGCAGAGGAAGGGGAAGTTGCTGAGCTAAAGACAAGACAGGTCTACAGGAAAGCAAAGATGCTCATTTCTCAACAGATTGTAACAACAGCTTTATCAGGGCTGGTCTATAGTGGACAGCACCCTATCTCAGCCAAGGGAAGTGACCTAGATAAGGCAGCAAGAGTATAGCAATTCCATCCTGACACAGTTCCAGCAACACACGGCATAGTCATAAAACCAAAGAATCACAGAACTGTCATGGCTGGAAAATCCTCTCTAAGATCATTGAGTCCAACCATTTACCTGGCACTGCCACCACTAACCCACTGTCCACAAGTCACATCCACAAACTCTTAGAACACTCCTAGGGATCATGATTCTACCACTTCCCTGGGCAGACTGTTCTAATGCTTATCACCACAAAGTCAGAGGTGATAATTTTAACTCTTACTAGTGCTTAAGCTCACAGAAGCACAGAATGGTTTGAATTGGAAATGACCTTAAAGATCATCCAGTTCCACACACCTGCCATGGGAGAGACACCTTCCACTAGACCTGGTTGCCCCAAGAGCCATCCAACCTCACCTTGATCACTTCCAGGCATGGGCCAGCCACAGCTTCTGTGGGCAACCTGTGCCACTGTTTCAGAGTGAAGAACTTCTTCCTAAAAACCCGTCTAACCCTGCCCTTCTGTCACCGTGAAGCCATTGCCCCTTGTCCTATCCCTCCATTCCTTTGTCCAAAGTCCTTCTACAACTCTTGGGAGCCCCTTTAAGCACTAAGATCTCCCTGAAGCCTTCTCTTTTCCAGGCTGAACATCCTCAGCTTTCCCAGTCTGTCTGCAGAGAAGGCTGCAGCCCTCAGAGCCTCCCTGTGGCCTCCTCTGGACTTGCCAGGTCTGTGTCTTTGTGGGCACTCCAGAGCTGAAGGCAGCAGTGCAGGTGGGGCCCCACGAGCAAAGGGACCAGGTCATCTCCCTTGAGCTGCTGCCACACTGTAAGACCAGCTCAAGATGCATTTGGCCTTCTGCACATTATTGTATGAGACAACATGGGCTAGTACCTTGGGTATGAGCTGAGATCAGACAAAAATTCCTCTTTCACAGACGGCTAATAGCAAAAGAACAATGTTCAGTGTCAATCTCTTGTTACACTCTTAGCACAGCCAAGAATTCAGCAGAGCTGGTCCAACCTTGCAGTATGGAAAATCACAGGATATTCATTAGTATATCCCTTTTTGCAATGGAGCCTTGTCTGAAATAACTCTCTCCCTCCTCTGTGTTAGGGGGATTTTCAGTCTGCAGCTATGCTAGGATCTAAAACTTGATAATCAAAAACACTGCTTGGAAAAAGCTCTGCAAGAACTGAACCCCTCCAGTTCATGGAATCCTCAAAGGTGAATTTCAGTGACATGCCACAAGTAGTTATAAAGAGCTTTTCTTGTTACTCATTTCCAGAGAAGTCACTGGAAACACAACCTTCATGTCAGCTAGCAGAACACAGAGATACAAATCAATCCTACTAGGGGTGAGGAAAAGGGGAAGCAAGCAACACACCAGGTTTATCTTCCTGAGCAGGAGACTAAAATTCCATTGGCCACACCTGAAAAGGGCAAAGAGTAAGTTTGGCTTTCACCTTGGAGAACAGCATTGTGAGGCTGTGAAAGTCAGCCAGGACTGATTGATTTCTTCCATGCCAGACCCAGCCCAAAACCAACAGGTTAAAACCTCCCTTGTTACTACAAGAGCCCACATGAAATTTTCAGCACCGTGAGCTATTTCTGCAGCACTTTGCACCTCAGGTAGCAGAAGTCTGGTGGCTCTGACAAGAATAATCACAGAGTGGTTTGAGTTGAAAGTGACCTTAAAGCTCATTTCATTCCAACTCCCCAGCCAAAGGTCAGAGACACCTTCCACTAAACCAGGTTGCTGGCCTGGAACACTTCCAAGGATGAGGCAGCAAGAGCTTCTTTGGGTAGCCTGTGCCAGGGTCTCACCACCCTCACAAGGAAGAATTTCTTCCCAACATCTGCTCTAAATCTCTTCTCTATGAGGTTTATTGCCTATTTATAGAAGTTATTATTTGGCCCTTGTCCTATCACTAAGCACTCTGCATAGAAAGTCACTTTTTTTTATGAAGCTCCCTTTTAAGTACTGAAAGCAGCTGGACAGATTTCTTCACCTGAGGACCAGGGATGCAATCCAGCAATTTCTATTCTAGGCAGCAACAAAATCCAAAGAAATCTGCTGTAAGGGGCAATAGGGAATGTGCTTTTTGTCGCTGCTCATGGAGGTCCACAGATGGAGGCTGCTTCAGCTCCTTGTACACTCCCAGGCAAAACCCCAACTTTAAACCACAAAGATTTGCTTAAACTATCCTGGCTGCCCCATGTAGGGAGCATGCAGATGGTAGAACAGAATTACTAAGTTTGGAAAAGACTTTTAGATCAAGTCCAACCCTTGACCTAACTCTTCCAGCTCTACCACTACACACTTCCAGAGATGGTGATTTTGGTGTGAGTCTGCTTTTGTAGAGACAAACCATTTTTTTCCTGTAGGAAAAAAGGCACAACTGCAATCATACAAATTACTGCTGTAATACCAGCCACAAACCCTGCAACACTGAAGGGACCAAAGCAGCCCACTATTTTTGCCCAAGTTTATTTCTAGAAATTTGTACAAAAATTGATACTCTGTAATACAATAATCTATCAAATATGACAGATGAACATTTGTCTTTAGAGGCAAGATTCCAGGAATGTGAAGTACCATCCTCTTGCATGGAAGAAAGGCACATTTTAGAGCTCAAGATACACTCAACTGAACGGTTGAAAAGGCAGGTCAGACATGCAAGTAGTGCAGTGTTTTGGGTTTATACATAAACAATTTGTACTCCCAAGAAATCTCACTACAAGCAGCGTTAACATCCACATAAACATTTTATAAATACTTTTAAAAGTAGCTCACTTTAGATCCTATGTGTGCAAAGGTTACGCCTTTACATTCACTGGATGGAGTAATTAGAAGCCATCTTGAGGCCAGAAGTAACTCCTAGATTTCCCCAAATACTTCTGGGATCCAAAGCACTTGCATCAATAGCCCCACTGCATTTTCCCCCTACGGTCTACCCTAAAAGTCTGCAAACACCAGGGCTACACAACTGCACCATCCCACTGCTCCTACAGCTTACTCTTGGAGTTTTGTGGCTATGAAAAGTCTCATATTTCCAGCTACAAGCCTCTGTGCAAGCAGCACCTGGGACATACCTGCTTCTGAACTGACATCTTAAATACAGTGGTGAATTTACAGCCACAAAATCATCCACTGCACTATGGATTCAAGCTTCACCCGACTCTCTCTGCACCATCCAGCACAGATGCCACACCAGGGGGGTTGGCAGCCCAACTGTACTTCCAGAAAGGGCTTTTCCAAAGCAGAAATACCCTTGTACTACATGAGCATGTCTCAACAGGGCTCTTGTGCAACACACCTGTAAAACTGCCACGCTGCTCAAATCAACCTGCTGCTTTTTAGACTGAAAACCAGATGAATCCTACTCTCCCAAATTTGCTTGTGCTAGTGGGTACAGTAGCTGTAGGAATTTTTTCTAATTCATTGCTGGTGATCCAACAGCATTATGCAGCAGATTACAAAGGCAATCATTTACCCAAATCCTCACAGCAATGGGGAGTTGTGCTTTTTTTTTTTTTTGTATAAAAAGATGTTTTAATGGGATTTCTCTAAAGCAAAGCCTTTATTATTTTTAAAGTGGTTTAGCAACACTTTAAACACTTGCTTTGAAGAATACATACACCCACACAGGCTTTCAAGTACACAGTGACAACTTGGACTCCTGGAAACGATGTGTTGGTTCTGAGAGGAGGAGGTGCTGCTGAGCCAGTGCCTTCAGTTGACTTCCAAGACCTCAGTCTCCGGCAGGCCAAATCTGCTCTTGTATTTGTCAAAGAGTTTGATCAGGGAGTCCACATACATGCTATGGTAGAAGTCCACATCCTGCTGGGATGGATTATCAATTTTGGGGATGGTGATGGGCTCTCCAACTGATAAAAAAGGGACAAATCCACATTAGCTTAATTGCTCCTACAACCTAAGGTATTTGTCCTCTATGGACACAGCCATGGTAGTTCAGCACACCCATTCTGGCACAGCACAATTTGCCATTACAGCAGAGGTTTGCCTGATTCCCCACAATTTTACCAGGCTCTGAGGCACAACTGTCCCACAAGAAGGACACACCCACCACATCTGGAGCAATATCAGATCTGCTTTAGCTACACAAATGTGTCTACTGTTCAAGGTGGCTAGGAAGTCCCCCTTCTGTTTACAGCAGAGTGATAAATCCCTCCTCAATTAACATGAGCCAAGAGTCAGTTCTTCTTAGGTATTCCCCTATACACACCACAAAAGCAAAGCTGACCTTTTTCCCCTCCTCCCTTAAAGCCCTGCTGCTCTGGGTTAGAAGACTCAAAGGCAAGTTTTAGGGTTGGCTTTAAATACTCAGCTGTCAGACATGTATCCCACTGGAATATGGGGGGCCAGATTGCTTCTGACTTTAGCTGTCCAAGGCCAAAGAAAGTAGAGCTACAGCCTTTTCCCCCAAAAAAGAGCTCTCTTGCAAAATTGACTGGAAGCAGAACATTGATTGAAGGCTTGTAACCTGTGGAAACTCTTCTAGCTCATTCTCAGTTTTGCTGGAAGGTTTTTATACAGGAGGGAAAGCCATTCTATAGTCAAGACTCCAAGACCAAACTACAGCAGCTGTACAGCATAGACTCAAGTATTCTGCTATCTAGAGAGGCACACAGCATGTTTATACCAAAACCTTACCAACAGTAGTGATGGGCTTGGAGTAAGGTAACAAGCCCCAGGTGTTGGAGGAGAAGAGGCCACGACCATGAAAGATGCATGGAGCAAAGCCAATGTGCTTCTGGAACTTCTTCTGAACCCATCTTCCCCAGGAACCCTCTTCAAAGATCACCTGCTTGTACACTTCATTTTCCCCAAAGGAGTAGACAGGAACCAAGTCCGCTCTAGAAAGACAGAAAAATTCAGAACCCCACTCCCTGGACTGCAGCTCATAGGACAGCCCCACACTTACTGCTGTGTGTTCTGCCAGGCTGCACAGCTGCTGGCACCATTGCCCAGAGCTTTTAGCAGCACAAGGCACTGACATAAGCCAGCCAGACTTGGCATGACATAACAGGTATACTTTGAAGGCATACAAGAGAATTGTACAAGAGACAATTGGCCCGTGGAACATTGTGCAGTCAGGTATTGGACATGCTTCCACATATACTCAACTCCTATTTTGGATGGCCATCTCCTTTCAGACACATGGGATCAGGGGGACTGCACAGGTCCCACACTGACACTACCTCTCCTTGCCATGGAAGCCTCCTGCTGTCCCAGGCATCCACGTACCCCTGGCACCTTGTTCAGAGGCAGAAGCCAAAGGACACTCATGTCTGATGCTCTGGGCAAACACCCACACAACACAGCACAACTGCAGAAAGGAGAATCCCTCCAAGGTATCAGCTGCTTCAGGGAACAGAATCACAGAATAGTTTGGGCTGGAGGGGACCTTTAGAGGCCAACTAGTTCCATACCCTTACATTGAACAGGGACATCTTCACCTAGACCCTTGTTGTTGAAATAAAAGCACCTTCCCCATGGCAGCAGTCATGCTCCAGCACTGAGCATGCCCTTACCCATGCCGTAGAGCCAGTTTCACAAATCCCTTCCGGTTCTTCAGCGTCACGGAGTTCTTCCCTGGGGTGCAGTTCAGGGACTCTGCTGCCCCTCCGACTACGATGATGATGGCATTGCCACTGCCATTCTTGGACAAGATGTAGTCTATGCTGTCACGGTTCACAGGACATATACCTGCATTCAGGACACAGACACAAGGCTACAAGATGGGCTGGGGACTTCAGGATCTTCTCATACTTACAGCACAAAGTTTATGCTTCAATTGCAAGTTGAGCTGTCCCACCTCCCTCTGGTCAGAGCAGGCAGTGTTAGCAGGCAACCTATTCCTCAACAAGCAGTTCACAGACCTGGCAGCAACTAGACTTGGTCGTAAACTCCACAAACATCAGCTCTCAAATTTTCCTTCATCAAAAGATTTCAGCAAGGATTTTCTATATCTAGTCAAAGGCACTGGTGTCAGACATCCTCCCTCCATGTAAACTTTACAGTAGGATTTGGTTTACCTTTAGAAAGGAAGAGAGCAGCTGTGTTATTTTGATGGATGGGAGTCCGATATTGACCAATTCCTCAGCAAAATCAGGTGGTTGGATAGATGTGGAATAGATTTAGCAATATAAAAAGAATAAATGGACAAACCTTTAAAACAGATCTGAAGTAATATGAAGCTCTTGCAATTTATGGGACAGAGTGTTTACATAAATCCATACTCTGAGGAAAGTGTGTCTGAAGGTCTTTCCCTCCATTCCACACTGTAAAGAGCAGGACATCCCTTCACCTTTAGTAAGCAATCTCTGCCCTAAAGCACCAGTCCCCACTCCAGGGAAATGAAAACTTAAAGACAGCACCTTTAATTTCCTCTGTATTGCTTTAAAAAATGTAAAGAAACTTGACTGTCTGCTCTATAAACTCTTGCCTTTATCCTACCAGTGGTGTCCAAGCTTACTCCTGCCTCACTTTTTTGGCCAGAATAAGCCAAGGAAAAATGGGATGCCATCACTTACATTCCCATAACCCAACACATCTGATCTGAGTACTTTAGGTCACTGCCCTATTACACTCACAGTATAAATTGCTTGAGCCAAGAACTAAATGATGAACAGGCCCTGGGGACTTAGAACAAGTCTGCCAGCCTTGATGTCTGTCTGGGCATCATCACCTATCCCAGCTCCAGTTAAGAACAGAGCAGACCACAATTGAGACAGATCAGCTGGAACTGAGGATGAGGAATTAGTTTCTTTCAGCACAACTACATCTCTCTGATTGTTTTTCCTCTGAAAGGCTCAGGCCATACTCACTGCTACAACTTTGTCCCATTCTCCACATCAAGGCTCAGGCTGGCTACACAGGCCTGGTAACAGATTTAGGTTCAGCTCTTTCACACTTGTTAGCAGGAGGAGATTACTGCTGCTCACAGCAGCAAATAGTTCCTTCAGAAAGTGCAATGAGACATGGAGACAAGTGGCAATAGATAAAATTCTGCTCTGCAGCACATTCATACCATGTATAGGGTTTTCTGGTCATGTCCTCATGCCTTATAGGGTCCCTGCTGTACCTTAACCTCTAGTAGGCTGTAAAATTAAGAATTTGTACTAGTTGTAAACCAACTGTGTGTCTTGGTACAGTGCTAGGATTTGTTATAATTCCACCTGGAAATGGTTCATCCACAGAATAAAGGACTGAGGGAATTATCAGCACTTTCCAAGTGATATAAAGCCTTTGTATCAGCACCCTTAAGTTCCAGTATAGGAAAGTAAGACAAATCATGGCTTTCAGAAGGTTAACTTCATGACACCTGTAGACTTGCTTAGATCCTAGGAACCGAAGAAGCACACTTTTCCTCTGGTTTAAGCACAATGCTCAGGGACAGCCAAGCCAGCAATGATGTTGCTAATGCCTACTCCCACATTCCTTCCAAAAAGGAGAAAGCAGCTCTGGCTGGCCACAGGACTTGTCTGCCAGTCCTCCTGAACAGATTAAAGATGGTTTTTTTAAATATAAAAAGGCTGCATGGAAACTTAAGCAACACAACTAAATTTACAGATGTGACAGACTAAAAAGCAGATCCCAACTTCTCATGTACTGCTGTCCTGGGAATTCCCAAATTATGGGCTTCACACAGCAACTACCATCAGTACAGGAAGATAAAAACCAGCTTGAGATATGCCCTTTCTAGATAGGGACAAACACCTTCTCTGCACCAGATCCACTTAGTTTTTTCTTTCCCCCAATTAAGACAGTAATCTCAGAAATAGTAAATTCTAACAAGTCAGAGTCAGGTACAGCTACTCCTACCGTCTCCCCAGCCATGGCACTTATTAAGATATCTCTTTTAAAGTCATTTATTGATGAATCAGTTCCAGGAACAGCAAACAGATTACTGGATTGTTCAATTCACAGTCTTTAAGTGTTAATCCCTCACCTCTATCTGACAGGTGCTCTCACTCCAAAAAGGAAGCTCAGGCCATGCAGGAACACTTTATTGGTATTTTAAACACTGTTTCCTCTGCCCAGTCATAACTTACAAGCATTAAAATCCTGGATGGATTCCATTAAAATAGACCTATTAATGTAATTTGGCACACTTACATCACTGCATAATCCGTGGAATCCATCTACAGGAATACATCCAGGGAAGGGGGTCTGTGAACAGCTGGTATCATGCAATACTTCACTCTCTACCCCTGGCAGGCACCCAGCAGTGCAATTGGGTGGAGAGCGCATCCACCACCACCACAAAACACAAATGTGTGACAAATGATGTGGTAGTGAGCCCAGGAGCCGAGCTGGCCATGGCTACTCAGTATTTTCAGTCAGTGCAACTTCTTCCTGTACCTTCACACAATAATTAGGAAAACTTGGTTCCACATCTCCACCTTCCACGACTACAGTTGTCAGATATCTTTACTATGGTTTTGGACAAGAGTATCCTAGAGTTAAGGAGGAACACAGAGGAATAGCAGTCCCTGCAGCCCAAATCAGTCATATTCACAGAATGGATTAGGTTGGAAGGGACCTTAAAGATCATCCAGTTCCAACCCTATGCCAGGGACAGAGACACCTTCCACTAGACAGGATTTCTCACATTTATTCACAGCTTCCTCTTGACAACCGTATGAAAGCAACATCTGGGTGATGCTACCAGCAGGAAGTGGTTACAAGAGCTTCCAACACAGCTTTTCACTTGACAGAGGTGAAGACAGCTCAGAGCCAAGAGCAAAAGCAGAAATGGCACAGTGTGATTGTGCTTACCACCAGACATTAAGTAGTCCCTCAATATGGGCATCCTGAAGTTCCCAGCCAGGGTAGCAAGGTATGGTCGGATCCCAGGGAATTTCTGGCCCACACCCGTGGCCTCTGTGCTGAAGTTGCAAAAGGCACCCAAGCCCATGATGCCATGTGGATGGTACCCAAAAATGTAATTCCTGGTGGTCAGCAGATTGTGGGTTTTAACCAGCTAGGAAAGAAAAAAGAGCTTAATTGAAGATGGATATTCTCAGATAGTACATAAAAGTGGGAGAAGGAAAAAAAAAATCATATCCCCCAGGTTTTATCTCTCTTCCTATCAGGGATAACAGCCTAAGAGCTCATGTACAGGCTCTCCTGGATTTCAGAGGCTCTGGAAGGAGCAGCCATTTAGAGTTCAGTTTTCCAAGCAGAGGGAGCAAGATAAACAGGCTGATCTCAGACACAAGAAGCTGGCCAGCCAGGTAGGAACAGGGCATGGGTTGCTGCAGCCTGGGCCTTTTGCTTCTCTACTCCTTCTTAAAGTATTCTGACACACCTCTTGCCCAAACCAATCAAGTTCTTCAGTCCTGTAGCCACAGCTGCCTCCTTCCAGGCCCTCTCTCAGCACATTAGTGGCTCACATCCCAGTATGAGGCAGAAAGAACATAAACATCACTGTCTCACAGCAGAAGCAAGTTCAGCTAATGCCTGAAAAAAGAGCCAACCAGTTAATGGGCCTGTTGGCCACCTTCCAAGTGGGAAAATGTGCAGAAGGGTGGTAACCACTGGAAATTATTCCTTCTTTTAAGAGGTTCTGCCCTAGCCTACATGCCAAAGGGTCAGCAAGACACTTCAAGCCATCTGATTCCTGCAGGGCATGCACTAGGAGCTGTGATCATGTTGTTTTCAGGCTGTGCAATATTCCTAATCATTTGCTCCTGCTTGCAGAACATGGACTCCCCACAGCTGCCTTAGCTAGCACAGAACAACCCATTCCCTGGTACCACTACTGCCAGAGGGGGCTTTTGTGATGCTATAGGTAGCAGCAGCATCCCATGTGTCAGAGCATCTTCCCCAGGCAGTACATGTGCAGTCTGAGGAAGCACACAGGACAAATCACAGCAGGGCTGCTGCATCATCCTACAAAAATAGAGATCTAATTTAATTTTTTTCCATCTGTTAGAATAGTTGGTGTTGGAAGAGATCTTAAGGATCATCCAGTTCCAAACCTCTGTCATAGGCAGAGACACCTTTCTCTAGACCAGGTTGCTCCAAGCCCTATCCATCCTGGCCTTGAACACTTCCAGGGATGGGGCAGCCACAGCTTCTGTGGGCAACCTGTGCCAGTACCTCACTACCCTAAGAGTCTATAACCTCTTTCAATATCTAATCTAAACAGCTCCTCTTTTCAGGCTGAAAGCAACAGTGCCACTTTTTGCCAACTGCAACACCCCAGCAGCTCTCAGACCTACAAGCTGAGGCTTTGGCACCCCATCCCTCAAACTATATTTGCAAAGGCCACTCTGCATCAGTTTCCATAGGAAAAAAAAACTCCACAGATTTCCAAGATGTCACACCAGCATGTGCCACTGCCTTGGACAAGGAGTGTTTATGCAAGTTCTTTCTGTTGGATCACGCTACAGGGAGCTGAAGTACCACTGCAACACACTAAAGCAGCATGCCCAGAAACTTGATTCCCTTCTCCCTGTTCTCAGCCTTGTCCTCAGATGAAGCTACAGCTCCCGTGCTATTTAAAACAGTGGCTGTGATACAAGCATGATGCAGCAGCAGGTTCTCCAAGGTGACTGGCCCTCCTCATAATTCCCTCTGGCTCTGAGGTCATGTAGAACTCCAGGAAGAAGGCACAGAGGCTTGTGGTTGCAACAGTTCTGCAGAGCCCCATTGCCTATTCTTTCCCAATTAGTAATTACTTTGCTTTCACTTCCCACAATAGAAGAGCTGCCCCCTTGATCTATTACAGAAAATGGGGATCACAGGCTAAAGACCAAAAACCCATCTCCAGGAAAGAAGTAGTGATATGGTAAGCAACCCCTCCACCTATCAATTCTTGCTCAGTTGTAGAGACTTCTCTAACAGGCTATCCAGGGCAGCGCTGGACCCCACATCCCTGGAGGGAGTTAAAAGCTTTGTGGATGTGGCACATGGGCTTGTGGTGGCCTTGGCACTTCTAGCAGAATGGTTGGACTTGATGATCTTGGGGAACTTTTCCAGCCTAGACAATATTCTGACTTTTTGACCACAGGCCTGGTAGATACAGACACATGGCCTGGCTGCACAAGCAGCAGACACTCCTTCCTAAACGCTCCTGTCAGAGCAAGGTAGCCATTTCCAAGCCTCATCTCTCACCTGCACCAAGCACAGCTCCTTTAATAGGAAAGACAGCTGAAAGGAGGTTTGTCCTCATCCTTCCGGAGCACGAGGCATCTGCATGTTGAGCTTGGCAGAGCCACACACATGGAAGACACACTGTTCTCCTGCTCCAGCCCCTCCACCACATGCAAGGACACCCAGATCCCAGCAGAGCCATTGCTTGGATACCTCACAGGAGCCCCAGCCAAGCTGCAGCCTTATCACCATGGCTGTTTTCCAAGAGCTCCTGTTATGGAGCCATAGGGTTGGCAATACAAATGACAATCAATCACCCACAGCACTGCAGGAGCAAGGCAAGGGGTGTGCAGGGATCCAACTAAACAAAGGCAAGGGAGAAGGGCTGAGATTTAGCCTCATACTCATACATGTGTGCTTTTCCCCTGTTTGTCCCTTGCAGGCTGCCACTGCCCTGTACACCTGTCCCACAGCACAGAGGCTCACAGAAGGTAAACATGGAGGGTGCAGGTGAGGTTCAGTCTGTTCTCCTAGGTGAGAAGTGACAGGACAAGAGGACACAGCCTCAAGTAGCACCAAGGGAGGTTCAGATTACATATTAGGAAAAATTACCCAAAAGGCACTGGAATAGTTGGACTCAATCTTCAAGGTCTTTTCCAACCTTGGTGTTTCTATGTGTTCTTCCACCCAAGTCAAGCCAGGGAACCTAAGACCAACAGACATCAGACAGGGCTGGGCACTTCTCTGCAAGCAGAGGTCCTGAATCTGCTAATGCACAAACTCAGCCCAGGGAGGGTATGACCTGCCAATACCTTCAGCTCTCCCTAAATTTAATCTAGAAGCAGGAGTTTTTGAAGTAGTGTAAATCATGTATTTCTAGACTCAAGCAAGAGTGAAAATAGTGAAGTGCACAAGAGGGGGCTTTGGAACGAGAATGCTTTTAAAGGTCCCTTCCAGCCCAAACCATCCTATGATTCCACGCCTCTCTTCAGGAGGTTGATCACTCACTGCTGGTTCTTGGAACCCCTCCCCTTGAGAAGCAAACAGTGTTACCAGGCTGCCCCAAGGAATTGCTGTGGCTGTCGCTGAACATCACCACTGCAACTCTGCTCTGAACCTCCAGCTGGTTTTTCCTTTTGCCTCCAAGGTCTTGTCCATTTCCACACAGCTCTTTGGAGCCTCGGTGCTCCCAGGATGAGGCAGAGTCAGCCCCTGCTGCATCTCAGCAGGACAACCAGTACTGGGAATGAAGATGAACCTTCACCCCACTGCACTAACACACCTGATCCCAGCTGCTGTTAGAGACCAAACCTGTTTCTCTGGGAGCAAAGTCCATCCACCTTCCTAATAATAACAGATTTCTTTACACAGAACTAAGCCAGCCTACAGGAGCAATAAGGCAGTGCAATAGTGTAAAGAAAATTAGTGTTAATATTTGAGTGCCAGATACTGCTAAAGAATCACATTGCCAATTTTATTTTTAGCAACAGTGGCACATTCAGTAGTGGAGAAAGAGGACTGCAGAACCACTGCCGCTCAGCACCAGGAGCCAAAGAGCAGGAAAAAAATCAGTGGTCTGGGTGGGAGCTGAGCAGCACTGACTGGAAGCATGCAGAGAGCAGAAAAACCAGAGCTCATCCTGCAGGATCCAAGCAGCAGGTCTCATGAGCACGTAAGCTTGCAAAACAACCCAAAAACTGCACTTGGCCACATCACACCCAGCAACACGATGGAAGAAATTATCTTCCCTTCCCAGCAGCGCAAGTCAGGACCTGAAGACCCCCTCACCAGGCTCCCAGAATTATTTATACATGTCACAAATTCACAGAATGGCTTGGGTTGGAAGGGACATTAAAGCTCAGCTTGCTCTAACTCCCTGTTACGGGCTGGAATGCCTTCCACCACACTTAGGTTAGGACAGAGCAATCAAATCCTTCTATTTCCATTCTGTAAATCATGTACAACAATTAAGGAGGAGCTTTGCCAGGAAGCAAGCCAAGACACAGAATACAAGACAAATTAAGAGAAAAAAAAATACATTTTTGGCAGCAATTCCTGCTCTGGCCAGATACCTACTCTCCCACTGCAGTGAGCAGGTCTCCCTGCAAACACCTGAAATGCTCTCAGTCTGACAAAGGTAAGCCAAGGATCTGAAGCCCTGACTACCTGGGGTCCTACTGCATGTGGAGATGTTCACATGCTCAGGTGACAGCTTCTTCACCTAAACAAAACCTTTAGGTCATGGCACCGCCAGCATGACATCCTCAGATCAGCACGTGCTTAGGAGGCTGCTGGGATCAACAGTATGGGATTGAGATGGTGTGTGCAGATGAGTGTGTGCACGAGACTCCGATGGTGTGTGCAGATGAGTGTGTGCACGAGACTCCGATGGTGTGTGCAGATGAGTGTGTCATGAGATGGAGATGGTGTGTACAGGTGATGTCTGCTCAGTCCAGCCCCATGCACACACCTGCAAGGGCTTGGGCTTCATCTGCACTTCAGGTCCAGGACTCAGTTCACTGGAACATTCCTCAGCCACTTCACGTGCTGCTGAGCTTAAAGCACTATTTACAAGGCCAGCCATTAACCAGCAGACAAACTTAAGTTTCTAGTGCCCTAAAATAACTTATTATTGTCAGAACAGCTGCATGAAGTTCCAGGGAACGTGGCCAACTCAGCTCATGCTGAGTAACTGAGACAGATTCAGGCTGCTTTCCAAACCCACCTGGTATTACAAAACATGACCTCATATCTCCAGGTATGGGTACAATAGTCCTGGTGTTTCAGGCTGGGAGGCACTGCTGACTCCAGTGAGACCAGCCTAATCAGCACAAACATTGGAGCAGAGCTCAATTCTCATGCAGCTGCTCTCATACAGCAAGCAAATAGGAAGGAATTCTTGTCTGTGAGGGTGGTGAGGCCCTGGCACAGGTTGCCCAAAGAAGCTGTAGTTGCCCCATGCCTGGAAGTGTTCAAGGCCAGGCTATACAGCCTGATTGAAGCAACCTGGTCTAATGGAAGATGCCCCTGACCATGGCAGAGGGGAGGAATGAAACAAGTCCCTTCCAGCTGTACTGTGATTCTATGAATTAAATCTGAGCTGATGGCCCAACACAGCTGGTACCTGTGCAGGAATGGATGCAGCTACCACAGCTCTACATGCAGACTTAGCTGGAGGCCAAGTTCAGCATTACAAGTGCCACCAGTGTGACTGTCACTGGTGTGATCTGTCCTTGCAGTGCTCAGCAGACACATGGCACAGGATGAGATGCAGCAGAGGAGTGTCCTGACAAACCATAAGCCTGGGACGCAAACCAAGTCCTTGAGCCATTACACAGATCAGAATCCAGTAAAAGTTATTTTTGCAGAGAGAACATTTAAACAAATGATCCTCTGTAGACCCATCTACCTCTTGGGCAAGAACAGGTAACTAGTTTAACCCAGGAGTTCCCATGCTCTCAGCAAGCATTCTGGTTCTTGGTACCATTCTTAATATCCAGAGACATTATTCATTGTTCATGCTGATGAATTGCTCATGCACCAGTCCCATAATTACAGAAAACCACTTCTAGCACCTCTCTAGCCTAAGATCCCTGCAGCAGCTTTTCCCAACCCTGCAGCCAGCTGGCTGTTCCCCCAAAACACGTGCAGGAGTCATCTCCCAGCTGTCAGCACTCCCGCTCTGCCCTTTGCATGTGAAATACCAGTCGGCTCCATAAACCTTGCACAATTCCTCCCCCTTAGCAGCAAAGGAATTACACCCATAAGGAGTTCTCACGAACGGATATGTGAACTAGCAAGTATTTAAATAAAAACTGCCACAAAGTTTAGTTTATCTACCCCATCTCATCTCTAAACCTACCTAAACAACCCAGTTCTTTGACAAACTTTTAATATCCACAGTGAATCTGACCTGCAGGGCTTCTGCAGAGCACATTTCCATGAAGACAAGGATAAATGTGCTTCAAAGGACTGATGGAACAGCAGAACCAGGACTACAGGTGACCCTTTGGAACCAAGTCCCCAGCAGAGTCCATTTCACCAGTATCCAAGGCAGCAGTGTTTAGTGCAGCACTAAGGACTGGTACTAGAACACAACACATCTGAGATCCATCTTCAACGGCAGAGCCTGCTCAGCTCTGTCAGCCATGAGACCCAGGCTGACTTCCAGCCTGTGCAGGCATAGCGAATTTTTCTGTGTACACTTAGACTTGCCAAGAATTACCTGTTAACAACAGCAAGTTTCATGGTGAACTTGGCAGGGGTGGGTCAATGGTCAGACTTGCTCTTAAAGGTCTTTTCCAACCTAAATGGTTCTGTGCTTCTCAGAGTACAACAAAAGGCTTGTTCACCAGCAGCACGTTCAGGTACCCTGAGAGTTCAAGTGACTTTGCAAAGGAAGAATCCAGCCTAAGCCGCTTTGGCATCCTGCTGGAACTGGATTCCCTGTTCCTTTCTGAGGCTAGACTATCTTGGGGATAGGTAGCTCAAAAGCTCTATCAAGGTCCCTCCCTCATAGTCAAGCTGAGTAAAACTTGCCAACAACCTTACATAATAGTCCTTTCAGCTGCATGCCCTTCCAAAGAGGATCGAGTTCCCTCCTAGCCGAATTTGACCCCTGCTCCCTTCCAAGTCATCCAGCTAATTCTGCGGTCCCAGAGCAGTCTGGCAGCCCTGTCCTCTTTCTGCAACATGTCTGAACCAGTAGGAAAAATACAAGTATGTGGTGAGCAAGTTACAAGCTGGAGAACTGAAGCTATTCCCACTGCTGGAAAATCCACTTCTCCAAAGCAAAAAGATTTGAGGACAAATATCACTGCCCCCTGTGAAGCACTGACTTTTGGTGCCCAGAGGTCCCAGATATTCTGGCCCAATACATCCCAGAGCAGAAGTGTTACTGAAAAACAGGCAGAAACTGAGCTAGATTTTATGATTTATGAGAGGGGAACAGTTAGGGTCAGGTACTACACAGGACCGCTGCAGCACAGAAGAGACTCGAGTGATTTGCATTGGAAGGAACCTTAAAGATCATCCAATTCCAATTCCTTCCCATGGGCAGGGACACTTTCAACTAGACCAGGCTGCTCCAAGCCCCATCCAGCCTGGCTTTGAACACTTTGAGGGATGAGGCAACTATCACTTGCTGGGACAACCTGTGCCACAGTCTCCAGCAGCTGGAGAGATGAACAAGGAGGTAAAACCACTAGAAACAGCAGCTTCTGGCAATCACATTGCCATCATTGGTATTACATTTCAGATTTTCTAACCACAGCTGCCACAAGCAGTAGTGTGGCAATAGTAACTGAGCCATGTCCTGCTCACAGTTCAGTGTCATAGACAGTCTAGTGCCAGTACAAGACACTAAAGCAGTTAAACCCCAGGGTATAGAGTTAAACTTTTACTTACTCTTATTGGAAAATAATCCCTGAAGTACCTCCAGATAGCCCAGTTTCTCACCCACTGGGATCTTCTTCCCCCTGTTGAAAAAAATGAATCATGTCTTTAAAGCTCCTTCCACGCAGCTGTCCATCAAAAAACCTAAAGGACTCCAGGGTTTGCTGTCTCACTAGAGGAATCAACACTTTCATTCCTCCAAATGGGAGACCTGCATCATTCACTGAAATCAGTGACACTCTGGAATACAAGGTACTTCAAACAAATTAAGGGTTGACTGCAAATTCATGGTAGACAACTCTACAATTCAGAGTAGAAACACTCCGATTCAACCTTTAGGAAAGGCCAGAATCTTGGATGGTTTCAGCCATCTTGAAGCAATGGACAACTGTGCTCATCTGGCTATAAAAGTAGCTGCCAAAGCTTGTTATCACTGCTGGTTCCCAGAGCTGGCTTCCACAGGTTTGGGATTTTTTTTTCCTGAAATAAAGTAATCTGCTTAATTTGTAGCAACACTGACTCCACAAAGGAGCTACACCTTGGATAATCACACCACAATCTGAACCTTGCAAGAGCTGGACAGGACAAAAAGGTCTTGAATCTTTAGATCTTTCTGAAGTAAAGGAAAGAACCTATGCCTTATAAATATGTTAGTAAAAGCCAGTAATGGCATAATAGCAGTGAATGTTAATTTTGTATTGCCCTCAGCCCTCAGAAAACCTGCAGTCACTGCTCATGCTGAGGGCTGACATTTAAATGCTTCACTGAATAATGCCTTTGGTCAGTGATTCAGCCAAGTCCCACTAAGAAGAGAAGTCATCCATTACAAGGAAGTGCTTCTTTGTCCAAATATGGAGACAGGGACACTTGAACAACAAGTATCTCTTCTGCAATATTTACCTTTCTTTGGTGTATTCCAGTCAAATACCAGCCAGGCTAAATACAGAGCAGCAATCGCCCAGCAATCTGTGCACAGTATATACATGAGGATTAAAGTGCAAGCAATACCTGGAGAGGTGCAAGAAAGAAGAAAATAAGGTTGCAGCAGGTTCTGGTCTCCATTTACACCCCCTGCCTTTTGACTCTTCTAGGCTGAAATCTTAGTCTCAGTCTGATGTCATTAATCCTCAAATAAATTGGATTTGATCAAAAACCCTTTATGTAGGGCTGTGGTAGCTTCCTCTAGAGTTCTGGAAAACCTCAACCTCCCCTTAATGGTGCCTCCAGGCATCTCCCATCTCCAGGTAGGGCAGCTGCTTCATCAGACTGGATGAGCATGAAGATTTCTCTATGGCCCACACCAATGGGATTTTCCCCACAGCTACACACATCTCCCACAGGTTACACCAGCTCTGTTCAGCCATCCCACCAGGGTGCCAAGGATCCCACCAAAAATGACACTGTCATTTCAGCACAAACTGAACTAGGAAGGTAGAGTGAGACAGATGCTGAGAGCAGCCATTCCCCAGTTTAATCATGGACATCCAGTGGAGCAGAGCAGCCTGAGGTTTCACATAATCCAAGTACCCAGGGATAAACAGGCTTTACTCTTTTACTGGTCTAACACAAACAACTCTTGCTCATCTCTGATACCTCCTGGAAGCAGACCAAGCCAAGTGGAAGGCATTCCTGTTGCAATCACTTGCATCAGTTACCAGCTGCTTCTAAGAAATCTCTGTGGATATTCCCATGAGCAAACCAAGAAAGACATTTCCAATTGTTTCAGCCTCATTTGCATGGTAGACACTGACACAAGCTAAACATCAGTCTTTCCATAGCTCTTATGATTTTCTACAGCCAGGAAAAGTCATTTATAGTTGAAAATATCAATGTAACTGGTTTACAATATCCATGTATCCCAGGAACTACACTGCCGCAGTACACATCTAGTAATTAACACTTATGAAAAAGTTAACATTTTGCATTAAAATTCATCCAGAATTACAGCCAAAACCCCTTTGCTTTAGGCCAAAATGTGTTACCCATGATAAGGAAAGTGAGAACCCATTGCAGCACAGAGATGATCTGGAGTTGTTTCTCTACTTTGGATTTCAATAGCCAGAACAAATCCTGCAGAGCAGAAAGAATGTTCGATCCTGTGCCTAAAGAAAGAAAAATAAGAGAAATAAAGTTACATTTGCACACGGAGCAAAGGAAACAACATTTTTCCTTTGAAACAGAATCATAGAAGGAAGGATCATCAAGTCCAGCTTATTTTAGTAAGAGGTTTCAGATAAATGTGCAGTTTGCTTTTACAGCAAGGCTTGCTGAAAGCTAATATTTTCCATGGAGTTTGGGCATCCTGGAAGAGGAAGGACTGCCATGTGCCAACATTCAGCTTTTTTCAGAACACTGGAGGGGATTAATGAGTAATCATCAGTACCCACCCGAGCAAGCCTCTATTAACCTGACCATAAAAATGCAGAAGATGTTAACCCATGTTCCTAACACACACCCTCACCTCACACTGGCAGCTCCTCAGAGTGGTGTTTGGTAAAAGGGAACCCCATGAGCTCACAGTAAGATAAAGATCAGCTGCCTCCAACCACAGGCAAGCAGACACCTGGCTGTGGTGTGAGCTATTCTCATCCATCCCTCATAAGGCCTGTTGCACAACTCCCAGCACTGTTCAAGGAAAGCTCTGTGCTCCAGCCTCCCTCAGCACAGCCCAAATGCTGGCTGAACACCTCAATATACAACCCTGAGGATCCACAGCTCTACGAGCAAGGAAAACTATCAGCATTCCCAAAGCAGTAAATAAGAAGGAAGGAGCTGAAAACCACTCTTGTAGAAACTTAAGATATTCAAGCAGGGAAAAAACCCAGAAGTGGGTAAAACACTGAAAACACTTGCTTTCTACATGAAGAATCACCCACTGCAGCTTTTGACAGTATACACAGCCCCCAGAAAGAAGCACTTGCAAGTGCATTTTCCTTCACTTTTCTTGATTACTTTATTTACAAGCACCATAATAACTGACCAAAATACAAATCCCTTTATGTGTATTTACATATTTTCTTTTGTATTTAAGGATCAGCCTGTTATTAGGACTACGAAAGAAGCTATTACACTGAATAGGTTCAGTTCTTGCTGACAAGATACTACCTGCTAGTGGTAATAGCATAGCAAGTGTTCACACTCAGTCAAATGAAAGTGATTAAAAATAGCTTTTCTAGGTATGAGCAGGCACTAGGATTTTTGGTAGTTTCTACAAAGATACTTTCACTGGTGCATCCTTTAAATATGTAAAGCAACTGTTTCATAGGAATGAGGGTTAATTTAGATTAGGTAAGGAAGAAGTTTTTAACTATCAGGGTAGTGAAACACTGGCACATGTTACCCAGAGATGTCTCATCCCTGGCAACATTCAGGGGGGAGCCACACCAAAGGCTGCAGTCTGAATTTAGAGCCAGACCACTCAGTTCAGACCCTTGGTTCTGCTTAGTCCATGTTACATGAATAATCCCAGTGGTGCACTGGGCATTAATTACTCTAAGCAGACCAAGTTTTAGGCTGGGATAGATCATACCACTACAACTCCGAGTGAACTGAAGCCTACAGCACTAATCCTGGTTGAAACAACAGCTAGAGCTGGAGGCAGCTCTTTACAAGATAATACAGTGCAGTATTAGGAATGAATCCAGCAAACAGTTCTCCTGTTTCTGAGGTGAGACAGGAGAATATGATGAGTTAAACTGTCACCATGCATTGGTTTGCCACACTGGAGTATCTAAGCAGTAAGACTCAGAAATCCCATGCTGTAAAATCTAGCAGCAAATCCCCAAATTTGGGGTGAGGGATAAACTTCACCCCATTTTTTACAAAGCCAGTTGCCTGTTCAAGGGTAAAAGAAATCTTTGGACTTAGAATGATTTGTATTCAAAGAAACCTTTATAGCTCACCTCAATCCAATGCCCTGCCATGGGCAGGGATACATTCCACTAGACCAGGTTGCTCAATTCTTGCTGAGAAGTCACAGCTCCAGGTACCTGCTATCCCAAAAACCTTACAAAATTGCATGTGGACAGACTTGATATTGACTGAGGATTACCAGACACAAGTTTAAAGAAGCATTTAGCAATAGTGGTGTCACTGGACAGATGTCTATGTCCTCCAAAAGAAGCCAAAAGTCTTTGAGATTGTTTGTGACACAATAAAAGCCCAGCCCCATGTAACTTTTTTCTTCCAGCACCCGCATTTACACTACCAAACCTCTTTGGCTTCATAAACCAAACACTCCAGCCTTGGATCAGCTAAATCCCTATCCTCTTATCAAAGAGAACAGCTGTTTATCCCTCTAGATGAGAATTTGTACTTCAGCATTTTCTAGATGTTCAAACAAATTGTGGGCATTGCCAGCCCAGTAAATAGACCAGTATTGAGTAGTACAAGCCAACCCGCCAGCTTGTTTTTTGAACCACATAAAACTCATATTCAACTCCTGCAGACAGAGGGAAGGCAGTGGTTTGCCAGACAGCTCTAAGCACCTGCCCCTAGACAAGTGTCCTGGGTCAGTTATTTGCTGAAAGCAAACATATCCTTCAAAGAGAACAATATTCTCCACACCAGGTGTCCAGATTGCAAGGCAATGTGTATATTCTACTTGCCATCTGTAAGAGGAGGAGCAGTTATCTTCAGTTAATTGGGCAGTTTCTTTATCTCCTCAACAAGCCAATCCTCCCCCTGGGGAGACCTCTGCTGTTAATGGGCCATTGAGAGACACTGCATGACTGATAAAAGTTGTGAGATGCTCTGCCCAGAGGGAGTAGCCAAGCATTCCTAACTGGATATAATCTGAGATTTTGGGATACCAGAATAGTCTTTCCATTGGATTCCCAGAGGAACAGCTGCCACTTCCACTGGATCTTCAGAGGAAGACTACACCCTTCTACAGGATCCCTGCTCCAACAGAACCACATCTGTCACTCCAGGAGCACTGCAGCCACCATTCCAATTGGACTGCTACCAACATCCTGACCCACAGGGTGTCAGGCTGTATTCTGACTCTGTCAGTGTTGCTTTGTATTACTGAGTTGTTTATTTTATTTTTTTTATTTTCTTCTCTAATAAAGAACTGTTATTCCTGCTCCCATATCTTTGCCTGAGAGGCCCCCTTAATTTCAAATTTACAACAATTCAAAGGGAGGGGTGTTACATTTCCCATTTCAGGGGCAGCTCCTGCCTTCCTTAGCAGACACCTGTCTTTTCAAACCAAGACACCAGGAAAGTCAGTAGCTAACATGGCCTGAATATTAGCACTTATTTCCCAGTTAAGAAATGAAAGATGCCCAGTAGCAAAGGAAAGGACCATGGGAATGGTCAGTCAAACTGGCAAGTTCACCAGGTCTACCCTTGCACCAAACTGCATACTCCAGATCAACCCATTTCATCAACAAGGCATTTACAGATTTTAGTGCCAAGAGAATCCTTTCCAGACAGTCCTGAGCTTCTCATTCATCATGTCTGACTGACACTGTGTATTCAATCCTTCAGGCAAGCCTTATGTCCTTTCAGCTTCAGTAGCCAGGAAGCATTTTTGGAAAGACCCTCCATGCTCTGGAGAACCAGGCCAGTACTAGTGACACAGAGCAGAAGAGCTCTGACAAGTCAACGGAAATAGGGGGGAAGGGGGGGTTGACTCTCAGCCACAGAAGAATAACCCAACACTGACACTTGAGTTCAGTCCATCAGAGAAAATACTTCTTCCTAATGGCTCGCCTGTGGGCCCACACCAAGCACCTTTCACATATTATAAATCCAACGCATTTTGTGTAACTTTCAGGGAACAGATTATCCTTATAACCTACTTTAAAAGGGCCCAGTAGACATAACTATAATTTGTATACATTCCAATCAGTCTTTCCCCAAGGAAATATCCTGGATCCTGAAGAAACCCAAACCTCCGTCTTCTGACGCAGAAGACAGTAGCTGATCCTGTGCTGGCCACATTGCACAACCCCTGGAGCATTTTCCTGTGTACCTGTCCCAGATCTGGGAAGCCTGACTGGGGAGCCTTAACTAGACAATCATGAAGATCCTTTCTAACCCAAGCCCTGTTGGGGTCAGCCTTGGCAAACCATATCCACACAAGATATAATTTACCAACAGCTTTCCTGGCCTCACATGAGCTGGTCTCTAGCTCACACTGCAGCCCATTCCCTGCAGTACTGATGGGATACTCCCTGCACTAAGCCAGGCATGGCTCCCAAGGACATTCCCTGCCACAATGGACAGAGTAACAACTTCTCCAGGAGACCTCCCTGCTGCTAAGAGATGGCAGTGATCTGCAGCCTTCCAAGGGAGCTCAGGGACATTAGCCACCTATCCTGCAACTGGTCATGGGCTCACCATACTTGTATCATTTAGCTCCATTTAACATCAAACACAGGAGTTGCTACCAAGGAGATCCTGGAATCCGCAAATGGTTTGACCAAGCATTTGATTCCTGCATTACAGACTCAGCATCTGGTGCTCTTCTAGCACAGTTTATTTCAGATAAATTACACAAACAACATTTATCTAGGCAGGGAAGTAGAATCAAAGATCCCAAGAGTGGAAGTAAACAGGACTTCACATGTGGGCACCCAACTGACCTGACGTAATTAAATGTCAGCAAAGGAAATTAACTGAGAAGAAGTACAAGTGTTACATATGGTTTAAAATACACTGAAACCTTGTTAAATTCAAGCTTCATCTGCCACCTTTTCCAGATAATTAGCATGTTAATTCTTGGCTAATAATTAAACTGCTTCACATGGCTTATTTAGACAAAAACCATATTAGATCCATCAAAGCATAAGCTGCAAATGGACATTTTGAGCCACGTATTTTGCAGAGAAGCTGAAATGGGAACAAAGATAGACAAGACCAGTACTAGAATATTCAGGAGGACTTAGCCACCCATGCAAGAGCAGGAGCCCACACAGCTCGCAGGTGCACCTGTAAAACCCCTTGAGCCACACAAGCTCTTTTGTGTCTTAGATTTACTTGGGTGCCCCAAGCACAAGCATATTCACTACAGAGTAAACAATTTGTTAAGAAAATAATGAGTAAACAGCACAGAGTATAGTTATCCTGCCCTGTACACAGCTTTTAGAACAGTTTGCTCCTGTCCCAGGAAGCTACTCAATTACATATCTGCAGTATGGTGTGTTTATGACTGGAAATCAACAATATATTTGAAGAGGGACATGCAAATAAAAAATTCTAATCAGCTCTTTTAGAAAGGAGCTGGGATTCTCCAGACCCAGGAAACAAATCTGTCATGATTACTCATGTTAGTTCTAGATTTACTCACAGCACTAGACTCAGCCCTCAGTCTCCACACTCACAGCAGTATGTGTGTTGAAGGGATGTAGCCACAAGACCCCACTGTCCCAGAGCAGCCAACACAGCTTAGATTTCTAAAGGTAGCAACACTGCACAGGTCTGGACAAGAGAAAATGACCCATCCTACTACAGCTCATCAGTGTGTCCAGAGCACATGAGAGCTCTGAAAGAGGTGTTTCATATGAGCAAGCCCAGACCTTCACCTCCCAAGCAACTTTGTCAAGAGACAACACCTCATTGCAGCCAGCCTGATCCTGCTCTCACAAAACAGGAGCTCCCAGGCTGCCCACCCCAGAGCAGAACTCAGGTCTGGTAAGCCTCACATGCAGTGTAAGACTAACTCCAAGGTAAACCCGAGCAAAACCATCTTCTTCATCCCAAACTTCTCAGTGATGAAGTAACATTAGAAAAGACATTTCAGCACAGGACAGCCTTTCAAGGTTCCAGCCACACTAGCATCTTTCCTCAGGGGAGAGGGATGAGACAGACCTCCTTGCTGCTCCGCCCAACGCAAGGAGATCTCCTGGGCCTCCTATGGCCAAAGTGGGGCAAGTCAAGGTGAGGAGACCACAACCCCTCCTACCCAACCAGGGGTATCAGAGCATCATCCAACCTTAGGCACTGGTCCAAGGTCTGCTCTGATTTTTGCAGTACTGGGTTGATATCAAGGAACATTCCTCTGCATGCATACAGGGATGGATACAGGGGCAGATGCCTGCACCTCTTCTTTTTTTTTTTTTTTGCTTGTTTTTAAATAGGATGACTTAATTCAGCCAAATTTACCAGCACCAGAGCAAAATCAGATGCCAGGAAAACAGTAAGACTAAAGGATAGTATGAGCCATGCTCACCCCAAAGTCAGCCCTTTGCACAAGCATGATACTTGGAAGAAAATATTCAGGGATGTAGGAAAAAAAAATCTAATGGGCTTGTTCTGCACATCTTCTGTAGTGAGACACGTTGTCCAACATGATCAAGCAGTACATGAGGTCTCATGAATGAACCTCCACACCACAACACCCCTGCCAGTTTTGATCTGCAGGGTCCCACATCACTAACTCCATACCCAGTCCGAGTCAGAGCTCCTCTGGGAGGCACCTGGATTCGGCTCTGAAGACAGTCCTGTGCTTTCCTGCCCAGGCTACAGCACTGGCAAGGGGCTGGTAGATGTTGCAGTCGCCAAGGCAACATCCCTTGTCTCCCCAGGCAGAAATAAGTTAAATTAAGCTAAAAAGCACAAATATCACTGCAAAATCCCCACGAGGTGCCTCAGAGGAAAATTGACCTGAGGAGAGTTAAGACAGCTTTCCATCACTAATCAGGATTATCTAGAGATGAGGCCAATCACTGTCCCTAAACCACAGTCCATTTTGAATTATGCATGTGTCCTAGATCCATCATTAACATGCCAGTGCCAACAAGGTGGCTGCTGAGGTCTCAGGTCAACCCTACATATTTTATAGGTTTCCTGAATTATTTATTGTCTGCATTTAGTTTGCAGTTAACTCTCAGTATAACAGTTCAGGTGATGCTAATTCAAATAACCTCTCTCCACTGAAAATATAACTTGTCCCCTATTAGTCATGCAAGCAAGCAAAGTTATTTTAGGAAACAGATCTAAACACAGGAAACACATGCAGGTCTTCTCCCCAGTCAGTTCACAACTGATCCTTCAGATCAATCTAATATCCTGGCTGAGATAAGCACCAGCAGCTCTACACCCAGGACTGGACAGGACAGTGCAAAACCAAGACTTTAGAGGTTAATTCACCAGGTTCACGTCCGTTCAGCTCTGCTAATGATTTGTTTAACCAATAAAACATTTCACAGGTCTCTTCATCCCAGGCGGTATTAGCAGTTTGCTTTTTGAGGGCAAAAAGCCTTTCTTTCACAACACAGACCAATCACTCAAGGACCCTCCACAAGTCACAGGTTAAATCGCTGTCCAACTGCATTTTCACGCAGCGTTCCCCCGTTTGCAAATCCTGACCTTTCTCCAGACAAGCACCCTTGCAGAAGGGATACAAAACCCTATCTAGCAAAACATTTAGACTTGATGAATTTATTCCTAGAAGATCCTTTGAGATGCCTTTACAAGTAAGCAAGGTAGCTTGTGGTTTGGGATTTCCTATACTCTCTCCAAGGCCTTTAACCAACATGTCCCAGCGTGCAGGGAAGTGCTGGGTGTCTGCAGCAGCTCTGTCCACGATGGGTGTCGGCGGCTGACACCCGTTCCACTTCTCTAAACAAGTCCCTCACCAGCACGGAGGGCTGCTGAAGGAAATCTGGCAGGACTGGCTACCACCAAACTCCTGCTCAGCACTAAATCTTCACCTCCTCATTATAAGGCAGCAAAAATAGCAACATGTTGCCATTTTCCCCTTGATGTAGATGTGGGGAACACAGCATTATGAAACAGTTGGACTCGCTGAAGAGGCCTTTTCCAAGCTAAACGAAATTCAGTGAATAGAGTGTTGAGAATGAACTTTATCCGATAAAGCGACTACACTTCTCTTCCTACCACGACAAAAGGAAAGGGTGGGTGAGGGGGAGGGGAAGACTCGTTTACACCCAAGTGCCCCACGCCCACATTTTGTAAAGGTGCAAACTCACTGTAGTTTGCGCCTCGGCAAAATGTACAAGACCCAACTAGAGCCGTTCCCAGCAGCCCCAGGAGCGCACCCCGAGCCGCTAAAACACAGAACCTGCGCAGAGACCTGTAATCCTCAACCCAAGGAAAGCTACAGCTCCCTCCCCGCCATTGCACATGGCTCTTCCCCCTCCTTATTCCCCGTGAACAACGTTCCTGCGGCCAAAAAAAAAAAAATAGGAGGAATATCATAAAGCTGAGTATTTCGGTGCTGCTCCCACCCCAGCCCCTGAAGCACCGGAAAGCTGCTCCGCACCGCAGCATCCCCTCCGGGCAGGAGGCTCGTCTCCAGCCCTTCCCCCGTCCCCCCGGTACCTCGGAGCACGCCCGAGTAGGCGGCGATGATGGTCTTCATGGTGGGGGGCGCGCTCAGGGCTCGGGCAGGGCCATGGGACGGAGGAGCCCCCCACCCTCCGCAGCCCCGGCGCAGCCAGCGAGCAGGAGAGACTCCGGCTGCGTACCCATATATAGCCCCGGCAGGAGGAGGCGGAGACGGAGGGAGGGTGCAGGGGCGGGCCCGGCACAGCTCCCGGGTCTCTCAGCGCAGCCGTGGGGGTGAGGGGAAGCTCCTGGTCCCGGCAATGCCGATTTCTACATGGGATACATGGGATCGGGATTAGGGAAGACCAAGCAGAGGCTCGCCCCCTGTACAGGCTGTTTCATGCCCTGTTTTATAGAATCACAGTACGATTTAGATTAGCACGGATGTTAAGACTCATCCATTTCCAACACCCTGCCGTGGGCAGGGACACATTCCACTGGAGCAGGTTGCTCTGAGCTGCATTCAACTTGGTCTTGAGCACTCCCAGGGATGGGGCAGCCATTGCTACACTGGGCAACCTGTGCCAGGGCCTCACCACCATCACAGCCAAGAATTTCTTCCCAATATCCCATCTAACCCTGCCCTCTGTCAGTGGGAATCCATTCTCCCTTATCCTGTCCCTCCACGACCTTGTCCAAAGTGTCTCTCCAGCTCTCTTGGAGCCCCTTTAGGCACTGGCAGGGGCTCTAAGGTCTCCAGCAGCTCCACATCCTTCTGATGCTGCAGGCAGCTCTGCAGGTGGGGTCTCACCTGAGTGGGGCAGAGGAGCAGAATCACCTGCTGCCCACGCTGTGGGATCAGCCCAGGCCCAGGACATGGGGGTTTTCTGGGGTGCTTTTCTTGCTCCAATGCTGCAATGGTATCCCAGCCTAGATGGATGCATTAAAATTTAAATAAATAAACTAATAATAATAAAATCCTTTAGTGCTTCATGGATTATTACAACTGTCAGGAGTAAAGATGCAACCACCATAGACAGCCTCAGCCTCAGCAGCTGCTTTGTGACTTGAAGTTGTAAATTGTGCCACCAAGTTTCTTGTAAGGAAGGAAAACGTAAGTTTCAACCTGATGGTACAACTGAGCCCCAGAACAGCCTCTACCTTCACAAGGGCATGCAGTGACACAATCAGGGGAATCCCTTTAAACCGAGAGAGGGCAGGGCTAGAATGAATTCTTGTCTGTGAGGGTGGTGAGGCCCTGGCACAGGTTGCCCAAAGCAGCAGTGGCTGCTCCATGCCTGGAAGTGTTCAAGGGCAGGTAGGATGGGGCTTGGATCAACCTGCTCTAGTGGAAGGTGTCCCTGCCCTTGGCAGGGGATGGAAACAAGATGGGCTTTAAGGAACCTTCCAACCTAAACCATTCTCGTATTCTTTGACTCCCACTACTTGGAGCAGTGCAGTGCAGTATCTCACTTCTTTGAAGAGTACTTGTCCTGAAACGTTTTTTTCCCTCTCCCATCCCACTCACTGAAAATCAGCACACAGTCCTAAATAACAGATTAGAAATATCTTGGCTGTGTTCCCACAAGGATGTTTTTCCCAACAAGAAGCCACACACCAGGTGCTGGTTTGATAATGATTTTGGAAATATCCAGGACATGTTTTCTTGATGTTTTGGCTGATGCAGGAGATACACAACTTTGTCTGTTATTAACCTGTGTGCATGGCATGATTATTCTTGAACAATAACATCTTTTCAAATACCCTACTATTACTTCACATGAGTCTGGAAACCACGGGCTACAGACAGAGAAACACAGATAGGAGCCAGTCCTCCAGCTCTCTGCAGCCAAGAACAATTCAAAATAGTTTTGGACTCCTTTTTTAAATACATTTACTGAATTTTTAGTGCAATGCCTATTGAATAAAGCTTTTGAGAACACACTTATTTTTCCCTTCCCAATTCCATTCAGAGCCTGCCGGAATCGTTTGCAAGTTGTGGGGTGGATTTGCAATACTTTGAGACAGAACTTGGTTGCAGCTCTGTAGTTTTATTCCTGCACAGCTACTTAGAGGCAGAAAATGCTGTTTTCAAAGAATCAGTGTTCAATGTCTTCACCCAGCAGCTTGGATGTATGTAAGATACTTCCTGTACTTGGCTTGTCAGGACAAGCTTACTGGGGAACTAAGCTGAAGAAACAATGCAGATTTAGGTAGTTGTTTCATTCTTGGTCCTTCACTCCATTCCTTAGTCTTGAATTCATGAGCTTCAAAGCTCCCTTTGATCTCTCCTGATTCTGGCTGTGGCTTCTGGTAAGATCCTTCAAGTCCTGTTTGTTCTCGTGGGTGGGTGGAAGTGTTCTATCACCTCAGGTTCACATCATCATGCTTCTGAGCTAGGTGTTATGATTTTAGGAGCCTGTGACAGCATTCACAGGGGTCTCAGGTTGAGGGAAGAGACGAGGATTTGACTCCATGTTTCAGAAGGCTTGATTTATTATTTTATGATATATATTACATTAAAACTATACTAAAAGAATAGAAGAAAGATTTCCTCAGAAGGCTAGCTAAGAATAGAATAGCAAAGAATGATAACAAAGGCTCTATCTCGGACTCTCTGTCCAAGCCAGCTGGGCTGTGATTGGCCATTAATTAGAAACATCCAACATGGACCAATCAAATATCCACCTGTTGCATTCCACAGCAGCAGATAACCATTGTTTACATTTTGTTCCTGAGGCTTCTCTGCTTCTCAGGAGGAAAAATCCTAAGGAAAGGATTTTTCATAAAGGATGTCTGTGACAGGAGCCCAGACTGGTACTTTCCAATGCTCCATCACCAGAGAAGTGCCTGCCATATGAGCAGGAACCAGCCACACTTCAGACATGCAAAATAAGTGTCAACCAGGGTATCTCTGAACCCATAAACAAATTGTGCATGGCCATTCTTTGCTGTACAAATGACAACCACTGATCATAGAACTACAGGATCATAAAAACACAGAATGGTTTGAGTTAGAAGGGACATTAAAGATCTTCTAGTCCCAGCCCCCTTGCTATGAAGAGGGGCAGCTTCCTCGGTTGTTCCAAGCCCCATCCAACTTGGCTTTAAACACCTCCAGGGATGGGGCAGCCACAGCCTCTCTGTCCCAAGGCCTCATGGGAATTTCTTCTTAATCTCTACTCTAAACCTGTTCTTTTCCAGTTTAAAGCCATCTTACACTTTCTAATGGGAGCATAACAGGGCAACGTGTTACAGATGCATGAAGTCATTCTGGGCCAGGTCATCGGCATGGTCCAGTGACACTGGCTTATGTTTTGCCAGGGTGCAAAGACAGGGTCCACTACCATGTCCAGAGCCAGAAAGAGCTGAGTGAGCAGAGATCAATGCCTCCCCCCGCCAGGAGACCTCAGCAGAGCCCATGCTGAGGTACCTGTGGACATCTGAGCACCGCCATGATCATTGAACTGGTTGACCTTTGCATATGGAGGATCCACATCATATAGCCAAAAAATTGTCCAAACCCCCAGCCCGTGGCTTGATTTTCAGCCAATTTGCACTTTACACCCTTCCTGTCCAAAGAGTTTGCTTGGAAGGGAATGTTTGCATGACAGAGCTTTGCAGACTCTGATGTCTAGAGGGATTTCTGCAGCTATGGGCACCTTAGGAGTACAGTGACACATAAAATCACAGAATCACAGAATGATTTAGGATGGAAGTGACCTTGAAGATCATCCAGTTCCAACCCTCTACCATGGGCAGGGACACTTTCCACTAGATCAGGCTGTTCAAACTCCTACCAGCACATCCCTGGGAATTTTGCATCCTGGGACATCCCCAGGAAAGAAACTAAGGAAGAGCAAGCATTTATTTAGCTGATGGGGCAAAGCCTGAATTTATCCAGATTGTGTTAAAAGCAAATTTGACTGATGAGCAGATCACTGATGCAAGAAAGGGACAAGCAGAGGGTAAAAGCCCAACGAGCATGGAATCACAAAATCATTTGGGATGAAGAAGCCCTCTAAGATCATCATATACAACTGTTAAACCACCACTGCCACTAAACCCTGTTCCCTGTGCCACATCCACATGCCTTTCAAACACTTCCAGAGATGGTGATTCCACGACTTCCTGGGCAGCCTATTATAATGCCAGATAACTCTCTGAGGGAAGAAATTTTCTCTTATATCCAACCTAAACCCCACCTGGGGCAAATTGAGGCTGCTTCTTGTTGTCCTGTCCCTTGTTTCCTGGGAACAGAGCCTGACCCCCACCTGGTTCCACCCTCCAGTCAGGCAGTTGGGGAGAGTGAAAAGGTCCCCCTTGAGCCTCCCCAGCTCCCTCAGATGCTCCTGGTGTTCCAGACCCTTTCCCAGCTCTATTCCCTTCTCTGGGCACACTCCAGCCCCTCAATGTCTTCGTTGGAGTGAGGGGCTCAGAACACCCCCAGGACTGGAGGTGCCTCGGCAGCGCCCAGCCCAGGAGGAAACGCCACATTTCTTCTATCCACCTGTTGGATACTGGTCCTGGATCCTTTCTGATGCCACACCACCTATTAGGTATTGTCTGCAAACCTCCATGCTCAGTGTACACAGCCACTGTTTTTGTAGTATTGGAACAAAGAGTATTTCCTCTGCAACTCACTGGTTAATGGTACAACCACTTCAAAGCCCAAAGCTGGCATCAGCTGTTTTCATAGCACTTGCCTTTTTTGTTCAGGTAGTTAAGTTATTTAACATTTACAGAGGCTTTGAAATGTAGTCATTTCTTCCCCTCCTAAGCTGCACTTACACCTCCTCTTTTTCACAAGTGGAAGCAAACTTCAGGCCAAAACTGCAAGAGAGACACTTCACAGTGAGCTTTGTGTTAGAGGGCATTAATTTATTTTTTATTTTAAAGTCTCACCCTCATTTTTCCCCAGCAGACAGATCGAAAGATTTATGCAAGTCAGGGAGCAAAGATTTTGGCTGCTGGCAGCAAGTCATGGTAGAGCTGCCTAGCTGCAGTCTAAAATTAGAGCACCTAAAAATTAACTGTATGTCCAAAGAACTTTGGTCCTTGTGCTGAATGAGCACTACTTCAGCACAGGAGAGAGACCAGGTGGAGAATTACCAATAGACAGCTGACCAGCTCCACTTTTAATCCAATTGCAGGGTGTTTTGTAAAACAAGAATTGGCACACAGAGACGAGAAAAGGTGATTTTAGTGTTTTTCTTAAATAGGTTTGCTTTCTTTGCTAAGAGGGGCGTGGAAGAATGAGACATTGGAAAGTGGTTAAATATAATAGGGAAAAAAAGTTATTATTGAAGGGTGGGAGACTTTCATGATCTTTTAGGAAGCATCTTGCTTTACTACTTTAAAAATGAGCATTTTCAGCTCTTGCCCATGATGAAGATTGCATTTTCCTAAAGCCTTCCCTGAGAAATCCACAAACCTCTGTGGTTTTTTCTGTGTTTGCAACCAGACAGCCATGGGACAGCACCAGAGGGGAAACTGAGGCACAAATCTTGGAAAGGTGACCAGCCATACACAGACCATGTATTTCTGGTGAAGCCAAGGCAAGTGCTCCTCTGCACCTCCCTGCCTCCACCCCAGCTCTCAACCAGACAAATTCCTAGAAAAAGCATCATACACCCTCCATCCCCTGGGCACAGCAAGGGCCAATGAGCAAGGCCTTAAAGCTATTAGCCAAGGTTGTCCTTCCCCCCCTGACCTTTCAGCCAGCCAGGCCTCTCAAGGGCTCTCCACCACCCTGGGCATGACAGGACTGGCCCCAAATCCTGTGGAGGATCCATCAGTCCCAAGATCATAAAGAAAAAATGGATTTTAAAAGTAGAAATTTACCCAACAGATCACTTGCAGTTTGCAAGGACATATCCAAGAATTGCATCATAGAATTAGCACATCCTGTGCTTTCCAGCTTCCAAGGATTTTACCAATTGCAGCAAACCGCCCTGAGCACTTTGGGGGCCCTCCAGCACCAGCACCCTTTGCAGAGAAAAGCAGAGACTGGGAAATCCTGCCTTTGCCCCAGATTTCTGCAATCCTCCCTGCAGGTTTCAGCCATGCACAGAGCACAGGATGACTTAGAGCAGGAAAGAAGGAAAGATGTGCCCCAGCCTTGCAAAGCAGCCGGGTGTTATAGATGGATAATGAGATGATTTGCTCTCACAATTAAAAGATAATTATTGCGTGAATGTTAAGAAAAGCTTTAGTGATGTATGGTTATGTTATTGTAGTTTAGATGTCCTCTGTTCTCCCCACAGTTCCCTTTCCCCCCTGTATTGCTGCCATCAGACAGCCGGGGCTGTCTAGGACAGGTACAAAGAAGGCTGCACAGGTGTCCCTTGCCTGGGGCAGTGGGGAATGGAAAAGCTCAGGGGGTTGCTCAGGGGGTGCAGCATGGCCACACCTGACCTCCAATCAAGTTACAAGAGAGCAGTCTCCACTGATAAATGGCAAAGAAGGGCTGACTGACAGACTTTGGGAGGGCTGGGCTGGCTGATGCAACCCCCAGGGGTATAAAAGACTGAGCATCCATCTTGAAGATGAACTGGCCATGTGGTATCCATGAGGGCCGTTCCCAGTGCTGCAGCTTTTTCCTTATGCAGTCCTTTGTTGTATTTTTGTTGAGGTTTAATAAACCTTTTTAAATTTTCAAAATGAGCAGTTGTTTCTCACACTGGTGAGAAGAGACCACCTTGCTACATGGCAGAGAGACCAATTCCCCCTGCTCACAGGCACTTGGTTTCTCAAGGCTGTAGCATAACATGTTTTGGGTACATCTGCTCCATGAGAAATGGTTGTGGGCTGTTTCTTAGGAGACTGTCTCCCTTAAGCTGCGGTATTTCTGTATTTCTGCTCCATGTTGTCAGCTGCTTGTCTCTTCCCTTCACTGAAGAAAAGCTGTAGGTTTTTAGAAAGGGAGGAAGGATCCCTCCTATGGGAAGATGCTTGTGGCCTTTTAAAGATGTTAGGAGGGGTTCCTTAGGACTGTTAATTGAGAGGTGTAGCTTGGAGGCAACAGACTGATATAAAATTTCAATAGCCAAACCAAATTTCATTTTTATATTTTTATTTTAAAGAAAGCAAGCAGGCAGCACTGGTGGTCAGGGAGTCACCACTCCACTCACAGCACACACCACTACAAGTTCACCAGAGTATATACACTGGTTTTAAGGCCACAAAGCATTTTCCAGTGTTAGTCCGAATCAGCAAATATCAATAAGCTGGGATCAGCAATTTCATAATCTTTCCAGGCGGTTGGCTTCCTGTCCTTCTTGTGGTCATCTGGAGAGAGGCTTTACACTGGTGTCTGCTACATGATTTTGTCAAGTGCATCAAGCTTTTTATCATACATAAGCATTTAATCGCTTTGTTGCAATATTTCTTAGCTTTACTACAACTTATTTTATTCTAAGCATCAGTTGTCTTGCTACCTCATCACTTTTACTCTACTACAGTTCTTTTATTTTGATGCTTCATTTGGCTATTTAGTCAGAAAGTTTCGAAACCGTTCTTTGCATCTATTTTCGACACAGATACAAGCATTTGCTGATTCCATTGTCAGTTGACACAAATCACAAAACCATTTTTCACACAGACATTGGCTTGTTATTAAGTTCATGTCTACATCTGGGGATTTGCCTCAGTGGGAGGAGAGGAGGTGAAGACTGCACATGGATGACCCCCCACATGTGGATCTCAGAGGAGAAGAGGAAGGGGATATGCATGAGTGCACAGGGATAGGGGAGATATTCCCTATCTTCCAATACTAAAGGGAGCTGGAGAGGGACTTTGGCCAAGGGCTTGGAGTGAAAGGACAAGAGGGAATGGCTTCCCACTTGTTGGGGGTTGTTTTCTTTCCTTGTTACTTGTGGAATTTTTTCCCCATTGAGTTGCTAAGAAGCACTGATGGCTGGGTGCTTGAGATAGCGGGAAGAGGGAACTCCTTTGGTTTTTTGAGAGTTTCTCTCGGTGTGGGGGGCGGGAACAGAGATACTGCAAGAATAGAAGCAGGTAAAAAGACGAGGGCTGGAGAGTTGGGAATGCTCTCTCTCTGCCGGGCCTCGGAGGAGGGCGGTCAGACCTGCTTGGGGAAAGGAATTCACGGCCACCACCATAACCCAGCGGGGAACCTTTCTCCTGCTGCTGGGTCCTGCATCCCCCTGCCCTGCCAGGACATCCCACAGGTTCCAGTTCTTTGCCGTGGTGTTTCTGATACATTTTTGTCCACCGCCCCGGGATTTTCTGCTCATCCCTGCAGTTCCAGCCTGCTGCTTCCGAGAGCCCTGCTGGGGCACTGGGATCGGCCGCCCCAGGGTTTGTGGATCAAAGCCTCTCTTCCATCCCTTCCCTAGGGTTTGTGGATCAAAGCCTGTCCCCCATCCCTTTCCCAGGGCTTGTGGATCAAAGCCTCTCCTCCACCCCTGCCCGTGTGGGCCGGGCCGCCATTTCCCCGAGCCCGCCCCGCAGCGCCCCACGCAGGCCCGGGGGGATCCCCGCACTGGCCCCGCCCCCCGGGAGCCGCCAGCGCCCCTGCTGGCCGTGACCGGAACTGCACCCACGGGGAAAGCGCCGCGGCCGGGACTGGATTCGGGTTCTGTTTGTTGTGAGTGCTGTAGCTTTTGTTTGTTTGCTTGCTTTATTATACATACCAGTAAAGAACTGTTATTCCTTTTCCATATCTTTTCCTGAGATCCTCCTAATTTCAAAATTACAATAATTCAGAGGGAGGCAGTTTATATTCTCCATTCCAAGAGAGGCTTTCTGCCTTCCCTAGCAGACACCAAGACACCGCTGCCAGAGGACAGGGTTAGATGGGATACTGGGAGGAAATTCTTGGCGGTGAGAGTGGTGAGGCATAGTTTTCCCACAGAACCTGTGGCTGCCCCAAGCCTGGAAGTGTTCAAGGCCAGGTTAGATGGGGTTTGTACCTGATCTACTGGAAGGTGTCCCTGCCCATGTCAGGGGGTGGAATGAGATGAGGTGTAAAGTCTCTTCCAACCCAAACTATTCTATGAGCCCATGATTCTTTGATCCCAGCCCTGAAATGTTGAGGCTGAAACTTCTTCCAGTCTGAGCTGCCCTGGCCCATCCTTGGTCTGCAGGACCAGAACTTCTGTGGGCTTTGTGCTGGGGAAGGGTGCAAGAGAAAAAACACATGGCCATCTGCTGCACCATTTTCCCCATTGTGTGAGATGTGGCTCTGCCCACAGGCTTGGGAACACACTGTCACCCACCTACCTGTGCTCTATGGGTAGTGCAGAGGCCCACCTTAGTCTGTCCAAGCTGCCTTTTGAGGTCTTGAACAAAATAGTTTCTGCTGATGAGGGGCTGGAAGCAAAACAAGGGGACTCAGGAGGGTCTCAGTCTGAGTCTCCTTCCCAAGAATGCTCTTCCTCCCCAGGCATGTTGGAAGTCTGATTTCACCATTTCTACCAGAGTTTTAACCTTTTCCCCCTATATTTTCACAGATTTCTCCCATTGGCTAAGTCTGGCTGCAACTTCCAGCTACAAGACAGGATTGTGATACCAAATCAAAACTTACTGTGATACTCCTTGGACCACACATAAGAAGCACTTGCAACACAGATCAGTAATAATTATATGAAATATAGCAGGACATTCGAAAGAGGCCCCAGATCTGCTGCAGATGCCCATTTGGAAGCCTTCACCTTTGAGAACAGCTGCAAAGAAACCCCTGCTTGCTAATTATGCCTTGCAAAGATTATTGTGCCTCCTTTCACCCTGTCTCAGAGCTCTTTCCTCTGAATGCAGGACAGCATCACTGTCAGTGGTCTGGGAGACACAAATGGCACAAATGCTCTTGCCCTGAAGTACCTCTGTTTATAAAAAGCTGCATTTCTATGCTACAGAAATGGATGGAGAAAAGTTTTAGGGCTTGTTTGCAATGCTTTAGTTTGCTGTTTTAGAGCAAGTGTGCTCACCAGCCACCACAGCAATTAAAATGGAGGGCTATTTTAGCACAGAAAAAAAGTTAAATGTTCAATTACAAAATTGGAAATGCAGATGCAAAGAGACAAAACCTAGAACTCTTAGAGCAAAGTGTCAGGACCTACCTGATTTTCTCCTGATGTTCCTTCTGCAGCCTGGTTTCTTCTTAGGCACTAGGAGTCCTAAAGTCAGAGTCATAGAATCCTTTAAGTGGGAAAAGCCCTCTAAGATTATTGACTCAAACCAATCCCCTGGCACTGCCAAGTGCAACACTAAACCATGTCCCCAAGTGCCACATCCACACACCTTTCAGTTTCAGGAATGGTGATTCCACCACCTGTTCCAATGTCTGACTGCCCTTTTTGCTGAAGACTTTTTCCCTGAGATCCAACCTAAACCTCCACAACTTGAAACTGTTCTCTCTTGTGCTGTCACTTGTCCCATGGGAGAAGAGCCCAACCTCTACCTGGCTCCATCCTCCTTTCAGGGAGCTGTAGAGAGTGAGATGTCCCCCCTGAGCCTCCTTTTCTCCAGGCTGAGCCCCCCCAGGTCCTCCATACACTCCTCATAGGACTTGTGTTCCAGTTCCTTACCCAGCTCCATTGTCCTTCTCTGGACACCCTCCAGACCCCTTGCTATTAAAAGAACCCCAAAGACCCTGATTGGCAGGTCTGTGGTGCCAAAACACCTTTTTCTCTGAGTCTTTGACTCATGCATGGTTGGATATTCTATGCTGGCTCTTGAATTTCAAAGCACATCTCTAGAAGCCATGCATGGTTGAGAATACCTCCTCATTATAAATGAAAAAGGGTCTTGCAATAGGAATTCCTTTCCTTCCCTCAGGAAGGCAGCTAACACACCATCCCCACTGCACTTTCCATGTTGCATGGCAGAAAGGGTTTGTGGACAACCTGACATAGGCTGAATCTTAATTCCTCCTGGGTCAGCCAATCTGAGCAATAACCTGAGCCTTCCCACTGTGTTGGAATAGCTCGAAATGTGGAAAGCATATAATTTCTATAATATTTTACAGCCCTGCTGCTGCAGGAATTGATGTAGAGATTACATGTGATGGACTAGAGCTGCCAGAGTGCACCATGCTGTTACATTTAGGGGGTTGCATCACAATCAAATATAAAACTATAAAAAACTAAGAATTAACAAAGTCTGCAGGAAGAGGTGCCAGCTTTATTTCCCAACTCCTGCAAATCCCCATAGGGTTGTTCCACACATGCAAGTGGGCTGTAGGCACCAGACAGACTCAGTCTTGCAAGCCTTTATTCAGCAGGGAGTCATGCTGAGTGCAGCCAGACTGTTTCTGCTCCCTGTGCACTCCACAGCTGCAGGAACAGGCCAGGAAGTGCAGAATAAGAGTGGTACTTCTTGGTGCCATCTATGGGCTGAAGGACAAAAAACTAACCTAGTCACCGGAGATTGTCTTTATTCTCTACAGAGCCTTTCAGTGACTCGTCATCTCTTCCCACATTTCTGGAATGTTCTAAAAAAAGTTTATTGTCGAATCAGGGAATGGTTTGGGTTGGAAGGGACCTTGAAATATCATCTATTCTGGCTCCCACTTCTTTCATGGGCAGGGACATTTTCAACTAGACCTTGTTGCAGGTCTTTTTGGTGATCTGACCCATGAGAAATTTCTTGGCCAAATATGGACCAGTGTTTTGAGGGCACCCAAAAGCAGATCAACATCTTTGGGGTATAAATGGGAAGAAGGGAAATCCTCCTTTCACAGGTCATTTTCTATCAGCTCTTTTGTGCTGGAGTACTTTCAGACTCATGGAAGTCCTCATAACCCGGTGTTCTCCAATACCAGAAGTTGAGATGATCATAAAAATATCCAAGTCTGTGTACATTCAAGCAATCATTCTGACAGCTATTGTTATGGAGATTTTAGTGGATCCAACTCATCAAATAAACATGGTTTAGCCATGGTTTAACCTGAAAAGCTGTGGATTGAGAAGACATGACATGTGACGACATGAAGACAGACAGAGAAGGGAATAGCCTTATCTTCATTCACATACTGGATGGGGGTAAAAAGCCATGACATGAGCCAAAGCATATCCTTGAGAATTTGAGTTACAATTTGCATTAGGTATAAATTCTCTGGGAAGGTTGTGACATCTTTATCATAGAAAGTCTTCAAGAGCATATCAACACCAAGTCTGCCTGGTGACATATGACATGGATGGACTTGATCCTTCCTTGAGATAAAGGGCATGCCCCCACTGACCTCTTAATACCCCTTCCCAGCCCTGTTTCTCTGTGACTGCAGTCCTGGGAACTGTAATATCAGCTACATTGTCACCTCCACTGCTCTAAGAGGATTTCCTGCAGGATGTGCCTTAGCTAATAGGCTTCGGAAGGTCTTTCATGAGGCCAGTTTTAGCATGACCTGCTAGGATGTGATGAATATTTCTTCGTTCTTAAGAGGCACCAGTGTCCAATGGCTTTGCTTGTTACTGGGTTTCATTACTTCTAATGCTTCTAACACTCCTAATGCTCTGCACTGGTTCAATACAAATGAAAGTGAAGTGGTAGATGGCCTCCTTACCCAAATAAAGCTTTCAACAAAGATTAACCTTTCCTGCTGCTCCAGCCATGGCCAGCCCTAAAGTTTGGCAAGGGAGAACCAGCACATCCTGTTATCATCAGTGTGGCGTGCCAGGGCTGCGCTGACCTCTGTGCTGCTGCACACATGCGAGATGTGAAATCCATTCCATCTCAGTCTTTGGCCAAAGGATGTGGACATCCCAGACACAAGGAGGTCTGATGCAACATGAGTGCAAGAGTTTCTAAAAGGGAACTGAGGCCAAACAGAGTAGCAGGCTAAGAAGGAAGGAGAAGAGAAATAGAGACTAACAGAGATGGCCACTGAAAGAGGAGGTGGGGCTGTAGGGACTCCTGAGCCATGGGGCTAATGTGAAGAGGACTTTTCCTGTGTCATATAGACTTTCCAAGGAAGGCAATAATTTTTGTACCTAAATCCCTGTCAAATCTGGTCATCACTTCTTTATTTCTAATTTCTAAATTAGGCATTCTGCTTTGCTTGCTTTAAAATAATTGTAATTTCAACTTGTTTGGCCTCTTTCTTCCTAGATTTATATTCTTCTTTCTTCCCCTCTATGCTTAACTATAAGTATTCATAGAAAGGAGGATTGATTCAGATTAGATGTAAAGAAGGAGTTTTTTACAATGAGGGTGGCGAGCTATTCTATGATTCAGGAGGATCTGGGTCTCAACTTTGCTATAGTCTTCCTCTGACCAGCCACAAATCATATGGAACTAGATGATCTAGGAATCTGGGCCACAGGTCATGCTTATTTTTGCTCTCTGGCCTTGTGACGTTCATGATCTTGGGTTGACAGTAGCCCAGCATGAACAGAGGGGTTAAAGTAGCTCCTGTTCTACCTCTCCAGGGATTATGGATCCTATTTACTTGTAAAGTGCTTGGCAGTTCCTGGAAGCAAGGCACACTGTGGGATTTGTTGGTAATGTCAAAAACACAGCAGGGAAAACTCTGGCATCCAGCTCATTCCCTCCTCTGAGGGACACACTGACTCTAGATTTTGAGGTTGCTGATGAGGAAAATGAGGTGCTTAGCCTTCCTAGGAGATCCTGCCAAATGACATCTTAGAGGATCTCCCCCTCAGAAGGTACAAGCTAAGCACTTTGTAAATAATTCTGAAAATCCTGACCTCACAGCCTGTCCACATGCTCTTGACAATGCAACGCTGCTCTCTCTCCCAGTTCAAAGTACTCTGTGGTGTGGAAATGAGTTCCTCAGCATCCACATGCACCCTTGTCCATGAAGCTTTTGTTTGCAATGAGCAGCCAAGTTCTGTCCTTGCTGGCAGTGGTGAAAATAAAAGCACTGCTTGCTAGCACTTATTCCCTTTCAATTCTAGGGGATCAGAAAACTTTGTTTACCAAGAATAAAGCATGAATTTTTTCTTTACATTATTTTTCTTCTGTCCATGCACAATTTTCTGTGAATGCATGATATTCTTTGCATTCATAGTTTTCTGCAAGCATTTCATAAACCCAAGTGATTTCAAATGCTTCCTGTAGTGCTTTCTCTATGTAATTTTCTGTGTGTCTTGAATTGCTCATTAAAATCATGTTTGGGCTGTATTTTGTTGGCTTCTTATAATCTAATGAAATATGAATCCTTTTAGCTCACAGGAATTAGTTTGTATCCTGACACCCAAGATGCTGGCTCACAACTACCTGATTTTATAGGTGCTTTCGCACCTGATAAATGCATTCTCTGTTCTGAAGGTCTCATTTCCTGAAGCACACAAACCCCCTGTGCCCCAGAGACGTGGTGGCTCAGTTGGTTGCCAGCCCAAATTTAATGGCTTAGCATCTCCAAGGGGACTGGGGTCAGGACATGGGTAGGAGTAAAACCAAGCACAAGCTTGAAAACTGGATAAATTGTACCAAATAATTTCTTAAATCCAATATATACCCTCCTGCCTTGTTGGTCATTGTAGGTTATTTCTTCACTGATGGGTTTTTATCATCTGAACAGGGTGGTTTGCCAAAATGCTGTATCAGATGTTTCCTTCAAGAATAATTGTGTCAAGGGGTGAGCTCACACGATGGGAGATGCAGAAGAGAGTTCATTGGTTACAAGCCAGACAGAACTAACAGATTATCCCAAAAAATAAGTGTCAATGTTTGTGAGGAGACCCGTGCTTTCTAAATGTTTTAAATGTTATTGTTCCAAATGTTTAAATTTAAAAGGAAACAAAAAAAAAAAGTAATTTCTTGATTTGGTTTTGTGTTTCTTTCTTTGTTTATTTTTTTAATGCAAAGTGATGGGTTTCAGATGCACTTGCAATTTTATTTCCTTTATTGAAAGGTATGCTATAAAGGAGGGATGTTTAGCATACCACATTTTGGGACTTTATTGAACTAAAGGCAGCAAATCTTTCCGTGAGCAGGAAACCACGTTTTTCTGCAACAGCAGAAAACCTTTTAATTTTGTTTGCAACAGCAGGCAATCTTTTAAACACATTCTCAGGGCAGTAAAACAGCTTTGCAGGACTAGAGCTGCAGAAGGGCAAAAAAGCATTTTTTGCTTGGCTTTTCCTCTTCTAATGGAGAATTAGTCCATATTTTGTATTCATCGGTCATCAGAGGTTTTCTTCTGAGCCTCATGATCTGAACCTGCTAAGTAAGGCAAATCCAGATTAGAGCCTCTCACAACAGAAATACAGGAGAGATCAGGAGGGAAGAGATGGGAGGAAGAGACAGACAGGAGGGGAATACCAAATCACCACACTTTTATTTCTTACTGTATTTTCCAATTCAGAATTTCCACAGAAGTCCCAAAAAGGGTAAAATATTACATTTCTGCAAGAAAGGCAAGTGGATATATTTCTTCTCTTTGGGCTTGTTTCTCAGATCAAAACCAGCTGAATAAGTAGGGAGTGGACATGCTGGAAGGAAACACACAGTATTGTTTTAGCTTTAAGTGGTCCTTATTTGTGACAGCTTGAGGGTCCCTCAGTTAAGGGTGCCTTGGAGGTAACTCCAATTAAGCCAGTTTCATGCTGAAGAGTCAAATCTAAACATTGTTTGGTTTGGTTGATCTGAGCACTTTTCCTTCCTTTAGGCTTCTCCTGCCTTGTGTAGCATCAGAGGAGTTTTAATCCTCCAGACAGCTCTGTGTGAAATACTCACCCCTTTTTGTGCTGAAATAGCAGAAAGGCTTCTTGGCTTACAGTGTTTTGCTCAGAGACAGCTCTGGCTTCTTGAGATGGGACCTCTCATTGTGCTGAGCTCCCTGAATAGTCCTGGCTGCAAGGATGCCTATGAATTATTGTTCTGATTGTTATATTTAACACAAGCCCAGGCACTGACCTCTCCCTCCTGGGTTATATAGGTTCCTGAGGCATCAAGGGTATTTTCCAGTCTGTGAGATAAAACTGGCCTTGAAGGAAGCCAATTACATACAGCCAACACTCTCCTCTGACTCCTCCTCTCCAGCACTGTGGTCTTCACCTTTGGATCTCTCTGACCACCCCAACAACTTTCAGACAGCTCCAGCATCCTCCTTTCCATGTCTCCCTGAGATTTTTTTCCCTGACCACCCATTTTCTGCCTTTTCTCTCTTTCAGAATGGCATCACAAGCCAGGAAGGTGATGGGCCAGCCCACCTCTCACATAGGTGTGTCTCTGGCACAAAGGGCATCACTTCAACAGCCCCAAAAGGGTAAGACTGAAGCCCCTGTGGACAATTGGGAGCACACCTTCTAGCATGGCTTCTCAGTGAGGTAGAAGACTCTCCTACTGACCAAACCCCTCTTGTCAGTACCAATTTCTGCCATCCTTGTCTGTGACCTTGCATCCTCCCCTCTCCATTTCCTACAACCCCAAAATATCACCACATCTCCACAAATCCTCTCCCTCCCCTCACTGATTTCCACTCCAACAGCAACACCTTCGCTCTTTTTCCCCTTGCATTGAGATCTCAGCTCCTCATCCTCATGTCTGGAGACCTCCCCCATCCCCACACCATGCTGTGACTCTGGAGACGTCCCCATCACTTCCCTCTGGCATTGATCTCCACAGGGATGTTACCATAAGGTCATGGCAACGTTCCTGAGGTCCCACGTAAAAGGAAAGGCAGAAGGATAGAGAAAAAAACCTGGAGCTAGGGTAAAGCTTGGATGGTGGTGAACTCCAAGAGAAAAGGGTGGGAGATACATTTCTTTTTGTTTCTGGTGCAGAAAATCTTCCTCCTGCTTGGGCACCTCTGTCCTTAACGAAGAACAAAAGAAAAAGAAAAATAGAAATCATAGCATGTGACCTGTTTTATTGGATTGGATTGTGTGGGATTACAGGAGTGTTTAGAAAGTTGAGCAGGGTTCTATTAAATTCTTCCTTGCTGCTGCTTATTTTCTAGAAATGGGAGGGATTTGCAGGGGGTTATTCAGATTAAGAATCCGGTGGAATCCTTGCAGCCTTGGTCAGGACAGGAGGCAAAAAAAGGAAATAAACCCCAATGCTGACTTGGTATTGTCAGTTGAGACAGAGTTTTCAAATTTTTAATAAGGTTTTCTTGTTAAATGCACTTCTTGCAGTTTCAAGAACAAAAATGAAGTGTGTGTGATCTGCAGGATTTTTGGTGGCTCCTCGCAAGTGGGGAGTAGGATATGAGGAAGAGAAAGAAATGAAGGGAGGGAGAAAGAAGATTAAAGTATCAGGGCTCTGTAAGGGTGAACTGAGCAGATGGCTTCCTGCCACCTGAAACTTCCAGTCTGCAAAATACCATTAAGTGCAAAGTTTAAAGAAGTTCTGAACATCAAAAAGAAGCAGCTATTTAGAGCCTTGATCACCTGCCATATGTGGCTCCCCCAAACCCCAATGGATATGTCCAGCCCAAATCACATTTCCCTTTCCCCATGTCCTAGTCATGCTCCTCTTTCCTAAGAAAATGATCTCATTTGTAAAACAAAATGCACAATGACCCTGCTACCATAGCTGGTGACTGGTCATGTTCCTATGCAGGGATGTCTGGGACTAAACTAACCAAATTGGAAGCAGGACTCCTAGAGCCCAGGTATGGTGAAACTTTTGGATGAGTCCCTAGACATTGCAAATTTATTTCTAATTTATATTTCTAAACTAATTATTAAAGAATGTATTCAGAGCAGGCAGCAAGCAGCTGAGGGGCAGCTGCAGTGCCAGGTGTAGATGTGTCACAGACATCTTTTATGAAAAATCCTTTCCTTAGGATTTTTCCTCCTGAGAAGCTGAGAGGCCTCAGGAACAAAATGTAAACAATGATTATCTGCTGCTGTGGAATGCAACAGGTGCATCTATGATTGGTCACATGTGGTTGTTGCTAATTAATGGCCAATCACAGTCAGCTGGCTCAGAATTTCTGCCCGAGCCACAAGCCTTTGTTATCATTCTTTCTTTTTCTATTCTTAGCTAGCCTTCTGATGAAATCCTTTCTTCTATTCTTTCAGTATAGTTTTAATATAATATATATCATAAAATAATAAATCAGCCTTCTGAAACATGGAGTCAACATTCTCGTCTCTTCCCTCATCCTGGGACCCCTGTGAACACGGTCACATAGATGGAGCTGTGGTGGCAAGAGCTGGAGGCAAGAGGCAAGAGCTGACCCTTTGCAAAACAAAAGGACACAGGGACCTGTGGCACAGCCAGGCACATGGACACTCCAAGACACAGCAGGAGCCAAGGACTCAGCAAGAAGAGCCCAGATTTTCCCACACACTCAGGGCACATAAGCTAAGGGTTTCCTTTGTTGGAGATTCCTTCTGGAGGATCTCACCCCAAGCTGTTATTTTGTTCTTATATGATAAATTATTTGAAGGATCCAGATGTCTGAGACTGTGCTGTGGGAAACCAGGGGTTGAGCCAGTAGGGAAGCCTAGTCTGACTGGAGCTGCCAAGGCTCAATCCCTGCTCTGGTGGTGTGAGTGTGACTGCCAGAGTGGCTCCTGGTTTCTTTATAATAATTAGAAATATGTTGTAGTTTCAATACACATTTCTAATGGAATTAATTTAATTTCTTTTGTGCGAGAGGGCTATGGCATCATGCTGCTGAGGGGGCTTGACATCATGCTGGACCTTTCTGATAAACTCTGTTTCAGGTGGTGAGAAAAGAGCCCAAAGCAATTAAAAACATGAAGAGCACCAAACAAACAATGTTCATTTATTGATCTAGATGAATTATATTAAAAAAAAATATGCCTTCATCACAAATTATGGCTCATTGTCCCATTTCAAAATGAAAATAGTGCAAAGGAAATAATTTCAATAATTCAGAACTGCCTGGAAATATCTGTATAAACTGGCATCCATGCCAGGCTGGAATGTTATTTTTGTGCTGAGGAGTTTCAATTGTGCTGTCCACAGATGAGATTTTTTTTCTTCTCTTTTATATCTTTTATGTCTTCTACATGGAGAAAAAATGAAAAACCTGTCTCTACACCCATGCAAATACTGGGAAAATCAAGTTCTTTTCCCTACACTATATAGACTGTGTGTTAACTGTGACTATGTTGAGGTTGTGAAGTAGTTCCAGAGAAGGGGGAAACTTGGAGCTAGGTCTCCAAGGTTTCACCTCGCTTAAGGCACCTTATATAAATTCCAGGTGGCTGTCTTCTGGGACATTATATTTAGCTTTGTGCTTCTCAAAGAGCTCAGACAACTCATGTAGGTATTTTTCATGGAGTTGATCAACTTCTTCCTCAGAGGGTTTGTGCTTCTTCTGCACTGGAATTGGCTTCCCAACTGGAAAAGAAGTACAGGAGTTAGGAGGAGTCAGTGTCACTGAACACTTTGCTCACCCTAGCACAGAGCTGAGGTCAGCCTGTCCGGGATGGACAGTTCACTATGACCAGGTATTTCCCGGAGCCTGGGAGATAACACAGCCAAGGAGGGATGGTGGCTCAGATCCTGACCAAGCTCTTGGTCTCCAGGATCACACTGGTCCTTGCCTCAGTTTACCCATCTGCAAAGCTGGCTAATGTCAAAGACCCTCTGTGTAGCCTTTTGAAGTAAGAAGTGCTGTATCCCAATGCAGTCCCAAGAGCTGCTTCTCACATCTCAGATGTGCTGCAGATAAACACAATGTAAAGACAGGATCATATTTGGGTTGGGTTTTCCAACTTGTTTCCACATAGCCCTGGGAATCTGCATTGCAAATGGGGAAAGTGAGGAACAGGGGAGCCCCACAATATTTAAATACACTTGCATTGAAGGTGCTTCCACTTTGCTCAGATTAAAGATTCTGTGAAATATCTGTTTTTTATTAGGAAGCAAGTACTTACTTATCTTTTAAAAATCACATTTTATTCAACAGCAAATCTAGTTATTTTGATTCCTGTCTTCAGAATAGCCTTTCCATCTCCCAGAGCAGAGGACAGTGAAGATCCATGAAGTATTTATTTTGCTCTGGTCTCTTACTCAAATTGTTTTTGTCAAGTGACGGAGGGTTTCAACATGTTATAAGGCTATTCTTCATCCAATTAGTGAAGAGCCCATGTGATACTACACAGCTCATAAAACCATTGAGACAATCCAAACAGGTTCTAATACAATTAGATGTAATTGCTCGTTGTCAAACTTCATCAGTGGTGTAAGCTCCAACCATTCCAAACAGCATTTTTAATTAAATTAATTCACAGAGCATCAGCCACACTGGTGGACCAAGCATGGAGATGTTGGAAAACTTATTCAAAACCAAAGATTTTCTTGAAATCTGGTCTCCCATGGACATGGTCTCTGGTCAAAACGGTTCATCTTCCTCACATGCAAATAGGTTTGGATTTGCAGATTTGTCTGCACAGGACAGTGAGCAAAGCTGCAAACTGCTTGAGTGTTTGGAGAATCACAGAATGGTTTGGCTTGGGTGTGACATAAAGATCATCTCATTCCACCCCCCTACCTTGAATAGGGACGCTCTCCACTAGACCAGGTTGCTCTAAGCCCTGTCCCAGCTGCCCTTGAGCACTTCCAGAGAAGAGGGGCAGCCACAGCTTCTCTGGGCAACCTGTGCCAGGGCCTCACAGCCAAGAATTTCTTCCCAATATCCATTTAACCCTGCCACCCAGTTACTCCATGCCCTTTTCCAAAATCCCCCTTCAAATTCCCTTCGAATTTGCCATTCAAATTCCCCCTTTCTTGGAGGCCCTTTAGGCACTGGCAGGGGCTCTAAGGTCTCCCCAGAGCCTTCTCTTCTCCAGGCTGAACATCCCCAGCTCTCCCAGCCTGTCTCCCACATGCTCCAAGCCTTTGGACCTTCTCCATGTTTTCCAGCAGCTCCCCATTCTTCTGATGTTCTTGCCCTAGAGCTGGAGGCAGCACTGCATGAGGGGGTCTTGCCTGAGTGGGGAAGAGGAGCAGAATCCTCTCCCTTGACCTGCTGGTCCTACTTGTGTTTGTAAAACTGCCTTGGTAGGCGTTTAATGCAACCCTACTGCAGTGTTTTTTGTCACCACGTTGTGGTGTTGGGGTTGTCTGCATCTCACAGGAGCGATGAGCTTGGCCACATTTGCTCTGGGGCTTTTCACAGCACAGCCCAGATGGGCTGGGATCTGTCATGACATCAAACCAGATTGCCAAAACAGTGAGACACAGGAACAGTTTGGAATGCTGCTTTGCAGCGCATTTCTAGCCTACCCCTGCTTGTGCTCTCTGGCATGAGGCTTCAGCATGGCAGGAGGGTGACACAACCCAGGGACTGTCCCTGTTTCCCCAGTTTGGCCAGCTGAGAGTGTCTGGCATCATGTCAGAGTTCTGTGGATTGACTCACCCACGGTGCAGATGGGCCGCCGGTAGGGTATCACCCCAAAGCTGTACTGGAAGATACCTCGTGCATGGAAGAGGGGAAGGGAGATGCCCATGATCTGCTGGAGAAAATGCTGAATCCTCCTCAGCCAGGAGCCCCGGGGATTCTTCACCTGATCAAAGACATCATTCTCCCCAAAGGAAAAGGCAGGGATCAGGGGGGTGCTGCAGGGAATCAAAACCAGTAGGGCGTCATGATTAGCAAAGCCCATTCCAAAACCCCTTCATTCTTCTCCAAAACAGAAACTCCCATTAACCAGCCACAGAGATGAGCACCCCTTTCTCATTATCCCTGGACTCCACCCCCTTCCTCACCCATTCTGGATGGCCAGGCGCACAAATCCCTTCCTGTTCTTCAGCAGCAAGGTGAAGGATCCTGGACGGGCATCCAGAGCCTCCTGTGCCCCACCAACAATGATGGCCAGCAAGTTCCCACCCTCTGGCTTCTGCAGCACGTAGGATGCACTCTCCTTGTCAGAGGGGATGAGGCCTGCAGAGCAGAGAGAAATTAAAAGTAAAACCCACCTGTCTCTGGTTTGCTCTGCACCTTTCCCCCCCCCATAATCCATCTCTGGAGAGGTGCTAAGAATTTTATTTTCAGAGCTGAAAACCTCAGGTCAACTCCCTTAAAAGGTGCTAGATTTGCACACAGCTCTGCTGGGTGAGTACACAATTATCTATCTGCTGTCTGGCAGAAGTGAGAAGTGAGGGAAAAATTTAGGAAAAAAAATAAACACGGAACTAGCTGCACTTGAGTCCTAGAAAAAATCTGTTTCAATTTGTTGTCAAGTGAGACCATGTCAAATTCTGAATAATTCTGATGTCAGAGAAACATTTGCTTTAGGTCAAAACACATGCACGTTTCAGTGGATGGTGCTAATTGAAAGTGGAATTTGATTAAGGTATTTGGTCGTCTGGTGTTGTTTACTCGAATAAGATAGAAATCTTTAATTCAGAAATGAAAAAGCAACATTGTTTTGAATTTTTTTTTAATTAAAAAAAATCCTTATTTCAGGGGCTGAAATAATTTGCACATTAAAACCTCATTGTGAAATGGATTCAATTGACCTGAAAATTAGTTATGCACCCAACTCCAACATTACAGTGACTAAACCTTCCTTCACCTGGGTCATAAGTGTTTCATATATCTCACGGTTTGGATTTCTCCTCTTCTCTGTAAGTACTCTGGCAGCAGGAGCCAGAGTTCATGAGGAAAACAGGGTAATGGATGCCCTGGGGTATATCAGATGGAACTGGATGCCCTGTTTAGCCTATTGAATTCTGCCCACATTCAGCTGGAGAAGTGACCATTGCCAAGCCCACTGCTGAGAGATGGAGGTCATCCTGGCGGTGTCCAAAAATCTCTCAAAACTCCCTTTCACCTCTCTCAGTTTAATTTTTACCTGTCCCTTTTCCTATTCCTTTTCACTACATCTTGCCCCCTGCCACATTCCATTGAAGCAGCATGAACTACTATTTTCATCCTCTGTCCCTGGATGCTGCTTCCCTGGAAGCAGCAGATATTTCAGAAAAAGCATCTTTTTCCTCACAATTTCAAGTCTGAATATAATTTTTTATGGAAAGAAATACAGGAACACCCTGGCCTGCAGCTCTCAGCATTTCTGTTCACAATTTGCTCCCCATTTTGCTGTTCCACAGCACCTGCGCAGTGATGCCCTGAGCACAGAGACCATTTATGGAGTTGAACAACAGAGAGAACAGCAAGGAGGGCAATTTTTAACTTCAGAGGTTTTGGGTTGCCATCTCAAATAGCTGTGTCCATGAATGGGATCCAACTGGCCCCAGATGAGGGAAAACAGACCCTTGACTCCTCCTCCCCGTGCATTTTCACTCTATGTTCCTTAAAAAAGCACCCACACATACTACTGCTGGCCAGAGGCCCATGCTCCTTACCTCCACTCATTATATAGTCCCTGAAGAACGGGAAGCGAAACCACAGGGAAAGCATCATCAGGTGGGGGGTGATGCCTGGGAAGAGTGTGGAAAAGCCAGATGACTCTGTGCAGAAATTGATAAAGGCTCCAGCTGCCAGGACTCCATGGGGATGAAATGCCACCAGGTAGTTCTGCCGAGGGTCCAGCTCTGCTGTCTTCACCAACTGGACACAGAGATGAAGCCAAAAAGTGGTCAGAGTTAGTGCTGTAACCTCAGCAGGGAGGAACACCGGCTATGAAGAGCAGATAAGGTATTCCTGGAGGGGAGTGTCTTGCACCCACCATGCCTTTCAATTGGAAAAGGTTAACTGGAACAACTCCCTCATTTTTCACCGAGATGTATTTCATTGCCCATATTTCCATCTCCTCCTACCCATTGGCCTAAAATTACTTTTCTAATGGCACAGTTAATTTTGTTGCCCTGAACTCATCTAGGTGCTATTGGGAACCAATTTTGTTTAAAATGTCCTCCAATAAATTTTCTAATATGGGGGGGAAATCAAGAAAAGGGTGATTTCTTCCACACAGTACCTCTTGATCCCACAACCAGAACAACAGAGACAGTACATAATCACTCTGGTAGACCTACTACATAGCACAAGCATGTGTCCCACCCAAGAACTTGGTGTGCATCAAAGGTTTATCCCGTCCTGAAGCACGTGCCAGGTGATTCCAGGATGTTTTCACACATGGCAAATTGAAATCTTAATTCCCAGGCATCTAACAGAGAAGCTGATGGTTTCCTTGCCCCTGGGAAAAGCCTGAAGGATGACAGATGTTTGTGCCTGTGTTGGGTGCCCAGGTCCATCAAAGAGCAGTGGATGTCCGCCCAGGGCTGCTGCAGCTTTGGCAGGAGGGAATGGAGAGTGCCCATGCCCAGCATTTTAGGGATGGGCAGCATGGATTGCAGACACAGTGCAGCTCATGGCCAGCCCTTGAGGGCTGGCTAAGCAGCTTGCTAAAATCCTCAGCCAATCTGGAAGTGATATTCAAGCCCGGGATATACTACAAGGGAGAATGGGTACCACAGAACAAGAGGGGATGGTTAAAGGGAGATAAGGGACAACTGGGATTTGATCTCCATGGCACTTGGTATGGACTGCCCAGGGGAGAACAGCTGATGTGACAAACCCAGCCTCCAGCTCTGGCACCAAGACCTTGCCATGCCAACATCTGTGATGGTGGTCACAGGGGTCTTAGGATGAGGGAAGAGACGTAGATCTGACTCCATGTTACAGAAGGCTTGATTTATTATTTTATGATATATATTACATTAAAGCTACACTAAAAAGAATAGAAGAAAAGGTTTCATCTCAGAAGGCTAGCTAAGCTAAGAATAGAAAGGACAAGAATGATAACAAAGGCAGCTGTCTCAGGCTCTCTGAGCCATCTCTGCTGATTGGCCATTAATTCCAAACATCCGCATGAGACCAATCATAAATGCACCTGTTGCATTCCACAGCAGCAGATAACCATTGTTTACATTTTGTTCCTGAAGCCTCTCAGCTTCTCAGAAGGAAAAATCCTAAGAAAGGATTTTTAATGAAAAGATGTCTGTGACAAACATCAGCCAGCATAGCCCAGGCAGAAGCAGGCAAAACTGACTGCTGAAATCTCTGCACCATTTCTGTGGATGCTGAACGCTCACAGCAGCAGGGAAGGATGAATCTTTCCAAGGTTAGTCATCACATCATTTCATCACTGAAAGGGTGGTCAGACATTGAAACAAGATGACTAGGGAAGTGGTGGGACCATGATCCCTGAAATTGTTCAAAAATATGTAGATGTGTCACTTGGGGACATGATTAAGTGGCATTTGCAATAGTGCTGGGGAACAGTTGGACTCAATGGTCTTAGAGGGCTTTTCCAAGCTGAACAATTCTGTGATTCTGTTATCAGGCAACTTTCCAGGCAACTCAAAGGCATTTGTGCTCAAGAACAACCAAAGCCCTATGCATTTAAGTGTCACCCCTCCAAGAACCCTGATGCCATCTGCACTCAGGGTGCAGTTAATGGTGCATGTGTTTTCCTAGAAGCTGCCAGAACAGCAGGTTCATCATGAGAGTATATTTTACTTTCTTCCATCGTGACTCATTTTCCACCTGTCTGAAAGCACTGTTGACTGTACATGTGCCCATTCAAGCTGCTCCTAATGAGGGGAATGGACAAACCAAGTCCCACAACTGCCCAGGTGCAGAGGTCTCTAGGCAGGAAGAGAGGCAGATGGCTGAATCACTAAGTGCCCACCATTTGCTCTTTTTTGAGTAATCTCAGCTTGCATCAATGTTTCCTGCATTCATCCTCAGCTTCCAAACAACGTTTCATCTCCAAGAGATTTATAAGCAGGGAAGCAAGATGTTCAGGTGTGTTAGAAACTGCTACATTTCTGGCTCTGTGCATGTAGGGAGACACAAGAGGGCAGCCACTGAGCAGTCAAATTGCCTTGATGGGAGAGTTTGCCTGTGCTAAGACACCACACATCTGTAAAAACACTCCCTAAGAAACATCCAGCTGCTATCTCGGTGCTCATCCCAATGAAAGAGGAGGGAGGACAGGAAAGAAAAGAACAAAGGTTAGTGCTTGGAGTGATAAGACAAGGGAGAATGGTTTTAAACTAAGAGAGGGATGATTAAAACTACCTATGAGGAAGAATTTTTTATTATAAGAATAGTGAGGCCCTGGCACAGGTTGCCCAGAGAAGCTGTGGCTTCCCCATTCCTGGAGGTGTTCATGGCCAGGGTGGATGTGGCTTAGAACAATCCAGTCTAGTGGAAGGTGTCCTTGTTCCAACAAGGATGAGTTTTAAGGCCCCTTCAAACCCAAACCATTTTGTGATTCTGTGGTAAGACATGGTCCTTGGCAACTGGCTCTGGGTGGCCCTGCTTGTGCAGTGGGTTGGGCATGGTGACCTCTAGAGTTCTCTTCCAATGTCACCCAGCCTTTGAATCTGTGATTTTTGACACCCTGCTCTAAGCCATGGGCAGCTGGAGGGTAGCAGTTGAGCCCCTCAAGTTTTGGTGGATCTGGGTGATGTTTCTGCAAGTGCTGTCCCCTGCAGTAGCCCTGAGGAAAGAAGGTCCTCGTTTTGTCACAGAGCCTGCTCACATCTGGATGATTTGGCCAAAACTCACAGAGAAACCAGAGAGCTTGTACAAGACTGAGAAGGAAATCTGTAGCAGAGGAAAGGCTCAGGCAATGCCTCTAGATACCATAGGTCTAGACTCTACACTACCCTTTTCCCTCTGGAAACTCTTCAATACAGAAACTCCATCTTCCCTTCTGGATTGTTCCCACTGTCTCACTCCTTCCCCCTCCACCTGGCAGAGGTCAGTCTCCATTCCCAAACTTCCAGGAAGGTTAATAATGTGACTCTGCACAGCCTCCCCCTCCTGCCATCCAGCCGAACTGCCTAATGGAACTGGGTTTGAGGTACCAAGGAGTGGGCCTGTCCTCCATCCTGCCTCAAATGAGTTGTCTTTTCCACACCCTCTGGATGGCATTTGCAATTCCAGTCTTTATGAGTGAACTGAACATTTAATAATTGTCAAAGTACTTAAGAGTCCAACCGAGCTGGTGTGTGCATGAGCATGAGAAAACCCAGGGGTTTTCTGGTGAAATAAGAGCAGTTTCTCATCTCAGAGGTGTCTGAGAAATGCCAAGTTTATGTGTATGACCTGTGGTCTGGAAGCAGCTGTTAGCAGCTCAGGGTTGTGCCCTCCAAGCTGAGCCATGGGTTTGTTGACCTCCTTGAGATTCCCTTTGGCATGGTCAGGATGCTGGCTGATGCCTTGGCTGCTGCCAGCAGTAATGATTCATTCTCAAAAGTGTTATGAAGCCTTCTGGATCCCAGGTGTGGGGTGGCCTTCCTAACATTGTTTAGGATGGAAAAGCCCTCTAAGATCATGGAGTCCAAATGCTCCCCCAGCACTGCCAATACCACCACAAATCCATGTCCCCAGCTGCCATATCCACATTAACATCCCAAATAGGAGACCTGACCAGCAAGCTCCTGGCTTCTTCATCTAAAGTCTCCCACACTGAGTTGCTACTGCTTTTCTGTCCTTCTCTGGTCCCAAAATCTGTTTACATGGATGTCATAGTCAGTATTCTGCTCTTAAGTAGGATAAATCTTTTGAATTTGTACTAAACAAATCCTCGTGTCTGTAGCTCTGCATAGACACCTCCCAAAATCATCTCTTGCAGGATGGAACATGCAGCCAGTTTCTCTGTAAGAAGAAGCCCAACAAAGATATCCAGGAAACCCAACCAGATCTGAAGAAGGACAAATTGTGCCAAACTGAGAAGAAGCAGGTCACCCACCCAAGGGTGTCTGGATGGGAGACCAAAGGAAGGGCAAGTATCTGAGTACCACCAGCAGCTGCTGAGGAGGATGGGCTTCAGTTCCCATCAATGGTGAGAGTTTGAGAGGTGCAGTTGGAAACAGGGAGATCTTTGATCCCTGGGGTTTTCTCCTGGTGCCACAGTGTCAGGTCAGAGCTGTATTTGGAGCAAGTATTTGAGAATCTGACCAGCCAGGTGGATTTAAATTGAGTTTGGATGGGACTTCACCACCCTCACTCCCAAAGCTGTGTAAGGATGGTAGCTCCAAAATGCTCAAGTCCTCCCTTCCTCTTGTAGGACTCCTTTATCCAATGGATTAGCAGTGCAAATGGTGGGACACAGTCCTCCAATGGATGTCAGCCACAGCCCCGCTTGTAGTGGTTTTGGTTCACCAATTTCAGATTTCCCCAGTTTTGAGATTTTGCTGGCCAATGCACCAAAGAGTGTGGCAGGTTCGGTGCTGGCCAAGCACCAGTGCACTCACTTCCTGCTGTGAGACAGGATTAGGAGAAAGGCAAAGCAGGCTCAAAACTTTAAAAGGGTATAAAGAAAATTTTATTAAAAGTAACTAAAAGGAAAAAGGTAGTAAGAATAATAATAATAAAAACCTTCAGAACACTTCTCCTCCCCCCACAACCCTTTCTTTCCCACTGACAATGTAAAGAAACAAGACCTAAAATTTCCTGTCAGTTTAGCACCTCTAAAATAGTCTTTCTTCAGTTCACTCAGGGAGAGAAGCCCCTCTTGTTAAGTTTATGGAGACTTCTCCACAAGAGGTAAGAAAACAGTCCTCTCGTGGCTCTCAATTTCCTCACCAATAGCAGCCACCTGGGGAACCCTGCCATCATGAAGTCCTTCCCATTGCCACAAGCCTTGCCACAGCTTGTTGATGGGCCATGTCGACTTATGGGGTATTGTTTTAAAGATGAGCTATTCAAAGGCAAAAGTTCTCATTATCTATCTCTAAAATAATCTTCATCCCTGAGAACAGAGATCTTCTTTTCCTGGGGGCACCAGACTACTCTTATTTCTTTCTCTGTTCAAATTTCTCATGGGATCACAGCTACTTTCACATCTGGTTACTTTAGCACGGAGGCCTTTGCTCAATGTCAATTTGAACTTTTCATCTCCCGATAGTTTCATGCATTATAGGGAAAAAGAGTCTTTTTCTCCATAGCTTACAAGAGGATTTCGGCCCCAAGACCAAGGCATCTCCTCATCCCTCCCATTTGCGACTATAACAGTGAAAAGCAGCTTGAGAAAAGAAGATGAACATCAACTCAAGGATTAATAGTTTCAACCAAGGGAAGCTGGACATCACTGTTATGAGATTTATAGCCCTTGCAATTAAAAGGTGGACCCACATCTGCAGAGCTGGACCTCACCAGATGGGATACTTCTTCCTTCTTTCGGAAACCAGACCACCACCATCTGGGGATACTCCTTTCTGGGATACATCCTGAGAAAAACTAAATCACAATAGTGTATAGAATTGTGATGTAAAAATTGGGAATAGAAACTGCTGAGAAAGCTTATGAATACCCCTATAAATACCTGTAACCCTCAACTATCGGTGTGCAGTTGGAGGGGAAACTTCCCCCACTGTACCCAGCACTGTATTGCTCATACTTTACCATATTAATTAATAAATTGATTGCTGCTTGAATATTGGCCTAGTCAAGCTTCTCATTTATAACAGGGGGCTTCTCCTTCCCCCTGCCCAATGGTTGCGGACAACTCCCATGGGATAAAATCCTGGCATCGTCCCAGGGCTGCGTGTGGGGCCCAGCGGGCTCAGCTAGGCCCTGGGCTGGAGGTGTGTAGCCAGCAGCCAGATGTTAGCAAGGCCGGCCCATCCAGCCCTGGAGCACCCCCTCTCCCTGCCCAGAGCAGGTGTGGGAAGAGGGGGAGCCAGCAGGCGGCCCGGGGGAAGCGGGCCCAGCCCAGCCCAGCCCAGGACAGGGCCCGGCGGGCTGGGGGCGTTGCCTTCTTGCTGGCCGGGAAAGAAAGTTCCTGGGCTTCTTTGGTCTTCAACATATGCTTTTCACAGAGGTGTGTCCGGCCTCTCAGTGGTTCAACAGACTGCCAGTTATACAAAAAGCTTTTGCCTCACTTCCCCAAATTCCTCCCATGTCAAACTATGACACCCCTCTTAAGGACACTCCAGAACAGAAAAGAGAGGGACAACACACGGGACAGAGAAGTTCCTCAGAAAAGGATAGCATGGGGGCTTTAGGCCATTTGGCCATGCTTTGCTTTTTCCCAGACAGTGCCTCTTCCAGTCAAAGGAAGGAAGCAAAGGGTACAGTCAACACCTCTGGAAATCAGAAATTGTATTTGATGTCATGGACCATGGCATAAGTCCTCAGTTGCAAATAATACCACTCTTCTGCGAAAAGAAAGGAAATATTCCTTGCAGGGATTGGTTCACATGAACTGGAACTGTCCTCTCTACAGTGCCTTGCAATTCCTGAGAATTGTAACACACTCAAATAACTTCTGTCAGCATTTCTGCCATTGTGACATATGTTATACAATAATTCATGCTAAAGGAAATTAAAGCCACAGCCTCTTGTGTACCAAGCCAGTGTCCGGCAAATAAAGAATAGAGATTCAAACATGAGGAGGACACTGTCTCCCGGGATGTGTATTTCAAGGGATTTCTTTCCATCTGACAAGACCCCAGCAGGAGTCATTTGATAGGCATCATCAGAAGTTTATGCCAGGAAGTTTTCACCTGACAGGATTCCAGGAATTATCCATCAGTTCCGGGAAACGAGGCAGCAAGAAAGAAAAAACTATGATAATATGCTAAAATATGCTAAAGAAGAGACCCCTTCCAGAGCCCAAAAGACTGTATAAAACAGAGCCCTTTGAAATGACATTTTGGAGACTCACAGGGACTTTGGTGCGATAAAGGCCAAATCCTAAGTGTCCCCGACGCTGATTGCCTGGCTCAAGAGTCGAAATCGCTTGTGGCTTTTTCCAAGTTTATACTCTGAGAATTTAATAAATTTCCTTAACTGTTAAATTGGAGTATTCATTTATAGCACCATGATGAGAATGAATGAGTTATAGGATGAAGTCTTCCCAAATTACTTCCCAAAGCTTCAAGGGTTTAACAAATTCTCCAGTAACTCATTTTAGTTATGCTAACAAAAACCAGTAACACCAGCAAGACCACAAGCACAGTGACAGAGGTTTCTGCAGACAACAGTGTCCACCTGAAACTTAGATATAACCCCAAGGCCTGTAAGAAATATCAAGGAGAAAACAACGTGGGAAAGACCACAGGGACCTTCCCTGTACAGCATGTTCATTCCAGGCTGCCCTGAATAAAGCCAGCATGCTTATCACTACTGGGGTGCTCTGAGTGATGACAGTAGTTGAAAAAAAAAAAGTATGTCCCTGTCTTGATTTAAAAGAAAAATGTCTGCCAAGGAAGGTGGGAACCTTCCTAGAATGGGAAGAAAACACCCCTCCCTAAAAATTATTGTAATTTGAAAATTACATGGCTTTCAGGCAAAAAAAAAAAAAAAAAAAAACCAACAACAAAAAAACCCCCACAAACAAAAAAACAAACAAACAAAAAAAACCACAACAAAACCAAAAAACAATGTAGAAAAAGGAGTAACAGTTCGCTGCCCGCTCTAGAGAGGCCAAGAGAGGGAGCCATGATCCCCTCAGCCGGCGCAAGGAAGGGAGGAAGGGAGGAAGGGAGGAAGGGAGGGAGGGAGGGAGGGAGGAAGGAAGGAAGGAAGGAAGGAAGGAAGGAAGGAAGGAAGGAAGGAAGGAAGGAAGGAAGGAAGGAAGGAAGGAAGGAAGGAAGGAAGGAAGGAAGGAAGGAAGGAAGGAAGGAAGGAAGGAAGGAAGGAAGGAAGGAAGGAAGGAAGGAAGGAAGGAAGGAAGGAAGGAAGGAAGGAAGGAAGGAAGGAAGGAAGGAAGGAAGGAAGGAAATTACTCCTTTTGCAAACTCAGCGGCAGCATTCGATCTCAGCACTACCAAGGAGCAGCTGGCAGAACCAGGAGAAGCAGGCAGATTTGACCGTAGTGCCGAACTGCAGCGCAGCAAAGGCCTGGAGCCAAGGACACAAAGTCCCTCAATGCCCTTATGGAAGAAGAACAGGAAGGTTGGACCCACCTGCAGCAAGTGTCAGGTCCCAGATCACAGCTTGTGGTGGGTGGCATCACGCCCCAACTCCTGAAAAATGCTGAACAGAAAAGCCCACATCCCCAGCCAAAAACTCCCCATCCCCACAAAAACTCCACTGGAGTGCCAGGAGACTTCCTTTTGTGTCTTGATGGCTAATTATTCACCCAAAAAGCCACCCCCTACCCCTTCCAGCGTCTCCCTGATAACAAAGGGAAGAAATTCACTGAGAAACCTAAAAAACCACAAGAGTCCTCAAAATTTTCTGAGGCCTAATTTGCTAGAACAGACTCATAACCCAAGTTGTGTGATCCAAAGCTGAGATGTCTTGCCTAAGCCAAGCATCCAGCCCCAATTTTCAGTGACTTCTGTTTGAGGACTGTGGTAAAAATAGATATTGTCAAGCTTATGTTTACACTTTCCCCATTTCACCTTCCTCATCTGAGATTACCAAAGCACCATGGCTGTATGAGGGAGAACGGGATGGGACTGGTGAGAAAAAGCAGCAATGTCCATTCACTTGGCATGGAGACAGAAATTGTTTTTTCTGTTAAGCTGGGTGTATCCTTCATTGTAAAGACACACTGGCAAATGATGAGGAAGGGATTTTGAAAGTGGAGATAGGGTTTGGGCAGCAGCAGACAGATTTCTGACTGCTTTTTGAACATAGTATTGATAAAGCAGTCCACAGCATGCAAAATCACTCTGTAGGCAACATCAACAGCAGGCATCACAGGTTATCTGTTCAGACATACTCTAGATTAATTTTAGACCTTTTGGTATATTTTCCACAACATTATAATGCAGCTGAGTTCAGTCATGTATTGGAATTGAAGAATCATAGATTCATTTAGGATATAAAAGCTCTCTGAGACCATCAAGTCCAACCATTACCTCAGCACTGCCAAGGCCATCACTAAACCATGTTCCCAAGTGCGACATCTACACAATTTTGAAACAGTTCCAGGCCAATTGAAGGACTATAATGCGGGTATATTTAAAAATAAATAAATGAATAGATAAATAAACAGATTATAATATGTTTAAAACGCAGGGAAATTAAGCAGAAATACTTCTCTGGGCAATACCTTGGACCCTGACAATTTCTCACTCATCCCACTTTTCAAAACGCTCAAGCTCATTCGGATCCTGCCTAACTATGATTCTCAAATCATTAATTAAATTGCAGTCAGTTCCAAGGGGGATAAATGCAACAGTAAAGTGGTACTTGTGCAGGGGTGGTATGGGCAGAAGGTGCACCTTGCACACACTGCAGTGGCCTGGCTCAGCTCCATGTACTGCAGCACACTGCAAATTCACACTGCCTAGAAAGCACATGCTCATCCCAACCTCTCTTTGCTTCCAAGACAGCAAAAATCCCTCAGGGATCCATTAAAAGCAGCGTTTAAAGCTGTTTCCTAAAATAAGACAGCAGGCAGCACTTGCTGCCTCCAAACACTTGACCATGCTAATTTTGCTGCTGGGATCTGGTAGGATTAGGAGTCATACTTAATCTTCCCAGGATGCCTAATTCTCCAGGGCTTAACAAACTCTGTCTACACATAAATGCAGTCCAGAGTCTTGGATATCAACCCAGCCTGTGTCCCCAGATGTCACTTCCTTGTGTCCCCTGAGCTGGGACTTTGGGCAAGTGAGGTTGTTCAGCCTGAGGAAGAAAAGGTGAGACCTTAGAGTCCCTGCCAGTGGCTTTAGCCCTGTGCTAAAGGGGCTCAAAGAGAGCTGGACAGGGATTTTGGACAAGGGCCTGGAGACACAGGACAATGGGAAATGGCTTCCCACTGACAGAGAACAGGGTTAGATGGGATATTGGGCAGAAATTCTTGGCTGTGAGGATGCTGAAGCCCTGGCACAGGTTGCCCAGAAAACCTGTTGCTGTCCCATGCCTGGAAGTTTTCAAGACCAAGTTAATCAGGGTTTGGAACAACGTGGTCTAGTGGAAGGTGTCCCTGCCCACATTAGGGGGGGTTAGAATTGCATGGTCATTGAGGTCTCTTCCAACCCAAAACATTTCATGATTCCATAATTCTATGACTGAGAAAGTATTTTGGAGAAATAGTATTATGTGATTGCTTGGTTATAATGCTCTCCATATTAAATATATTTTATTTTTTTCTGCTGTCCTTTTGCTTTACTTCCTCTGTTTTCTCCCAGAGAAGTGGGTAGAAAGACTCCATGGAACCCTCCGGGCCCCCACCGAGGGAGCTGCAGCCAAACCCCATACCATGCTCCCTCTACTGGCGTTAGTGGTCCTCCTACAAGAAAGGATGGACACGGAACACAGGGAGGCATTCAGAAGTGGGGTTCCATGTTCTCTAGAAAGGGACAGGAGAAGGGTCATTGCTGGGCTGAACTGGCAGCTAAATTTCAGCAGAGACGTTGGTCCAGCACTTCACTAAGTGGTGGGTTACAGCCACAAATAATTTACAGAATATATACTGCATATAATTACTGCAGTCACATAAATAATTTAATTACTTTATGGTTTGGGTTGCGATGTGATAAATAACATAGAGAATAGAAATTTTCAGTTCCTCAGAAGTTGCTGAATAGAGCTTAAAGACTTAACTACAAACAAAGATAAAAGGATGTAAAGGTATGCACACTGGATGATAAATGTTGCTTACCAGTGGAAGAACAGATAAAGAGGGCTACATTGGTTTTTTGCAAGTTAGGTAACAAGAAGCAACAGCACATGCCCAAAGAAAAAGTTCAAGGAAAGGTCATATTTGAAATTGAAATATTCACTGAATAGGATCACCAGAGATCCCTTTAGAGGACCTTCCAGGATCATAAAATGATTTCCAGTAGGAGGAAGTTGCATGCAAATTAGTTCTAGGAAAAGTGATGTTTATGTATTAGCTAGGAGACACACTTTAATGAATATATATGATTATAATGTTGTAAAGCCTCACCACACACATTGGATTAAACAAAACATCCTTGTAATGTGTCCTGCACAGATAAAGAATGCCTGCTTTCTAACACTTCAAATTGCATTGGAAAGTTTATTTTCTGCCTGATTTCAGTATCAAAGGGACCTTAAAATTCCACTCCTTGCCATGGGAATGGACACCTTCCACTAGACTGGGTTGCTCCAAGCCCCGTTCAGCCTGGCCCTGGACACTTTCAGGGATGGGGCAGCCACAGCTTCTCTGGGCAACCTGTGCCACGGCCTCACCACCCTCACAGCCAAGAATTTTTTCCCAATATCCCATCTATATCTACCCCCTTACAGTTTGAAGCCATGCCCCCTTGTTTCATCACTATAGTTCCTGATGAACAGTGTCTCTCCATCCTCCCCGTAGGGCCCCTTCAGATACTGGAAGGTGCTGTGTGGTATCCTCACAACGTTCTCCAGGGTAAACAGCCCCAATTTTCTCAGCTGTCTCCAGTGGCAGATGCTCCAGTCCCCTTACTGACTTTGTGGCCTCCTCTGGACTTGCCCCAGAAGTGCCATTTAACCTTCTTAAGATGGAGGCTCCAGAACTGTGCACAGTATTCCAGGTGTGATCTTATGAGAACAGAAAAGAGGGTTATTTCTGTTTGAGCAGCAAAGCTGATGGGCATGTCATCTCTGGTCCTCACTTTGCTCTGGCTCCCCCTAATCCTTATCCCAGGCCCTACTCCATGCAGGATGGACTCTTAGGCTGGGTTCTTATTTTTTCCTTTAGGCTGGTGGGTTCTTTGGCTTTTTGGGCTCCCAACTTCTTTATCCTGGACTGCAGCAGCTTCTGACTCCAGGTGATTTCTGACCAGCTGGGTGCATCCCATCTGAGTTCTCTCAACAGGCAATGTATTCCTAAATGAATTATCTTAGAAATTCCTATTGCCTGGTCTATCCTTAAAGCTCTCTTCCTTGCACAACGCACGAGTCCTTCTCCTGCATTGCTCAGATTTGTACCAACTTGTGACAGGTCTGAGGCAGGACTTGTTGCTGCTCCATGTAGGAAAGACATTCTGTGCTGTTCTTGTGAGCTTGCAAAGGCCTTCTGAAGATAAGGAAAGCCCTGTATCTCTCCTGAGGAAGACACCAGTGTTGTCACCATGGAGACGTGATGAAGGAGAGAAAGTTAAGAGATATGGACTCTAGCTGGCTCACAGAATGACGTGGCTCCCTGATCACCCACTGAGAACTTTGTTTCTTTCTTATAACCAACAGACAGTGAATGTGTATGTTGAGTGAATGTAAATATCTTGAAAGAGTATAAAAGCAACATGTTGCTATAATAAATCTCTCTTGCACGCTTCTGAGGGAGCTGTGGTACTTTGTGCTGTGTCATGCTCTATAACGACAGCTCCATGCATCCATACCATGCCAACGGACACCACATAAAACAGTAAGGGCAAAGACCAGCCACATACATTAAGTAAATCAGGAAATGTCACAGAAGTCCCTCTCAAGAGAACAGCAGCTCTCTGAGACCACCCTGTGCACCCCCAGCTATACCCATCCATCCCCCTCCTCAGCAGAACGGGATGCTGACATTGCAGACCACCCAGGATCTCTTGGATTTTGGTTAAAACTTGGCCCTATGGCCACTGGGTGAATTCTGAGCAACCTGAAGGGCAGGAATGTTGGAATATAGACATGGAAAATAAAGGTGAGATTTCCTTAGCAGTTGGAATGCAGCAAGATTAAATAGGCATGGAAAAGCCAGGTGATTGAAGCATGCGGTTTGTAAAAATGGTAATCCCCATTTGTTACTGTGTCTTTGAGTAATCTGGGAGCTGGGAAAATTATCCTTCAACACCAAGCTCCCAGCGCCCCATGCCATGACTGCTGGCCCCAGACTGTATCCAGATTCCAAGGACAAAGCTGGTCCCTGGAACACTGAAGAGCTGATGGACTGGTGGCACTTACCGTGACAGGGAAATAGTCCCTCATGTACCTCCAAACGACGCAGTTCCGGAACACGTGGATCCGCCGCCCACCCTTGCTGGGTTTCTCCCTGTCTATGAACCACCATGCAGCATAGAGGGCACTGACCAGCCAAAAACGAGTGAAGAAGAGGGCGATGAAGACAGCAGTAGAGCACTGTGCTGAAAGAAAAGCCAGCAGTGACTTGATAGTTGGATTAGGTGGACTTTGGGAGGAATGGTTCATTTGGAGAGGCATTTTGGTCCTGGGATGGAGCCTCCACTGGGCTTGCTGCTGAATTTATCAGTGTGAAGGCACCTCTGATGCAGAGGTGGTTTCTTTTCTATCTGCCCCAGGAACATAAAAAGACACCAAGCACCTCCCTTGTAGCAACCACCAATTTCTCCGAAGGCCACTATGTCCCTCTCTTCCCAAAAGGCTGATGAATCTCACTCCATTCACAGTGTTCTCATGGATCAGCTGTCTATCCCTTTGCTTCTTGCTTTTCTCTGGAGTCAGACTGATCTCAGCAGTAACAGTGGCCTTGTTTTACCCCAAAACTCCTGTTAATACCTCCTGATGACACCTGATATTTTGCAATGGCAGCAAAAAGGGTCCTATGTCCAGTCTGTATAGTCCCCAATGGCTTTATCTTGAACTAATGATTCCCCATTTTAATTGTGTCCATGATATATACCCATAGATAAGATTTACTCTTTAGTGAGTTTTTATTATTGATTTTGGACCCTTTCCTCCACTTCTAATCTTGGATTCCACAGGATTTTCAGTTCTTTCCACTTGGTGTCATAATGGATTTTATAAGAATGCTCTATTTCATTCTCTATGACTTCCATGACTTGGGACTTTCTCCAGTTAGTGCAGCTTTGACCTCTACCTCCCACCTCCCTTATACCCTGTGTTTTGGCATAGAAACAAGAGAACAAAAGCATTTGTGCAAACAAACATCACTTGGTACATAAATTCCCACCCAAGCCCAAAGCCCAACACTGTGTGTCTGCAGATACTGGAAAGTGATGATGGCCACCAAACTGCCACCTGGCAAAGCAGATGTGCACCTGGGAAGAGCTGTGTCCTCTCCATCTATCCCTCTGGAACCCTCAGTATTGCTTCTGAATCTTTGAACCCAAAGATTCATCCAAGTCCTTTGCCTTCCCCAGCTCATGGATTACATAATATTTTGTATACTTTGTTCTACTTTGGGTCTTCATTTCAGATCTTCCACCCAGGGCTGGAAGATATGAGGGTGGAGATGCCCTGCTCAGCTTCAACTTCAGCTGTGATATAGATGCATCCACACCCTCAGGGGCTGAGACATCTTTTCTACCTTTGGGAGGCACCTGATACCTGCCCTCTCCACCTCCTCTCAGCTAAGGCCTGTCAGAGACATGGAATAGGATGCTCCCATCTAAGACCTTCATATATCCCCTGTTTGCTTTCAGGATAAATCAGTAGATCATGTTTGTAGCATTTTTTTTCTTGATAAGTCACCCTGATTACAAAACTTCGCATGAAAAAAAGCAAATCCTTGCCCTTTTTTAGAACACTCCCATGATGGTTCCAATAATTCCTATGGGGGAAAAAAAAAGTGCAATAATCTAACAGGATCCTAAATCCCCTTAAAGCTGAATGGGATTGCATGTCTTCCTATAAGTAGAGACACTGCAGCAAGCACCTGGGTAGGCACTAAGAATTTTGCAGTGGGAAAAAACCTGCAGCTCTCGGCAAAGCAGCAGGTCTAACCTGTAATGCATCACGCAGGTCAGAAAGAACCACTGCTCACACCTGGTGCCACACTTTTAATGGAGTCATAAAAGTCCCCTCAAATCTGGCCTTGGACACTTCCAAGGATGTGGCAGTCACAGTTTCTCTGGGCAACCTGTGCCAGGGCCTCACCACCATCACAGCCACGAATTTCTTCCCAATATCCCATCTAACCCTGCCCTCTGGCAGTGGGAAGCCATTCCCCCTTATCCTGTCCCTCCAGGCCCTTGTCCAAAATCCCTCTCCAGCTCCCTTGGAGCCCCTATAGCACTGGAAGAGACTCTAAGGTCTGCCTGGAGCCTTCCCTTCTCCAGGCTGAACACCCCCAGCTCTCCCAGCCTGTCTCCAGAAGAGAGGGGCTCCAGCCCTTGGAGCATCTCCCAGGCCTCCTCTGGACCCGCTCCAACTGGAGTCTCAGAAAAGAGGAACGGAGTGAGAGAATCCCTTCCCTCAACCTTCTGCTCAAATGCCACAGACACAGACTTTGTAACTCTCAAGAACTGCATAGAACATGAGCTGCAGCTCCAGGGTCCACATGATAAATATACACAATTTTACTCCACGTAGGAGCCCAGTCATCAGGTCTGCTGTGAAACTACTGTGCCTAATTCTCCTTTTATCATACTGTGCAAAGCTCAAAGTACATTCTGCAAAGTGAAGGAGTAGTTCTGGACCAAATCCATGCTTTAGCTCACAATTATATAATTAATTTCTTCCTCAATTAATTTGCAATTCCTTTTTTTTTTCCCCAGAGCAAAATTTGCACTCAGTGACCTTCACTCAATTTCAAGATTTGGGGGTTTTTTGTCCTTTTGAAACCTTTTGGTGCACTGTGGGATAGGGGTCCATTCCTGTCCGAGAATGGACTGTCAGTCTGAAAGTTACTGTGGATGGCACCAAAGAGACAGGAAGTTTCCAGAAAATGTACAGTTATAACTGCATCCAAACGAATTCCAGCCTTAAGCAGGCACCTGATTATTTATGGTCTGTAATTTGGTGAGGAGGAACAACTCCATACCACTCTCTGGACACCAGCACTTTGTGGGCCACCAGTGGCTGGAATATTTCCACAGAACTCTATTAGTGTGTTCCAAAAGTCATGTCAGGTCCCCAGACTAAGTCCACCACCACTGCTCCCACTGCTCAGAAGGCATGGGCAGGTTTGAATTGCAAACAGGTTTGAGGCTGCAAACAGACATGATCCTCTTCTCCTCCTTCTGCAAGTCTGGATATAGCTCCTCCAAAACTTTACACTAATATTTACAAAAAAATTTTGAAAGCAAATCAAGTCACATCAAATTTGATCCCTTATCGTCCTGAAACACCTTTGGAACCCCAAGTATTAGAGTTCCTGGGTTCTGTGAAATTGGATTTTTGAGTTGATTTTAAATGCACAGATAGGAATCAGTCTAAAAATGTTTCTCCCTATCACCCCGTGTAAAAGAATTAAACCTTTTGCTGCAATTATACTTCTGGCAGCCTTTCTAAATCCAGTAATGCCTCTGCCTCTGCCCCTGCAGCTGCCATCAGGAATGTTTTTGTTTATAAAGATCATGCCTGAGCCTTTTAGGGTTGGAATTTTTTTAACTAAAATGTTCTTTTTAGGATAGGTATGTATGTGATAATTTTGATAATAGTTGCATTAATCATGATACCTTTCAATCTGTGCATAGATTAATTATTAAGGCCATTAAAGGAGTGGTTTTGGTTGAAAGGAAAGGGGGAGATGTTGGGATATTGGGAGACATAAGACAGATGATGGACTTTGGGCCTGGTTAACATAAGAGATTTGATAACAGGATGCCTTGGCAAAAGCACATGGAACTTTGAAAATTAGACCTAGATTGCAAGAAGATTCAGTCAGACAGGTTTACCAGAAAAAGCAAATCTCATTAAACTCTGCAAGCAAGAGATGTTGTGATATGCATAAATTTGTGTATGTGATTTTAACATAATCACTGTAGTAAACATTACTAGGCTTCCCTAAAATAGTATATAAGCATTTGTATCCCACAATAAAATCGGATTCTGATCACTGAATCAGTCTTCCCCATCTCTCTCCATTGCTGACATCTGGACTCTATATATGGGTGCTACAGCCCAATGGCATATGCTAAATTGCTATAAAATGGCTTAAGCCCTTACACAGAGCTCTTTCAAGGCAGACAAGGGCTGTAAGAGCAGGCTTAAGGGCATCATGCAAGTCATTGCAGATGCATCAGTTCTGTTATCTGAAAACAGATAATTCTGGGCTGGGCTGAGATTAGCTGCTGCACTGTCTACACTGTCATGGAAAGTGGAGACTGCTTCAAATCAAAACTAAAACCAAAGGGTCCCTGGCAAGAAGGAATGCGATATGCAGACTGTAAATCTTGCACTTTCTGATGAGTCCAGATTCAGGAAGGTTTCTCTGTAGCTGTCCATAGTGAGGTTTGGCTCTGGATGAAGCATTCATAGGATGGTCCTGGACTCTGCAGTGCATCTGTTGAGCAGGGGTGCAGCAACTTTTCATCATCGTCTAGAACCCAGCATCTCATATCTCCATGGCTGTATGAGACTCAGCAAAGACATATCCATGTGTATTTGATGGTTTGTTTGTTTTTTTGTTTTCTGACAGGTCAGTTGGTTTCCTGGGCTGGATTCCTTCAAAGAAGCTCATAGCTTCTTTGCTTCAAAGAAGCAAAAATGAAGTGGTGGGTTTCTTATGCTGAGTTTTGCTGTGAGCTGTAAATCCCTCTCTGGACAAGAAAATGGCCATATCACAGAGAGCACAAATATGCCATGGGCTCCAAGTAAGCCATGGGTTCCAAAGGAGCCATGGGTTTCAAAGCACATGGAGAACTTCTCTGGCTAAGTCTAAGGCAGGGACCATGTCCCATCAAAGTGCTCCTAACCCAGAATTTGTTAATTCAGCCTGAAATAGGGAAAACTGCAGCCCCCCCAGAAAGAGATTTTTGTTATCACAACAGCCCGAAAGCGAGTCAGATTCATACTGCACTTGCTAGTAGGGCTTGCAAGATCACTGCAGAATCACAGAATGCATTGGGTTAGAGGGATCTTAAAGACCATCCAGTTCCAACTGCCCTGCCATGGGCAGGCATAGCTCCCACTAAACCAGGTTGTTCAAAGTCCCATCCAAACTGGCCTTGAATGCTTCCAAGACGCACGTTGCTGAGGTCCTCAGTGTCAGCCTGGAGTCCTGATTGTGGCCACCGACACAGATAGTGCACCCTTGGGCACAGCTGATGTGGGCAGGCTGTGGACTACACTCAGCTGCCAGGGAAGCCTGATCATGCTGGTACCACATGCCCTTTGAGCCAGCCCTGATGACTCGAAGGTTCAAAGTCTGGGTGTGGTATGCTGGGTCTGCAGAGGCAGCATGCCCAGTTCTACTGGCCCTGCACTGGGTTTGTTTGCCATGGTTCAGCTCTGCACTCTCAGTTCTGCTTGGTGTATCTGGATGGGTGTCCATGCGCAGTGGAGAGTGGGAATGAGAGAGGCAAAAAGAAGCAGTGCAGCAGGCTTGGGCACCAGCCTGCTGATTTCAGTTTTCTGCAGTAGCCTGGTTGCACTCCATTACAAGGAGGCACTGGTCAGTACTCAGATCATGTACTGGGAAGGCAATAGGGTCCCCACTCCATGCCCTGCAACACATTCTTACAACCTGCACTCCTCCTCCAGCAGCTGTCAGCCTCTGAAATAAATAGAACCTTTTGTCTCCACGCTCTTGTTAGGAGCATCCTCAAGAAAACCGGCAGTATGGACAATGCCTGCCTGTTACACGGGATGCTGGAGCAGAGCCCCTTGCCGGCACTGGGGCCAAGCTGCTGCCCTCACCCAGCATCCTGCAGGGATAAATGAGTCCCTCCCGCAGTGCTTGGCTTCTCAGGGGATGCATTTGCACAACCATGGCAACAGCTGCCTGCAGTCAGGGCTGCTGGGATCTCTGGCCAAAGGGCTGTGCAGCGGCCAGATGGGTGTTTCAGAAGCCCTCTTCTGGCAGCAGAAGCACAAACAAAGGAGCAGCCGACAGCTAAATCATGCCCACAGAAATTCTGAGCTCTTTGCCTGAGGATTATAACAGCGCAACAAGGGGTGGTTGGCAGCTGATGGGATGAAAATAAGGGTATCTCTTAGCATAAGCTTATGCAGTTGTTAAACTGGGATATTTTGGGTGGGAAGCTCCAGGCTCAAAGAAACTTTGTAAAATGAACCAAACCAGCTGGAATTGCTTCATAAGGTTTTGTTATCACCTTTCTAGTGCCCCTCTTAAGAGCGTTTCTTAACTGCTTTTGGTTCAGATTGTATCACCAAAAGAAACCCAAAACAAACGCCAAAACAAACCAAAAAAACATGCAAAACCCCAAACCAACCAACAAACAAAAAATCTGCAAAAACACACAAAAACCCCAAACAACAAATCAAGTTCTTCCCAGGAAAGACAATAAGCTCTTGAAGGTCAGCCACGGGAGGAGGAGTGGGTTTGGGTCTCATCCTCATTCAGAGCAAACTGCATTTCCCTGTAGGAGGTAGAGCCTGTGTTTGCAAGTAACTCCTACAACTGCAGAGACTCCTCCCTCCCAGCCATTTGCTGTCATTCTGCTCACTCTAGAAGCTATTTCCATCTCTGGAAAGTCAAGTGCCAGCTTGCTCCCAATACCAAGATGGGAAAAACCTCAAGTACAAATTGTTTTATTGGAAAACATTGTTGACGCTCCATAAGTCCCAACTGCATCCATGCTGAGAATGGGGATGTGCTGTTGGAGCACCTCTTAACACTGTGACCACATCTCTACCACATCCCAACTGAATCATGGACTGTGGAAGGAAATGCAGATGCAGGGACAAAGAGGGAATCATGGAGCGCTCCAAAATGTCCCATTCTGGACAGTTGTGTCCAAGACTGCATGGCTCTTGTCAGACTTTCATCTCTCTTGCCAGGCCATGTTGGTGTCTCCTCCTGCCAGATGTTCTCTGCTGGCAGAAGGTTGATCACATGTGGGACCTTCTCTTCACTAGAATGTTGATCACAGGTGGGATATCGTCTGCTCAGGGAGACCCCCAGGGTTTAAAACACAAGTACACCAATGGCACCAAAGATGGTTGTTTGGAGCTTCTCTTCAAAAAAAAAAAAAAAAAGGTAGCTTCATCCATCGTGGTGACCAGCAATGTCCCCTGGCCTCTTGAATTGCAAAAACTAGGATAAGGTGTAGTTCTGAAGAGTGATACTTATGACAGGAATGAGGGATTTGTCTTTACAAAGAAACAGTGAGTCTGCTAGTAGATAAAACTGAAATAAAACAACTCAAATGCCTAATTCACAACTATGTGCAATTCTTGCAAAACTTTTTAAAAGGGAAATCAGTTAGTAATCAAGGTATATTATGATCTAATTAGAGAAAAGTGGTCAATTGTTGCATCCCTGGCTGGAGGGAACACCTAAGCGAATCATGCAACACTATGGAGCAGACACCTGGAATCCCAATGCATTAATATCAGATGCCAGAGAACCTATTTATAATTTAAATTGGATAATTAGGTTACACGCTGTCTTTGAAATAACAACCAACCAGACAGCTACAGCTCTTGACCACCTTGCTGACAAATCCACTCAGATGAGGAATGCAGTATTTCAACATCAGATGGTATTAGATTATCTGTTAGCAGAAGAAGGGGGAGTGTGTGGAAAATTAAATTACTCAAACTGCTTTTTGCAAATAGAAGAGTGGTGAAACAACAAAAGGAATAAGAAAATTAGCTCATGTAGTGGTCCAGACGTGGAAAGGATGTGAATGGGACATGTGTTTGTGTTTACCTGGTGGACTATGGGTTAAACAAATGGTTTTTTTCCTCTTTTGTGCTGTAGCAACTCTAATCTTTTTACCAGGCATGATCCCTTGCTTAGTGGAACTTATTCAATATGTGATCAAAGGGATGCAGGTAGTAGCCATGCCCACTGATGCAGAAATGGCTACATAAGGACAGAAAATTATGTCGCTGCAAATAATTGCAATACTAAAAGAGATCCAGGAACAGAAAATTAAGTAAATTATAACTAAAGTTTGTAAAGAAAATTATTGAGAAAATAAAACAGGAGAGACTGAAAGGAATGAGGGATTTGTCTTTACAAACAAGCTGTGGGTCTGCTGGTAGATAAAACTAGCACTGAGAGATAAAAGAAACAATGGGAAAGATTCCACTGATTGATAAATTGAATGGGATAGATTTGTCTTTACAAATAAACTGTAGGTCTGCTGATAAATGAAATTAGATAGTGAGAGATGAAAGAAACAATGGGAGCAACCATAAATTCCATAGGAATTCCCCTGATTGATACAAGTCAAAAAAAGGGCTTGGGGGAGTGTACATTAGAAAGGTGTCTTAGGCATTAGGCATTTCAGGAAGTCTGTACCTCTCAAGTACCTCAGCCAATGGGGAAAGAGAAGGGAAATGTGCCCAGGAAATTAGGATAAAAAGGAGGCTGTGTCCTGTAAAAATTCGAGAGATCCCAGGGGAACGCCCCATGGCCTCTCCCTTTATTCAAATAAAGTTACAGGACTCCTCTGTCTCCTTTTTGACATAAACCTCTGGTGTTTGTGGAGTAATTTGCCTGACACTTAGCATGAGCCAATCCTACACCAGGAAACATTTAAAGAGCTACCCTGTCTGGATGAGTATTGCACAGTCCTCTGGTCCACTGGCGCAAAGGTGGCCATTCAGGCTCAGGTCTGTAGCAGAGTTTGGAAGGGCCCATCTCAGAAACTGAGTGTGAGTCTGAAGCACAGCCTGTGCTTTCTGTGCAGGTATAGTTCTGGAGATGTTTGTGTACAAAGATCTGCTGTGTTTTGGGCTAGTCAGCAGCTGTCTTGCCACAGCAAAGGAGGAGCTTTACACGCATCCCATCTGAGATTCACAACTGGCGTAACAATGGGAAGCTCTGTGATGTTACCTTTCAGCTTGGCTCCTGATGGGCTGTAAATGGCCCCAGACATTTTACACGGATAACCTACCTCTGATATTTTTATTTCCATAAAACTAGGAAACACTGCAGTGTTCCAGCCTGATGGGCTGTAAATGTCCCCAGGCAGTTTTTCCACTCCACTGATAATGTGCCTCTGTGCCTCCCATTATCATTTCCCTGTGCATCCTATGCAAAACAGCACCTGTGTCATTTCCATCAGCACCTGATGCCCTCCACCAGGCAGTGACTTTGTCTGCATCTCAGTTTGCTGATGTGTCTTTTCCTCAAACTGTTTGGTTTTCTTGGAAAAATGACCTTCTAGAATGTGCAAGGGCATCTGTAAAAAGTGAAGTGTCTGTTCCCAGGGCTACAAAAGCAGAGTCACCAATACTCCTGCTACGGTACCATTCCTCAAGCATGGTAATTCTATTTCTCATTCCTAACACCAAGCAGAGCAACAGCTTAAACCACAAAAACTCTAAACCTAAAGAGCAAGAGAAGCAGAAAACCCCATCCTGGTTTAGCTGCTGCATGAGACCTGTAAATATTCCCATGCACAGGCAATCGGCCATCAACTTCCTTAGTGCCACGCTGCTCTGATCAGGTGGTGAGAAGAAGCCAAAAACGCTGGCACAGATTGCTCAAAGAAGTTGTGGCTGCCCCATCCCCGGGGTCCGGTTCAAGGCCATGTTGGATGGGGCTTGGAGCAACCCAGTCTAGTGGAAGGTGTCATTGCCTGTGGCAGGGGGTGCAACAGGATGATCTTTAAGGTCTCTGTCAACCCAAACCACTCTGTCATTGTATGATCATGCTAAAGACACCATGCTGTGGTACTAATCAGAGCAGGAGCAGGATTTTGCAGCCCCTAAAATCACCCCTGACTTTGAGCAGAGCCCCAAGCAGTGGTTCCTTGTCAAGCACCCCCTGTGCAACGATAACCAGGATTTTTGGAAGCTGATTAATCAAGGTACCTGATAAACCTTCTCCTCCCGGCATCCTCACATGAAGCCAGGGCATCTTTCAGTCAAACCTAAGCTATTGGAGACCATCCAGGGACATTTTTGATGGCTTCTCCTGCATTTTGTGATGGCATGAAGAGCAAGATAACTGGCAATGACCATGTGAGCAGATGTTTCTATCTCTGCAGGATCTGATGACAAAGGTGGACTGGCTTCTTTTCTCACACCACCAGCTGACATCCCATCACATGCCGTCTGTACACATTCTCCCCCACACCCAATACACACATACCCACCAGTTCTTTTAGGAAATAATGCTATGGCATTGTGAGAACAGCATGGCAAAGCTCAGGGCAAGACCTTCTAGGAGTGCACCGTGGGTTTATTTAGGGAAAACACACCCTACAGTGGTAGCCATCACAAAGGCAGGCACCTAACTCCTTGGTAATCACTGACACGAGTCAGAGGAAGGGGATGGCAGCTCATCCCATTGCTCCCAGGAGATCTCTGACAAAAGCTGGAATGAAGTGAGAATGAAGGCTCTTCTTAGGAGCCTTTTTCCTCCATTTTATAGGAATGGAGATGCCCTGGGCTGAAGGTAGGTGAGACTCCATCTCCAAAGGCAGGGCCAGACCACACTTGCAGCTCCCTCTGTGTAGAGTGTTCAGCTCCACACTGCCCCAGGGAGATGCAGGAAAGCTCCATTTACTCTGGCTCTTCCAGGCCCTCCCTCTGCTTTGCAGGACATGTCCTGGCACCAATCCCTCCCATGCCTAACATCTATCACCAGGGACAAGAGAACATGACAACACTGCAGGTGACAATTTAAAGGGGAGTTTTAGTGGCTTCTCACATCTTTATAATTTTATAATCATGCACAGCTTCTTTCTGGTGGGTTCACAAGGTTCAGCCTGGGGTGTTCTTGTTTTCCTCGCCAAATGTGCTTATGATTCATGTATGTTGTGAGAGTGTTTTGAGGCCAAATGGGACAGGAGCCAAAGCAAATCCATATCCGAGTGCTGCATAAAAACGTAGGGGATTGTAACTGGTTGATCTTTAAGGTCCCTTCCAACCCAAACCATACTGCAATTCTACGGAAAGCTTCTCTGGCTTCTCAGAAAAAGGAAAGAGAGATGTCTCTTACCTAGACCCAGGAAGCTGCAGACCCATTGAGCCACTGCTGCTGTCTGAAGCCTTCTCTGAAGTGGCACAGACCACGGAGCAAACTCAATTTTCATCTTGGCCTCTGCATGCACGTCTCACAAGGAGAAGGAAGCAAGTGGTGAATGCAAAGTGCAAAGTCAATATCTACCCAGTGTTACAGTAGAAGGGATTGTGCAACATCCTCACAGTGGTGGCTGCACACAGCCCCATTCCATACAGGGAGCAGAGGGAGGTGTCATGGACTTTATACCACCATGACTCACAGCATTGTTCAATGGTGACAATTTCATGCTTCTTCCACCCAAATCTGGAAAGTAAACTCCATTCAGGACCCAATCCTGCTTTCAAAAGATCCCGCCTCTTTCAAATTTTGCAATATTTAGATATTAGCAGAGACAATGAGGCATTCATGCCTGTAAGCCAGTTTTATTTCCCCCCTTCCCCTACAAATCACCCTGTGCACTGCAGGAAGGAACAAACAGAAGGGATGAGCACAGGCAGGTCGCTTTTGTTCACAGGTGATGTGATGTGGATGGGTTTCAGTCTCAGCCAAGGAGGTGGGGAGATAACACAAGGGTGTTTCACTGCTGAGCACAGGGTACATGAGCCTCGTGCCTCTGCCAAGACACGCATGGATGGCTGGTGGATGGATGGGGCATATGAGTTTCCATGTGCATCCTTGCACACATTTATATAGAGAGAGGAAATACTCCTGATTTGTATTTGTATCTCCAAGCAGGTGCACAGTCTGAGCCTCTGCCTTGACATGTGCAAAGAGATGCGATTGACTATGAGGGAAAAAAAAATAGAAATTTGGGGGGGGAAATCCTCAAGGAACTGACAAGCCCCTCAGGTAAGCAACAAAATCATCTCATCAGAGGGCTGGGAAAACCAAAGGTCTCACTGTAACCAAGATAGAGAATAATACTGTGAACAGATTGCACTGAACAATGAGCACTGGCCGTGTACAGAGGCTTCACTCACATGTCTAAAGGGCATTTCAAATCCCAAGGTCACTGCAGCCAAGAATTACAGAATAAAACTAATAACAACCTTTGGCAGAAACAAATCAGAGATGTTAGCTGAAAAATAATCCCTCCCCTTTGTGAGGCCTAGGAAGATGCTGGGCTAGGAGGCATCTGTTGGACTCAGTTTTCCCACATCACTAGGATAACAGGGCTCTGGTGAAACCCCAAGGGATCTCTTCTTAAAAGCATTGGTTGCTTTAATTGAGCTAAAACTGGTCTAGATTTCACTCAAATCTCTCCCCATCTTTTGTCTTCTACTGCAAATGTCAGGAGCCTGACCGCTTCAAGAAAGCAAAAGAGGTTTTTAATTCTTTCAGCACTGTTACCTGGAGACAGGATGCTTCCTCATAAGAAACCATCAGTGATTTCCAGAATTCTCTGGGGAGATCTGTGGGCCCAGGGCTCCCGGTCTTCCTGGACTGTGTAACACCAGCATTGTCAGAGACGTGGATGGTGGGACCAAAAAGGGGTTAGATTGGTTATTAGGGAAAATCCCCAAAACAGTTTTCAAGCCCTGGAACATGCTGCCCAGGGCAGTGGTGGAGCCCCCATTTCTGGAGGGATTTAACACACATATGGCACTTCGTGGGCTTGGCAGTGCTGGGGGAATGGTTGGACTTAAAGGTCTCAAAGGACTTTTCCAACTGTAACAATTCTATGACTCTGTGAAAAGTTGTTGCAGGGACATCTCTGGTCCAGTGATGATGTTTTTATGTGTTTTCTATCCAGCACTCTTGTTCTTGCTGGAGACTAACCATGCCAAGGAACTCTTGATTTTCACTAGTTAAAAGAGTCACACCTGTGCCCTGGGGATACCCAGACATGTGAGAAGCATTCTGTGCCCCCAGAAATTTCAGGCTAAGCCCTAGAGTAGTTGTATTGCTTAATTCCAAAGCAGTTGTATTGCAGAGAGTCACAGGTCTTTGCTTGTGGCTTATTATGACAAGGAAGCCTCTTCCTCTGGATTTATGAGCAAGTCAGGTCCTTGGAAGACCTGACCAAGGAGCCAAGCAATGCTTTGCTTGGTAATAAATATTTATGTCCTGCCCTGCTGTGGTTATTCATTTGCTTTTTGTCTTTCTACTTTCTTAATTAAGGAAAGAAAAAGAAATACTTATGGAGGACTTTGAAAACTTCTGCTTAACTAAGACAGAAATCACAGACTTCCACTCGGGAGGAACTGAAAGAGATGCATCTCCTTGCTGAGTATAGATAAAATAGAAGTTGTGACTTAAAATCTCTGAATCACCAAATAATTTGGTTGCAAAAGATCTCTAAGGTCAGGGAGTCCTACCATTCCACCAGCACTGCCAAGGCCACCACTAACCCATGTCCCCAGGTGCCACATCCACATGTCTGTTAAATCCCTCCAGTAATGGGGACTCCACCACAGCCCTGGGCAGCCTGTTCCAGGGCTTGACAACCCTTTTGGGAAATAATTTTCCCCTAATTTCCAATTTAAACATGCTGTGGCACAACTTGAGGCCTTTTCCTCTGATCCTGTCTCTTGTTCCCTGTGAGAAGACTGGCCCTCTCCTGGCTCCCCCCTCCTGTCAGGAAGTTATATAGAGAAAGAAGGTGTCCTTCCCCCCCAGCCTCCTCCTTCCTGTTTTAGGGAAGAGCAGAGCTGTGTCTCTGAACTCGCTAACCATTCAGACATGCCCAAACACTGAGCTCTGAGCTCTGTATCTTATATCCTGATACCTTAATCAGTCTTATTTCCTAACCCCCTCAGGCATTTCCACACATAGGGGCCATGACAAAGCTCCAACCACATTCTGCTTGGCTTTTCCCTTTTCAGTTATATTCAGTCATTTGTTCAATCTCCTATGGCTTGTGTTTAGTTTGGGAAAATTAAGCTCCTTTAATCTCTCAATAAGTCATCTTCTGTAACGCCTCTGTCAGTGGCCATTGTTACTCAGTGGAGCAATCTACCTGTGATGAAATCACTTCTTATTCTGGCTGTGTTATACCAGATTTTCATTAAAGAATTTTATGTCCTTTAGAGCACTTGATTTATTGGTCAATTTTTTTAAATGCATTTCAATTATTCTCTTTATGCAGCACTCGGATATGGATTTGCTTTGGCTCCTGTCCCATTTGGCCTCAAAACACTCTCACAACATACATGAATCATAAGCACATTTGGTGAGGAAAACAAGAACACCCCAGGCTGAACCTTGTGAACCCACTAGAAAGAAGCTGTGCATGATTATAAAATTATTTAAGATGTGAGAAGCCACTAAAACTCCCCTTTAAATTGTCACCTGCAGTGTTGTCATGTTCTCTTGTCCCTGGTGATAGATGTTAGGCATGGGAGGGATTGGTGCCAGGACATGTCCTGCAAAGCAGAGGGAGGGCCTGGAAGAGCCAGAGTAAATGGAGCTTTCCTGCATCTCCCTGGGGCAGTGTGGAGCTGAACACTCTACACAGAGGGAGCTGCAAGTGTGGTCTGGCCCTGCCTTTGGAGATGGAGTCTCACCTACCTTCAGCCCAGGGCATCTCCATTCCTATAAAATGGAGGAAAAAGGCTCCTAAGAAGATGTGGGGCTCCTACCTGATTTTCTTCTTCATTCTCACTTCATTCCAGCTTTTGTCAGAGATCACCTGGGAGCAATGGGATGAGCTGCCATCCCCTTCCTCTGACTCGTGTCAGTGATTACCAAGGAGTTAGGTGCCTGCCTTTGTGATGGCTACCACTGTAGGGTGTGTTTTCCCTAAATAAACCCACGGTGCACTCCTAGAAGGTCTTGCCCTGAGCTTTGCCATGCTGTTCTCACAATGCCATAGCATTATTTCCTAAAAGAACTGGTGGGTATGTGTGTATTGGGTGTGGGGGAGAATGTGTACAGACGGCATGTGATGGGATGTCAGCTGGTGGTGTGAGAAAAGAAGCCAGTCCACCTTTGTCATCAGATCCTGCAGAGATAGAAACATCTGCTCACATGGTCATTGCCAGTCATCTTGCTCTTCATGCCATCACAAAATGCAGGAGAAGCCATCAAAAATGTCCCTGGATGGTCTCCAAGAGCTTAGGTTTGACTGAAAGGTGCCCTGGCTTCATGTGAGGATGCCAGGAGGAGAAGGTTTATCAGGTACCTTGATTAATCAGCTTCCAAAACATCCTGGTTATCGTTGCACAGGGGGTGCTTGACAAGGAACCACTGCTTGGGGCTCTGCTCAAAGTCAGGGGTGATTTTAGGGGCTGCAAAATCCTGCTCCTGCTCTGATTAGTACCACAGCATGGTGTCTTTAGCATGATCATACAATGACAGAGTGGTTTGAGTTGACAGAGACCTTAAAGATCATCCTGTTGCACCCCCTGCCACTGGCAATGACACCTTCCACTAGACTGGGTTGCTCCAAGCCCTGTCCAATACTTCCAGGGATGGATTAGTCACAGTTTCACTGGGGAATCTGTGCCAGGTCCTCACCACCCTCAGAGGGAGGAATTTCTTCCTAATAACAACATTTTTGGTAGGATTGAGCCCCAGACTGATGCAGTCTGGTGCTATATGACACTTATGTCCTTGGCAACCCCGTGTCCCACAATGTGGCATCACACTAGGCCACACCCTTTTCCCAGAGGAGGCTGGAGAAGGAATTCCTCCTTCCTGCCATGGTGGCTGTCATTTAAAAACAGATTTTTTTTTTCCTATTTTACTCTCATCCTCTCTCAGGGGTGTTTGCAGCCAGCACATCAATTCCGCTGATTAGATCTAATAGAGTTTACTTGATGATGCTTTTCCATAGTTGATTCCTGAACACGAATTGTCTTCAGTTACAAATGCAAACTATGGCTGGGGCTGTATATTCTATTGCCATGTGTTAGATGTGGGGCAGTTTCTTCTGTTCATTGGGCCACCTGTTAAAACCAGGTGGGGCAGTTTTTCTTTATCCCTTCCATGACCCATCGTCCCTCTGGGAGATATCTTCTCTCAATGGGCCATTGCGTGTCACTGCATGGCTGATAAAATTACAGCATCCCATTGTGAAATGCTCTGCCCAGGGGGAGGAGCCAAGCATTCCTACCTGGATATGATCAGAGTTGGAACACCACAGGCAGCCTTTTCCCACTGCATTCCCCGAGGAGAAGCTTTCTTTTCCACTGGATTCCCAGAGGAAGACCAGGCCTGTAGGAATGTGCCCCCTGTTGACAGAGTGACAAAATTATCCTTTGTCTCCTTGAAAAGGAAAAAAGCTCAGAAGTTTCTCTCCTTAATTAGGTAAAAAGACACCTCATAGGACCTTGGGGACTTCACCTTAAACTTAAGGATAACCAATTGGACAGAAGCCAAAGAGTCCTGCCTAAGGAATTTACTAGAAAAAGAAGAGAACAAAAAGAACTTATTGCTTTTGTGAGGTGTTTTACCAGGAGCAAGAGCCTCTTGCCCTGGCTGGGTTTTTCTCTGTAAAGAGCTTTGTTATTTTGCTTTTTATTAAAACTTTTCTGTTTCCAACACTGCCACAGAAGCCATCCTGCTGATTTTGTGCCATCTGAGGTGGCTGAGCTATCTCAGTTGTGATCTCCAAGAGCTTGTAAGACCTGGCTCAAGGAGACCCTCATACCACAGGCCCATCTACACCACCACTGGATCTTCAGAGGAAGCTACACCCTTTCTACAGGATCACTGCTCCAGCAGAACAACATCTGTCACTCCAGGAGCACTGCAGCCACCATTCCAATTGGACTGCTACCAACACCCTGAGCAACAGGGTGTCATGCTGTATTCTGACTCTGTCAGTGTTGTTTTGTATTACTGCATTGTTTTGGGTTTTTTTCCTAATAAAGAACTGTTATTCCTGCTCCCATACCTTTGCCTGAGAGCCCCTTAATTTCAAAATTATAATAATTTGGATGGAGTGGGTTTACATTTTCCATTTCAAGAGAGGCTCCTGCCTTCCTTAGCAGACACCTGTCTTTTCAAACCTAGACAAGAATGAGCAGCCATGCTTCAAGATATAGATATAGATATATAGATATATAACCATATATTTCTCTGAGATGTTAAGTAATTTCTTTTTAGTTCTGCAGCTTCTAACACCAGTTAGGTCTGCATGGTATCTGCACAGCAGCAAAGTCTCCTGATTCTGCAAAACCTCACAAGGCAGTTTGTCCATGGTTTTGTCATAAATAAAGATGATTAATGCATGACTGAGTGTTTCCATGGGGCATGAGGCCAGGCTGGCTGCAGATGAGGGACTCTCCAAAACAGGCTCAAAAGCCCTTCCTGTACATGCCAATCCCCAGTCCCCAGGTAGGTGCAAGATGCTGTGCAAATACCTGTGTGATGGCACTGCTGGATGCAGATCTAGGACATGGATTAGCTCCAGAGTGGGAGCTGTTGCAATGGATCTGTACAGGCTTGCACCCTCCAGAACACACTGGTATCTCAGAATCACAGAAACACAGAATGGTCTGGGCTGAAAGCAACATCACAGATCATCTTACTCCACTCCCCTGTGATGGAAGGGGACACTTTCCACTAGACCAGGTTGCTCCAAGCCTCATCCAACCTGGCCTTGAACACTTCCAGGCATGGGGCCGTCACAGGTTCTCTGGAAAACTTGTGCCAGGGCCTCACCAACCTCATAGCCAAGAATTTCTCCCTGATACCCCTTCTAACCCTGCCCTCTGGCAGTGGGAAGCCATCCAAGGTCCCTCTCCAGCTCCTGGAGCCTCTTTAGGGACTGGTAGGGCCTCTGAGGTCTCCCCAGAGCCTTAATGCTCCCCCTGTTATCCAGGAGGAAGCAGGCAGGGAACTGCTGAGCTGCTTGGATGTTCATAAATCCATGGGACCAGATGGGATCCATCCCAGGGTGATGAGGGAGCTGGCAGATGAGCTTGCAAACCCACTCTCCATCATTTACCAACAGTCCTGGCTCACTGGGGAGGTTCCAGATGAATGCAAGCTGGCTAATGTGATGTCCATTCACAAGAAGGGTACAAAGGAGGATCCTGGTAATTATAGGCCAGTCAGTCTGATCTCAATGCCTGGTAAGGTTATGGAGCAGTTTATACTGAGTGTCATCATGCAGCACTTACAGGATGGGCAGGGTGTCAGACCCAGCCAGCAGGGGTTTAGGAGGGGCAGGTTGTGTTTGACCAACCTGATCTCCTTTTATGACCAGGTGACCCACCTGGTGGAGGCAGGAAAGGCTGTGGGTGTTGTGTACCTGGGCTTCAGCAAGGCCTTTGACACTGTCTCCCACAGCACAGCCCTGATGCATAAATTCCATTCAAACACAGGATTCTGTCTGATCAGTGTCAGCTTCTTCCTCTGAATCCTGACGGCATCTTCAGGGCTGAGTGAGGTGGGAAGAAGTTCCTTTCTTCTGATAATGGTGCAATAAAAGATTTATGCGTCCTGTGGCTGCAATTTGGTCCGAGTACCTCATTCCTTTCTTTAAAAAGTATCTCACATACATACTTTCTATTTTAACATTATGTTACAACCTAAAACTATATTTAACCCGCCACTTAAGAAAATTAAATGCAGCATGACTTTCTAACATAACACATATAATATTCATTTTAATATTTGCGAAAAGCCAAGCATAAAACACGCATTTTTCACTGTGGCGACTTGCTCGGCGATACGCTGCGGGTCCTGCTGTCCCTGCGGAGTCAGCTCCCGGCCCCCACCCTGGTCCGTCCCGACCGCCCTGGGCTCCTCGATGGTCCGCAGCGCCCGGCGGGTGGCGGTGCCCGGGCCGCGGAGGCTGCCCTTGTGTAAAACCGGCTCTTCAATTTCCTGAGGAGGAACGAGATCCCCCGCTCTGAGACTGCCGGGCTGCTGGAAATCTGATCCCTGCGGGGATTCTTCCGAACCGGGAAACAGCGCCGGGGAATTACCGGGGCTCGGCATTTTCTTTTTGGGTCCAAAGCTCTCCTCTAGGCACTGTGGAGTGCCTGGGGTCATTTTGAAACAAATCTGGTTGTTTTTCGGGGTTTCTTAGTCTCGGATTTAAAGGATCAGCCTCATCTCCTGAGGTAGAACAATTTCCAGGTTATTTTACCTCTGCTACCGCAGCCGCAGCTGCTGTTTCCTTCTGTCCCTTCCCCCGCTCCCCGCGGCTGCAGAGGCTGGGCGAGGCTGGAAACCGAGAGGAGGGCTCAGGTGGAACGGCAGGGGGGAAAGGATGCCAAAGATTTCTACAAGCGGGGACTAAATCCGCTGCTGCTTTGTCGCGGCGAGAAATAGCGTTGAATAATTTGACCCCTACGGAGTGAGGGGGTAATCTCAGTACCAGTAATCTCTGTTATAGAGACTGGGAACGGCATTTGTGAATTTGATCTCAGCGCATGTGAAAAACGCCAGTCACTTGTTTTTAAAATTTTAAAAGTTTAATAGTAATAAAATGGTTATTAAAATAGCAATAAAATTAGGGTAATAAAAATTTGGACAATCTGGATTAGGACAATATGAGACAATAGAAACAAAGAGTTACGGACAGTCTGGTTACCTTTTTCTGGGCAAAATAAACCCGAAAAAGGACACCAGTTAACAGAGGATTAACCCTTAAAAGCAATAGCCTGTTGCATATTCATACACCTCACACATGATGCATAAATTCCATTCAAACAAAGGATTCTGTCTGGTCAGTGTCAACTTCTTCCTCTTAATCCTGATGGCATCTCCAATCCTGAGCGAGGCAGGAAGAAGTTCGTTTCTTCTGATAATGGGGCAATAAATTCTTTTTCTCTGAAAGATTTAGGTGTCCTGTGGCTGCTATCTCGCTGTGAGTTCTGTTCTTTAAAAAAATATCTTACATAGCATAGTTTCTATTTTAACATTATGTTATAACCTAAAACTCTATTTAACTGACTACTTAAGAAAATTAATACAGCATAACTTTCTAACATAACACATATAATATTCATTTTAATATTTGCAAAAAGCCAATCATAAAATATGCATTTTTCGCAGTGCATGCTAGAAGATTTAAAAGGGTTTTTTTGGTAATTTGCTTGGACTGGATTTAATAAAAGGTACACATCCCTCTGAGTGACAGACCTATTCTGCCCCATTATTCCCAGTGCTCACCTGCTGTCCAGCTATGCAGCAGGCGCTGCACATTGAGGCTCTGATCCAGGTACTCTCCAGCATCAACTCCTGTAGGGCCCGGGTCACCCTCCTTCAGGTGCCTGATCCTTGAGGCCGCTTCCGTCTGAGCTCACTGGGAGGTCTCTTACTGCCAGTAAGTCTGAGTTTGCCAACTAAAACGTGGGCGCCATTAGTAAGAGCCTGAATGAGAGATGCGGGACTCCAGGTGGCTCTCCAAAATGCAGTTTATTGTATCCAAGACGTTACAGCACTCCAGGGTCACAGAGCCTGTGCCCACAGCTGTCAGCTCCAGCTGCAGGCAGGCCTGGAGACCCTTTGGTTTTGGTTACAATGCATTATAAACTTTTCTTTGCTGAGCATCTTAATACAGAAGGGCCAATCTCTACCTTAACTATTACCTATAGCCTATCATAACTACTGTAATTACCATATTCATGTCACTATTCTCCAATCACTAAAAGTTAGAATGTTACCGTTTAAGCTAGAAGTTGTTTTTCAGTTTTCTTGCAGTGGAAAATTCTGAGACCTTTTTTCTACTTGCAACAATGGCAGACTTTTTGCCTGTGCTATCTTTCTGCTTGGTAAAAGCATCTTGTTTGAGGTGGGTTTATCCTTTGCTATAAGCCATAAAACCCCTTCTAACTAACATACCCTTTGCCTTCTTGGTTATCCAGTAAAACTGGCTCAGCAATTCTTTTCCTCTATAGCAAACTTTCTTTCATTTCTATTCCCTCTTCAAATTCTACATTCAAAAATCTCTCTGCCAAGCATACATATCTGTGAGACTTTCTTATCAAACCTTCATCCTTCCCAACACACTTCGAAAGGTTTTCTGCAGGAAAGTCCACAAACATGTGCAGGGCCTCTGTGGGCAGCAGTTCTCAGAGCAAGACTGGGTTCACACTCTCAAGAATCTCAAAAATGTCAGCTTTAAGATAAATGAAATTATTGAGACTATTTAAAAATAAACACAATCTTGAACTTCACCAGTCAGAAAGCTTGATCCCTTTGCAATACTTTGATTGCACATCTTCCTTGCAGCCCTTGGGTCACCATCATAAGGTCATTCTTTTCCAGTTTTCCTTGTTCCTATTTCCGTACATATATTAAACTTTTTGTAATACCATAGTCCATTCAACGTGTGAGAAACAACCACTCACTTTCAAAAATTTTAAAGGTTTATTAAACCTTAACAAAACACAGCAAAGGTCTGAATCAGGAAAAATAGCAGCGCGCTGGGAGCGCGTGACCAGCCGCCATGTGCTCGTCTACAAAATGGCTGCTCCGCCTTTTATGCCCCTGGGGGTTGCATTAGGCAACTCTGGCCCCGCCAAAGTCTGCCAGTTAACTTCTTCTTCGCCATCCTTTGGTGGAGACTTTCTTGCAACTTGATCAGAGGTCAGGTGTTGTCATGCCCTGCCCCTCTAGCAACAAGCTTTCCCCATTCCCAACTGCGCCATGCAAGGGGCTGGGTATGTTATAGATGGATAATGAGATGATTTGCTCTCACAATTAAAAGATAATTATTGTGTGAATGTTAAGAAAAGCTTTAGTGATGCATAGTTATGTTATTGTAGTTTAGATGTCCTCTGTTCTCCCCACAGTTCCCTTTCCCCCCTGTATTGCTGCCATCAGACAGCTGGGGCTGTCTAGGACAGGTACAAAGAAGGCTGCACAGGTGTCCCTTGCCTGGGGCAGTGGGGAATGGAAAAGCTCAGGGGGTTGCTCAGGGGGTGCAGCATGGCCACACCTGACCTCCAATCAAGTTACAAGAAAGCAGTGTCCACTGATAAATGGCAAAGAAGAGCTGACTGACAGACTTTGGGAGGGCTGGGCTGGCTGATGCAACCCCCAGGGGTATAAAAGACTGAGCATCCATCTTGAAGATGAACTGGCCACGTGGTATCCATGAGAGCCGTTCCCAGTGCTGCAGCTTTTTCCTTATGTAGTCCTTTGTTGTATTTTTGTTAAGGTTTAATAAATCTTTTAAAATTTTCAAAGTGAGCAGCTGTTTCTCACAGGTACATGCCTTCCCTCCACATGTCTCAGACAACCCTGACAACCCAGGCTGTCTGGTGGCAACAATTCCAGGGTGGGAAGGGGACTATGGGGAGAACAGAGGACATCTGAACAACAAACCGCAGTAACATAACTGTACATCAATAAAGCTTCTCTTAACATACACACAATATTCATCCCTTAACTGTGAGAGCCAATCATCCCATTACTCACCTATAACAAATGCAAAAGCTGTTTGCCATTAACCTGTAGTGTGCATGGAAACACAGAGCTGGGGGTCTGACAACAGCAGTTTCATGATGATTCCATCATTGGAGCCCCTGCAACATGCCTGCAGCTGCTTGAAAACTACCAAGGGGTGCAGGCTGAGAATGGCCAAACATGATCCTAGGTGTGCCCAGATGGGCAGGAGGACAAGGACACTTCACCTGTGTCAGCAATGGTGTGTCCAAAAGGATCAGGGCAGTGACCATCCCGCTGTAATGTAAGTTACATTGAATCCTAATCTATACTATTTCTTAGCTAGCTGTAGTATAGGTACCTATTTATTGTGCACTGTGTTTTATCTACTAGGAGTTGTTTTTGTTTTATCCTGTGTAGTAAGTAGTCTGTTCAAAGTCTTATGTCTGTTAATTTTGTGTCTATTCAATAAATAATTCATTTTGTAATAGACCCAACCAGCCATTATTAAGAATGTGTGAACAGGAGCAATCTGGGTGCAGGCCGCCCCAAGCAGAGCAGTGCCAGAAATATGAGCCAAAGGCAGGACTTGTCTAAGCTCACCTCCATTCATAATAATTCCTTGGAGGGAGGCTGGAGCCAGGTGGAGGCTGGGCTCTGCTCCCAGGTAACAAGCAACAGGACAAGAGGCATGGTCTCAAGTTGCACAAGGAGAGGTTTAGACTGGATATTCTTCATGGACAGGATTGTCAAGCCGTGGCAAAGACTGCACAGGGCAGTGGTGAAGTCCCTATTCCTGGAGGGATTTAAAAGCCATGTAGATGAGGCATTTGGGACATGTTATAGGTACATATTATAATGTTGGCTTTTCACAAATATTAAAATGGATTTTATATGTGTAATGTTGAAGTAACTTTGTCATAAAGATATAGTTTTTATTTCTGTTGTTAATTAAGCTTAGTCATAGTAGTGAAATAGCTGTGCTTGTGTTAAAATGCCTGCTTGGATGGGATAACATCCAGTGAACACAGGATGAGGACACCTGCTACAGATAGGCCAACTATCAGCACCCACTGTCTGAAAACGGTGTGGACCCAGGCTCAAAACTGAAGCTGGTGATAAAAATGGACTAAAATCACAACCAAGGAATATGCATGCTCTACAAAGGTGGACCCAAGGAGGGGCCATGTAAAAATATGTAAACTAGTTTGGGGAAAGGTTTATTATGCATACGGGTCTATGAATATGCAACAGGCTGATGTAAGGGAAAAGGTATTTAAGGGGTATCCCCAAAGATAACAGTGTGATTTTAGCTGAGTGCCAAGATGCACCCAGCCAACAATCTTTGCTCTGTGGTCCTTGTCTCCTATTGTCCTTTATTAAACTTTTTAAATTTTCTCAGGAGAGTGAACGTGTTTTTCACAGACATGTTTAGTGGTGGCCTTGGCAGTGCTGATGGAATGGTTGGACTCTGTGATCTCAGGGGACTTTTCCCACCTTAATGATTCTGTGATTCTGTTTCAAAGGCCAGCCTAAGCAGAGATGAGCACATCTACTGTGGATGTACAGGAGTACATCACACACTTACAAAGGTGATGCACAGTGGATTGATGCCCCAGAGCACTGGGGCAGAGTTGGGTCCCAACTTGGGAAACACTGAGGAGCTCCCTGAATCTTTAATTGCAATCCTCGATTTTAATTGCACTGGCTGTAATAGCAGGAGCGATATAGTTCTGGAAGGCAAAGTAATGTCTATGTAAGGACACCTCTAGTTGATATTCATTTATTCTCTTTCCAAAGGCGGCTCTTTGAGCCATCCATCCCCAGCACTGAGTGCTCCAATACCATCCATAAAATGAGTTTCCACAATTTGCCTACAGGTAAAAATGAAATTAAGCCATTTCAGGCAAAGACAAGTGAAGAAAAAAACCAAACCCAAGCCCAGAATCCTCAAGGCCTAAGAATCAATAAGGGAAGACAAAGCATTATAGTAGAGAAACAATCCCCACAGGGATAATCCTGCTTTTCACTGCACTCCCAGCAGCTGCAGTCACTGTGAGTGGGAATTGCTTTTTCTCTTTGTAATTCAGCATTAGGGTGTGTGGATTTCCCTGGTTTTATTTGAGTTCTGCTCCCAGTGGAAATGCTGGCAGTGCGGCAAGGCTGACAAAGACTGGAGGGTTCAAGTGTGGATGTGATTTGGGTGCAAATGGACTTTATTGGCACCAGGGAATAAAGACAAAGATGCAGAGAAGAATGGAAGGGTTGAGGGAGTGATGGAGGGACAGTGGGAGAATGGGATGGAGGGATGAAAGGATGGAGATAGAGAGGAATGGAGGGATGAATGGAAAGATGGGGGTATAGAGTAATAGAGTGATGGAGGAATGAACTGATGGGGAAACAGAGGGAGGAATGGAGTGAGGGAGGGGTGGAGGGACTGATGGCAGGATGGAGAAACAGAGGGATGGCGGCAGGGTTGGAGGGCTCGCATGATGGATGGGGTGAAGGTGGAGGCAAAGCTAGAAAGGAGGGTGGGATCTGGGGCTGTGAATCCACCCTGGGAATCAGATTTCAGAAGAAGCCATCGGCAGGAGATGGCTGGGGGGTATTTTGGTGTGGGTTTGCAACTGCAAAAGAGGCAAAAGGAAAGAATAAAATATGTGTGTGTGTGTGTGTGTGTGTGTGTGTGTGTGTGTGTGTGTGTGTGTGTGTGTTCTGCACATACGTGTGCACACACATGGGCAGCTCCCATATGTGTACACGTGTGAGCAAGTATCTGTGCATGAGTGCATGCACACGGGAGCACACGCATGTTGTGTGTCTGTCTGTCTGTCTGCACATGGGTGCATCTGTTCACGTGTTCGCATGCATGTGTGCAGCACGTGCACATTTGTGAGACTGGACACGTGTGGTGCATCTGTGTGTATGTGCACATGTGCATATGTGGGCATGCATGTGCATATAGGAACGTGCTTGTGCATACAAATGTGCATATGCAGCACGCAGACATGTGAGTGGACAGACACGTCTAGCTGTGTGTGTGTCCATATGTGTGTGCATGTTCATGTTTATTCTGTGTGCATGTATGTGCTTGCACACGTGAGCGCAGGCGTGCATAGTGTTGTGCATGTGTGAGCACAGGGGTGCATTTTCAGTTGTTCGTGCGCATGTTTGTGCATGTGTGTAGGGGGTGAGTGTAGGGAAGGGAAACATTGGTTGGATATTAAGAAAAAGTTTTTCAGGGAAAGAGTGATAAAGTTCTGGAATGGTCTGCCCGGGGAGGTGGTGGAATCACCATCCCTGGATGTGTTTAAAGACTGGATGTGGCGCTTGGTGGCATGGTTTAGTTGAGGTGTTGGGGCATGGGTTGGACTTGATGATCCTGAAGGTCTCTACCAACGTAGTAATTCTGTGAATTTTGTGAATTCTGTGTATATGTACAGGTTTGAGTATATGTGCATGTGTTTCGATGTGTCTGCATGTGTGTACAGACATGTGTGTGTACAAATGTCAGTGTGCACTGCATACACACATGAGAACCTGCGCTTGTGAATGTGACTTGTGTGGCTTTGCATGTCCTTGTGTCTGTGTGCAGTTGACATGTGTGTGCATGTGCACACATGCCTGTGCAGGTGTGTGCACACAAGAGTGCCTTGCACGTGTGTTTGCATTCCTGTGCATGAGTGTGTGCAGGTGAGTGACCATGCATGCATGTGCACGAACACATGGGCACCTTGCACACATGTGTGCAGGTGTGTGACCACGCATTTGTGCGTCTGCACACACACATGGGCATTTCTTGCATGTTTGTGCCTTGGTGTGTGTCCTTGCAGTTACACGCAGTCATACATGTGTGCGCAGCTCTGTGTGGCTGTGCAGATGTGTGCACACAAACACACACATCTCTCATGTATGTGTGCAGGTGTGTGTGTGACCATGTATGCATGGGCACCTTGCACATTTGTGTGGATGTGTGTGATCAGTCGTGCAGGTGTGTGCACACATGCGTGTATGTGACTTGCCCATGTGTGTACAGGGGTGTGATGATGCACGTGTGCACACACAGAGGAGTGTTTGTTGGGTTTGCCTGTTTGGCATGTGTGTGTGCAGGTGTGTGATTGCGCAGGTGTGTGATTGTGCAGGCGTGTCTGTCCAGTGTGTGTGAAGTATGCAGGTCTGTGTGCACATGGGCCACATGGTGTGGCTCCTCCTGTGTGTGCAGCTGTGCAGCTCTGTGGCAGTGCAGCTGCGTGCACACACACCCACATGGCCTTTTTAAAATGTGCATGTGCAGGTTTCTGTGACCCTGCATGCAAGCGAGTGCACCCATGAGTGCCTTGTACATGTGTGTGCAGGCCTGTGACCAGGCATGTGCGTGCACACATGCATGGGTGTGTTTCACATGAGCATGCAAGTGTGCGCGGCTGTGCAGATCTACGCACACACAGAGCCAAGTCTCACGTGTGTGTCAGCCGTGCGGCTGTGCAAGTGTGCAGCCCTGCAGGTGTGGGCACACCCATAGCCATGTATCACACCGTGTGTCGTGCGGGGGGATGTGCAGGTGTGTCCCGCGTGTGCGTGCCCTGTCCGTGTGCGTTCCCCGCCCGTGTGCGTGCCCTGCCCGTGTGCGTGCAAGCCCCTCCCGCTGTCCCCGCCTCCCCGGTGCGGGCGGAGCGCGGAGCTCGGGGCGGAGAGCGGTGCGGGGCTCGGAGCGCGGAGCGGTCGCTCCCGGCGCGGGGCCGCCATGGCGTGGCCCTGCATCACCCGTGCCTGCTGCATCGCCCGCTTCTGGAACCAGCTGGACAAGGCGGACATCGCCGTCCCGCTCGTTTTCACCAAGTACTCGGAGGCCACCGATCATCCCGCCGCGCCCCCGCCGCGCCCCGCGGCGCCCATCGAGACCCAGCCAGGCGGCGAGGCGGCTGCGGGGGCCGGGGGAGCTGAGCCGGCTCCCGGTGCCGCCCGGCCCGGCCCGGCCCCGCACGCCTCTCCCCCGGCCGACTCGGTGATGCGGCACGACTACAAGCCTTGGAAGGTGCAGCGGCCGGAGCCAAGCTGCAAGCCCAAGAGCGAGTACCAGCCCTCGGACACTCCCTTCGAGAAGGAGACGCAGTACCAGAAGGATTTCCGTGCCTGGCCTATCCCCAAGCGGGGCGACCATCCCTGGATCCCCAAACCGGGACCTTCCCCCGTCCTGGCCCTGGACCGCGCTCCCCCAGAGAAACCGGCTCAGGAGAAGCGGCGGAAGGTGCACATCGCTCCCGAGAAGAAGGAGGAACACCCCGAGGTGGAGGATGAGCATCCCAAACCAGCGCGGCCCGGGGATGGGAGAGACAAGGGTCGGAAGAAGGCGGAGGAGGCGGGCGGGCAGCCGGCGGAGCCGAGCAGGGGCCGGGCGGCTGCCGATGCTGTCAACAGGCAGATCAAAGAGGAGGTGGCGGCGGGGGTCAGCTCGTCCTACAGGTGAGAAGACATATCCTCGCCCCCACACCCCCACCCCATCCATCTTGATCCCCACCCTGCCGGCCCCTCCTCAGCTCTTCTCCAGTCTCCCTGTGCGCTTCCCTGGAGGAGCATCCCACCCTGGGAGTGAGGCTGTGAAACATCCCGGGGGGGCTTGCCGATTTCCTGCGCGGGGGGTGTCCTTAAATTCCCCATCTCTCTGGGAATCGATGATGAAGCAGTAGGTATTGTGCAGGTAGTGAATACATGGACACTTTTTGTTGGTGGTTTGTTTGGTTTGGCAGCAGGTTTGAGTGTCTTTGTGTTCCCCCCATCCTGTGCATTCCAAAATTCAAAGACACCCACCCCCTTGGATTTCCGTAGGGGTAATGTTTGGGGTCACCTCCGTGGAATGTGCAAGTCACCTCTGGTCCTTCCCAAGCACATCCCTGGCTGTCAGGCTGCAGCCAGCCCACAGGACCGGCAGCCTGACCGTATCACCGGGGGCCCATGCACGGATGGGGTGCCCCACCCAGGGGCAGGAGCGTCCCAGGAAGCGTCTCAGGCTGGCCCACGCTGAAGACAAAGCATCCCGGGGATGCGCCAGGATGAGGGACACGCATCCTAGGCCGCCTGGGTGGGGCAGCCTTCGGATGCTGCCATGTTTTAATGCAGCGCAGCAGGGGATGACACATCCTTCTGTCCCCCCCAGCACCTCCCCAGCCAGCTAGGAATGGATGCCCTTATTTCACTTCAGCAGTAGAGACCTTGTTTGGGATTCCGAGTGTGAAACTCCTCGCAGCGAGCTGCTGTTGTTGTTTCTCTCCGGGTCAAGGCGTTCGATGTGTTGGGAATGCAAAAACAAGTGATGGGGTGGTTGCCCTGCGTGTACGTTTGCAAAGAGGGTTTGCTGCAGTTGTGTTTTCCAGCACTTTCTTTGGCAGAGCCCACCCCTGCCAGGGTGGAAGTGGCACAGAGCAAAGCTGTGGTGGCAAAAAGTGAGATTGCAGCCGTTTTGCTTTTCCCTATAGCTGTGTGAATGCTGAGGTGTTTATGCCTCTGAATGATTTATTTTCCTTATTGGGGAGATTAGAGGTGACACCTGGCCATCAAACAGGTTTCATGCAGATTTAAGATGAAGCTGGGACTTGACTCCTGTGTCCCACTGAGCAAAGCTGACAGTCATCTGCTTTCCCCCCTCCCTAAGTGGGAAACAGTTCAAGCACTGAGGTCCTGATTTTTGCTGTCATTTGGCATCAGTTCTTAACTCTCACTGGGTAATGCTGGAGGCTCAGGTGCATCCAGGTGTGATGGTGGTGCTTGGCTGAGACACGAGAAAGTGGCCAGGGATTTTTGGGGGCTCTGTTTTGCAGGATTGGAGAGTATTGGGAAAGGAGTCTCTGGGAGTGACCCAGCCCTGAAATCTGCTGTGAACTGAGACTCAGCTTTTTGTCTGCTCACCTTGTAAGGTCTGGGCTCGTGCTGGAGATAGCAGGGCTAAAGCAGAAAGCTTTCTCCTGGAACTGGAGAGCTGATGTGTTGTTTCTCTTCTACTGCTACAAAGGATAATTGAACTTATTTGCATATTTAAATGCAGATTGCTCACCTTCCTATCCCTCCACTCTGCTCCAGCAAATTCCTAAGGCACTGGGCTAGGATTCCTCCCCAAGGAAAGGGGTTGGATCAGCAGGGATGTTAACCCTAAGAAGAACTAGAAGGATTCAGCCTTCTTTGTGTTGCTTGTTGGCTTTCACAATACTCTTAGGGCTTCTCTTTCCACCTGGGAAAGTGCTCTCCCACTTCCATGTTTTTCTTCCTTGCTGCCTATTGCAGAAGTGTTTGCTCTGACGCTCAGCCACAGAACATAAGCGCCTCTTCATTAGTGCGTAAGTGATGTTTTGGCTAATTGTTCTCATTTTCTGTTCAAATTAGGCATCTTCTAAGTGTTGTTTATTGTTTGGATTCTTATAAAAAACCAAATTCTCCCAATCCTAATTACTGCCAAGAGCCTGGCTGCTGACATGCTGGGTGGATATTGTACAGCTCCAAGGATGGAGACTCACAGCCTATTGGGGCAACCTTATGGGCCACCCAGCAGCCAAAAATTGCCTCCTCATGACCTCTTCGTAGAGAGCAGCGAGGATGGCTCACATGGGGGGCTTTCTTCCTTGTGCATGGATGAAGGTTCTCCATCAGCAGAGTGGGGGGGACATTTCCTTACAGTCCTCTGTCGCTGCTGCAAATCAGTGTTTCCAAGGCTGGGAAACAATTCCTTGGTGAAACCAAAGAGCAGACCAGCAGTAGTTTTTAAGCTTGCTCTGTCCCACTGGGCATTATTTCCATGTGAGGAATACCTGAGAGCATGGGATAGAGTCAGCAACTAGCCCAAGGTCATGGGGGAAGTCAATGCTAAAGGGAAGAATTCTCTTTTTTAACCTCTGTGTACCTGGACAAATGAATTTCACAGAGACCATGTGCCTGTGACCTACTCCCAGGTCCACAGAGAGGTGGTGCCTCGTGGTGATGTCCATGGAAGATGAAGGTTCCTCCCAGCCAGAGGGATGAGGGATTTGGTTGTATTAGTATTTGAGCCAGAAGCCTTCAGTGAGGCCAGAGTGGCAGGAGTGTAGATGTCTGCCAGAGACTGCCTGTGCCCAGGGATCCTACAGAATAAATAGGATTTATTTCCAGTGTTTCTAGTATTTATTTATCTTATTTATAGTATTTACATTATTTATATTTTTATATGTATATATTTATTAACTATTCAATTATATATGGGATTTATTTATGGACTTATTCCCACTGCTCTCACTGGGTGTGCAATGGTCAAGCAAGGTTCCAGCACTGAGGGGCTTCTTGCCTCAGTTTCCCTCCCCAGCACATGAGCTGCCCAAGTTCATGGGTAGCCAGGGCAGGTTACATCTCATTCACACACACACACCCCCTTTCTCTTGGGTCCTGCTTCTCAGGGTGGGCTGTGGACCCTGAAGGACCAAGGAGCAGGAAATCCTTCAGCCAGGTCAGTGACAAGCCCCATGGAAAGCCTCTGGTGGTGGATGAAGCTGTTTCTTGTTCAATTCTGTGAGGGCTTTATCTGTGTTGGGTGAGGGGATTTCTCCTCCTGAACTTCTGGATGGGATGGGCAGAGCATTTCTCCCTGGTGCACCAAAGGATGGAGTGGGCTGGACTTGACTCTGGGGGTTTGGGATCAGAGGGAACAAGCAAAAAAATGTGCTCACAGTGGCATTTGCTGGTGGATGTGAAACAATTAAAGCACATTTGGCAAAAATAAAAGAAGGAATGAATGAATGCTTTCCATTTTTATCTGGAAATTAGGGGAAAATGACAGAATTAGGTGTTTCTTGGGTGTTGTTTCCCGCTTCTTCTTTGTCTTGCATTCTGCTTCTTTTGTTACCTTTATTCCCTTGAAAAAAAAAGATACAAAACTTAAAGGAAACATTTACCCTCTTTGTAAGGTATCAAAACGAGTACTAAGAAAATTAATTTCCCCCTGAAAAGTAATATTGTGAAACCAGATTTTTTTTTTTTTTTACCAAACCAATTATTCTTTCCCTCCCACCAACTTCCTTTCCTAGCAGAGGAAACAAGACAATAAAGGCTTCAATGGAAAATTTTGGACTGCCTCTACTACTAATGAATTGCCTGTTGCTAATGTTCTGTCATTCATCTCAAGCCCTGGAGGTACTAAGGATGTGGAGCAAATGAGAATTTGTAGTAGCTATAGAGATGAATGAGTCAGCACTGGAGACTTGCTGCCTGCTTTTCAGAGACACAGCAGAGATAATTTGGGGAGGGATGTCCACGCAGGAAGGCTGGACCAAGATACAAAAGGGCCGGAAATCCATGCTCCTCCTTGTTCTGAAGACAGGCTGGGACAGCTGGGGGTGTTCAGACTGGACAAGAGAGGGTTCTGGGGAGACCTCAGAGCCCCTGCCAGCGCCTAAAGGGGCTCCAAGAGCCAGAGAGGGACTTTGGACAAGGGTCTGGAGGGGCAGAACAAGGAGGAATGGCATCCCACTGTCACAGGGCAGGGTTAGAAGGGATATCACGGAGAAATTCCTGGCTGTGAGGGTGCTGTGACCCTGGCACAGGCTGGCCAGAGAAGCTGTGGTTGCCCCATCCCTGGAAGGGTCCAAGGCCAGGTTGGATGGGGCTTGGAACAACCTGGTCTGCTGGAAGGTGTCCCTGCCCATGGCAGGGGAGTGGAACAGGATAAGCTTTAAGGTCCCTTCCAACCCCGGGCATTCTGTGTTTCTGTGATTTTATCTAACCTATTCTTGAAAATCTCCAGGGGAGGACATCTCCTATCTGGGTGAAAATGCTAATAAGACTGCTTGTGCTGTAAGATGGGACATTTTCCATTGCCTTCTGAAATTTCTGATCAGATCCATAGCTATGTCTGTACTAGTAAATTAAAGAGTCCCAGGACATGTTCCTGGGTGTGGAAGCATCATGTAAACTCCAGTTTTCCTAGAACTGTCCCTAGCCTTCTTCTCACACTGAGTTTGGTAGCCCACACTCCCAAGCCAAGAACTTATCCCTACAATCGGTTTGGATGCAACCACCTTGGTTTTAGAGGTTAAAGAGGTTTAATAGCATGAGTGAGGGCTATCCCAGACTCCACTGCCAGAGAACATTCCTGGGCAGATACCATTGTTTTTTCAGCTATGAGTGTTTATTAAAGTAACCGTGTAGGCAGATGGATCCAGTTTTCTCAGGTGGAAGGAAGGGGCAGAATGTTTTCTTCCATCCAGAAAAGGCTGTTCAGAGAGGTGTTTGGCAGCTCTGGCAAAGGCTGAGCTCTGTCTCAGGGGTCACTTGATACATACCTTTAGTAGCTGGAGGAGACACAATGTCTGCTGATTCCACAGGGATGGGTTGTATGAGTAGCTAATGACGAATGGCCTAGTGTTTATTAAGACGCAGAGCATGGAGATGGATGATACAGGCTTTGCTGGTTTTGCACAGCCTGGTTTTTGGAAGTGCAGGGTGACCACAGAGGTGGCTTCTGTGAGAAGCCGCTGGAAACTTCCACCATGTCCAGCAGAGCCAAGCCCTGATGGTTCTGAAGATGGACATGCTGCTGGCCAAGCCTGGGACAATTAGAGATGGTGGTAACGCCTTTGTGATAACAGATTTAAGGAGAAAATCAAAGTGGAGTGCAGTTTTTTTGTAGCCAGAGAAAAGGAAGAGCGGAGAACATGTGAGGGAAACAGCATGGAGACACCAAGGGCAGTGGGGAAGGAGGTGCTTCAGATGTCAGAGACAAGATTCCTCTGCAGGCCGTGGTGATGTCCATGGTGAAGCAGCTGTGCCCCTGCAGCCCATGGGGATCCATGGGGGATGCAGAGATCCACTTGCAGCCCATGGAGGAGATGCCCATGCTGGAGCAGATGAATGCCTGGAGGAGGCTCTGATCCAGTGGGAGACCCAGTGGAGACAAGGGGCCTCTACTCCCAGGCTGGAGCAGCCTGTCCTTTGAAGACTGCGCCCTGTGGAAGAGTGGCCCATGCTGCAGCAGTTTTGGGAGGAATGTTTGCCTGTGGAAGATGCTCACATTGCAGCAGTTTTGGGAGGACTGGTGCTCGTGAGATTGGAACCATGCTGGAGAAGTTCACAGAAAACTGTCTCCTGTGGGAAGGGACCCCATCATGTAGCAGAGCAAGGGCTTCTCTCCCTGAGCGGTGGAAGAAAATCTCAGGTGATGAACTGACCAAAACCCCCACCCTCTGTCTCCCTGAGCTGTCAGTGCAAAGGAGGAAGGGATTGGGGTAAAAGCTGTTTTAAGGGCTTATTTTACTTATTATTATCCTCCTCTGACTTTGTTAGTAATAAATTCATTTTGTACTTCTAAGTTGAGCCTGGTTTGCCCCTGGAGTGTTTTCTCCGAGTCCTTATCTCACCTCATGAACCCTTCATTTAATTTTTTCACTCTGCCCAGCTGTAGCAAGGGAGGGTGAGTGAGTGAGCATCTGTGGTGGTTGCCTGTCATTTGGCCAGTGTCAGACCACAACACACAGGCAGAGAGCTGTTCTGCCACACTCTTGATTTCCTCTGGATGTAGTCCATCAGCTGGGAAAGACCAGTGATGTCTCCAACCTGGGGACACTTGCAAGATCTAAGTTGGAGTATGTGGCAATGTATTCCCTGCAATCAGTTCAAGGTGGACAACATCCAGCCCCAAAAGCCAAAGGGGAGCTGCTCAGCAGTGTAGGTAAAACTGAATTTTGCTGCTTTGACTGTGTGCAAACTGGAGCTGGTGTGTGCATGCCTTAGGACATGGTAGAGCAGGAGGAAGAGATGGAGGTGGCATTCAGGTGATGGAGTCAACATGCTTGAGCAGCTATTCCTCTGCTCCTGCTCAGCTGGGTCACCTCAGAGAGACCTTTGGGCACATGGAGCTGGATGGGACCCTCTGAACCTTGAAGTCCAATTACCTGGTTTGTTATTTAGTCTTTATGAATAACACCCAAGGCTCTGTCTCAGAAATGCAGAATTTTTAGTTGCATTATGCCAGCAGGAAGGCTGTGCTGAGACCTCAGTCTCTGAAGATTTGAAACTTGTTTACAGTCTGGGCCAATGGACAGGTTATAGTTTGCTGTTTTATTTGGTTTATTTCTCTCTTATATTTTTTCTGTTTTATTGGCATACTTAGTGACTTTCCCCTGTCCAGATGTCGCTGCTCAGTGTCTCCGAGTACAGTATCCACATCGTTTGGCTCTGTAGCTAGGACATAAACATTTGGTATCAAATGTTTACTTCCTGGTATCAACTTTGGAAACTTCCTGGTATCAACTTTGTTTCTCTAGCTCTTCCTAGATTAAATCTCTTTTTCTTAAACAGAGATGGAGACTATTGCCCTTTGGAGATGAGGTCCCCATTCCTACTGAAGACTCACGAGTCCTGTTTGTGGGCATTACGGATTCATTATGAATCCCTCATTTACTCTTTGATAACAAGGATGTCCATACTGTTCTCCTTCTTCTCCTTCTTAGGCAGTTACATCCCGTAGCAATAAATTCTGGTGATTAGTACCAAGCCTAGAATTGACTACCAATTCCCATTCCATCTTGAGCATGGCAGTCAAGGTCAGTCCCCTCCTTCTTCTGTGATTTCCCAATCCTCCTACACATTGGTGCTCCCAATTGCATTGTGTCATTAGGAGGTGTCATCAACGTTGCCCTACTTTTTTAGTGCCAAAGTCAACTTCAAAAATGTTAAACACTGCTAACCTTCTTCCAGGCTGCAGCTCAGCCTTCCAACATTCATCACTGTAATTTCCCTTGCCTGGGTTCCCGTTCTGCTGATGTTCATGTTCACTGGCTTAATTAATAATTTCTCACGTGGCCCTGGATAGAATGCTTTGCTGAAACCAAATAGATTTTCTCATTTCTTTTGTCTGTTAAGTCAGTTATTGTGTCAAAGGACATGTCAAACATCTCTCCTCCTCCCCTTCCACACACTTCTGTGTCTGGTGAGACCACCAGCTTCTTTGGGATGCGGGAGCTGATGCTGGAGGGCAGATCCCACTTTTATTTGGTGGCTTCAAGCCACCACTGTAACACAAAGTAAATAAAGAGGAGAGGGATCAACTAATTTAGATTACCCATCCTTTCTTTTTTCAGATAAATCACTAAGACATATAATGTTATAGATATGTCTCCTCATGCATTTAGAGCATGACCTTTCCTTTTCCTGCCTCCTGCCAGCTAAACAAGCTTTCTAAGTACTTCTGCACTCAGTCTTGCATAAATCTCATATATATATTCATATGGTGTCCTTGGCTAAGCCTTGCTCCACTGGGGCAAGAGCAAGGATGCTCTTCTACTATTGTGGTCAGCACCAGCCGGGCAAGGGGTTAAAGGGCCATTTTAGGAAAGTTTTATAGAATGGAATTTTTATTTCTCTTGTTGTATAACTCAATATTCTGGATACCCTCACAATGTCCTTTTTATTTATATCTGTAGATAGATATATATATATATATATATATATATGGTATATGTATATATACATGTATAAAGGACATTGGAAGGATATATAATTATTTGTAATTATATATTATTTATTTCTATAGACTAATATATTTTATATATTAATGTTTTACATATTGTGTTTATATCTATGTATATCTATTTTTTATATATTATTGAAATACTATACACAGGAACTGGGCTGTTCACCAAGTTACTCCTTTAGACTCCAACTCATTTCTTCTCCCCAAATCCAGCTCTGCAGGTGTTCTATTGCAAACACATTTTGCTTTCTATTAGTAACTGCTTTATTTTGATTAATAGCTCATTATATGGCATCCTGGATTGCAAGTGTCTATTCTATTTGCCATCTCTTAGAGGTGTGGCAGTTATCTTCTGTTAATTGGGCAGTTTTCTTTATCTCTTCCACAAACCAATCCTCCTCCTGGCAGACATCTGCTGTTAATGGCCCATTGAGTGTCACTGCATGACTGATAAAATTACATCATCCCATTGTGAGATGCTCCACCCAGAGGGGGGGAGCCAAGCATTCCTAACTGGATATAATCTGAGATTTTGGGACACCAGGGGAGCCTTCTCCACTGGTTCCCAGAAGAAGGCCAGGCCCATCTACACCACCACGGGACCTTCAGAGGAAGACTACACCCTTCTACAGGCTCACTGCTCCAACAGAACCACACCTGACACTGCAGGAGCACTGCAGCCACCATTCCAATTGGACTGCTACCAACACCCTGACCCACAGGGTGTCAGGTTGTATTCTGACTCTGTCAGTGTTGTTTTGCATTACTGCTTTTTTTTTTTTATTATTTTCTTCCCTAATAAAGAACTGTTATTCCTGCTCCCATATCTTTGCCTGAGAGCCCCCTTAATTTAAAAACAAAAAGAATTCAGAGGGAGGGGGTTTATATTTTCCATTTCAGGGGAGGCTCCTGCCTTCCTTAGCAGACACCTATCTTTTCAAACCAAGACATATGGCAAACTATTCTTTCAATTAGTAATTTCTTTTTGATCAAAAAGTGGCTCCAGCAGAGGGGACCCTGCAGCACTTTGCACACACAGTGTGCACATGGATACACTGTCGGTGCTGTGGTGAGTTGGCTGCAAGCTGTGGTGTTAACACTACGAACTAGGTTTTGGTGCTGAGAAGGTGGGGAGACTGTTGTTCTTTAAGAAAAATTATGAATGTTTTTAAATGTTAAAAATAAAACTTTACATTTTTAAGAATTATTTTAAAATATAATTTAATTATTTTAATTTTAAACTGTTTTTCAGTTGTTTGAAGTTTTTTGTTTTGGTTTTTGTTGGGGGGTGGGATTGTTTGGTTTATTTTTTTGGTGGAGCTGTGATTCAACCTGGAAAAGAGAATGTTGTGTGGAGACCACACAGCACCTTGCAGTGCCTGAAGGGGCTTACAAGAAGCCAGGGCACTATTCATCAGGAACAGTAGTGACAAGATAAGGTGGAATGAGTTCAAATTGAAGTAGAAGAAATTTAGATAAGATACTGGGAAGAAATTCCTCCCTGTGGGGGTGGTGAGGCCCTGGCACAGGTTGCCCAGAGCAGCTGTGACTGTCCCATCCCTGGAAGTGTTCAAGGTCAGGTTGGACAGGGCTTGGAGCAACCTGGTCTAGTGGAAGGTGTCTGCCTGTGTCAGGGGGTCATAAAGAGATGATTTTTAAGGTCTCTCTCATTCCAAGACATTTTGGGATTAATTTGATTAGTTAGTATATAGCTTCACTACAGAAGGCCATTGGTTTTTTTAAGACCACCACCTTCTGGTTTTTCCCCTTTCTGAGCAGCAAAGCACCTGCACAGCATCACATATCTTTAACCCTTTTAAAACACAAGAGAAAAAGAGCAACAGCCAAGCACCATTAGTCAGGCACCAGCAACCTTGCAAAGTATTCCAATGAGAAATCTCTGTCTGTTTTCTAATTCAGCATCTGCAAAGTTGGGCAGATGAACACCCTTTGAGAGCTAATAGTGTCTTTGTGCTGGACGAATGGGAAAAGGAGAGGTTATCCAGATGCAGGAGAAGGAATTTCTTCAGACCTGATTGCTGAGCTTCAGGCTTCCTCCCAAATTTCACTCTGCCTTTCACCTTGAAGGAGGCTCAGGCCATGGGCAGGGACATCTTCCACTAGACCAGGTTGCTCCGAGCCCCATCCAACCTGGCCTTGAACACTGCCAGGGATGGGGCAGCCACAACTTGCTTTAAGGGAGAGGTGATTTCCTGGTGTCTCAGAAATTCTCCCATGGCTCTGTGTAACCCACAAGGCTGAGAGGGTCTGCAGCATTTGGCTGGTGGGAATTCTGGGATGACACAGGACAGGTTGTTTCAGACATTGATTGTCTGTAGCATCTCCAGAAAGCCAGCCAACTTTCACAGGAGATACAAGGGTCCATTGCTTGATCCTGATCCCAGAGCATGGGATGAATTGAATGTGTTCTTGAGATTCTCCCCAGCCCCATTTCCCAAGATTCTCTTTCATGCTTGTTCTAGGACTGCATACTAACATGGCATGCTGATCCCTGTACGTGGAGGATTTTCACCCTCCCAAGAGAGATTTCTCTTTTATGATCAGTTGCAATTTGTCTCCCTGGCTGCTCTGAAAATTGGAAGCACATCTGTTGCCTTACAGGATGGTTTTCTAGTTGGGTTTCTGCTGGTACCTCTAGGCACTGAAGTCTTGGCAGTATTTTGGGTAAGTGTTTGCAAAGCTCAGCTCTTTGAGTTATGTGGTTTGGGACAGCCCTCAGCTTCTTCTAGAACAAAAGATCTTGCAGTGTGGTGCCATGTCCAGAGCTGGCAGTGAATAACTGATAGATGTTTCTTTAAATTTAACACGCTGTGGTTGTGAGTTGCAGCCAGATGTGTCTGTCCAGCCCTTCCTATCTCAGTCTTGGGTCTTGATGTCTAGTAGTCCATCAGTGGTGACATAGATGTCATCATCTTTCTCACACCCTCTTGGGCAGTAGGGGTGCTCCAAGGAGTTAGTGCTGGGGTCTAGTAACCAGGCTTTGGACTATGTCACACTGATGTTTGATATGGAAATTGGGTGGGAAGTCAAACTGGATGATTGTGTAAAATTGGTCTTTTCATGTCAGACTTAGGACATGATGCAAAATAGGAGAAAACAGAGGCTTGTCTTGTATTTATGGCCTGGGAAGAGTGAAGATGTGAAGGGGGTGCACTGCTGTACCCCGCTTTGATACCCATGTTGCTCTAATGAGGGGAGCTGTAAGCACTGAAATAGAGGCTGTATTTTGTTTTAATGCTTGCAAACAGTTCCGATTTAACCTGGTCCCCAGTCTGGATTTCAGCAAACACCACATTCCAGCCCATAGAAGTACTAGTGGCTGCTAGAGTCTGGCAGTGTCCAGGTTCAGGGCCATGCCCCTGACATAGAAACTGCATTCATGTGCTATGCTGAAGGGGAAGTGAGGGGAATCACCATGACCTCAATTGCTGTGCACACTCCATCCTTCTTTGCTGTGTGTAAACATCCCATGGGACGCTGCACAGATGCTGGAAATGTGTTCAAGCTTCCACAGGAACAAATGATCAAGGATATTCTACTTATGAAATATTACAGGAAATTACTGTATAAAGTTCAGTGTAAGATCTTGCGTAAGGAGAAGATACTTGATTATAAAATACATTAAAAACTAGATTTTTCCTCTTTTCCATTGATTTAATTCATTTTCACTCACCCTGCAGGTAGAGAGATGTCCATGTGTAGGTGATCTGACAAGGATCACTGGTGGACAGCCTGAGGGACACCAGCTTTTGAGTTCTTATGTCATTCCTTGGGTTTTTCTCAGCTGATGACTACAAATTCAGTTTTGCGTGGGTCTTTCATATCACTTAGGGGTCATTTATCTCAGATTCATTCTTGAATAGCCCATCAATAGGGCTCTGATGCTGAACACATCCAAGGATGGGGTAGCCACAGCTGCTCTGGGCAACCTGTGGCCAGAGCCAGACAAGGAAGAATTTCTTCCTCATATTCCATCTAACCCTGTGCTCTGGCAGTGGGAAGCCGCTCTCCCTTGTCCTGTTCCTCCAGACACATGTCCAAAACCACTCTCCAGCTCTCTTGGAACCTCTTTAGGTGTAGGATGCCTTAAATATCCGATAGACAATTTACATTTGCAGCACTATGTTCCTCCTGTAATTTTAACTGGTACTTTGTGTGGTGGTTTTGGTTCACCAATTTCAGATTTCCCCAATTTTGAGATTTCCCCAATTAATGCACTGATGAGTGTGGTGGGTTCAGCACTGGCCAATCACCAGTGTGCTCACTTCCTGCTGTGAGGATTAGGAGAAAGGCAAAGCAGGCTCAAAACTTTAAAAGGGTATAAAGAAAATTTTATTAAAAGTAACTAAAAGGAGAAAGGTAGTAAGAATCAAAACAACTCCTTCAGAACACTTCTCCTCCCCCCACAATCTTTTCTTTCCCACTGACAATGTAAAGAAACAAAACCTAAAATTTCCAGTCAGTTTAGCACCTCTAAAATAGTCTTTTTTCAGTTCACTTAGGGAGAGAAGTCCCTCTTGTTAAGGTTATGGAGACTTCTTCACAAGAGGTAAGAAAACATTTCCCTCATGGCTTTCAATTTCCTCTTGAATAGCGGCCACCTGGGGAACCCTGCCATCATGAAGTCCTTCCCATTGCCACAAGCCTTCCCACAGCTTGTTGATGGGCTACGTTGACTTATGGGATATTGTTTTAAAGATGAGCTATTCAAAGGCAAAAGTTCTCATTATCTATCTCTAAAATCATCATCCCTGAGAACAGAGATCTTCTTCTCCTGGAAGCACAGGACTACTCTATTTCTCTGTTCAAACTTCTCATGGGATCACAGCTATTTCAGCGTCTGCTTACTTTAGCATGGAGGTCTTCACTCAATATCAATTTGAACACTTTCATCTCCCCATGGTTTCATGTGTTATAAGGATAAAGAGTCCTTTCTCCATTGCCTACAAGAGGATTTAAACTCCAAAAATAAGGCATCTCGTAACCCCTCCCATCTGGGACTTGACTTCTTCCTCACTGACGTTGGTATCTTCATGTTGTTCCTTTACATGCTTGCATCTTGTTCCTTTACCTCACTCGAGGGGGTATTGAAGCATTGGAAGGGTGTCTTTTTTGTGTGAAAAACGCCAATCACTTGTGTTAAAACTTCAGAAGTTTAATAGTAATAAACTAGTAATAAAAACTAGGACAATAAGAATTTGGACAATCAAAGTTAGGACAATAAAAGACAATAAAAAGCAAGGAATTATGGACGTCCATGTGCTTTTTGCACTCTGCCACAAAAGCACGCTTCACTAACAAAGGATTAACCCTTAAAAGCAATAGCCTGTTGCATATTTATATATCTCATCTATGATTCAAATGTTCTTTTCAAAAAAAGGGTGTCTCCTGTTTAATTTCTGCTCCCCTTCTCATCTTGTAAATCAATTTCTTGGCCCCTAGAAGTCTGGAAGAAGTCTGGATTGTCCAGATAAGGAGGCAATAATTCTTCTTCTGAAATATTGATGTCTTGTTTCTGTTGCCTTTATGTGAACAATTTCTTGGTTATCTTATCCATTCCTTTATCTAGTCACAAAAAGAATTTTACATCACATAGTTTCTATTTTAATATTATGCTATAGCCTAAAAACTGTATTTAACACACTACTTAAAAAGATTAATACAGTGCTACTAAAAAAATAATACAGCATAACTTTCCAACATAACACATATAGTGTTCATTTTAATATTTGTGAAGAGCCAATCATATAGTATGCATTTTTCACACTTTGCACCACTTCCCTGAATTTCCTCCCATCCAAACCCCCATGACACTTTATTACAGGTAAGAGCTTTATAAGGGCAGAATGTGGCATTAGGACCCTACCACTTCAGAGCCTGCCCAGAGTCATATTTCATCCGTGTAATCTCGTGCTGAGTCCTTCACTTATGTTTGGCTAAATAATTTTGCATGAATTGGGATTCAAAGAGATCTTGACATATTGAAGAAATCTCTTGAAACAAGCAGCAGTTTAGGAGAGGTGAAGGCAGGGTAGAGGTAGGGATCAGCAGTGGTGCTGGTGCAGATGGGAACAGCTGGTGGAGGAACAATTCTGCAGGGAATCACAAATCACATGCCAGTAATTGTAACTTCATTTTAAAAACAATAAATTAAGAACAAAAGCACTCCAAACTAAATACTTTGGGGCACGCAATGTACTGACATACGTGGAGAGGATGTGACATCTTTCCACGTTAGTCAAGACTCGGGTAGATTTTTTTTTGTTCAGCTTTTGGTTTTGTACTTCAGCAGTCATGGATCAGAGAAGGTTCTGAGGACACCCATTAGAGAGGCCAGTAGTGCAGCAGACATGGTCATTGCAGGAAACTGGAAAGTATGGAATGGGTTTGGAAGAGAGAAATGTATTATTATCTTTGTATCTATGAAATGTAACAGTGGGTTAGGATGCTCAAACCTGCTGTTGTCACAGCCCAGAGGAGCAAAACCTGGATGTCAAAAGTTAAAAATGTATTAAGTGCATTGCTGGACAAAGTTCAAGGGATATTGTGCATCTCTGGAGATGCCAGGAGGATATCTCCACAGTCCCTCTCTGTGAATCTAGGAGAAAGAAAAATCATTATCACTCATTCTCTGCATTGATTTTTTTGTCTGCAGTGACCTTGGTGCTGCTAGCTTTTCTTTATGCTCCCCAGGGCATAGCTTGGATCAAGCAATTACAATTTTAATAAAAGCTGCCTGGGTGTATGTGTGGTGACATTTGATTTCTGTTATTTTGATGGCTTCTGCTGATCATCAATCATTGTCCCACTACTCTCTCTCCTCCCTGCCATGCTCTCAGTCTTCCATCCCATGTTGGGGTCCAACTGTTGGAGCTTCATTCCATGTTGGACCTTGTGTATTTTTGCAACCAAGACAAAAATCCTGTTAGTGGGGTCACAGCCTCCTCACATTCATGTTGACTTGAAATAAAAAGCGTCATTGCTTGACAGCAGAGCTTAATGTGGGACCACTGAACCTGCCCTGCCTGGCTGGAAAACACTTCATGGTGTTCAGAAAGTGTATGGATGTGGCACTTGTGGTCATGGGTTAACAGTGGGCCTGGCAGTGCTGGGTTAATGGCTGAACTTGATGATCACAGAAGTATTTTCCAATAGAAATTATTCTATGACTCAAGAGCAGGCTTCATGTGGCTGTTGCAGAGATCAATGGAAAACCCTATTCAGGGCAGGATCAGGATTTGACCAAACAGGACAGAGTACAGCCAAGAATGACCCCATTGAATTGCTTTAGCAATGACAGCTTCCAAACAATCATTTTCCCATCCTCCTTTGGGTTGATTTTTTTTCTTGGCTAGCATGTTTGGGGTTTCTTTTTGCAATGCAAAATTGAATTATTGCTTAATATAAACATTTTATGAACTGCTACAGGAGGTGAATTATTTATGGGAAGGGAAGGAGTGCTTTTTCTGAGCCTTTCTGCTCTGTCAGTTGCAATCAATCTAAGAGTGTGTTTAAAGCTTGCATGTTCTGCCTGGGAGACAAGAACTCTGCCTTTTTCCATCATCTCTTCTCTCAATTAAATACCTGCTTAATACATTTGTCCCTAGCATGTTTTAGTTTTTGATTAAGTTTGGAACAACTCCAAAGGAAGACGTATTTCTAGATGGCCTCATTTTCAAATGAGACAAATAATTTACCCAGCAGGATACAAATGGCTTAGAGAGGCTGTAAACATCTGCTGTGTGCACAAAAGTGCACTGGATATAACAACAAATCCTCCTTCTAGTTCTTCACAGAAGACTTATAAAAGTGGTGCTTCTATTTTTTAGTTCTTAAATTTACAGCCTGGGAGCTATTTTTTCTTTAAGAAAGGGATTGCTGTGCACACTTTTGTGTGCTGGCAGCTGGGTTTGGCAGGTAGGTTTGGCATAGGTGATGCATGCAGAGACTGTGCAGTGGAGGAATATTTTTATTCAGTTCTATGTTAATGGTACCTTTATTGGGAAGTGGGTTTCTATGATCCAGGTATGTTTTTAAGGCTATTTACATCCACATTATGATGGCACCATCATCTAGTCCAGGTGTCTCTGGCCACATGAGCATCAGTGCAGCACTGTCTCTGAGCAAGTGGCCCATTTGCAACCTCCTCCAGATGTTTCAGGCTGGGCCTGGAGGTGCCAAGAGACCCCAGGACATCAGATCCCTGAGTGGTGACATCCCATCAGCTTTGCAAATCATGACAATGCAAGATGCTCCCCAAAATGGGAATAGGCTTTGAGTCTCTTGGGTGTTTCTGTGGTTTTCTCCCAGCCTGTGCAGCTCTCCAGGCTTTGATTGCTGCACACAATATTTCTGGAGCCCCTTTGCTGGCACAGGCAGCTGTGCACATAGCCTAGGACTTTTTTTCTCAGGCATGTGTGAATACTGTGTCTCCCTGATATTTTTGGTGTGCTCAGCATGATGCTTTTGATGGAGCACAGTGAGGCCCTCTAGATATGAGTACCTTTCATATAAAGACATAACCCATTTGGTCTGAGCTTTGCTTTCAGAGCTTTACACTCTATGCAAACACTGGAGGAGCCCTTGAAAATAACCAATTAATTATCAAACAACTTTTTCTTTTTTCACAACATGCTTTCTCACATATAAAGTTTTCCATATAAAACTCTCCTACTGTCATCCTTACCCCTTTTTTATTACACTGTGACAACTTTGGTGTGGACAGCGTGGTACCTGCAGAGACCACTAGTTGCTTTGTTCACTCATATCAACTTTGTTTGCTCATATCACTTTGATCAACTCATATCAGTCCTTGTTTTTAAACAGTTAGGAGGAGATTTCACAATAGAGCCATCTGTCTATTCCACTGCCTTCTGCTGTCTCTTCCCCATGCTCCCCCAAGGCAGCTTTGGTGGTCCCAGTATTTACAGATTCGGTACCATGGGACTAATCAAGTTCTTACAGAGCTGGAGTCAGTGAGTCCTCCCCATCACATTATTGATTTCTAAGTGATCCTGGCAGTCTCCCAAGCTTGGGGTAGAAAAATGCAGAGCATTTTTTCATTTCCTGCAATTCGTTTGACTTTTGCGTCTCCCTCTGGTAGGGATAACTTCTAAACAAATATATGTTAACTGAAGTGGAATGAGCTGAGTATTACACTGTTAAAAGTGATAAACTTTAATGGCCCTTATTTTGCTCTCCATTACACCAACACAGTCCCAGTGACTTGCACTGGTGTGTTGTATGGTTTCCTAAAAAAATGCATGGGCATCCTAATCTTTGTCTCTTCCCAAAGAAGCTTTCCCAGCTCCTAGTTCTCCCACACTGTCCCCTGAAACTGTCTGCTCACCCCACTTCACTCACAGAGTCACAGAAGGGTTTGGGTTGGAAGGGACCTTAAAAGAGCACCCAGTTCCACCCCTGCCGTGGACAGGGATACTTTCCACTAGACCAGCTTGGTCCACTACTTACTCCAAGCCCCATCCAGCTTGGTCTTGGATGCTTCAGGGATGGGGCAGCAACAGCTGCTCTGGGCAGGGCCTTACCACCCTCATAGGGAGAATTTCTTCCTAATATCTAATCTAAATCACCCTGCTTTCAGTTTGAACCCCTTCTGCTTGGTCCTAGATTTTCATGGTGCTTTTTAGAATAACCTTCCTCACAGCACCCAGGACAATTTCAATGGAATAATCCGCATTTCCTCTCCAGTAATTCCACATATGTTGTGCAAACTCTGCACCTTAATGTCTACAGCACAAACCAATTTTATAAGTGGATTTTGCAGCCTTTGCAATAACACAGTATGTAAGGGTAAAGATGGGAGGGGAAATCCAACTCAGCCTTTCTCTTAGCTCAGTAATCCTTTATCTTAAAATCTTTGCTCAAGTCCCAGCTCTCTTCTTTCATCTACTTAGCTCACACCCAGATCTGTTATGGTTTTTCCAGTTAAAAAGAATTACAACCTCTTAATTTCCACTACAGAAACATTCAGTGGTGGCATTGCACAGGAAGGCATCAACTGACAAGCAGAATTCAGTCAGAGCCAAAACTTGTCACTTTTGAATGTTAAAAAATACTTTAGATGCATTATATATATAAAAAATTTTGTAAAGAAATAGGACAACCTCAAATACACACATATAAGCGTGGCAGAGGCAGATGATTGGACCAAATGTAGGTTAATCTGCATTCATCCACATCTGTATTGCATTATTCAAGGCTGTGTTGTTGTCACACTACCTATGCTGTGTGCAGCCTGTCTCACTGTCCCTGACATGTGTTACACACTTGGGACGTGGTTGGAAATGGGGAAATGCAGCTCATCAAGCTGCAGAAATGTTTGCTGTGGAATAGTCATCTTGTTAGACCTGTCAGACAAAGTGGACGGATTGAAGGGTTTCCTGGGGAGTAGCTCTTGCAAAAAATATCTGCAACAATATTTTTATTACTATGCATTTTATATAGTATTTGTAAATATTTATATAGTATATAAAAAGAATGTATTTTTTTAGTATTATGGTTTTAAATTATTATTTTATTAGTATAATAAACATAAACAATTACCTGATCTGGGCAAGCTGATCTAGTTGAAAATATCCCTGCTCATTTCAGGGAAGGTGGACTATGTGATCTTTCCATTCCAACACAAACTATTCCATGATTCTATGATTTTAAACCTCTGCACAGTGGGACTACCACTAGAAGATATGTCTTGAGGATGGATAAAGCATCATGGATTTGAATTCTCCTTCCATTTCCAAGAATAAGATATTATGGACACAAAGATTATATAAATACAAGAGATTTGGATTATATGTCTGTATTTGACTTTATACACTAAAATGGGATAAAATTGGGAGTCTTTGGACCCTAAGCATGTGTGTGTGATTTGCTTTCACAGGAGGTACTTTTGGCTTGGAGGCTCTAAGATGTTAAAACATAAGATCACTTACATGGTACCTGGCTGTTACAATAAACCAAAGTTCAGTGATGGAACAGAAAACAAGAGTTTATCCTGGCTGCTTGGTCTCTGAGCTGAGCTGCAGGTTTGTCTATTCTGTAGGCATCTGTCACGGACATATTTTATGAAAAATCCTTTTGTTGGGGTCTTTTCTCCTGAGAAGCCAAGAGGCCTCAGAAATGAAATGTAAACAATAATTACCTGCTGCTGTGGAATGCAACAGGTGCATCCTTGATTGGTCTCATGTGGTTGTTTTTAATTAATGGCCAATCACAATCCAGCTGTCTCGGACTCTCTGGTCAGTCATGAGATTTTATTATTATTCCATTCCTTTCTATTCTTAGCTAGCCTTCTGATGAAATCCTTTCTTCTATTCTTTTAGTATTGTTTTAATATATAATTTTCTTATAATATATAACATAAAATAATAAATCAGCCTTCTGAAACATGGAGTCAAGATTCTTGTCTCTTCCTTTGTCCTGGGACCCCTGTGAACACCACCACAGGCATCCATTGTGGTGAGAGCAGTTAGAGCTGTGACCTCAGATCAGTATCTCCCTCAGCTCTGCAGGGTCACTGAAGGTGGACGCAGGGATAATGCCAGGCAGCTGCAGAGTTAGATGATAAAGTTATCTTCCACAAGCAGTATGGACAGAAGAAGTGGGTGCTATTCAAGACTCTCTTTGCATTGGACTTTCAGCCGTGTGTCACTGCTCCAGCCCAGTGCAAGGAAAAACTTAATTACCGCAGGGTCAAGGCTCTGGGGAGACCTTGGAACCTCTTCTAGTACTTAAAAGGGCTCCAAGAGAGACAGAGAGGGAGATTGGACAAAGAGTGACAGGATGAGGGGGAATTGCTTTACACTGACAGAGGGCAGGGTTAGGTGGGATATTGGGAAGAAATTCTTGGCTGTGAGGGTGGTGAGGCCCTGGCACAGGTTGCCCAGAGAAGCTGTGGCTGCCCCATGCCTGGAAGGATCAGGGATTCAAGGCCAGGTTAAATGGTGCTTGGAGCAGCCTGGTCTAGTTGAAGGTGTCTCTGCCCATGGCAGGGGGCCAAAACAAGACCGTCTTTAATGTCCTTTCCAACCCAAACCATTCTGCAATTCTGTGACGAGGCAGCATGCCCTTCTGTATCTTTGGGTGCAACACTGATATTCTGGGTATTAACTGTGCCGTGGGACTTGGTTTATTTCTTCTTTACTTAGTGGTCAAGGTCCTTGTTTCTCAGTGTCTCCTCCATGAATGTTCATGGGGATCCCTATTCATAACTTTCCTTTTCCCAGCATTTGCCTGTTCCCACCTTGGACATGTAAACTATTTGAAACCAGGTGACTAGCTCTTCTATGAAAGCCCACTGGAATTGCTTTCATATATTAAATGAAACTCAGATTGTGATGTCTCAATTTTGAGACAAATTTAGGAGAGAACACTCTTCTAATGAGTCATCTCCTCTAAAAGGGTTCCAGCAATCCCTTTCCACCAATGGGAAATTAATATTAATGGATGAAAGTGAAAAAAACCCAAACCCAACACTTTGTTAACAAATAGAATGTCCACAAGGCAAGGGGGAAAAACATAAATAACTGCTAAATATTAAATTGTCAGACCTTACACACACACAGACACTGGAACAAAACCCAAAATGCCAGGGAAAATACCTGCTACAGCATGCAGTACAAAATGGTGCCAGTTTCTCTCTCAGGATAAAAAAACCCAAACAAACAGGAGCTTCTTACAGCAGTTTGAGCAGCAGATGAAAATTTGGTGACTCTCTGGCATCAAGCTCCTCTCCATAGCAGACAAAGCAGCTGGGCTGGAGCCTCTTGGTGTGCTTTCTCTCCCCGTCTCAGTTTCCCAAAGTTAGGGGGCTGGAATGCAGCAACCCATCTCCCACTGCTGCTGGTGGCAGTTCTCTGGTCTCGGACCAGCAGCTGTTCAGTTCACCTCAAAGGCAGCTAAAAGATTGCTGCTGCTGCTTCTCCAAGGCCAGGGAAGGAAAAAGATTCTCGCCTGGGCCAACAAAACCAAGCTAGCCAAGTAAAACCAAACCACACAGGGCCATAGAATGCCTCGCTAGTAAGGCTTTGAAAAAACCAGGTAAAGAGCCCAAAGCTTCCCTCCCACCCTGCCATGTGAGCAATTACATTGTCACGCAGACTAGAAATGAAACACTAAGGAAGAAGGGAAATAATGATTCCCTGCAGGGAGCAGCAAAATACAGCAAGTTGAATTCCATTGCTGCGACAGAAAGGCTACTTTTTGTCAACAGTGATGTCCTGACCTTTCTCCAGAAAGACCCATCCTTCTGTACCCATGAATTGGATAATAATTGAAGAAATTCAGACAAATCTTACTTCCATCTCCATCTTTTGCCTCAAGGGCAAACCTCGCAGTTCCCATGCAATGGGCTGCAGTATCACCTATTGGAGAAGGGACAGGATTTAGGAAACAGGAGCTGGTGATGGGCTCAAGCAGCTTCACAGCAGAGCATCCCATAAAGTCTGGGAAGAAAGGTTTCCCCAGCAATCCCTGCCCAGCACTATGAGAGTAATTGGACCTAATGAACTTTCCCCTAGCAGTGTGAATGGACACTGGTTCAAGTTTCCTAGGGAAGCTGTGGCTGTCCCATTCCTGAAAGTGTTCAAGGCCAGGCTGTGTGGGACTTGGGGCAAGCTTGTTTAGTGGAAGGTGTCCCTGCCTATGGCAGTGCAACTGGAGTGACATGAGTTTTAAGGTCACTTCAGCCATTCTGGTAGTCTATGAATTTGGACCAGAGGTGTTGTCAGCAGTGCCAGGTAGTGAGATGCACTTGTCCTTTATCTCCTTGGGCAGTAGCTCTTCAATTCTTCAACCAACCATCTGTCCTGTCTTTGCTGAAAGCTGATGCCTTTGGCTTCTCTCCTCATCCTGCTGCTAGATCTCCCTCAAGGACTGATGACACTGAGCTTGTGAAATGCAATGGCTTCATTTGACCTTAAAAAGCTTATTTTCCAAGGTGTCCATTAGCACATTTTTCTGCACCAGATTCTCCTCTTACAAGTCACATAATGGATTCACATGGATTCATTCATAGCTTTTGCAGTATGAAACTCTCATTCAGGAATTTTTTTATTGTCCATATTTACCTCTATGGAGCAGCTAAGGGCTACTATGCATATGCTGAAGTTTTCTGATGAACTGAAATAATGTATTTCTAGTTAATCTGCAATTTGTGTCTTCAGACACTTTAAATGAGGTGCTGAAAACATCTCTCTGCCAAGAATCCCACTAGAACCAAAGGCTCACAAGGCCATCAGATCAGGGCTGTTCAGCCTTGGCACAGGCTGCCCAGGGCAGTGGTACAGTCCCCATCCTGGAGGGATTGAACACAGATTTAACAGGGACAGATGGTTATAGCACTTGGAAACACAGGTTAGTGGTGGGCTTGGCAGTGCTGGGGGACTGGTTGGACTTGATAATCTTAGAGGACTTTTCCATTCTTAAAGATTCAGTGATTCACTGTGCCCTTTTTGCATGGGGATGAACAGAGGCAGGCAGCTGCCAGTTTCTCTGCATCCTATCAGATATCTGAATTACTTCATTGCATTCACCATGAACTGCACTAAAAAAATCTTTGCACTTAGAGGAGAGAAGAATTTCCAATGCTATGTTGTCTTTGCAATTTCTTCCACTTTTCCTAACATGAAGGTTTCTTCTTAAGGGTTTTTATTCCTGGGACCCTAATAGATGAGCCTACTTAATTCACATCTCTGTACCTCTGTGCATTTGTGTGTGTTGTCTTGAACAGAGAGTCAGATATGGGATGCTTTTTGGCCCAGCAAACTCAAAAGAGCACTTTGGCTCTATTACGGATCGAGTGAGAGTGTGAGACAAGCCCTGCCTTAGGTTCAGATTGTTTGGTTGCAGCTTTACTCAGGTGACCCACAGCTGAATCGCTCTGGCTTGCAAGTTCTTAAGAATGGCCAATCAGGTCTATTATAAAATAGTTATTGATTGAAAAGACAGAAGCCTAACAGATGAAAGGCCTTAAACAGAGTTACTACACATGATAAAACAAAAGACTACTACTACATTACATAAAACAGTGCATGATATAAATGTATTTATGTTATAGCTAGCAAAGAAACACTATAGATTAGGAGTCAATGTAATTTACCACCAATTCGTGATGGGGTACACAGAGTCCTATCACTCAACCGCCAGGGGAGTAACCATCAAAGGCATCCTGACTTCAGGGAAAAGACTCCACACATTCTGAGGAATGTGCAGAAGATTTCTGCTTTCTGAAAATATGGTGTAGCTGTTGCAGTTTGTAAACTGAAGTGTATGTCAGTCAGAAATTCTAGCTTATCTTCCCACATCTGCTTCCACAGCAAGATGTTTACTGTCAGCTGAAAGCATCAATCCTGTGGCACCAAAATAACTCAATAAAAGGCAAAACTGTCTCACCTAGGCTTATGTGGTGCTTAACTCAGAGCAAATTACCTGAGTTATTGTACCAGCTAACAAACAACAGATAAGCTTTCTGGTGGGCAGGGGCAGAAGTCCTGCTACAGGCTCTTCTCATGATGTCCTGGTTCCTGCAGCCTATCCATATCTGCCTGTACAACAGTTTGCCCAATCCTACAGCACTCTGTCGATAAAGATGCCGTTGTGTCAAAGCATCCATGCTGTGAACTGCTTTGTTTGTTTACTGTGTGGCAAATTCTACAGTCATCTGTCCTTAAGGAGGACAAGGGGGCTGAGTTGCTGCTCATAAACTAATCCAGTGGAGAATAGACGTACAGGCAATTAAATGGCAGAACTTTGACCTGATCCTGACCCATTTTCCAGGGGTGAACATGACATTTACAGATGGATTATTTCTGCGAGGAAGCTCAGGCTGTGATCACCCTGGGAGCTTTTCCAGCAGGCTGCATGGTCTGGCTTCCTTGGTGACAGCAACATCGAGTTCATAATCTGTACAGGCTTGAGCCTGTTTGGAGACAACATGAAAACTGCTACATGGAATGGCCAACATGTGTCCCTTCCTTAGCAGAACCCATAAGTTTATAATACACAGGGAAATTCCGAGTGGTACAAACTGGCAAATTTCCACAGGGCTGTGATTCACACCAGGACGTGTCAGTATTGTTTGGCTTAACCTCTCTCCAGATCCCCAGATACACCTTTTCCTGATTTCTGTGATTGCTGCTGTGGGATCTCCAAGTGTTAGGCTCGCCAGGGTCCATGCTGTTCCCTTTGGCAGGTGTTTAGCTGCCAGGGATAGGGATAGCTTTGGGTTCCTGGCCTGTTGCAGATGCTGGTGGATATCCTTTACCAGGCTCAGACTGTGTTCTCCCTGTGGCTGGGGGCACAGGGCACTGGGTGCAGGCTGGAGGCTGGAGAGCAGATCGAAGTTGAAGGCAGCAGTGGAAAGAAGGAAACAATCCTGGAGTGCTACTGTTTACCCTGAGGTCTGCAAAGTTGATTTTATGTGACAAAGCTGCCTAGATGTGCCACTTAGTCTGAGCATGAGGATTTATCTCACCTTTTTGCATCATACATGCACCTCTCCACAGTGGCTGGGATGTTACTCTTAGAGTTATTCACCCACAACTCTGTATCTCACTCAGCTCTTTGGCCCTCTGCAGTGTTCACTGTCACCTTCAGTCCCGGTTTTATGACATTTTAATTCTTCCTCCTGAAAGCCCACATTGCATGGTCCTCAGGCAATGCAATATCCATGATTTGGGAGCTGCTGACTCAAATAGCTTTTATAAATGGATGGCAACATGGTTCTGCTCTGCCAAATGATTTGGTTTCATCCTTTCCAGTACATATTCTTGATCATAACCTCCTTCAGCCAGTGCTAAAGTCACCTTGGAGACTCAGTACTTTTCTCCTCTTTTGTGCTGTGCTTGATGGGCCCTAACCAGGGATGTTTAGAGATACTGATCCCTCCCCATCCTGCTCACGTTCACTCCCCATTGTCCATTGCCCAAGTTTCAAATTAATTCATTAATATATTTCACAGTTTTAGTTTTTGTACACAATTGGCTTATCCAAACAGGCTAGCTCTCTGTACATGTGTTTGTGTGTATGTGCATGTCTTAGAGGCTGATTATTAATGTTTGGGGAAAAAATGCTCTTGGCCACCAGGAGCTTCTTTGTACGCTTCAAAATCTCACTGAAGCTTAACAGTAAATTATTGTGTTCAAGATAATAGCACAGGGATTAGAGGATAAATCTGACATTAAGCCTCCGTGCAGGAGCTGGAGATGGGCCACTGGATGCAGCAAGCAGTGACAAGGGTGTTGCACTTGCAGTGGCAAATTTGTACGTTGACAAGACCATTGAAAACAGAAGTTGGTTGAAATTGACCTTTTAACTAAAGAAGGCTGGGATGGAAAATGGAATTAAATGGCTGAATCACGGAATCACAGACTGGTTTGGGTTGGAAGTGATATTAAAGATCATCTTGTTACAGCCCCCTGCCATGGGCAGGGACACCTTCAACTAGACCAGGCTGCTCCAAGCCCCATCCAGCCTGACCTTGAATGCTTCCAGGGATGGGACAGTCACAGCTTTTGTGGGCAATCTGTGCCAGGGCCTCACCACCCTCACAGGGAAGAATTTCTGTCCAATGTCCCATCTACCCATGCCATCTGTCCATAAGAAGCCATTCCCCTTGTCCTGTCACTCCAGTCCCTCGTCTGAAGTCCCTCTCCAGCTCACTTGGAGCCTCTTTAGGTACTGGCAGGGTGTCTAAGGTCTCTCAGAACCTTCTCCAGGTGAAAACCCTCAGCTCTCCAGCCTGTCTCCAGAGCAGAGGGATTCTAGCCCTCACAGCATCTCTGTTGCCTCCTCCAAACTCATTACAACAGCTCCACTATTTTGGGGTGCAGGAGACATGTTGTGTTGCAGTAAAATGTCAGGTGAAGCAAGAAATCCCTCTGGCCCAGAATTTGGGTTTATTTCTCTGTGAGGCAAGAGTACTTTGCACTGTTTACTATTGCATGAGGGACCTCAGCATGAGGCAGAATTCCTCTGGGGCTGGCAATGGGTTAGGAGGCAGGTTTTGGCTCTTGCAGAGCAGTAACCATTGATCAGGCTTGTCTTTAAAATCAGTTGTGTTTGCAGGAGAACGCACCTCTTTCTGCTGAGTCCAAATGTATTTCTCTTTGTTCACTTTAGAAAAGAGAACAGCTTTAGGATCAAAACACAAGCCTGCTCCTCATCTGAGCAATCCTTTCTGAGCAGAATTTGCCTGGAACCTATTTAGGCCAGCATCTTTGGCCAAGCACAGCCAGAACCAGACATCCAGAGGGGGGTTGGAGGAGATTCCTGTATCATGGAATAACTCCTGCTTTGGCTCATGGTTTTTCAGGAGCAGTTAAATGCTGAAGACAACTCTGAATATTCTTGATATCTAAACAGCCATGACTTAATTTAATCTCATTATATACTGAAGTTCAGTGTCCTCCTTTGGCATTGAGTTCAACCAGCCATTATTATGGATTTTGGGTTTCCCACTACTTCATTTCACCAAATACCTCTTTTTCGATTTTAAGAGCAGGAGAATACTTAAGAGTAAGTGACACTGCATTCCAGAAAGGAAAAATAATTTGAAAATCCTGGACATATTTTCTGCTTAGTTTGGGTCAAGTGTGTCTTTTTTTTGTTGTTGCTGTTTTGTTTAGAGAAACATTAAAGAGAAATCTGATGTTCTGAAACACTCATTGTGAAGCACTTTGCTTCGCAGGAGGATTCATAGTTTTTGGCATTGTCCTGAGTAGAATAAGGGGGAAAAATGGGATAGGAAAGAATTAAAGAAACTGAAAAAGAAAATTAAAGTTTCATTTTAGAATTAATTAAGTGTTTCAGGCCTAACATTTTGTAAAGTTTTCTTTTTTTTCAGTGAAAAATTTGAATATTTTTCTTTTTTCACCAAGATGTCCTTTTCCAGATTAAGCTAGAAATAGCCCTTCTGTGCAGGACTCCAGCATGAAGTCCCCCATCTCCTTTTTCTGCATTATTCATTATTTTTTATGTGTACATCAAGAAGAGGGAATTGGCCTGGCTCAGCGCCAGCAGAGCTGCTGTCAGCAGAGTACATTGAACACCCTGTGCTATTGCTGAGCAAATGTAGCCTCTCTTTAAAGTCCTTCAAAGAAGGTGGAAGCTTGAAGTGGTTAAACCTTGCCCTGTTCTGTCCTTCTTTCCCCCTTTTGTCTTTCCTTTGACCTCAGTAGATAAAGGCAATCTATGCCTACACAGGACTTGACAAGCATCTCCAGAGACAACTGGGAGCTCATTTTAACCCCAGTGTGCCCTGGCTGGGCTGAAAGAGGGTGTTCAGGTCACCTTCATCTTGCCACCAACTTCAGCAATGCTCAGTCAAAGGGAAAATGCAATTAAAACAACCAGGCTGGACAAAGCCTCACGCAAAAGCAGTGTGGTGTTCACTGGCACATGTGGAGACCAGGCTAGGCTTTAATGGATAGGGATCAGGCCACCACCTCCCCAGGCTACTGTCATCTGATAAGATCCACTGCCTATGCATTGGTGAGGCATCTGCCCTGTCCTGTACAGCCTTATGTTCTCATCAGCTCTGTAGATACATAAACTCTCTTTAACCTCGCTGGTTAAAGACAGTTTATGTACCTGCAGAGGTACATGGCTTGCAAAAGGTCACCTGATACCTGATACACTCTTTTTCACTGAGTTTTATTTCAGGCCAGCACTGGGTTCCCTGTCAATTCTAATTATTCTTTGTAAGGTGGGACCAGAGAGAGGCAGAAAATTAGGAGACATGTAATTGGCCGCTATTTCAGTTCAATCCTCCATTTCACACTAAAAGAGCAGTTCTTAAAATCTTCCTCAGCAAAATTAAGAGCATTGAAAATCCCTTTGATAAAGAATTTGAGAGCTGGACTAAGCTGTGCCTATTGGTTACATCCAGACTGAGCTGGTCCATGGTTCATGGTTGCTACTTGAGCAAAGGTTTAAGTGAGCTGTGAGACCAACCTCTTTCAGGGTGGGTTCTAGCACGTTCCTTGAATACTCTGAGAGCTAATTTGGTGTGCAGAATTCTTCAAAGGCCCAGACACCACCATGAGCTGCTGTTCTGAAAATAAGGGGAAAGTAACATTTCCAGGGCTCATTTCAGATTGCAGAAGGAATTTGTAACTTTTTGGGTACCTTCCCCACAAATGTGCCTTGGAATGTTGAATAATAATGAGGGAAGTCTCAGAATGACAGGATCTTTCTCCAAACCAGCATAAGTTTTAGGAGCAACCAATATGGTACCTTAGAATACAGATATTTTTTACTATACCCAGAATATTTTTTTAAATTAACTCTTAAAGCTACTAATTTTCCTCCAATTTCTTCACTGAATATAAGAAGTATTTAAATGTATAACACAACATCTCTGAGTGACATAAAGGTCCTGGAGAATCAGGCCAGTTCCAGATGATAGAATCACAGAATGGTTTGGGTTTGAAAGGACCTTAAAGACCATCCAGTTCCAACTCCCTGCCATGGGCAGGGACACCTTCCACTGGACCAGGTTGCTCCAAGTCCTGTCCAGCCTGCCCTTGAAGACTTCCAGCAATAAGGCATTGCATAGGAAATGCAACACAACTGCCTTGAGAGAGTGCAGCTGTGCCATGCACTGTTTGAACAACATGAGGTCACAGTGACATGGAACAGTATCAGACAGAACTCTGATTGAGAGTCATCAGACTTGGAAGGGGGATGTAGGTCACCTTCCTGAGACATCCCTTTCACCCCTACAAGCAATAGAGATGCAGACCCCAAGCAGGGCACCTGCCTCCTCTCTCACACTTTGCATTAGGAAACTCCCTGTGCCTTACACTCAAACATGGAGATACAGGTTGCAAAGTTGCTAGCACACTCTTGTTTCCAATCCTGGCCTCTTGTAACTAATGTTTTTCCAAGCAATTGTCTGGTTGGATTCAGGAACTGGCATATTCCAAGGGCACTTCCCAGCAGATTGTTTTCCGTCACTCATCTGTGGTAGAGATGGAGAGACTTAGGAATTAGTTCTCATTAACCATGCTGAGTTTCTGGGCACTGATGAGATCAGCAGAGTGTGTCTGTTCTAGTGTCTTGGTTTGAAAAGACAGGTGTCTGCTTAAGGAAGGTAGGAACCTCCCCTGAAATGGAAAATTAAATGAAAACCTCCTCCCTCTGAATTATTATAATTTTGAAATTAAGAGGCTCTCAGGCAAAGACATGGGAATAGGAACAACAGTTCTTTGCTAGGAAAACTAAAAGTACAAATGTAATAATACAAACAAAAAAAGCCTACTGACAGAATTCAACCTGACAGGGTGTTGGTAGCAGTCTGATTAAATGCTCCAGTCCTCCTGCAGTGGCAGATGTGTTTCTGTTGGGGTAGTGATCCTGTAGGAGGGTGTAGTCTTCCTCTGAAGGTCTGATGGTGGTGTAGAATTGCCTCGTCTTCTTTGAGGAATCCAGTGGAGATGACAGCTGCTCCTCTGGGAATCCAGTGGGGAAAGTTTGCTCTGGTGCCCAGGATCTCAGATTATATTCAGGAAGAAATGCTTGGCTCCTTCCCCTGGGCAGAGCATCTCACAATGGGATGCTGTAATTTTATCAGTCCTGCAGTGACAGTCAGTGGGCCATTAACAGAAGCTGTTTCCTGGAGGAAGGATTGGTTTGTGGAAGAGATAAAGCAAACTGCCCAATTAACAGAAGATAACTGCCCCTCCTCTAACAGATGGCAAATAGAATACACACTTATCTTACAATCCAGGACATCTTGTAACACTTTAATTAAAGTTTATGTGTTGCCTAAATATCATAATAGGCTTTGAAACCAGCCTGTTGCACCAGCTGTAGCTGTAGAAAATGGTCAGGGATCCTCTCCTCCTTCTGCTGTCTCTGCATGCTCTGGATGTCAGGTATGGAGAGCTGGACACACTGAGTGTTTCAGTGGTTTAGTCAGAACTGTCCCTACCCATGGCAGGGCAGTTGGAATGACACGAATTTAAAAAGTGTCTTTCAAATCAAACCAGTCTGACTCTGTGTATGTGATAACAAGGGGGAATGGCTGGTCCATCCCAGATGTGGTAGAGCTCCATATGAATGTGGCCCATGCTCTCTCACATACTTGAAGGGACCAGTTGTAGTGTAATAGCTGGTGATGTTAAAAAATTTGCCTGAAAAGGATTTAGATGTTGATTTGGATTTAGAATATAAACACAGAATGACAGAATGGTTGGGATTGTAAAGGACCTTTAAAGGTCATCTTATTGCAACCCCCCTGCCATGAGCAGGGACAACTTCCACTAGATCAGGTTGCTCCAAGCCCCATCCAACCTGATCTCAAATTCTTCCACGGATGGGGCAGCCACAGCTTCTCTGAGCAGCCTGTTATTTCTAGATGTGCACTGAATACATGTGACACACTGGTATTTAGAATTCCTTTGTCAACAAACTGTGGTATTTCTAGATCAGTAGCCTTCTATCCTTGGTTTCCAGAGGTTGTGGATGAACTATTCCAGAGCTGGTAGACACAGTGCATCAATGTGCCCACACCTAAGAATGGCTGTTTTATTATCTGCCTGCAAAGGCTTACCTTGGGAGACATAAAGTAGTCAAGGGTGAAGTCTAATCACCAAGAACAGTGGAGCTGAGTGCTCACAGAATTGTTACATCTGCATTCAGACCAGCAAAGCAGGGATGGAGACAAGCAGTCTCATTTTTCACACTCAGATGAAACTGATTGTTGCATTAAGAGCCCAGTTCTGTTGCAGAAATGCATTCCCTGACAGCCCACAGGGAATAAAAGGCTTTTCTGTGCCTTTTCTGCGCCTTTTCTGCAGAGATCACAGGGGTTTTGGGGAAAAGCCTGTCACTTCCTGCATGTTTATGTTTGCATTATATATCTGCTAATGAAGTTGCTAGGCAATGTGGTAACAAATACAGGCATGCTGTTTTGGAGCTCACTTCTATATAAACCAGCAGTCTATGAGCAGAAGAATGAATAAATCCTGGTTTGTGTTCCACCTTTAAAATCCACTCCCTACAACCACAGTACAACAGCCTTCGTCCTTTGTCTCTGGTTCTGTAGAGGCAATCTGTGGTCTTGCTGCTTGACCTCATGATCCATGGGGGCTAGTTGTTCAGCTGTCCTGAGAATGAGTGAGAAACATGAACTTTACCTCTTTCCCTCAGCTGCAGAACACCATTTGGATACTCCCCATGTGCCCATTCACTGATCTTGAGGAAAGCTATTGTGATTTTCACCTTTGAGATTTCTACTTCTGCCACAAATACAACAGAAAACAGCTAATGGGTTTTGAAGTCACTAGTGTGAGAAACGACACTCACTTTTAAAATTTCAAAGGCTGATATTAAACCTTAACAAAATACAACAAAACACTGAATAAGGGAAAATTACAGTGCTGGGAGCGTGGAACTAAACCGCCATGTGCTTGTCCACAAAATGGCTGCTCCACCTTTTACACTCCTGTTGTTGCATCAGGTAACCCCAGCCCCTCCCAAAGTCCATCAGTCAACTCTTCTTCTCTGTCTATTGGTGGAGACCCCTTTCTTGCAATTTGATTAAGGTCAGGTGTTGCCATGCTGTGCCCCCCAGTAACAAGCCTGCCCTCCCCCCAAATGCCCTCGCTGCCAAGGCCATCCCGTGACAACAATAAAATGGGAGGGGAAAGAGGAGTATGGGGAGAACATATCACAATAACATAACTATACACCAATAAAACTTCTTAACATATGCATAATATTAATCTCTTAATTGTGAGAGCCAACCATTGCATTGCATATACTCATTTATAACATTAGGAAAGAAATCTGAGACAGATAGATATGGGCAGAGAGAATTAGTCCACCATTTAATTTATTTCCACAGATTGAAGATATATAGTCTACTTTGGAACAAAAGTGGATCCAAGGAAGAAACCTCTTCTGAGGAGTTTAGGATGAACTTTGAGTTTATCATTTTGGCTTGATTTGAGGCAATTTAAAGGAGAATGCTCATGTCTCCCTTAATAGGTTCTAACAATCCAGTAAGAAACAGAGATGAGTAGATTACTGAAAAAATAACAGTTTACTAACAAGCAGCAACAGGCAAAAATAACAAATAGATTTGTGAAAAACGCCAATCACACGTTTTTTAAATTTTAAAAGTTTAATAGTAATAAAATGGTTATTAAAATAGTAATATAATTAGAGCAATAAAAATTTGAACAATTGAGATTAGAACAATATGAGGCAATAAAAACAAAGAGTTACGGACAGTCCGCTTACCTCTTTCTGGTCTAAATAAGCCTGAAAAAGGACACCCGTTAACAGAGGATTAACCCTTAAAAACAATAGCCTGTTGCATATTCATACACCTCATACATGATGCATAAATTCCATTCAAACACAGGATTCTGTCTGGTCAGTGTCAGCTTCTTCCTCTTAATCCTAACGGTGTCTTCAGAGCTGAGCGAGGCAGGAAGAAGTTCGTTTCTTCTGATAATGGAGCAATAAATTCTCTTTCTCTGAAATATTTAGGTGTCCTGTGGCTGCTATAGCCTAGTTTTGATTTTAACATTATGTTATAACCCAAAACTATATTTAACCCACTTCTTAAAAAAATTAATACAGCATAACTTTCTAATGTAACGCAAATAATATTCATTTTAATATTTGCGAAAAGCCAATCATAAAATACCCATTTTTCACAGATTAAAAATTTCTAAATCTCATGGACTGCCCTCAGAACGAAAAGGCACCTGAGAATGCTGGCCACACACGCAAACACCCACACACACACACACAAACACACACTCACACACACACGCACAAACACACACACACGCACCAAGATGGTGCTCTGCAGTCGAGCGTGTGATTCGAAGGACAAAGGGAAAGGTGGTGTCAGTCTTTCCCCCACCCCCCTGCTCTGCTCCCTGACAATGAGAGCTCCGACTGATATTCCCTGGGTCAAGGCACTAGAACTTTGCCTTCCTTGCAGCAGGAGACAACAGGGCAGGCAAGGCAAGGTGGCCGGGCTGGGTTTCTGTCCTGAGCCAGGACAACAGATGACCTTTTGCAGCCAGCCCTAGCATCCCTGCCTGAGCATCCTCTGATGACGTGCACATGTCCATACTTAAGCTTTCCTGATCCTCTGAACTCAATACAGTGCTTATTTTCATAGAAGTAAAACCAAATATCTTCATTCCCGTTTGACAAGTTTGGTTGAAGCTGATTAAGGTGTTCAAAAGTATTATGGGAAGTGATTGACTGGCAGCCCCCTTACAGAGAGTTAATTTCCCTAGGTTGGGTTAGGTTTTCCTTTTTTCTCTTCGGGGAATTTTCCTCCATTTGTTGTCATAGAGATGGTGAATGGACCTTGATTTAAAAGACAAAAGATGCAGCCAGGGCCTTGGCATATCATTGGAATAGCTCTGGGGGAGGGGGAGAAGCAGTGTGGTGGTTGAGAGTTTCTGTAGCCGGAGATGGTTCCTGTTTGCCGGTTGTGGGTTTTGGTGATGGACTTCTCCTTGTTAGGAAAATCAATCCACAAAACACCAGAGGTTTATGTCCAAAAAGGAGACAGAGTAGTTGTTTCTGGATTTATTTGAACAAAGGGAGAGGCCATGGGGCATTCCCCTGGGATCTCTCGAATTTTTGGAGGAACCACCCTTCTTTTTATCCTAATTTCCTGGGCACATTTCCCTTCTCTCTTTCCCCATTGGCTGAGGTACTTGAGAGGTACACACTTCCCAGTACGCCTGATACCAAAGATTCCCCTCTGATGTATAACCCTCCCTTTTAACTTTTAATTCTTACGGAATTTAGGGGTTTTTCTTCCCCATTGTTTCTTTCATCTTTCAATGTCTAATTTCATTTATCAGCAAACCTAAAGTTTATTTGTAAAAGCAAATATCTTTTTCCATTCATCAATCAGTGGAACCCTTCCCATTGTTTATGTCCCAGTGCTGGTTTTATCTACCAGCAGACCCACAGCTTGTTTGTAAAGACAAATCTGCCATTCCTCTCATCCTGCCCAGAGGGACTCTCTGCTACCACTGAGCCTTCCTTGCCATTTCTCCTTGCCTTTGGTGGGCCACTGCCCACAGGAGCAATTATTGGACTGGGACTTTTCAGTACCCGCCATTGCTGGGAGAAAGCTCCTCGCCATCTGAAATAAATAGGGCAGGAGATCTTTCTCCTTTTCAATGCCTTTATTAAAAATCAGCTCGGGTGGGGAGAATTGATGGGTCACGCACACTGCCGCCGCTGCTCCCAGGAATGGCATGGAGAAGAAGGAAGAGTGCAGCTGTGTCCACTGGTCTGTAGGCAGAGCAGGGGCTTCCGTCCTCACGAGAGCACCAGGAGATTCCTGGTTTTTCAGTCTGACATTCAAGGTTCTCTTTCTAGCTGACATCTTCTAGGTTAGGGTGAAAGGTAAAAAGGGTCTTAGCAGACACCGGATTCCGTTCCTCACCTCTAGACATCACTTAGATCTCTTAATTCCATGGTGGCTCGTTGTTTTAGGGGTTTTTCCTGCTAGATTTGGTGAGGTGTTTCCTCATTTGCATACCAGCCCCGATGTCACCTCCTCCTCACAGTCCCAGGTGCCATTTTCCAGGAAGCAGCAAGGTCACACTCGACAAAGAGGGATTTCTAACCATCAACAACAGGTAATTAAAGAAAAACTATTAACAACAGGTGATTACAACATGAAATTATTAACAACAAATAGTTAAAAATCCAACTTAGCAGCAATTGGTTTAACCTGTTAACTCTGCAACCTTTAAAAAAATGGACAACTTTTCTATTCATAACACCATCTGCCTGGGCTACATTTCATTCGAATTTCTCATAATGTGTCAAGAGGTTTTGGATGAGGTAAAAAATGAATTGTTGGGAGACAGTTTCTGTGTAAATCTGATTGGATGGAGGCAAAATCCTTTCCACATGGACTTGGTTGATCGATGCAGGACTCCATTCCCATGTTATCATTGCTCTCCTGTTGAATTCCTGAACCCTTTTCCTTTTTGATCTGCAGAAATGAGTTCAGACCCTGGATAGATGTCAAGCCCGTGAAAGCCATAAAAGCAAAACCCCAGTACAAGCCACCAGAGGAGAAAATGACCCATGAAACCAGTTACAGTGCTCAGTTCAAGGGGGAAACCAGTAAGCCTTCTCCAGCTGATAACAAATACCTGGAACGCAGAAGGATACGCACTCTCTACTGTGAACCCTACAAAGAACCTCCAAAGGTGAGAAACACGGCAGAAGGGACACAGGGACATCACTGCTTCCGGTGGGACGTGTCCAAGGCAGTGAGGCTGGGCTGAACACTGCTTGCTGTCACTCCCCTTGTGTGGTGTCCTCATTCCAACCAGCACCTTGGGATCCACCTTGGAGGTGGTGGTGAATAAAAAGCTAAACATGTCCCAGCCATGTGTGCTACCAGCCCAGAAAGCCAGCAGGGTCCTGGGTTGATCCCACAGCATCGACAGGGAGGTCAGGGAGGGGATTCTGCCCCACTGTTCCATTCTGCCCCTCTGCTCTGTGAGACCCCCACCTGCAGTGCTGCCTCCAGCTTTGTGGTCCTCAGCATGGGAAGGGCATGGATCTGTTGGATTGAGTTCAGATGAGGCCATGGAGATGCTCCAAGAGATGGAGCATCTCTGTTATGGAGACAGGCTGGGAGAGCTGAGGGTGTTTATTTAGCCTGCAAAAAGAAGGCTCTGGTGAGACTTCAGAGCCCCTGTCAGTGACTAACAGGACTCCAGGAGAGCTGGAGAGGGACTTTGGACGAGGGCCTGGAGGGACTGGACAATGGAGAATGGCTTCACACTGCCAGAGGGCAGGGCTAGAAGGGATATTGGAAAGAAATTCTTGTCTGTGAGGGTGGTGAGGCCTTGTGGCTGCCCCATGCCTGGAAGTGCCCTGTGCCAGGTTTGAAGGGGCTTGGAGCAACCAGGTGTAGTAGAAGGTGTCCCAGCCTATGCAGGGGGTAGGGAATGAGATGTTCTTTAAGGACTCTTCCAAGCGCAACTGTTCTATAGTTCTATGGGCTCTAGGACAGCTTGAGGCACTTTGGAGACAATAGTGCCCTACATCAAGTGAGGGTAGGGCCGAGATGAAGAGGTTTTTCTGTTGTTATTTCCTATGTGATTATCCAGGCAGCTTTTTCTTCCTCCCTCCTTTAGAACTTTAGGAGCCCCACATTACATTTTATGCTGGGAGCCAGACACCTGCCGTTAATTCAGAGCATTACACAGATTTTGACAGTATGCACTTCTGACTTTGATCAGATCGAGAACATGTGTTAAGAAAGGCCTGAGCTGGAATGTTTTCCAGCCTTGTTTTCTAGGACCAGCAGAGGATCTGTATATTAAAGGAGTCAGTCTGTGAAGTTTTAAACAGAGGACCATAAGTTGTTCCCTAAGTTGATGAGTGCTTAGATCTGTGAGGACTGAGAGGGATTGCAGGGTGAGCATGTAGGAGATGAAGGCTTCCATTCTCCCTTAATTTTTGTAATTGTGCTTCCTATTTTGGGGGTGTAGAAACAAGATGTTGTGGAATTTTCTTATGTGCCAATTAGTGTTCTGCACCTCAGGTATCCCAAAGTAATACTCCTCCATTTTGGGAATCTCTTAAGGACAAACAAACAGAGGAGTCCTCTCCTGCAAGGAAGATGGAGACTTATAGCAGCCTCTTTGCCCTGAGCATCATTTCTCTGCTTCCAAAGAGACAATCCTCTGTGGGTTTGCAAAACCCCTCATGAAATCAGAGAAAGATGCAGAAATTGATAAAATTACTGATAATATTCGCTCTCCTGTTCACCCTGCTCTATCCTGATCTGGATACAATGGGCTCTGCTGGCTCCAGGGGCACAGACTTCAGGGCATCCTGAAAGGAGCTGGCCATTTGCCACTCAGCATAAGCTCAGCTGGTCCCCTGCCTTTGTAGCAGGGCAGAGATGAGCAGATAAGTAACATTTGTGCTGTTTCAGATCTGAATCCTGTTTTCCACTTGTCCTTGTGTCTCTCCTTCTCTCTTTCTCTCTCTCTCTCTCTCTTTCTTTCTCCACCTCTGTGTCGTTGTTTTGCCTGTCGCTCTCCATGCAGGTGGAAAAGCCTAGCACAAAGCCTTCCAAACCAAAAAAGACCACAACAAGCCATAAACCCTTGAAAAAGGCCAAAGACAAGCAGATTGCATCTGGCCGGGCTGCCAAGAAAAAGAGCGCCGAGACCTCCAACACTGCAAAGCCAGAAGATAAGGAGAAAAGTAAAGAGATGAACAATAAACTGGCTGAGGCAAAAGAGTAAATGTCACTGCACTTTCTTTCTCATTTTTTTTCCTTTTCTTTCTTTCTTCCTTCCTTTTATTTTTTTCCCCTTTGATTAAATAAAGGCCACAAAATTAATTAGAGGCTTCTAATCTGCTTTTTGTTCTGATTGTATTAGAAGCTTTTCTGTTTTATTTCCAAGGAGGATTAGGAAATCCTTGTTTCTGAGGTCAGGTTGTTCTGCTTTGCCTGCACGGCTCTGCACAGAGTGAGGGATGTGAGAATGTATAAGCAGGGTCCTAAGAGATGAAGGTGATGGATCAACAGTGATTACATCCAACAGCTTGTCCCTTTCCTTGGGCTTGGTTCTTCAGTGCTTTGACAGCATGGAAGCGCCCATTGAGCCAAGGAGGGCCTGTGCTCTCATCCCATGAGGCCCTTTTGGGTTGGCCATTGTGTCATCTCCCACTGGTGTCGCCTGGTAAAGGGGTTTGGAGGCAGAGAGGATCAGGTTCATTCCTGGTGCCATGGATATGCTGTAAATACACCAAAATCAATGGTGTGGCCAAGAATGATTTCCCCTTTTGACACTGATGGGAAATTTACTCCAAGAAGCAACAGGAAAGGAGATCCCATGGAAGTAAAGGGCCAAATCCTCCCCAAGGGTAGTTGGGAGTACATCTAGCTGCATCAAGGCAACTTCACTCATCAGTACCACTTGAAGTCCTTGATTAAAAAAAAAAAAAAAAAATTGGTGAGGGAAGGTGCAGTGAACAGTGAAGACTTTCCAGTCACATGGCAGGTTAGGCTAGGTTATCAGCAGGTCGTTCTTCCCTAGTGTTTCCCCTAAGTTATGGATCTTATTAATTATTCCTGTTTTGCTTTGAATCTTGATCTGCTTTCTTCACTTCTGGGATGCCAATAGGCAGAGCTAGGTTTCAAAAAGTGGTTTAGTTTGCAGGCATGACCTTCCAAGGGGTAGAAAGAAACGTGTCACCAAGGTTGGCTAGAGCTGTCAGCCCCCGTTGTGTCTATTCTTCCAGCTGTTTATGTTCATGTTGGCTCATGGGCAACTCAAGAGGGCCATAAAAAAAGTTTCTGGGATCCCTAGACTCCCTCCAGACAAGATCTCAGGGTTTCAGTCCTATTTACTGTGCTCTTACACTAGGAAATCCCCAGGACCAGTTTGGAAGCCCTAAACACAGCAGGACCATTTGTCAGCGAGTATGAACTGGCCCAACAGAATGGCATTGCATGCCAGACAGTCTGGGTCACTGGATCAGTGGGAGAGTTGTGGTCCCAATCCAAATTTATGTGCCTAACTTCTGGATTGGGTCCTAAATACATAAGGATTAATTTTTGTCCCACCAAACCGAGCTGTTAGACTCTCCCATAGCAGAGTAGCTGCAATTTAAGATGCAGGGCTCTCGTTCCTTATTTTTGCAACTCCAAATTTTCTCTCCTAATATGAAGTCCAGCTTGAAACTTCCAGTGGACAATTGGGAAGCATGAAGACAGAGATAGGAAGTAGAGTTGGGAGGTGGTGTGTTGCTGTAGAGGTGGTGGAATAAGGAAAGTCTTATTGCTAGGGGTATTTTAGAGATATGAAGCTATCTAGCAGAAAAATGGATGGGTTGGGAGGGTGAGGAGTCCCTTTTTTGGGGTTTCATCCCATTAGAATTAGTCTTTTGGAAACATAAATGAGTGGTGGGCTACAAGGTTGAGTGAAAGTTTCCAATGAGGAGGAAAGCTCTGTGATATACAGATAGTGACATTTGCTGGCCTTAGTAATGAATAAATGCCAAGTTCAGTGTATCATGTGATGTGTCCTGTTTGCCTTGCGCTAACAGCCTAAACCTTTGAGTATCAGTAATTGTAGTGTTCTGAATTCAGTGGTGTAATCCCCAGCTTAGCTGTGTTAGAACTGTGTGCTATGAGCTAGTCAGGTTGTGTATGTGGAAAATATATATTCATATATAGAAATATATATATATATTTAAACCTCTGCTGTTTAGGAGGAAACCAGGGAAAATCCTCCAGGAAGTAAAACTGTGGAAATCTTTGTCAATGTAGTGCTTTTTTTTTTTTCCTTTTTCTTTTCTTTTTTTTTTTATGTGCATGCCTCATGGAGATGCTGACCTGTCCATACTGATCATTGCTTTTCTGAGTGCTCAGAAGCCCCTGCAGCACTGCTCAGCTCCATGTCCAGAGCAGCTTGGCACAAGGCTTGTGTTGAGCTCACGGGGAGGCATGCTGCCGTGCTGCTCACAGCTCTTCCAACCTGCCACATAAGGGACAACTGGCCAGAGAAGAGCAGCTCCCAAGACTTGGTGTGATTCCTTGGCTTTTAAGAGCTTCATGTATCTTCACACTTCTCAGTAATGTCCTTTCCTACAGGATGTAGCATAAGCTGTGATCATGATATGTCACGGCAGGCAGAACACATCAGGAAGGCACTAGACAGTTCAAATGGCTCAACACACCAATCCAATAAGGACAGACCATGCAAAACAATTCTTCCTATTATTTTTCAGCCCTAAGTTTCACATTTAAAGATACACCACACTTGCCACCCTTTCACCTGGAATTCAATGAGAATTTAGTCCTTGCCTTCAAGGTGAACTCAATTTTGACCAAGGAACATCACTAAGATGCTCAGACCACCTAATCCAAGCATCTCCATGGCTCTGGATGAATTGCTGAGTATCCAACTTGGGATGATTTCTTCTTAATGAAGAGCATCTATCACAGTGTTTGAAACATACACAGTGAGTGGTCAAGATATAGCTTTCTGTTTCTGTAACACATGGAGTCTATTGGTGGCAGAGGGCTTGGAACTAGAAGGTCCCTTCCAACCCAAGCCATTCCATGAGCTCACTACAAAGCTAGGTATGAAGTGTTAGCCAGTGGTTTTAATTCCCTCTATACTGAAGGGACTTCCCAAGGACCATTGAGCTGCCTGCTTTTGACACTTGTCTTTGGGTGGGATGAATGGTCCTTGAAAGGTTTTCTTTGCAGAAAGAGCCTGGGAGACTGGTGAGGCCTGAATACCTTCCTCTCACATCAACAAAATAGGAACAGAAATCCTGGCTTGTGTTCCATATGCACCACATCTGCAGCATACATCCAAGCACACACACATCCAAGCACATGGGCTGGCACTGCACTGAATACCAGGAACTACAGCAGAGGCAAGCCTCAGGGTGAAATCCTGCATTGCTGTACCTTCCATAGACTCTATGCCCACCCAACCCACTCAGGTTTATCAGAAAGGAGACCAAATCTCTGCCATTTCAAATTCACTTTGGGCTCTGAACTTGTCAATCCCACTGGGAAACAGTGCTCTGCTCTTCTGTGTTTCCAGCTACCACAATGCTGATTCTGTTCCACTGCTGATTTGTAATATGTTTTACTTTTCTTGTAAAAAGAAAAAAAAAAGAAATGTTTTGCTTTTTACCCTGTGAGAGTTCCTGTGCTATTGCTTGCTTTCACATTTTCACTGTATTGTACTGTTACTCCTTTCTGCAAAATGGTGCTAATTGCTGACTGAGCTCCTGTTTTCTGACTGCTTTGCACACTGATCACTTGCTTCTTCATTTGCAGCACAGCCGGTGCCAAAACCTGGTGCCCATGCATTCCACAAACTCTTGCCTCTTGGAGGCAGATAGGAAGTGTCTAATTAATATTTTGTGGCCTGGGTTTGGTTGCGTATCACAAATTGTCTCTTGTAAACATGTTAAGCACACCTCCTTGTGGTGCTTTTTCATTGTTGATATTCTGATGAGAGTCTCACACACACACACACACACACACACACACACACATTAATGTACCGCCAATTGATTGTGATGTGCTTGTGATCTTTGCTTGCTCAAAGGGTTCTTTTTCCAATGATAAATAAATGCTGAAGACAAATACCTCCTCCTTGATCTTGTTTTCTCAATCAGAAGCACAGTTAAGCGAAAGAAATGTCTGTCCAACCAAAATGAGGTTGTGTTGCTTAGAGTTGCCACTTTCATGCCTGCTGTGGGGACAGCTGGGCTGGCACAGTCTGACTCCCTTTAGGTGGTTGCTAATCTCAGACCAGTCTGGCATGGGCTGTAAGTGTTTGCAAATGGACAGTGAAGTCATGTGGATGGCCCAAGTTTTCTTTTATTTTCTATACAAAATATCTTTGAGTGGAGAGTCTATGCAGTGCCTTGCTCATGTCCACCTTGTCCTGGCCCGGGGAGCAGAGACCAAATCCCAGTGAGACCTGGAGGGAGGGTAGATGATGTGCATTTATGAATGTTAATTACATTTTTTTCAACTGCCTAGAGCTTTTATTTTCTCCCTAAACCATACCTGGAAAACTTGGTCTACTGGAAAGTGCCTCTTCCCATGCTATGGGGTTTGGAACTAGATGGTCTTTAAGGTCTCTTCCAGTGGAAACTATTCCATGACTCTATGATTTTGAAACCTCTCCTCCACCTCCTCCTCTCTGTTGGCATCCATGGGCCACCAAACCTTTTCTACCTTCCTGTTGCTAAGGGTGCTATTTTGCCTCCATGCCCTGTTTACAAATCACTTTCTGAAGTTATTCCATTTATGACCCATGCTAGTAACAATGCTGCTTTCTGATGCCCCCTGTATCACCCTGCCTTCCCTTCTCCCTTCCCTACCAGTTCCATCCATTCATGAATCACACCTATCTATAGGATTTTGGGAGTGTTTCAGCTGGCTGTAGGTTGCAGGACTTACCATTTCACTCTGTACAGCTGGTAGTGGAGAAACTGATCATTTCTAAAGGATTGGTTATTACTGGGGCTTACCTGTGACAATCCATGATGGGCAACAAAGTGCTTCTCCCATGACACACAGGCACAGGGTCTTTTCCATGCTGCAGTCTTCATAGGTAATCCATCTCCTCCCTGCAGTTGCCCAAAGTGAATGCTGGAAAACACCTTCACTGCCCTGTTGATCTCTGAACTCACTCAGCCTTGCAAAGCCCAAATGCAGAAAGGGGCACGGGATGCATTTCCGGGGAACAGGAGGAGCCATCCCTGGTCTTTAACCATCACTGTCTGAACCCACTGGTACTGACTGACTCCTTAATCTTCACCAAATCACTAATGACTGGCACTGCCCACCTCTTTCCAAGGGCTGTGCTGGAGGGCTTCACTGAAAATGAAGTGCTTTGTCTTACAAAAGCATTTAGTGTGGAGATGTTGAGGCACTGGCTGGACATTTATTTGTCACTGTTAGTGTCTGGGTGAAGTGGAAAATAAATTGAATTTTGAAAGTCAAGTGTCCCTCTCAAATACTTAATAGCAGAGTGTTTTAGAGGTCTTTTCCAATCTAAATAATTCTGTGATCTGAGAGTGATCAGAGGCTTTGCAGAGGTGTCGCTTTGACTGCCATGAGCGGTCTCATGAGGAGTTGCCTCCCTGCTTCCAATTTTACTGAGCTGCCTTTAACTACATGGTGTCCACTCATCTGGGATCCTTGTGCATGGGTGGATGAAGAAATTTTTCCTTGACACTCTCCATCCTTCCACTCCAGCTTGGGCACAGAGCTGAGGTCCCTTTGAAAAGCTCCATTGTCGTTTTTACATCCCTGACTGGTAAAAGGATGTTTCACCAGCTGACATATCAGCTGTTATACAAATGCAGCCTCTTGTGTCATGATATTCTTTTGATTTAGGGTTTATTTAGAGATGTGCCAGTGCAGGAGAGAAAGAGACTTTTTAAGAAGATGCTTCTGACATAGCTTGTACCTCCTAACATCCAAGGAATAAGAACCAACAATGACATCAGATCAAGAAGAGGAGCCACACAGGAAGGAGAAATTCCCTAGTATAAACATGATGATATGGATGTCATCAGCTCCAAGAACAATATCTTTTCCACATTTGGAAAATATTGTGGTGTCCAGACATGGGCTTCTGCTCTGCCTTGTTCCAACAGTGTCATGGTAAGTTTGATTCAGTTGGGGAATTGGCACCTCACTTCCATTTGCCCTTATTCACCTGAGCTTTCTGGGTTGGGAGCAATTCCACTAATGCCACTGGGCCTACTTCCAAGCTCAGGGGTGTGTGCTAAGGGGTAACACAGCTCTGAGTACTTCAGGACTGGTGGTCTGTCACAAACTCTGAATTGCTTGTAAAGACTCTTAATTTCTGTTGCAGGGTGCCTTAGGAACAGCTCCCTGATCCTGACTGCCATGGTGGAGGACATGTGAGGCAAGAATAAAACAAAATCCTACTAGTGGATTGAGGGCATCTTTATGCTTTCTAAAATGCCAGCTTGCCCTTCAGGGGAAGGAAGTCTGCTCCTTGGAAGCCAACGACAAGGACTAGCCACCAGAAAGATGATGGATGGTAGTGGATATATGAGAGCCCTGACTGCTTTTAATGTGTTTCAATGTGGGAGATGGAAGGGGAGAGCATTTCTGAACCTTCCTTGTTGTCCCCTGCCCACCCCAGCCTAGCCTGTGGCATGCAACAACCCCAAGGTCCCCAAACAGAGCTGGAGACACCGGTGTGTCCTCTCTAGCTCAGAAAGAGGTCTGGAGAACTGGGTCAGAGCAAGGAGTGAGGAGCACCCTGCATGGCACATGGTGGAGGGAATCTCACCACATGATGGGTGGCAGATGGGTCTGTTCTTGTCAGTTAACAACACCATAGGCACTTGATGGTTCCAGTACCAGATGGTCAAGGCAGGGAAATCCTGAGAGCAGTCCCTGGCCATTGGACTGACATGTTCCTTGGCCTGGTTCAGGATTTAGTGCCCAAGTGAAGACAAGTTCAGCTGTGGCCACCTTGCTTGGACCCAAGAGATTTGCCCAGAGAAGCTGTGGCTGCCGCATCCCTGGAAGTGTTCAAGGCAAGTGTTGTACTGGAGCTGGAGAAACCTGATCTAGTGGAACGTGTCCCTGTCCATGGCAGAGGGGTTGGAACAACAAGGAGGATCTTCAAGATCCTTCCCACCCAAATAATTCTGTGATCCTGTGATTTATCAGCACAACTCCTCAGTGTACCCTGAATTTAATTAAACAGATAGTGCTTTGGAGCTGCAGGACAGTGAATGTCTTTGCTTCCCTTGCCCCTGCTCTCTTGCCTCTCCCCAAGGTTCATTGCTGATCAGAGATCTGTCCCTGTTGGCTCCTTCCCTTGCATTCTGCAATGCCCTCACCTCCCCATCTTGACCCCATTTGCCCACCACACTGCCATTCCTTCTTGCCTTCAGAAGAATTCTCCCTCCATCCTCTCTGCCAGCTTTTCTGTGTCTGTCCCACAGCTGCTTCTCCAATCCTTTGCTTCCTCCCACCTCTCCCCCTCCAACACCTTTCCCCTCCACATCACTCCAAATACCCAGCTCCACCAAGGACCTTCTCCTTCCCATCCTCCCTCAGATACTGTCTCATGTCCTGTCTCTCTTGGACTGTAAGCCTTTTTCTCTGTCTGTACTGTGTGATATCACTCACTGCTTGAATAAATGATACCTCACCTACCAACTGCCCCTTCTCTCTCTCCTTTCTTGGTGTGACTTCACTAGATGTGTCTGCAAGTGCCTTGTGTGTTTGTCCTGGTGGCCAGTCAAGCAGTCAGTCTTGCTTCTGCAGATCTGTCTGCTTTTAGGATGACCCTGCTCATGCTTTTGTCCTCTGGTACTTTTGTTTCTTTTCTTTTACAGCCACAGGGACAAGCTTTGTTGTCAGTGTAGGAGCCTGGCACATTCAGAGCTGCAGTATCTTCTGGCCCTTGCCATTCTGGTGCATCTGATAGAGAGGTTGGCCTTTCTCCAGCTTCCTGCAGAGATGCCCTGTGCTGCCAGGTGCCTCAACAAAGGCAGCAGCCAAGGAGAATGAAGGAGAAATCTTGTAGCCCAGAGCAGAAGCAGCTGATGGTAAAGGAACAACATTCCCCTGTGACGGGAAGCAGTGGGCAGAGATGTGTCAGTGGAAATCCAAGCAGATCTATCTCTCAGGGGAATCAGCAAAAGCTGGCTTAGCATGTTTCAGAGATGGATGCCCAGGAGGCTTCCTGTGCCTGAGAAGGTACCCTGGACATCTGCTTCCTTCATCCCAGACGAGGACTGGACCTGTCCATGGTTCCTTCTACCTGTGAGTACATCAAGGGCCCAGTTGTCACACAGTCTCAGATGGCTCCTTGCTGCCTCCTTGTCCTAATTTATTGCCTCAAATTGCTGGTTTGGTTGGTGCTGGCTGGAGCTGTTAGTGTACATGGAGATGGTGCTTCTTCCCATGTGCTCCTTATAAACATGGAAAGTTACAGGAGCAGCCCAGCTCCTCTACCCTCCCAGTGACCCTCACTGCCTGTGGTGTGACACCAGCCTGCCAGAAAGCAAAGGAGCCTCCTGAGCTCAGAGCATGGTCACCAGTCTGGTTTCATGGGCCATCTGCAGGAGTTAGGCCTGAGGACCTAAAGAGAGGCAAAACTGGAGCAGTTTGGTGGACGTGGATGGGAGAGGAATCAAGCAGTTCTCAGTCCCCTGGGCTTCTTTCAGCGCCTATTCCTGTCCTGTCCTGCCTGCAAGAGCACACAGAAGAGGTGAAATGTGTGGGGACCTCAAATCCTCAGTGAGAAGCCTGGAAATGCCATCTAGGACAAGCAAGACTTGCAGCTGGGCTGTGCCTGACATCTCCAGGCTGAAGGAATTTTGGTGTAGGTCCTGGAAAGAAGCATTGGGAAAGAGCATCAATCCTGCATCCTTTCCTATGTGCCACCATGACTTACTTCCACCCGCCTTGCTTCCACAGTGCTGCTGCCTCCTCCTCCAAGCTATAGATTACACCAGTGAAAAAGCACTGAAAAAACTCTCAGCTGCAGTTTTAGGGTCTGACTGGTATTTAGGACATGATTAGTCCATGCTGCTCAGGTCCTCATGTCACTTGAAGGTATGCAGAAGTCTTCTAACATCTACATTTCTGCTAGCAGAGCTCTGTGAGAGCTTGCCTATCTGCTGCTTTGGTTTTAACTCTGAAGGGCTGAGTTCCTTGTTGCTCATCCCACACCTACATCAGGCCAGATTTCACAACCAGGCACTTTCTTCTTCAGGCCTTGCTGGCCCCAAACAGGTGCATGTTTCCAGGTCTCACACCTTTGCAAGGACAGCAACCCCTCTGCCTGCTGAGGTATAGAACAAGGCTAAAATTCTGCACTTCCCTGATACAACTCACAGTGTTACACCTACTGCTTGATGTGCCTTTTCCAAAGAATGCAACTGAGACCAATTCTAAAGTACCATGTTAAGACCATTTCTCGGTACAAAAAAAGTTTGCATTTTTGTTGCTGTTTTGTAAAGACAATGAGCTTCAGTGCACAAAGGGCAACACGGATTCAGAAGACAGAAGTGACTTGTCATAACCTACTCATAATCTAACTGGGAATTGCATTTGCCCAGAAATCAATGAGTTTCTTTCCATCTTTTGAGGAACATGAACCTGCCAATGCCCTCCTGGATAAGGGCACTAACCAAAAGGTCACTCTTCCACAGACAAGAGCTGTCTCCTCACCTGAATTCTCTGGGAAAGAAAGGACAGACTTCTCATGGTTTTTTTTTCTTTGAAACGTTCCTTCAGCACCAAAGTTCTGTGCCTGAGGCTGTTTGCTGTTTCTGAGCCACTGATTCAGGTAGAGAATTCCTGCTGCTTCTAGTTCTCTTAAAGGCAACTTTTAATTTTCTCTGTGCCTATACAGACTCACAACAGCTCCCAAATAGCTAAACTGCTTTAAAGTAAAGTAATTTTGCAGAAGACAATACAAGTCATCAGCTCATTTTGATATGAGGCCACCAAAACATCACGATGTGAATTCATAGAGGAACAGAGATGAGATGTAAGCAGGTCCTCCACATCTCTGAGGAACAGGATAATATTGCTGGAGCTGTCAGAGGCAAATTTAAACCCCAAGTCACAAAATCCCAGCTCCATGTGTTATACCAGGACCAACAAAGAGGAGATGGTGCTATGTGTGCTCATGGTGGCCCATGAACACCCCTAGTTATTTCCAGACACCTTGGGCTAACTCTGGGAAACAAATCCCTGCTGAATTTCATACTCTTTCTGCGCCTCTCTCAGACATAACAAGAGGAGAAATCTGTCACCTCCAATTCATCTCTTCTACATTTCTCACCTTCTCACACAACAATTTGCCATCAGCAGCCCTCATGAGGGAAAAGATCTTCAAACTCTTTCCTTGCTTTTCTTAGGAGTCATTTATAAACATTACTGCATGTGTGCTGGGGATTGTTATGTTTCAGGATCAGGCTTTCCTTTCAATTCTCCTATTTGCACACTGCCAGCTCGCTCTTCCCAAGGCTGGTGCCTAGAGCCAGACCTCGCTGTGCAGCCCTGCAGGGAGCAGCCATGGTTGTTCTCTGCTGTGCCTGCTCTGTTGTTTCTGAATACCAGCTCTGGGGGAAAATAACGTAATTACCTGCCACTCACATTCCCTCCAGTTTAAAACAGGTTTGGATGGACAATCACACAATTGTCAGTATTCATGCAAACAAAGGGGAAGCCAGGGGGTGAGATGGGACACAGCCTCTTTCTCCTCCTCAGGCCTGAAATCCATGGCTGAAGGATGCACACAGTGGTCATGGGAAAGGAGCAAGTAGATTAAAAAGAAGAACACACACTGCAGGCAGCAGCTTTCTGACTGTCTCCAAAGGGAGGGACCACCCTAGTGCTGCTGGGATGGAGGAATTTCCATGGTGATTCTAGCAAGGGCTCAGGAAAATGTTGGTGGATTGAAAACAGTTCATGCTTCTTCAGGGAGAGATGATTTTTTTACTTTCAAAGCTCTCCTCTGAAATGCAGGGTGTAGCAGCAAGAGCAGGGTTGGATACCAAGGAAGAGGTGGGATGGCTCTGGTGTTGGCCCACCTGGATTGGGTTGAACCCGGATCATCATGTACACACCGGCACAGGACAACCTGAGATCATGCCCCATGGTTCCTGCATCCTCCCTCACTAATTGAGGTGTGAAGATGTGCTTGGTACCTGCAGTAGTTACTGATGGCCTTCAAACTGCAAGTGCTGGTGCTGTTGGGCACCATTTCCCCTGGCAAGGATGTGCAGGCATCTCCAGCCTTCTCCAGAGACCAGGCAATGGGTCCTGTCCTAGCAGATGCCTGTGCATCAGCAGTATGGACCTGGCCTACCCTGACAGTGGTGCATCTTTCCAAAGAGAAGCTGCTCTGCATTTTCCTTTGATTTGTGGTGCCAGGCTCACCTCATTCCCATAGGAACTACTGTGCTGAAAGAACTCAGCAGATTTCCTACCAGCCTCTGCCAACAGCTTCTGGCAGCAAATGTCTCTTTGTAGTAAGCGAAAAGGGCAAGGTGAGGGTGAGTATTTGAGAGAGAGGTGTCCTGCCAGGGGTCCTCACATGGTCCTGCCCCACGAGCCTCTCACACAGAAATGGGTTGTCTCATGTCTGGGTTGGGTTGATTTCATAGACCAAGAAAATAGTAATGAGCCACTCCATGGTGTCAGCCCCTCCTTCCCTCCTCTAACCTGGAACCATTCCCTGCACAAAAATCATGCAAGACTGGGGGACAAATGGGGATCTCCACAGCCCCTTGATGCAACCACCATGTAAAGCTGCCCATTTTAAATCTTAGCAGGTTTCTTGTGCATCATCAACTGCTGTCTGCCTTTCTGCATCTTCACAGACCCATTCCCATCCATCCATGTCTCTCCTCATTCCCAGAGATCCTCCTCCTCTTTCCTAGTGAAGACTGATTCCCTTGTTCCCTACAGGTCTTTCCTTCCCCATCCCTCCCTCTGTGCTTTCTCAAGACCCAGCCCTTCTTCCAACACATGTCCAGAGCTTCTACTGGCAGCATCTACTCTAACTCCAGGGTGCCTTTGTTCTTTTGTGCTGCCATCCAAGACTATCCAGGTACAAAGCTGACCCTGCCAGTCATCCAGTACCTTGGTGCCACCACCTGCTGGTGTCTCCTGGGGGTATCAAAGAGAAAAGGGGTGCTCTCAGATTTGGGCTAGGATATGTTAGCTGGGCTTACTTTCCTTTGGTTGTTTTAACAGGTTCCAGGTGCTTCCTGAGTGGCACAAGAGCTCAGCTCCACTGTGAGAGGGCTTTTACCACCCATCATGAGGGAAACAAACTGCTTCTTTGAGAGACAATTTTACAGCAAGGTGTTTGTTCGATGCATGTTATGATCAATTGGCAAGTATTTTTTGTAGCTGATGGTGGACATGATCCTGGTCACAGTTAAACCAAGAGCTGATCAAAAAGTCCAGCCCGAGCCCTCACATGTTTTGTGGACATCCATGAGTTTTGGACCAGCTCCTTGCAGGGAGCAGGGACCACTTGCCAACCAGGTTGAGGACATACCAAATGTGTGGTTGCTTGGGGAACACTGCAGACCCATTGGTCATGGGGCAAATTCCACCTCAGGGGTGGCATTTTGTTTTCATGGGTCAGTTGATTGCTCTGATAGCTTTGCAATGATGCTCTTTCTTCTGCTTCCAGGACCCCTGAAAAAAACACTGGTGCTACAGAGCAAGAACCAAGTACCTTAGTGAAGGATGAATTGACATGAAGTCAGGAACCTTCGTCTGAGCATCAGCTGGAGCAAATGTATAGTTCGCATGAAATGTGTATTGTCTGGCTGGCATAAAATAAAGCTGATTATGAGAGCTGAGTGACAACTTCTGTTGTCCCTCAAGCACTTTGAAGTTATTGTGTGATGCAGTTAGCATGTCTGTGCCTTGATTTATGTATAGTAAAGTTACAGGAAAAGATGGGTCCATTCTCCCTTTATTCATAAATGGGAAGCAACACTGGTTTTAAAGGTCTCTCTATTTTATGTGGGCAACAGAGAGATAGATTCATATCCATATCTTATGGAAGGATCACCCTGGATTTCAGAGATTATGCCAGAATCCTAGTTGATAGAAACAACAACTCTCTTCAAAGATCCTTGGAAGATTTAATACATTATAAATTCTTAACCACTGTCTGGAACTTGTGTTTAGATATTGCCAGGTGAGTCACGCCTTGTGCAACATCTGGCAGATCCCCTTGTCACTGTGCTGGAGTCACTGTGCTGTAGTCACAGACCTTCTTCTGAGGCTGTTAAAATTCAACTGATTAATTGGGTTGGAAGGGACCTTATTAGATCATCCAGTTCCACTGCCCTGCCATGGGGAAGGACATATTCCAGTAGACCAGGTTGCTCCAAGCCCCATCCAGCTTGGCCTTTAAGACTTCCAGGAATGAGGCATGTTGGGAAGGATGAAAGTTTGACAAGAAAGTCTCACAGATATGTATGCTTGGCAGAAAGATTTTTGAATGTAGAACCTGAGAATGAAATAGAGATGGAAGCAAGTTTTGGTATAGAGGAAAAGAATTGCTGAGCCAGTCTTACTGGATAGCCAAGAAGGCAAGGGGTATATTTGTTAGAAGGGGTTTTTATGGCTTATAGCAAAGGATAAACCCACCTCAAACAAAAAGATATTTTTACCAAGCAGACAGATTCCACAGGCAAAAAAGCCTGCCAATGTTGCAAGTAGAAAAAAGGTCTCAGAATTTTCCACTGCAAGAAAACTGAAAAACTTCTAGCTTAAACTGTAATGTACTAACTTTTAGTGATTGGAGAATAGTGACGTGAATATGGTAATTATAGTAGTTATGATAGGCTATAGATAAAAGTTAAGGTATAGATTGGTTCTACTTATTAAGATGCTCAGCAAAGAAAAGTATATAATGCAATGTAACCAAAACCTAAGGGTCTCCAGGCCTGCCTGCAGCTGGAGCTGACAGCTGTAGGTGCAGGCTCTGTCACCCACGACCCTGGGCTGCTGTAACGTCTTGGATACAATAAACTGCATTTTGGAGAGCCACCTGGAGTCCTGCATCTCTCATTCAGGCTCTTACAGAGGCAGCCACAGCTTCTCTGGGCAACCTGTGCCAGCGTCTTGCCACTGTCACAGGGAGGATCTTCTTCCTGATATCTAACCTAAATTTCCCTTCTTTCAGTCTGAACCCTTGTCCTGTCACTAAATTTCCTGTTGCAGAGTTCCTCTCTGTCTTCCTTGTAGGCTCCTTCAGATACTGGATGTTCTGAGGTATCCAGGTGATGCCTTAAGTTTTAGCTTTCATATTTTTCAGATTCTGTGCTGCCAAGGTGTGCATCATATTAAGTGCTGGTAAGCTTTCTTCACAGATTAGGGAGACAAAACAATTCCTTTTCTAGCCTGGGACCAAGGACAACCATTACAAGTTTCAGGCCCAAAAGCATAAACAATGGTAGTCTGAAGAGAGAAAACAAGAAAGATGGGACTTCATAATCTAAAGCTGTAATTGGACAATTAACCTCAATATGCTAATGGACCAGAACTTATAAAAGTGAGAGACCTCATGACCAGTCATCCATTTCTGTGACCATATTGGGTTTATCTTGGGTGTAGCCCTGGCTGGGCTCTTGCACTGCCCAAGGTGTATTCATTAAGGCCTTTTAATAAATACCTACTTTATTCTTTAATTCTGTCTAACCTCTGCTATAGGTCAGCCTTCTCAAGGTATCAAGGCAACCTTCTGCTTTCCAGGCTGAACAGCACTGACTTTCTCAGCCTGGCTTCTTCAGGGAGGTATTCTAGAGTCCTTATCAAATGCTGGACAAGACACCAAGCTGGCAAATTATTATTTCTTCTAAGCTTATTTTCTAAAAAAATGTTTTACTGAAAAATTGTGAGGTAGTTCACAATTGGAAATGTAGGAAAAATTTGGTCAACTCATGGTTGTTCTGTATGTTCATATTTTCTGGGTGAGGTTCCGTATGTTCATAAGATTGGACTTGGGTGATCTTGGAGGTCTTTTCCAACTTTTATGATCCCTATAGGATGCATGTGACACCATGATGGGAGATGTAATCCAGTTCTACAGCCTGTCTTGTACAGATGGCATGGAGTCCCCAGACTGCAATTCCAGCAAGGCAGTGGCTCAGCACACTGCAATAAATATTTCTGGGTTTAGGCTGAAAGGTTCTAACACTTAGAGCTGAGATTAGGTTTACTTTCCTAAAGTGGTAACTTTAGGCAAAAGGCTGCTCCTCCTTCACAAATTAGTTATGCAAAGCATGTATTTCACTGGAGGTGGGGAGAACTCCATGGGGCATGGCAGTTCCATAGCCCTCAAAATCCAGAGGGTTTGGTTTGCTGGGTCTAGTTCATAAGCAAATTGCATTGGGGTTGGAGAAGTCATTCACGTATTTCAAAGTGAAAATGCAAGTCCATTATATACCTCCTCCTCCTTCTTATCTTCCTTGTCCTCATCCTCATTCTCCTCCTCCTTCTCCTCCTAATGTTCACATTGAGGGGAGTTCTCTTTTGTAGCAGGAAACTTGGAAAGAACTTCCTTTTTAAAGGGTAAAATACAGAGGAATATTTGTCACAACTGTGTTTCTACAACCTGTTGTAGAGCAAGTGAGAGCCTTCAGACCAGCTCTGCCTTAGGTTCACGTTTTTGGCAGCAGCTTTACTCAGACAGCCTGCACCTACAAAGCTCTGGCTTGCAAGTTCTCAGGAATGGCCAATCAGGTCTATTACAAATGAGTTACTGAATGAATAGACAGAAGATTAACAGACAAAGGGCCTTAAACAGAGTTATTTACTACACAGGTTAAAACAAAGAACTACTAATAGATTTCCATAGAACAGTGCACAATATAAATGTGCCCATATTATAGCTAGCAAAGAAAGAGTACAGATTAGGAGTCAATGTAATTTACACCAACTGATGATGAATCAATCCCACATAGAGTCCTTTCACTCAGGCTCTGGAAGAGTAACCACAAAGTGTGGTCCTGACTTCAGAGAAAAGCCCCAAACATTTCCAGGAAATCTAGAAGACTTCTGAAGCAGAAGACTTCTGCTTTGTAAAAGTTCTGTGTAACTTTTACAGCTTGTAAATTGAAGTGTCTGCCAGTCAGAAATTCAAGATTATCTTCCTTCAATCCTACTCTCAGGGCAAGATGTTTATTGTCAGCCGGGAATGCCACCTCAATGGCACAAGAAATAACTCACTACCTGACAGATGTCCAGCTTGAGTTATCTCATCAAATAAAAAATTCATGTGAAGGGGAAGATGCCCTGAGATATCCCACCAGCTGATAGGCAGAACTGATAAGTCAGCCATTCTGTTAGGAGTTAATCTGACAAGAGTAACTAATAGTAACTAATTAAATATTCACTACAAAGGGATGGAGATTACATGCCTATGAATTATTGCACTGAGTGTGTGCCTCACTCAGCAGCTCAAGGATGCTCGTTACATATGATTAAGTAATTAAATGTTCTTGTATAAAATTACCATGATTCCACAATTATTAGAGAGGAGACCAGTCCAAAAGTCGAGTGCCAGATGGTTGTTGCCTGCAGGAGGTTTTGCTCTAGTTCTCTGGAGCTGTTGGTGTCCAGTTAGCCAAAGATCTTATCTATACACAATTATGGGTAGCTAACCCAGATATCCACTGAGGAAAACTTGAGAAAAAGAGGCTTGTTCTTCCATCAGTATCTGATTTTTGGGAGTGGCCTGGAGAGGCAGAAAATCCAACCCAAACATGCACCAGAAGACAGACATTTTGTCTGCCTCTTCAGTTCCCTGAAGGTGAGAGCAGGAACAAGTGGCCACCAGCTTTCATTTAACCAGTGGGAAATGTAGGGAAATGTGTTTGAAGTAAGAATGTGAAATTTCCCAGAGGTAGGTTTTGAAGCAGCAGAGTTGATTTAAATGCTGACCTAAATCAAGGCAGAAGAAAACATTCGTGTAACATTTGTGTAAACCATGACATATTTTTCCACCAGACTGGCTACAATATTTCGGACAAACCAAAAAAAAATTTAAAATTCTAATTTAATTTCATATAGTACTGCAGTGTTCTGACTTACCATAGAAACATAGAATGGTTTGGGTTGGAAGGGACCTTACAAACCATCTCATTCCATCCCCCTGCCATGAATAGGGACATATTCCACTAGACCAGGATGCTCCAAGCCCTGTCCAACCTGGCCTTGAACGCTTCCAGGCATGGGGTATCCACAGCTTCTCTGGGCAATCTGTGTCAGGGTTTCACCACCCTCACAGCCAAGAATTTCTCCCCAATGTCCCTCCTAACCCTGCCCTCCAGCAGTGGAAAGCCATTCGCCTTTGTCCTGTCACTCCAGTCCTTTGTCTGAAGTCCCCCTGCAGCTCTCTCAGTCCCTTTAGGCACTGGCAGGGGCTCTAAGGTCTCCCCAGAGCCTTCTCTTGTCCAGTCTGAACACTGAGTTCTCTCAGCCTGTCTCCATAACCCAAGTGCTCTATTCCTTGGAGCATTTCCATGGCCTCCTCTGGACTTGCTCCAGTAGATCCATGTCACTCTAATGTTGGATAGCAGAGCTGCAGGTAGCACTGCAGGTGGGGAGGTCTTGAACAGGGCAGAATCTCCCCCCTTCTCAGCTGCCCACACTGGGGGGATGCAGGCCAGCATCACTTCCTTATCACCTTAAAATTTTAATTTTGCCACAAGCTGGAATATTTACAGTTTATTAAGAAAAAGTAATAATTTCTCCATTTCTAGTATTTCTCTCCCCCACCTCCTGGTGTCAGCTGCTATCCTCAGACACCTGCTTCCTTCCACTTTTTAGTCCATTACCTTTTCTTTCCCTACATATTATGTTCTCCTCAGGTTCCTCCTACTCTCAAAAATAATCAAGTTACTAACTGCACTGCCCATCCCATGTATTATACATGATTTCCTGCCTTGGTTTTCCTTTTAGATTGCAAAGTCTTTGCAGCTGGGAGTTTCCCTAATTTCATGACCTGCTCACCTTGATCTTATCCTGAGGGACTACTGTAACAACATGATAGTAGGAATTATCCTCCCACCAGCAATGTTCATTCAATGCCACTGAATTTTGCATGCCTGCTTATATCTGTGGTGTATGTTGCACATTCTTCCAGCCCTGGCTGTGGTTTGTCAGCAGTGGTGTAAATGTGTAAGGCTGAGGGAAAGGAGGAAATCCCCCAAGCAAAAAAAGCCAAGGCTGAAATAAGAGCAACACAGAAGACCAGAAATTAGTGCAATAAAAGTAGTATTTCAAACTCAGACATTGATGCAATGGAGGCAGATAGAAGCAAGGGGGCAAAATTTTCTATTCCTCCACCCAGGAGCTGGGTAAGAATACTGGTCCAGGGAGTACATATCCCCTAGAGAAGGGGAGCAGGAGAAGAAAGTGCTTGGGAGAGTCCAAGCCTCACAGCTTTGAGGGCATTTGCTGATTTTTCAGGGTAGAGCATTGCCCGGGATAAGGACATGTGTAAAGTTCACACTGGAGATGCTTTGGTCACCAGCAGCACTGGCAGCATGGGCAGGGATTAATGCTGCAAAGCTCCTTATTTATGGGTTAGTTCTTTTTAATGAGGCAGTGACTGAAGTTGTTCAGTGGCTAAGGAGAGCTCCAAACAGATCCATCAAAGACCAGGGCAGAAGGGAGGGAAGATTGAATTAGGCTTTGAGGCCAACAGCATCTGTGGTGTAAAGTGACCAAAACGGTTGGGATTGTTCAATCTGTCCTTCTGATTTATGGATTATGTCCTTGTTGCCTTCCACTGCAAGGGAAACCATGGGGTGTTCATTTTAACAGACTTCTCAGATGAAATCAAGCACAAACGAGCCAAATATTACATGTGAGAACTGTTTATTGATAAAGATGGGTATGTGTCCCTCTCGGGGTCCTTCAGGTCACTGTGACCCCGAGAATGTTAAAAAGTCTCTTTTCCCAGCCCGAGCGCTTGAAGAAGGAGTCAGAGCTCTTCATTTCTCAGTCTCAAGGTTGTTTATTTTTTCTTATCTACAAAAAATTTTCCCCTGCCCTGCCAAGGTCCATCCAGCAGGACAGTTCCAGGCACTCTGCCTGCCCCCAGGGCGGGGTGATGTCTTTATACTAAAAACTACATATACAATGTTTACAATTATTTCCCAATATCTATCACGTATGTTAGACAGTGAGCTTCTACTCTAAACCAATCTGTAAATGCCAACATCACAGCAGAAGATGGAGGCTAGGAAGAAGAAGAAGAAAGGCTGGACATGCCCACTTCCCTCCATCTTGTCTCCTGAACTCCCATACCAAAAACCCCAAAATCTACTTTTCCACCCCGTGATAACTTCACTATTATTCCTCCTAAACTGTTGTGGCTTGCTGATCTTCATATAAGGTTGGTAATTTGCTCCAGGGGTCATAATCAAAACCACAGGTGTTTTGGGCTCTGTGCCAGGGCTTCTGAGCCCCGTGGCAGGGGTCTTGGGCGTCCTGGACAGCCAGAGGGATGTTCCTGGGTTCCCATATGTCCCGAGCAGAGAAGGACAGAAAGTCAAGCAGAGACGGGAAAAGAACGACACAGAGAGTTTCAGAAAGGAGGACGGGGACGTTACCACCAGGATTCTGGGATGCGCCGTCGGCATTCGATCGGCAGCCGGCGTCTGTGCGTTCCCTGCCGGGGGGAGTTCGTGCAGCACTGTCGGGAGCCGCGGCTCCGGTGGCCGGCAGACAGCGGGTGTCCCGCACGGACGGGCGGCGGGACACCCGAGGGAGGAATCGCCGCTCGGGCTGAGTGGCGGGCAGGACAAGCCGCAGCACCGCAGCAGCGGTCGGAACCCTCGACGGCGTCGCGACAGGCGGCGGCGGGGCCGTGGCGGCGATCAGAACCATGGACAGCGTCACAAGGGGATCGCGGGCAGCGATGGGCTGCGGCGGGACCGGCTGAGGCGGGAGAGGCTCGGGAAGCGGCGGGAGAGGCTCGGGAAGCTGCGGGATGTTCCCAGCGGTGGCGGGAGAGGCTTGGGAAGCGGCGGGATGCTCCCAGGGGTGGCGGGCACGTTCCGGGCGCGGCTGCTGGTGCGGCTGCTGCGGGGAAGCAGCGAAGCGAGGGTAGACGGGACAGGGGAGACAGGCGGGAAAGAAGCAGGACAGCAAGGAGAAGGCGAGCAGAGGTTAAACGAGCCAAACCTCCCCACCAAGAAACTGAGGTGGCGGGAACTAATTATGGAGCAGTTCACAGCTTTTATGTGCTAAGGCTCCTCCTATAGTCCGGTACTTTGAGGACGGCCATTGGCTAGCCAGGGAAATTTTTGCTGGACAGCGGGGTTTTGCCTGCAGGGAAAATGGCTTGCAGGCCAGTGGTGGGAGTTTTCTCTCCCCTGCTGGCTGTCAGCCGAAGTCACCGCAGAGACAGAGCTTCCCTCCGCATGGTAAAGGGGCTGCCTGCACAGGGACTGTAATGTTGGCAGCCTCCACCCCCATCACACGCGTTAGACACCTTCTACATATGCTCAGCCCATGTAGTAATCTTCCACCTGATGCCAGAAAATGGGTTTGTAACATAAAATCCAGAAAAAGTCGAGGCAAAAATAAAAATTGAATTGTTTCCTCACAGTCCCGATAAGGTGTAAATACTCAGAACTACACTGACTCCTTGCTGATTTACCCGAATCAAAGTCTATCCAAATGGCGATTTAGAGGAATTGACAGACAAGTGGATACCCTGCAAAAGTGCTTATATTTTAGTTGCTGAGAGAGCAGGGGTCCACACCCCACCAAAGTGCTTCTCCAACACTTGAAATTTCAGTGGGTTTACATAAAATTTTTATCAAAAATACCTAACATCCTTACACGTTTAAGGCTAGTATTCGACAAGCAAGCTATTAAAAATACATCATATTCCTATAGTTTAAGTTAGTGTCCACATGCTGTCCATGCACAATCTATATAGCCTAAAGCAGCCAGTCTTCCTTATTGCTTCCTTGCACACGGGTGATTTCCTACTTGCCTGTTAGCTACTCTGGTACACTAAGTCTTAAACTTGTTGTCAAGTCAGAGTCACGTCAAGCTAAGTCTGCCAGGCTTTCTCATGCTAATTTATGTTAAGCACTTATGTACACTTGTGCTAAGTACTTACTTACTGTGAAAAACGCCAATCACTTGTTCTTAAAATTTCAAAAGTTTAATAGTAATAAAACGGTTTTTTAAATGGCAATATAGTTAGAGTAATAATAATTTGAACAATTTGGATTAGGACAATACGAGACAATGAAAACAAAGAGTTACGCACAGTCCAGGTACCTTTTTCTGGGCAGCATAAGCCCAAAAAAGGACACACGTTAACAGAGGATTAACCCTTAAAAGCAATAGCCTGTTGCACATTCATACACCTCATACATGATGCATAAATTCCATTCAAATACAGGATTCTGTCTGGTCAGGGTCAGCTTCTTCCTCTTAATCCTAAAGGCATCTTCAGAGCTGAGCAAGGCGGGAAGAAGTTCGTTTCTCCTGATAATGGAGCAATAAATTCTTTTTCTCTGAAAGATTTAGGTGTCCTGTGGCTGCTATCTTGGTGTGAGTTCTTTCTTTTAAAAAAGTATCTTACATAGCATAGTTTCTATTTTAACATTATATTATAACCTAAAACTATATTTAACCACTACTTAAGAAAATTAATACAGCCTTTCTAACATAACACATATAATACAAATTTTAATATTTGTGAAAAGCCAATAATAAAATACACATTTTTCACACTTACTTATGCTAATTTCTTCTGCTTTTTAAATGTAAAACAAATTCCTTATTTTTAAAGGGTTAAGGCATTGTGCCTACGCATTCTTGGGCAAGAATAAGATACACTATAACCAATATAGAAGCTAGACGAAACTTGGCAAGAAACAGGGAACAAAACTTGAAAAAAATGGAGGGCAAAGCTTGCTAAAACCAGTGAGGAAATCACTGAAACAGCTAACAAGAGCATGCCTAGAGGAGAAGGGTGAAAAGGGCACGGCAAGCAAGACGTCCAGCCTTCATCAAAGGGCCACCGAGGAAGATGTGGAGCCCTCCTCAGTGCGACCACCAGGCTGTCATATGCCTGCGCTTTACATATGCTAAGGGAATGATGAGTTCTAAGGAATAGTTTCCCTAACCACACTTTTTCTAAGGAAAACAATGAATACGCATGAATTATAACCACATATTGTAATCTGCTGTGTACCAGTGTGTGCGTATTAGGGGGAGACATCCCCGTGCACCTGGCACACTGAATAAAGCAAATACCCACTTCTTGGACTTTGTCTCAGAAATGTCTCTTGGCCCGGTTTGGGGCAATTCAATTTCAAGGCACAAAGTATCCAATAGCTCTTTTTAATGCCATGAATATGTGAATATGTTGAGTTTGGTTGGTTCCCTCCCCTCCTCCACTGATTCCTAGATGACTAATGGTCCCTTGTTTCCTCAAGACTCTTATAAATCCTAATCTGAATTATTTAACCCCCACTCATTCTCCCTTTCCTCCACTGACTTTTATCTTTTGTTTCCTTTACCCTGATGTGTTTATTTTCTGCTCTGTCATTCCAGTCACTTCATTTCTCCTTCTACCCTTATGCATCTTTCATCATTTACCCCACTTTTCTCTGGCAAGGGGCAGGTTTTCCTACTGGTGGAGTCAATTTTTGTGGCATATCTGGGTTACTGTCAAGACTTCTTTCCTGTGTAAAATGTCTTTAATTTTGTATGAATCTGCTTTAATATTTTATCCCACATCAAAGAAGTATAATGAAATCATCGTCCTGAAATGGCTTTTCCGTGTTGAGGTAAAGGAGCAGAGATGGGCTGGAAAGTATTATCCCCAGATAGTATTTGGTGCAAAATAAGCCACAAGATTCAGGGGAAGGAGAAGGCTGGAACAGCTGAGAAGATGCTCATGTTTGGGGTCTGGATTAGAAGAGAAGGGAATGGATCCATCTGTACTTTGCCTTATAGTGGAGAACATCAAAACCCTAAGAACAAAATTATCCCTATCCCAGCCAGAAGCAGGACAGACATGAGCCACTGAAATACTTTCACTGATGACCTTTGTCTCAGAGCTAAGCAGCACAGAAATGAACTACTTTAAAGAGAAAGACCCCAATCATCTTTGCCATAAAATCTTATTCACACATCTCAGGACTCCAAAATCACTCAGGATTCCATTACTTACCTTTCCTCAGCTGCATATTTCCCCAGGCTGGTCCAAAATTGATCACAAGATGTAAATGAGGCTTATGACCCTTGTTCATAGTGATGGGAGACCTGCTGCAGTTCTGGTGATCTAGTTAATTCCATTTGCACTATTGTGTTAACTTTCATTTGCTTTGATGCTGGCAGCATCTTCCCTGTCTCTGATTATTCTCACAGTGTTTCTCTTTCATCTGAGTTTGCAGTGGTGTGGAACCTGTGATGACCCTCCTGCCGAGCAGGGGCTTTCGTCTCCAGGATTTTTGTTCTACCTCTGATCCCACCAAAATTATTTTAGGGCATGCCTGGATCTTGCCTTGCTCAAGGTTGTTCTCACGCCTCAAAATGTTGGTCCTCAGAAAAAACAGGAATTCTCCCTCCAGACACTACTGCAGCACCAAGAGCCCAGCTCTGCTCTGCCTGCATCCAGAAACCCAGGAGGGACAAAGCCCCCTTGCTGGGTGGGCTGAGCAGCCCACTGTGCCTACAGGTGCTTCAGCAGGAACAGCCTTCCAATGAATGGTGCTTCCAGTGAATGGTGCCTTTGGGTCATTGTCCTTGAGGATTCTAGAATGACACAAACAGATTTAGTTACACCAGCTGCTTCATGGAAGGAAATGGAATTTCACAGGATATCCTGCAGCAGCTTTACTGGAACATCTCTTTGGGTCACTGCAGGGATTGTCCCTGCTCATGGCTTGAGCAGGCAGCTGTTCCTGGATGGTGGCAGCTGACCGTAAACTCATCCCTAGGGTAGCAGGTACAGGGAAGGTCCAGTAGGATGGAACACAACCCACAGATCATGGCATTGCTTGCCATCCCAGGAAGCTGTGGGGATTCACAGCCTCCTTGCTAAGCAGCCCAGCTTTCAATTCTCATGGAAGTGGCTTGCATGGGTGCTCAAAAACCAGACAAAAGGATGGGACATACTTGAAGTCCTGAAATTTTAGATGCTGGAGGGTAGATACAAGGTCTCAGTCCACTGGTATTTCTTCCATGTTTGCTTTCCAAAAGTGGAAATAGAGTTGTCACTTAATAAAGTTCTAGAAATGCCTCAGCTTGAAGTAACACACAAACGAGACCATATGCCAATGGCAATAGTTTGGATTTTGTTTGATAGTACGTATAGTACATATGAGAGAGAGAGAGGGGGAATGAAAAAAAATAAAAATGGGGGGTGAGGAGGGGGTGGTGCAGAAAGAGAGTGACAGGGACAGAGTAAGGAAAATATCACCACTCTGTGGATCCCAGCAATATTCAGTTGATCCTTTCCAACTGTTCTTCTTGGTGGTGAAGGTCTCCCCAGATTGCATAGAATCCAATGGGTTAATACACATTCAGGCTGGGTAGGAAAACCCAGGCACCTCCCTGGGTTTGCCATTGTCTCTTACAACAGACTCTGGGTTTCTTGCATCATCTGCAACAAAGTCCTGTGGTGAAAGGCTTCAGGAATGACTCGGGAGGGGCACTTCAGGAGTCTTTGATGGATTATGGCACTCCCTCAGCTGCCTCTCACAGGCAGCTCCCATAGATGTGACCTGTGGGGTTGGGCATTCCACGGCTGGGCCAATTTGTGTAAGGGAGGATGGGTGTTCACTGCCTCTGACCAGAGGTTACACCCAAAACCTCCTTCCCTCCCCTCGTTTTGGGGGGAGTCAGTGAAAACCTGGCTTCTCTGGGCTGTGGTCTCCACCACCCCAAACTCAGCCAGGGAAGAATCTCAGTTGCACTTGGCTTTCTTGTGGATGCATTCCTCTCCTTCGGCCTTGTTAGTTTTTTCCTAGGCCTGTGATGATTAAAAGATGGTTTTTCCCTTTATCTAGTGTTAGTGATTTAACTTAAGATCAAAGTCCCAGTCAGATATCTTCAGGGAGGCTTCTTTGGTTGTAGCTTCTTTATAGAGTTTTTGTTATAATGAGCAAAACTTTATATCAATGTTTGAGGCCTGAACGATTTCAGTCTCTGACATCAGTGAAATCTCTACAAATAAATTATTCACACTGTCACCCCTCAGGAAAACCCTTTTCCCTGCAAATTCTGCTGCTGAGGTAGAAGCAGGGTTTCCCTGGAAATGCCATAGCATGGTCGACCTGGTTTCTCCCTAGTGGCGCAGCACAAGCCTCCCAGAACTACCAAGTCTTCTGCCAGATTCTCCTGGCTGTCCCAGAAGGAGTTAACAGCAAGAGCAAGCTGAGGAGAGGAATTTGAAGGGGCTCTGTGGGTCGGTGGGTATCGACGATTGGAGAGACGGGGAAGATGAGTCAAGGGGGCCTATGGGAATATAATTGGGATAGTAGAAGATAGCATATTTTAGTTAAGATTTTAAAATTAGTTAAGAAGCTTAGTAATATAAGTGGCAAGAATCAATTTGTTAAAGAGTAACAAATACATTAGGACAGAGAAGCTAGGAGTGACAGGGGAGAGGCTTGGACCATGACCAGCAGATCAAAAAGTCCTGCCAACTGGCCATGGGTGAAGAGTTCACCATGAGGAAGACAGCTTTCTTCCTCCCATATGCCCACTCCCTTATTTCAAAATCCCACTGACCCAATTAAGGCAGTACAGTTGGGCAGCCATAATGGATATTCACTGATAATAATACAAAGCAGGCAGGTAATGATAATGTATTATGTGTCCTTAGAAACTGTTTGGATATGTAAAACCTTTCCTGTATAAATAGAGAGCAGGAGTCCGCAACTCCTTGCACATGTATTTGGAAATGATTCCCCATGTGTCCAGCGTGCTGCAATAAATACCCTTCTTCTCAACTTTTATTAGTTGAAGAGTTGTCTGTCTGTGCATCAAAGACTTTGAGATGGTTAAAGAATCTGAATTTATTGTGGAGTACAAATGCTTATATACTACTTTAGGAAGGCTAATAACGTTTTACTACAATGATTTGGTTAATCATCACAAAAACAAACATATATTTTACAACATCTCTTGCTTGCAGAGCTTGATGTAATTTTTATTTTCTGGTAAGTCCATCTGATTTAATCTTCTTGCAATCTTGAAAGCTGCCTGTTCTTGTCAAGGCATTTTGTTTACCAAATCCCTTATGCTAACCAGGTCCAAAGTCCATCATCTCTCTTGTGTATCCCAACAGGAGGGTACTCACAAGATGGTGAGATCCCTTCCACTGGGGGCACAGTGGTCAGGCCAGCATGGCAGCAGTCCAGCAGCTGACACCATGGGGAGACTAGGGGTGCTGGAAGGGCTTCCAGGAGTGCCTCGGGCACAGGTCCACTGCCAGTAGCAAGGCCAGAAGGAGCGGAACACACATGGAATGTGTGAGCAGGTGAGCACACATGGGATGTGTGAGCAGGCATGAACAATGACTGCCTGTAGTCACCTGGTAACAGAGGAGGCAGAGCCGGGGCATTGCTGTGGTGGTGACAGCTTGGTGGTCAAGCCTTCTCTTGCACTTTATTCTTTGTTGCACTCTGTTCCTTCAAGCCTTAAATCCAACCATCAGTACCAGCTCCACATATTTTGATCCAACTTTATCCCTTCCAACCCAAAACCTGCCTCCTCAAATCTATCCTCAGCACCAAATCCATACCCTAGCTCAAAATCTGCACTCCCTAGTTCCAAATCCGCCCTCCTCAGACTCAAATCCACACTTCAGCCCTAAATCTACTCCCAAATTCCTCCCCAGCTCCAAATCTACCCACAGTCCCAAGTACAAATCTACCCCTAAATCTGCTTCCTCTATCTCCCCAACCTCCAAATATGCTTCTTTAGTCCCAAATACACATCCTAAGCCCCAAATCCACCCTGTCCCATTGGATGCTCCTCCCTCCCAGCCCCTCACAGAAGCCTGTCCCACCCCAAAAAGCAGACATGTTGGCAGTATGGAGTAGCAGGTTTATTCTCCAGTTTTCTTTCAGAGGAGTAGGGCAGCCATGGTCAGCAAGAGGCTGGAGCAGGAAGGGAACTGTCACCGGTGTCAAATGGTGCAGTTCCCCTCTCCATAGCGCCGGCACTTCATCACCTTCAGGTAGGTCTCCACTTTGTGCAGGTCCTTCTTGAAGCAGGAGAGCAGGCCATAGTTCTGCAGTAGCGCGTCCTCACTGCGCAGGTGGATGTCAAATTTCTCGTAAGTGGCTTTGAGGATCTGGGGGCCCCGGGGGCTTCGGTCCTGCAGCTCCTGCAAGAGGATTGCGAGGTGCTAGGGGAGGTGCTGGGGGCCTGGGAATGACATGGGCCACACTAACCTCCTGCAGTGCCCCAGGCTGGGGCAGAGTGGCTGGGAATGGCCCTGAGAGTGCTGGTTGCCAGGGGCTGAACATGAGCCCGTGTGTGCCCAGGTGGGCAAGAAGCCAATGGCACCTGGCTGGCGTTAGCCATGGTGTGTTCAGCAGGGCCAGGGCAGTAACAGCCCCCTGGCCCTGCTGGGGTACCTCCAGTCCCGGGGGCACTTCTGGGCCCCTCCTGGCAAGAAAGACATTGAGGGGCTTGAGCATGTACAGAGAAGGGAACGGAGCTGGGGAAGGGTCTGGAGCACTAGGAGCAGCTGAAGTAGCTGGGGAGGCTCAGACTAGAGAAAAGAAGGCTAAAAGAAGGGTGGACCTTCTCACTCTCTATAACTCCCTGATGGGAGCATGGAGTCGGGTGGAGGTCAGGGTCTATTCCCAGGGAACAAGTGACAGGACAACAGGACACAACATCAAGCTGTGCCAGAGGTGTTTCAGGCTGAACATCAGGAAGAATTTCTTCACAGAAAGGATTGTTAAACATTGGAAGGGACTGCACAGGGAGGTGGTGAAGTAAGTCACTGTCCCTGGAGGTGTTCAGGGAATGGCTGGACATGGCACTCAGTCCTCTGGTCTGGTTGACAAGGAAGCGGTCAGTCTTGGACTTGGTGATCTTGGAGGTCTTTTCCAACCTCAGTGATTCTATGATCTTCCACAGGCCCAGTGCCACAGTTCTCATTCAACTTTAAATGAGGTCAGGGGTTTCTCCCTCAGTCTTAAAGAATATTTCAAACATATTTTTGAGTGTATGTGTTTGCAGGAAGAGCAGTGATTCAGGGGTGATGCTACAGTGAGAAGGGAGTGGGCACAGGGCTGCAGGGAGGGAGGACTGTGTCTTTGGGGTTTTAAAATAAATAGTAAGTTGCAGGGTCTCTCTGTACCTCCTCCAGTCAAGTAGACGGAACCAGGCAAATAATTCTTCCTTTCTCCCCCTTTCCCAGACAACAAAGCTCTAACCCAGACCCAAGCCATGTACATCTGGAGCTGAGAGCTGCACTCCTCCTGCCCTGCTGTGGTCACCAGCTGCCACAAACAGGTGAGTTTTGGTTAAGGAAAAGGAGCTTTAAATGGGTGAAATATGATAGTTTGGCTGGTTTCTCTGTACCATTTCCTAATGCCCAAGCACATCCCAAATGGGGACCAAAATCATAGAATCGTGAAGTCACAAACTGGTTTGGGTTGGAAGGGACCTGAAAACTATCTCATTTGAAGCCTCCCTGCCATGGGCCAGGACACCTTCCACTAGACCACGTTGCTCCAAGCCCCATTTAACCTGGTCTTGAACACTTTTAGGGATGGACAGCCACAGCTTCTTTGGGCAACCTGTGCCGTGGCCTCACCACCCTCACAGTAAAGAATTTCTCACCCACACAAAAATCTGGATGTGGTACTGATGCCTACCCCTACTTTCTCCTGCTGAAGTGCCAGGACAGAAGTCTCTGTTTACTCTCTGAGTCTGACTTTCAGAGTAATTTTAATGCTGGAAGATGTAAACAATATTCCAGATTCATTTCCCACAGCTGCAGGTCGCAGAGCTCTAGCTACAGGGTGAGCCTGCCAGATAAACTTAATTACAGAATAAACATAAGTGACAAAGTGTCCTGGCAGATAATACACAACCTCATTTAAAGCAACAAAGCAAAAGTGAAGTAGATTATAAAGGGAACTTAGGGCAAAGGTAGAGAGTGACTTTTTACATGGACAGATAGAGACAGGACAAGGGGGAATGGTTTTTACCAAAGGAGGAGAGATTCAGATAAGGTATTAGGAAGAAATTCTTCCCTATTAGGGTGGTGATGCCCTGGCTTAGGTTGTCCAGAGAAGCTGTGGCTGTCCCATCCCTGGAAGTGTTCAAAGCCAAGCTGGATGGGGCTTGGAGAAACCTGGTCTAGTGCAAGGTGTCCCTGCCCATGGTGTGGGTTGTAAGGAGATAAGCTTTAAGGTCCCTTCCAACCCAGACCATTCTGTGAATCTATGATTAGCTCTTCCTTGAAGAGGATCACCCCACAGCTTTCAGCTCTCTGGATGCTGTACTGGTGTATGAGAAAAACACCAGAGTGCAGGTTTCCATCTGTACACAGATGTTTTTATAAAATATTATGAATCATCACAAAATTTGCCACATTTTGAAGTATTTTACATGGAGATGTAGCAAACATTATTTTGCTGTTAGTACAACTTAATAGTTTTTTGTTGCTGGGTTTGGGAAGACTTTGTGTGTGAATTATTCTGATTCCTGAGCAGTATCCCTTTGCAATGGGTGTTAACATCTGTTCTGTGTTTTCTTATCCTCCCTAGTGATGAAACGCAATGTGCCATATCAGGATCTCATTATCTAAAGGTAAACAAAGTCCTGAGGATGCCACTGGTCTTCAGAGTAGAAGGTGGTGAGATGTCTCAAGGATCTGTGAGAGCTGAGTGCCCTCTGTCTGGGATATCTCTGCAATTCTATAATCACGCTACATGCTGTGACTTACCCTCATCAGAGCTTGGATTCCTTCTTCCAGGTCCTTTAGTTTTTCATACACTCTGTCTGAGGTGCCAAAAACCAGATTGTTTGTGAACATCTTGCTTAGGTACTGCACCGGGGTCAGCCAGGACTGGATGAGAACCAGGGAGAACTGAAGAAGCTCCATGTCCTGAAATTAGGACAAGAAAGGATCAAAGCTGTTCAGGGGTATTTGATAACAAGTCCTGCTCCCTCTGGAACACATGGAGGTGTGCCACCACTCCTACAGCTTCAGCAGACACAAAGTTTTCAGGCTGAAGAGCACCACCCAGACCTCTGTCCTGTGCAGATAATAGTTTTTCTCATGCTTGGGGTGGGAATGTGATTTACAGTGTAGCCCAGAAAAGTATTTCTTTCTTTATGCAGGGTTCAAGTAATCAAAAAGGGAGGAGAGGGATGAAGCACACTCAAGTGTTCACAGGTAAAACACACTGTTCCTGCAGTGAAGCACAGATGGGCTCTTCAGGCAGGTCTGTGCTTGCCCTGAGGGTGAAAAAAACTTACTGATTTCTGCTGAGCATCATCCTTCTTCACGGGAGCAGGGATGGTTTCCGAGTAACAAAATGCTACCTGGGAATTCTTGTTTGTGTGCCTTTGGTCCTCTGGAATATAGGTGCGTTCCTATGGAGACATCCCAAATACACACAGATCTATTGCCCATGTTCTGGAGAAGACCTCAGACACTTCCCAAGCTGTTCTGAATGGTTACTCTTTGCAAGAAGTAAATGACAAAGTGCCTTTGGACAGGGTTGGCATATTGTGTAGGCACAATAGCTACTGGGCCTAAAGGTCTTCCTAAGCCAAGGTGTTGAGGTGAACAGAAACCACATCTAAATTAGGTTCTCCCAAGGAGTAAATGACCCCAAAGGACAGCTCATGCCAGCTCCTGTCAGCAGAAGAAACTAGACAGTTTTAAGCACTCAGGCTCTCCCAGGGCCAGAGGTGACCAACACAGGAAAGTCTTGTCACATATATGTGCCATGTCCCAGCTGATCCTGTGCAGCCACAGTCCTGAGAAGGGGGAAAGAGCAGGATCAGAGTAGGGGGCAGAGGGCTAAGAGGAGGAAACAGGGTCCAGTCTGATGGGACATAACCTGTGCTGTTTACACCCTTTCTCCTCATCAAAAGAGAACAAAGGAGACACCAATAGTTGAAAGGTGTCTGTTACACAGTCCTGAAGCCATCAGACTAAATCAGAGGAGATGACCAGAGACCACAGCACTTACAAACTCCTTGTACGTCTCGGCAGCCAGGAGGTGCAGGTGCTGAGCCCTCAGCACAGCGTTGGCAAACAGGCTGGAAAGGGGCACGGTCGGGAAGGCGGCAGCTTGCTGTGGCCACTGCAGTCCCAGAGTGATCATGGCAAAGGTGAGAGGAGAGAGCCACGACCCTGCAGCAAAGCACAGCAAAAGGTGTTAGCCGTCCTCAGGAAACTGGGCTGAGGAGGGAGTGGCACCTGGGAATTAACTCCCAGTCTCTTCTCTCCATGCTGTCTGAAGGCTCATCTTTCTGGGCACCAAGAGTAAGCTTAGCCTTCTCCAAAATTGTTTTAAACCCTTTCACCAAGAACTGCCCCCACCAAGAGCCTGTGCTTCTCCTAGTGTTACCAGCAGTGTATTCCTGAGTGGATTCATGGTTGCTCCATGAAAACTAGTATGTGTCCCAAAGCTTTTCCCTGATACACTCATGGTTTTCCTTTTCTCATGAGTCCTTGCCCACGTGAAAGGAGCATGGTGCACTCTGGTTACATGAGCAAGCAGGGGATGATGAGTGCCAGATGAAGGCCTGGGAGCACCTCAGGGTAGCCATGGTTTAGGCTGCACTGCTGATGTGATGCTGGCTGTCTGCCTCGCTGGGGTGAGAGATGGTGACATTACCTGTGCTCTGAGTGGCTCTCTGGGATATGACTGCAGAATTTGGTGATCCTTGTCAGCCTTAAATGCTTTCAGCCTTTGACACCTGACTCACACTAGTGTCTGTCTGCTGTGAAGAACACAAATTTAATCTCAGACAAATACCCCTTGGAGGAGAAATGCCCTGGAGCCTGCAGGACTCGGCCTATTTAGACTAAAGATTAATTCATGAATTAAAGTCACATTGCAGGGAAAGGTATTCTTTTTCATTGGTTTATAAATTGCCATACTTTAAGTTAGGGCTGTCACAGAGTGTGTGTATCCCACCACATACCACCCCATCATCATCTCCTATCACCCTACACACATGGCAGCACTGACAAATCCTTTAAAACTGTAATAAAAAGTACCTGGAGCCATTTCTGCCTGGTGAGTTGCTCAGGTGTTGCTTGACAGTGAATATTTCCTCCTTTCATCTGTCAAGGGGAACTGTTGAGCCACCCTTTATATAACAGGGAATCTGTTTAAAATGGATCTGTGTGTCTACGACTACAACAACTGTGCATCTTCTCCGTGCATAAATGCACAGCTGTTCACAGTGGTGTTGCCTCATTGCAGTAATTTATACACAAATGTACAAGTTGGGAAGGTTGTTTGCCTCAGGATAAAGTCAGCGCTCAATGATTTTGCCATATCCTGCTGTTTATCGCAAATAGAAGTTTTCTGGTCATTGGAATACCCATCCCAAGTCACATCAATGTTTTTATATGGTGGAATTTGCTTTATCCACCTGCACTTTCCTATCTGGTTCTGCAGCCTTGGCTCACAGTTCACAGGCCTGACTGACCATTTTGGGAGATTTCTGACTTAAAGCAAATGGCAAGTTATGCCAGGGGAGGCTCAGGTTGGATATGAGGGAAAATGACCTCAAAAGGGTTGTACAGCCCTGGCACAGGCTGTCGTGGGAGTGGTGGTGTCCCCATTCCTGGAGGGATTCAAAGCTTTGTTGATGTGGCACTTGGGGACATAGGTTAGTGGTGGGCTTGGCAGTGCTGGGGGAACAGTTTGACTCAGTGATCACAGAGGGCTTTTCCAACCTAAACAATTCTGTAATCCTATGTTTTCCCCTTTATTGTTAGTGGGGATAGAGCTGGATGGATGCTGTCAGATTAATCCTATTTCTTTCAATTTCTACAAAAATATCAAATATTCATCAAATAGTATTGCTGAGCTGGTTTGATGAGGGTTTGACAAAGAGCTGTCATGCCTAGGCACTTGTTCGGGTTCTAGCCTATGCACTGCAAATCCAACTGCCAGGGCTCTGGGAGGTTTCTCTCATTCTCAGTCTGTGAGAAGATCTGGTTTTGAACATCTTCCTGCTCCTAAACAGACTAAGCAGAGGGCTGCTGTGGAAAGGAGGTAGAAGAGATAGGGAAGAAAAGGTGGGGAAGAGAATCATAGAATCATGGGATAGTTTGGGTTGGAAGAGACCTTAAAGCTCATCTCATTCTAAGCCCCTGCCATGGCACACCTTCCACTAGACCAGGTTGCTCCAAGCCCAGTCCAACCTGGCCGCACAGCACACCTACACTTTCTTTTGAGCAAAATGAAACAGAACCTCAGATGGGCAACTACAGGGGGGTCTTAAAGGCCTTTTACTCCTCATAAGGCACTGATTACCCCAAACCACACTGACTTGAACTTTTGTTGGGAGTTCAGGGTCTGTTTCTTTCTGGTCAAGTGGTAATTTATCTTCCATGCCTCCCACTGTGTGTCCAGTTTCCAAGAGGCAGCGTCATCCCTGGTGCAGCTGGAGCATAGGATGGAGAAGTGGTTAATAAACATGCTGTGGAGAGTATGGTCTGTTCTGAAAAGCCCCTGGGGTGGAGATGTGGTGGTGTCACAAGGTAAATGTCAGTCCTTGCACAAGTGGGAATGGCTATCAGGTATCCCGTCACCCAAGAGCCACCAACATCTGGTTGTGTTTTTCTAGTCCAGATTATGTTTAAATAGATCAATATTTGTCAGAGATGAGCAGAGCAGCAGCACCTCAGCACAGCCCACGCCCTGCTGCCTGTGAATGATGATAATGTACTCCTGCAGCACCTTGCACCCATGTTCTGCTGCCTCTCACTGTCGCTGGCTGGCTCTCTAGTTTTGTTAGTGAAAGCTTGGTGCTAAGTCGACATTTTTTATGTTGTAGCCAAGCATGGAGATGCTGGGATGATCAGCCTATGCAATTCCCCTGAGCCTTGGGTTGTCCCCAATAATTTCTGGGCATTAAATGAGAAAGAAGCATTGTGGGGAAGGCGGTGTGACTGAAGTGTTGGGCTGGGCACACCACTGGCAAAACTATAGTTGCATAAGCTCTTAAATATCAACTGTTTTTCTAGATTTCAGACACAGCATTTGCAACCTAAAGCAGTATCTCTGAAAATCACGTGTCATTTCCAAGTTCCTTTTCTTTTTTGAAAGAGAGAAAACCCCACTTCTCTTCAGCATGTTCACACATCCACCCACCTTACCCTGAGCATCACCTACTCTAACAAGTTTCACTAAAGAAGTGAAATCATTCTCCTTCAGGTTTATGTGCTCCCTGATTCCTAGAAACCCCCCATCTTGGGGTGGCCTTGTGGAGAGGACCTTCCCAGCCTGGCCTCACCCTCCTACCCCAACCTTCCTTACCTGGACCCTCCTGGGTGAGCACAGCTGGTAAGTCCTGACCAAGGAGCCACTGTCAGCCCACAGCCTGGGCTCTGTGCATTGGAGGGCAGTGACATGACTGACAGAGGATTGAAGTGGCAGTTGATACCTCTTCTACCTCACTGCTCAGAATTTATGGATTTTGCTTACTGGAGGTAGGACTGCACAATTTCCCGGAACCCATTTGGAAAGATTTTAGAAACATAAATTCATAGAATGACCAGGATTGAAGGGGACCTTAAAAATTATCTTGTTACAATTCTTTCCACTAGACCAGGTGGCTCCAAGCCCCATCCATTTTGGCCTGGAACACTTCCAAGCAACAGCTTCTCTGGAAAACCTCTGCCAAGGCCTCACCACCCTCACAGTCAAGAATTTCTTCCCAATATGTCATCCAACTCAGCCCTCTGCCAGTGTGAAGCCATACCCCCTTGTCCTGTCATTGTGAAACCACTCCCTCTTGTTCTGTCACTACACTGCCTTGTGAACAGTCTCTCTCCATCTTTCTCATAGTCTCTTTTAAGCTAAAGATGTCCAGGACTGCAACTCAGTCTGTGCAAAACCAGCCACCCTTGTTCAAGCAGCCCTGATTCCAGTTTCCAACATGTGGAAATGTATTTTACTATTTTTTTCTTCTGAAAACCCTCCTGTTTTCTGCATCCATAAATGTTGGTTGGAGGTTTTAGCCTGCTTCCTTACTAAACCAATCTAAACCACGCTGTTTTTCTGCTTTACCAGTCAGCCTGGAGGTCTGCTGCTCATGCTCATTTGCCACACGGACCATTACCTCTCTCCCCTGCTTCTGCAATTGTTTTTCCATAATAATTACCCATACGAAAAATCATATACAGAGAAGTGTGCAAAAGCAGTCAGTAAGACTGCTATCTATGAAGTGCAATTTCCCTGTGACTGGCTTGGGGCTGCAGCACAGGAACCAGATAAAGGAATTTCAGGTCCTAGGAATAATCCCTACCCTTGTCCTGGGGAATGTCACAGTCACTGCCCATGCCTCAAATTTCTCCATTAGTAAAATGATGGTCCTGACACTCATTAGCAATGCAGCTGGAAAGCAGGTAATGATTGCAGAGACACAGGTAGATTAAAAATAAATCTCATCTCTTCTGCTGAAAACAAAGCAAAGTCAGTCAATTTTGCCCCTTTCCAGTGATTTTTTAAATAAGTCTTTTAAATTGAAATGCAGCAACAGCAAGTTGTCCAGGAACAGGCAGCAGCAGGGACTAAAAACAGACTCTGGGAAGAGTAACTCATTCCGATTTTTTTAGCCTCTCTCTCCACCAGTGGATCTGACATCATCATGTGTCTCCCAGCATGAGCTGCCACTCGGGAACCATCAGCCTTAACCCTCCTGGGCTGAATTGCTTGGTCACTGCCTCTCCAAATGAATGCACTGTCCTAGGGGATGCCAGTGGGGTGGCGAGGGAAGATGCTGAGGTCAAATCCCAGCTCTAGCAGTGCCACAGTCTCATGGAGATTCCCAAAATAGTTTCTGCTGAAGGGTTTTCTGTAGGGAGTGGAGAGGAGCCATCCCAAGGCGCACAGTATGAGGAGGACTGGAGCCTCTCTGCTCTGAGGATAGACTGTGAGAGGTAGAATTGTTCAGCCTGGAGAAGAGAAGGCTCTGGGGACAACTTAGAGGCCCTTCCAGTGCCTAAAGGGGCTCCAAGAGACCTGGAGAAGCACTTCGGACAAGGGTATGGAGTGACAAGACAAGAGGAAATGGCTTCACACTGACAGAAGGCAGGGTTAGATGGGATACTGGGAAGAAATTACTGTCTGTCATGGTGGTGAGGCCCTAGCACAGATTTCCCAGAGGAGCTGTGGCTGCCCCATCTCTGGAAGTGTTCCAGACCAAACTGGATGGGGCTTGAAGTAATTCCAATAGTGAAAGGTGTCCCTGCCCATGGCAGGGGTGTGGAAGATGATGTTTTTTAAGGTCCCTTCCAATCCAAACCATTCTGTGATTCTGTGGCTTAGGGTGTTCAGCACAAGATGTCACAGATCTGCTGACTGCTGGGTGCTCAGTTTTGGCTTGATCTTGGTGGCTTCCATTCCAAAAAAAGCACTTTTTACTCCAGTGGTGCTACTGGGGGTGGTCAGCAAATACAGAAACTGCCAGCATGGTTCAACTGCAATTTTATAAGTCTGCAAAAGTTTGTAATTTTATAAGTCTGCATAGTTTGTAATTTAATTTTGGAAAAGCCATCTTACTGCCTGCCTCAGATTCCCCATGTATGAAAAGGGGTTTTGAAGAGGAGTCACTTTCAGAAACATTCCCCACTGCTTCAGCTCCCAGCTGGCAGAATTAGGAATAACCCTTTTCCTAGGATGCTCAAGAGGTGAATTGGACCAGCCCTGAGATGGAAAGGATGTTGTGTGGCCATGTACCTGACCTCTGTGCATTTCTCAACCCATTTACAAGAACAAGCTCAGAGGTAGTCATATATTACCCATTTATTAAAATGTACATTTTTGGGGAAAACCCATAAAAGTCAAAGATTTGGTCCTTAAAACTGTGTTCTGGGTGGACTGCTTCTTAGGGTATTAGGGTTGTGATTCCTTTCCTTTTTGTTGTTATGGTTCACTAATGCATATTCATGGTCTAATATCTGCTTGATTTTGTGTTTGAATTTTCTTCTTGCTTCCCTGCATCACTGTTTTCAACCTGACTCCATCTCATCAGACAAATTGAATCTGAAATGCTGGCAAATGTTTACAAGTGAATTAAAATTTTGATTTATTTGGTGTTTCTGGTGCCTCAAGAAAGGCCATATATTCTCCTGATATTATGGAGAAATTGCTTTGAATTTATGAGAAAGCCAAGCTCAAATTATGGTTATTGAATATTTCCATTAGCAAGACTCTCTGCAACTATGAGATTTTTCTTCTTCTTTGCTTAGGGAGAAGGTTGAATGAAAATCCTGGGCTGTTTAGAACTTGACATACTCAAAATTTGGCCCTTCCTGACTCCAAAGAGTTCTCATGAACCCAGCCAGATCCTGTGCAGCAAGAACTCTCAGTTACTACTCTCTTAAGGCATTATTTATTTATTACATTTAAATCCTTAGCTGAGATTTCCAGGACCTTTAATTGTCTTTATTTTTGCTGAGAGTTTCAACCCAAAGTTTAACCCATTCCTCATTTAACCCATTCCCCAGGAAGAGGCAAGGAAAACATCCTGTTTTACTGCCTTACACCTCAACCACCGTTTCCTGAGCTGCTTTCCTCTCTCTCCCTTGCACATCAATATTTCAATGTGCAGCTCTAATTTCAGTACTAAAATCCTGCAACTACAACCATCAGTCTCCACAGGGAAAAGCTATCATGACACTGGCAAATTCTTGGGGCAAACCCACAAGACTGCATCACTCAGTGAGGAAATCTGGCTGCTAAATTCTTCTAAGATGTCATCTTTGAAGGAACCATGGAATCACAGAATGGTTTGGGTGAGAAGGGACGTGACAGTTCATCTCATTCCAATCCCTGCCATGGACTGGAGCACATTCCATTAGACCAGGTTGCTCCAGGCCCTGACCAACCTGGTCTTGAATACTCCCAGAGATGGGACATGTGCCATGGACATGTCCTACTCCCACTGTGAATTCCAAATGCATGGCTCATTTCCTCTGGACATGACAACTAAATTGCTTGGGGACTTCATGCCACTGGCTTCTCTCACCTATTGATCCATCTTTTAGGTCCTGACTGTGACACTCAGGCTGGGTGGAAGAAGGTGCTTCGTTAAATATTTTCTGTAAGGACATTAGAGATTTCCCAGATGCTTTTCAACCTTAAGAGCATCCAAGGAATTTGGAGATACACTGTACTTTGTATCTGCTGTTTGGCAATCAATGAAATAGTCTGGATGAATTTGGGGAGAATAAACAGAATTTTCCCCCTTGGTGGAAATAAGCTTATTCTCTAGAAAAGCACAATCATACAGTGATGACTATTAAAAAAATAATTAAATAAGGATAATTGGTACAATTCTACATTCGCTTTCAGATACTGATGATAGTCAGGACCAGCTGTTGATGATGTCTCCAGACTTCAGCAATGTATTAATACACAACACACGTGGTTTCTGTTCTGTGAAACACCTCATGGTTTTATAGCTCACTAGTGGTCTATTGACCACAGGTTAACACTGGATCAGTGCAGCAGAGCCTATGCTTTACCACATGAGACACTTCTGCTCACATCTGCTTATTTCTAGGGTAATTTCATTGATGATGTGTCAGAACAGAGTCATAAAGCCATCCAATGTTATTAAGCACAGCTGACACCTTTATGATGCTTTTTGCAGTTGATCACTCACAGCTTTAATGACTGAAATGGTCATTGCTTTTATAGTCTGGATTTCCTCTCCCTTTGAAGGAGAATCTGAGTTGCTTCTACCTCCACAAGAGAAGGTAGAAGGGAAGAATTGACCCAGCAAAGGTTTAGGGAAAACCAACAATCTAATACCTACATTTTTCCAGAAAAAACATATTACATGACAAAGCAGGGCAGGATCTTCCCAAAAATTAACTTGGCCCTTGGGGCAACCCCAAGTTGGGAGCTGCTGGTGACTTGTTTGTGCATCCAACATCTTGTAAATGTCAGACAGTGAGCAAATGGAAAGGGAATGCCAACACACATCCAGTGGCTGGAAAGTCAGGGTGAAACTGGATTTTGCTGTCTAAATATTTCCCCAAAGAGCCTGTATTTACAAGATTTGTCTTTTTACAGCAACAGCCATGAATAACCCTGTTCATTCCAAGTGGAAATTCATTTAACTAGCCTTCTGGTTTGGTTGTGGGCCACATGGCCTTTCCATCCCCATCTCCTAATACAAATCTATTCAGATTGTGTCAGCTGCTTAAGTATTTGGTCATTTCTGCTGACATAACTGTCTAATTGTCCTCATTTATCATGGCTCTTCTGGATGGGATTGCATTGTGAATTTGTAATTCAGCGCATCTGTCAGAGGCTGGGGGAGATGAGTGTCAGATGGGGAATGGACAGACCCATAACTGGCTGCAAAAGGAACTCGTAATTCATTCCCATTACAGCTTCTTGGCTCCATCTAGGCTGGGAGTCTAGGCAGGCAAAAGATCTAGAAAGATCTCCCTTCTAGTAAAACCTGCCATTCCTCATCAGACAAATTACCTTGTTGGATTTAGCAATTTAAGCTTCATCTTAATATAGACAGGTTTTTCTAAAGATTAACACCAGAGCTGCAGAAAGTATCTTTTTTGGGTCCAAAGAAATCCCTTCAAAACAGGACACACAACTCTTATGATAGAGTTATTAAAGTTATTAGAAATGCCTTTGCCCAAATGAAGGTGCAAACAAGACCATATGCCAAAGTCCATAGTATGGGTTTTATTTGATAGTAAATATGAGAGGACACCTGTCTGCACCTGTTGGGATGCAGCTATAGAGGCTGGGGAGAAGCAGGCTGGCACAGCGTCAATCAGGATAGGCTGCGACAGCCCAGCATGTTCCCTTTGGCATTCCCTGGTAAAACACCTTCCTGCAAATTTGGATCCTCTATTTAGTCCAGAAATCACCTCTTGGCTGCAAGAAACCAACATCTGCTTGCTTTCCTTGTCAGCTCCACCACATCCTGCCAGGGCATCTTGGTTAGTGAAAGGAAGGACTTGGGCATCACCAGTGAAGTACCTGTGGGTTGCAAGGCTCCTGAGATTTTGAATGGATGGGAGGTCTGTCAGTGCCCACGATTTGCAGCTTTGGGTCCTTGTGAGGCAGATATCTGCCAGAGTTGGCCCACAGCTGCTCAAACATGGTCTGAGCCAGCTCACAAGAGAAACAAAACATGGTACAGTTTTCTTCCCCAGAGGGGAAGGGTCCTTGTTGCATTTTTCCATTCAAGGACAAGCACATGCTTTTGTCCAAACGCAGCTGAGTCGTTTGCTCTTTGCCCAGAGTTTGTTCTGCCATTAGCTTTAAGAGAGGACCAGGCAAAAAATGTCCTGTTGTGGAGGAAGCTTGTCACTCAGAGACAACAGGCACAAGGACAAAGTGTGCAGCCTTTCCACAGTGCAAATATCCTCATTAACCATCATTACAAAATCCAGTCAGTCATGGGGACCATTGAATGTGACAGAGTCCGAGAAGGAAGGGGAGGGAAAGCAGAAAGTCAAGGAGGATCCTTGCTCCAAGGCTTCCAAACATCCTCGAGCTGGCCTAGTGCTTTTCTAGTAATACTTGGGGAGTTTGAGGTAATACATGCACTGATCTTCCTGTTTCATCTTCCTGTTTCATTTTCCCTTTTTCTGATCACTGTTTCTAGGTAGATGTGCTCAGGGCATCCTCTCTGTTTGAGGGATGGCACTGGAAGATCCACATTCTGCTATGGAGCACTTCTGAGCTTTCCTTGAAAGCCAAAGGGTCAAAGAAACAAAGAAATGTTCCATTTTTCTCTCTTTTTTTTTTCCCCAGGAGAGGGAGAAAAAGAGGAATTGTATATGTATTTGAGTATTTCCAACCATCTGCTCCTTACCAGGGACAGTAGTCCAACACACATCCAGCTGCCCAGCATGCTTCACCTGCCTGCTCAGGGTCCTGGTTCAGCTGTTTCCATGACAGGAAACAGTGAGATGTAATTAGAGGCTCTTCCTTCCCAAGTCAGTGGGATGCTGACGAAAACAGATGCAGATGCCATGTCCTGAGATACCTCCCTGCCTCTCTCTCTGTCCTGTGACCCCTCCCACCTCAACTGTTAGGGGATTTATTATCATGAAACCTCTATCATAAACAAACTTGAGGCTTTTTTCAAGGAAAGAGGCTTTGTTGAGCTATAGATCCTCTTCTCTGCAAGATGCCTACATGCTGCTGTGACAGTCTCTTTTTTGCAGGTGAGGACCCATCTGTAATGAGGCTGAGAGTTTTGACCAGGGTGAGATTTGTAGTGGAGCCGGGTGATGAGCCTCAGTGCTTCTCCTAGGGGCCCAAAAGCCACCCTTCCTCCCCTCCATGTACCCCTCGTGTTCACCTCTATGTATCTTTAGACAGATGTAACCAGAGGTGAACTTGATTTGGTTTTGGGAAGGAATCAGGACCCGTGTTCAATATTTGGGCTGTAATCAAACACCAGCTTTGACCCCTCTTTTTTCCCACAGTACATCCATGCTCTCATTGCATCCATCTGCTACAAAGCAAGGACATAAGTCTGCTTCAGACTTTTCTGCTCAAGGCGCTAAAATGCTATACAGAGAATTCTGTACAGAGAATTCTGTACAGACAGCACAGGGCACCCATGAAGGGTTTTTACATTCACATGTAGACCCTTTTCCACCACCCAGTAATCTGGATTAAAACAGACTCCAGTGTCTTGGCCACATTACTGGTTCTACTTCAGGAAAGCCACCTCTGACCTCAGTTTGTTTAAAACAAACCTCATCTGGGATTTAAAAAAAACCAAACAAAAAACCAAAAAAACAACCCCAAACACACTCTTTTCCCCAGCAGCCATTTCTAGACTTTTGCTACCATTACTGTGAGTTTTCATCAAATCACAGAATGGTTTGGGTTGGAAGGGACTTTTAAAGATCCCCCAGTTCCAACTCCCCTGCAATGAGCAGAGACACCTTTAACTAGTTCAGATTGCTCAGAGCCCCAGCCAACTTGACCTGGAATGTTTCTAGGGATGGGACAGCCACAGTTTCTCTGGGCATACTGTGCCAGTGCCTCACCACTTTCAGAATGAAAAAATTTCTCTCTCATATCTAGTCTGAATGTGTCCTTTTGCAGTTTAAAACCATTCATACTTGTTCTATTACTGCAGGCCCAATAAAATCTCTGCCTCCATTTCTTACAAGCCTTCTTATTCCCGTGCTCCATGCTGTACAAACCCAGACTGCTGGACCTCTGCCTGCATTTGCAATTTTAAGGATACTCATGGCAGTAGGGAAAAGAGGACAGCACCTTTTCAAGAAATTCCTATTGGAAAGCACAGCAAGAACAGACTGAAATACAGCCTGGATAAAGCTAGAGAGTCCAGGACTGATGGTTTTAAGATGACACCCAATGGTGTGGAGCAAGACTGCAGCTAAGGTGTTCTGGCCACCAGGCCAGGAATAACCTTAAGTGCGCAAAGTGTCCTTAAAAGATACCAGATTTAACTGGAACATCAAAATAATTTTCTTTAAAAAGTGAATGCAGGTGTAATTTCATCTTGTGGCTGGTCTGGAACTGCCTATCCCTTCCATCTTCAGAGATGTTCATGGTGGTTTTGTACTGATTGTTATTGTATTGTATTGTATTGTATTGTATTGTGTTGTGTTGTATTGTATTATTTTATTTTATTTTATTTTACTGTATTTTATTTTATTTTGATCAGCGGAACATTTAAAAGACCTAGGCAAGGACAATGGTCCTCACACTGTCCAGTGGGGATAGATGGTCACCCTCTAGTACAAAATAGGGATTCGTGCTCCAGAAAGGCATAAGCAAGGAGAGAACAAGTAACCAATTGTGCATGATTTAGAAAAAAAAGTAGGGGAAAAGATATAGGCCTGGGGGCAGGGAATGCTCATAACAAGTGTTCCGGCACCTCTGTATGGGATCAGTCCCTGGAGGTTGACAGTTTAGGAGGAGGGTATGCCATTTCCTTTGAGAAGGGCTTTGAGAAGTTCCTCTCTTTGAGGGATGCAGTTGGATGGGTTTGATTGAAATTGTAGGTGGCAAGAGCTTTTTCAGCTTTTTCATATTTGTGAGCTGTGTTTTTTGCCTGATATGTTCAAGTTTGTAACTGACTCTGTGAGAGTGAAAAGATTTATTAGCCCAAAGGAGTTCATGTTGTCGTTTTGCTGTGGTGCAAATACGAATCTGCACTTGGAAGGGGAAGATCAGCGAACTCTTTTTGTCCTGACATAGTTGATTGGATCTGCACTTGGCATGGATTAGAGCTAGGCGAGGTGCATGTCTTTTTTTTAATTCTTTTTTTTTTCAAGTGGACAGCGTCATCATGTGGTTGTTTTTATGAGTGCTCATGATGCCCAGGAAAAAGCCAAGTGTTTTTCTGTCCTGTTAGTGTGGGAGCAGTTAGGGTAAGATCTCTGTTGTGGATCCTGGCTCTTTGAGAATGAAAGAACGTTACTGGGTATAGCACTGGGAAGGAAAATGAATAATTTTATTGTTGGCTGTGCAGCTGGTAGGCTGCAAAAAAAAAAAAAAAAAGGGAATTCTAGCTCAGCTCATTTTCTTCTAGGACTTTTTCTGTGGGACCAGCTGCTGAATATTTCTACTTTTGTAACTGCTCTTTGGCCTGAGATTTGGATTGTTTGTCCTTGGCCCCTAGAGAGAAGGAATTCCCTAGTGAGAAGGAAGTCCCTAGCAAGAGAAGGAATTGTTTTGTCTACCTACACTATGAAGAGAGCTTACTAACCCTTAATATGAAGCTCAGAACTACACACTAAAGCAGTACAGAATCTGAAAAATATAAAAGCTAAAACCCAAGGCATCAGGCCTACCAACCGAATTCACTGTGGCAGTCATAAGGATTAAAATTCAGCAAGAGCTACTTGTGCTGCTACCTATGCCTCTTCCAACCCCTCTGCGGAAACAACTGTGCCTACCTTCAGGTTCTGGGATCCAGAGAACACAATGGTAAATGCAGTGGAGAAGGGAAGGACAGGCAAGTTTGGTGTGGTTTACGTGGGGTACGCGGAAAGTGCAGCCCTGCACTGGCTTTTACTTCTAGGGCTTTTTCCTATTAGAGTAGCTGCTGGATGCTTGCAACAAAGACACGAGAGTGAAAAAACGTGACGGCAGGTCTATCTGGGAAGGAAGATTCATTGTATGTTTCTGTGTCAGCCTTCCCCTTAGAGCAGCCAACAGCAGGAAACCTTTTATGAGCGAAAAAACCTGTGGATGTCTTTCATTTTTTGTGTGCATATTTCAGCCTTCCAAAGCACATTCTTCGACCTGCAGCTCTTCACGCAAAGTCAGAGCTAACCCTTCTGATTCGTGAGAGCACAAAGCAAATATTTTGGCCTCTGGGCCCCATCTGTGGAAATTTTTACACGGGGGTGAGTTAGGGCAGCATTTAAATAGTTATCAAAAATCACTCCTGAAGAGCACTTAGGAGCATTGTTCTGGCCTGGGCATGGAACATATTCATTGCTGGGCAGTACGGGTGAGCCCGTCTGAGGTTTGGGAACACGCCGTGGCCCCACAGCACAAACAGGCCATGTCTCTGATCTCAGGTCACAACCAACCTCTGAAAAGTGCATGTTATATGGCTCTACGCAGATATTTATTGTATGTACTTTGTTGTATCGATCAGTAGTGCTGTATTAACATTTTAATAGTATGATAAATGTAGTTTTGTAGTTAAAAGGTAACTCTTGTAGTTGAAATAGGAACTATGTAAGTGGGATTTTTTTAAAGAAAGGAATGAGGTACTCACAGTAGATAGCGGCCACAGGACATCTAAATCTTTCAGAGAAAAAGAATTTATTGTTCTCTTATCAGAAGAAGCTGACTTCTTCCTGCCTTGCTCAGGATTTAAGACGCCATTAGGAATAAGAGGAAGAAGCTGACACTGACCAGACAGATTCCTTTGTTTGAATGGAACTTAGGCATCATGTATGGGGTGTATGAATATGCAACAGGCTATTGTTTTAAGGGTTAATCCTTTGTTAACGTGTGTCCTTTTTTGGGCTTATGTTGCTCAGAAAAAGGTACCTGGACTGTGCGTAACTCTTTGTTTCTATTGTCTCATATTGTCCTAATCCAAATTGTCCAAATTATTATTACTCTAATTGTATTACTATTTTATAACCATTTTATTACTATTAAACTTCTAAAATTTTAAAAACAAGTGACGGGCGTTTTTCACACAACCACACTTTCAATCCCACTTTAAAGACAATCTCGACTCTAACAGCAGCAGGAGCTCCCTCGAGGACCGCATGACCAAAGCGGCGCAAACAACACCGGCGCCGCCTTTCACAGCCCTCCGGTGGGACACCGGTGCCGGGTCACCCACGGCTGCCGAGCGGGACAAAGGCGGCGGGAAGGCAGAAGAGAGAAGACCGGAGGGACACACAAGCAGCCGCCACTCCGGGAGCTGCCAGCCCCGCTCGGGGGCGGTCGCAGGGGACGAGGGGCCCGCCCGGCTCCGCCTGCCCTCCTCCCCCGCCATGAGGCCGGCCCGCCCCCGCCATGAGGCGGACGGCGGCTCCGTGCTGCAGCCGGCATGCAGCGGCTGGGGCGGCGCGGCCGGACGGAGAGGTTCCCCGCCTGGGGGGTGTTGTTTCCCCCTTTCATCCTCATCCTCCTCCTTCTGGCAGGTCAGCGGGACCGGCGTGGGGCGGGGGACGGGCGCGGAGCTGCGGGCAGCGGGTGTGAGCGGGGCCGGAGGGTTAGGTCCGATGTGGAAGCTTTTCCGATTGAATTGGCACAGGGAGTTGGAAGGGGGTCCCCGGGGTGTCCCAGCAGAGCGGGAGCCCCTCTCTGGCTGCAGGGAGAGTAAACCTCGAGGAGACGGGACTGAGAGAGGACCTCATTAATCAATATCTGTGTATCAATATCTGAAGGGGGTGTGCCAGGAGGATGGAGCAGAGGCTCGGTGGTATCGAGCAGTGGAGCGGGGAGGGGGGAAGGAGGGCAACGTGCAGAAGTTGATGCACAGGAAGTTACACCTGATGGTAAGGAGGAACTTTACTGTGAGGGTGTCCACACACTCGGAAGAGATGGCCCAGAGTGGTTGTGGAGTCTCCCTGAATAGAGATAGTCAGGAACCCTCTGGATGCAATCCCGTGCCACATGTGCTCTAGCAGTTAGGAGCAGTCAGGTTGGACCACATGATCCACTGTGGTCCCTTCCCATCTGACCCGTTCTATAATTCTGTGATTCTGTGAACCCACCCACGTAGGATAGACCCATGATATGCAGGGTGAAGCCACCTTGGTGCTCTCCCGCCAGGCCAGAGCCTGGAGGTGGGCTGGCATGGCACAGCTGGAGCCATGAGTACGCATGGTGACATTGCAAAAGCCTGGAGCTGCTGGCACTGGGGTGTGCCAGAGGCTTGGTATGGGGTGTCCTGAGATGGCAGCCCTGCCAGAGCCTTGGTATGGGGTGTCCTGTGTGGCAGTCGTCTTACATTGCTGCTTCCTACAGAAATGCCTGTGCTACCCCTGGCCTGCTGTTCTCCTTCTGGAGATGGTGTCCTGCTGGCTGCCCTGATTCACTTGATGGCAGGGCTGGTTGGCAGGATGATGGGTCGATTGTTCTGGTTTTTTCATGTGTTTCTTTAATCCAGAGGTCATCTCACAGGTTTAGGGTTCCTCTGCCTGGGCTGCCCCATGTGCTGTGTTGCACAGCCCTCTCCAGCCTGTGCTTGGTGCTCATTTTCAAACAGAGACCAAGTGTGAGCAGGTTCCGAGAGCTGACCTGCTAAAATCCTGTGAGCGGTCAGGCTGTGAGATGGGTCAGCAGCATGAGTCAGTGAGCAAAGGAGTCTCAGGGCAAGGTGAGAACTTTTCACCTACTTGGGGCAGGAATGGGAGCGTGGCAGAAGCTGAGATGTGGAAGGGTTGCCCGGATCCCAGCAAACCAACCAAAAGGGTCAGCACAGATGAAAGGCAGTAATGGCAGTGGGAGAATAGAACCTCTCAGGTGAGTTGCAGCCTGGGAAAGGGGAGCTACAGTGCACTGGGAATGCAGAAGCATGGTTTGCCATCGTTGATTTCAAGTCTGCCACTTCAGTATGAGACCAAATAGGCCACCAAGGGTGATGGTGTATTGGACATGGAGTCTCTCTGAATTTATCCAGGCTGCAGCTGAAGCCTTGACTGTGGGGACGGTGATCCCCAAGAATGTTTTTACAGTGCAGTGGCAGTACAGAGTCATCTTCTTGGGGGAACCTGACTTAGGGCTTTGAATACACTAAATGTTATGACAGCACAAGAGGTAGATACCGTTAAAATAGCTTCTCATAGGAATAAAAAGATAGATGCTCTCCCGCGTTTCTTAATTGTAAAGAGCTCTCTTATTGTTGTTTCACAGATTGCTTTGTCTGGCAGAGCATTGTGGCTGGGAGCACTTGTGGCCTCAAGTGTCCTCAGTGGGGCAGAGAGGGCCCTGCTGGTCCCTGTGCCAGGCACTGCCCTGCCACACTGGCCATGGCCCCGGTGTCAGAGCACAGTGAGGGGAGCTGCTGCCAGATGGCAAGGGATGAGGGAGCCCCAGGCTGGGCCTGGGCAGGGACTGGGAGAAATAGCCTGTTCTCAGACAGCTTCCTTCTCTCCTGCCACCCTCCAGATCAACAAGACAGGCAGCCCAACTCAGATTTCTTCTGGACTCTTTGCTGGGATGGAAGAAATTGGTCTGTGGTGTCTTGGTATTTCAAAATGTTCTTTTTCACTTTAAAGGATTAAGTATAAGGGGGAACCGATATGGCCAGCTATAGAATACTCATATGGAAAGCACCTAAGTCTGAAATGCAGAATGAATGGGAATGGGCTGCCATTAGGATTAGAGAGTCAGATCACGCCTCAAGGGCAGCGCTGTGATTGTATGAAACTGTTAGACTGCATTTTCTTCAAAGCTGTGCTGTACAAGATTTTGATATTTGACATCATGAGTGTTATTTTTATTCAGCAGAAGATTGTTTGGCTCAGTGTGATAATGACTGCAAGGCTTACTGCTGTGATGGGAGTGCTCCCTACTGCTGTTCATATTATGCCTACATTGGGAATGTCTTTTCGTGAGTATATTTGCACTTAAAAAAAAAAGGTGTGCTGTGTTCATGAAGTCAGTGTAAGTTTGCTGTGGCAAAACTATGTTTTGGCAATAAACTGAGGCAGTGTTTGGGTTTGTTGTTTTTAGTTTGGTTTGTTTTTTTCCTTCCTGGTAACAATCTTTGGTATTCCTTTGAGGTCTCATGTTACATGTATTTTTGAAACATACCAGAAAGCTTGGTAAAATTGTGGGTTCTGTCCTTAGTTTGTGTACAATAATATAATTTCTGGAGCTAAGCTTTAGAGATAGTGAGAACTTTGTTTCAAGCTCGAGCTGAAAAGATCTGTGAATAGAAATCTTGTATGTTTTGTTGAAATGGTTTCTCACGCTGAGTCAGTAGTGATTCAAATTACTTGGATTTGAAATTCATATTGCTTTGAGTACTTTTTTTTTATTTTCACTTTTATTCACTTGTTTGTTTTTTGTTAAATAATATTTTGGCTGTTGGTGGATTTATTGAACAAATTCTAGGTGAGAATAATCTGACCCTTTAACAATGTTGTATGAATAGCATGTTTCACAGTGCTGTAAAAAACACAGCAGATGAAATCAAGTGGTTACAAATATTTTCTATCTAGAGAAAAATACAGGAATAAACTTTTGATTAAAAAACATAGACTCTAGTGCAGCTGTTTGTCTTTGCATAGGTGAGGAAGAAGAGAAGCTTGCCTGCTAATGGACCTGACTCTGGCCTTAACTATAGCCACATGTGAAAAATGCCAATCACTTGTTTTTAAAATTTTAAAAGTTTAATACTAATAAAATTGTTATAAAAATGGTAATACAGTTAGAGTAATAATAATTTGGACAATTTGGATTAGGACAATATGAGAGAACAGAAACAAAGAGTTACGGATGGTCCTGGTACCTTTTTCTGGGCAGCATAAGCCTGAAAAAGGACGCACGTTAACAGAGGATTAACCCTTAAAAACAATAGCCTGTTGTATATTCATACATCTCATACATGATGCATAAATTCCATTCAAACACAGGATTCTGTCTGGTCAGTGTCAGCTTCTTCCACATAAGCCTAACCCCGAGCGAGGCGGGAAGAAGTTCGTTTCTTCTGATAATGGAGCAATAAATTCTCTTTCTCTCAAACATTTAGGTGTCCTGTGGCTGCTATCTCAGTGCGAGTTCTTTCTTTAGAAAAAAAGTATCCTACATAGCATAGTTTCTATTTTAACATTTTGTTATAACCTAAAACTATATTTAACACACTACTTAAGAGAATTAATACAGCATAACTTTCTAACACAACACATATAATATTCATTTTAATATTTGCAAAAAGCCAATCATAAAATACACATTTTTCACATCACATCTCACAAGTTGTACATTCATGTGCAAGGGCAAATCTAAATAAAATATAAAATGTGGTTCTTCGTGATAGGGCATCTTATTTTCTGTTGCATCAATTACAACAACTAGTAATTTCCTTAGCCTTTAGCATACAGTCTGTGACTTATTTTTGGTTTGTGAGAAATGGCTACTCACTTTTAATAATTTTAGAAAAGTTTATTAAACCTTATCCAAAAATGCAAGAGAAGACTGAATAGAGAAAATGTTATGGCGCCTGGAGCAAGGGATTTTTCCCACCATGTGCTCACCCACACAATGGAGGTTTTGCCTTTTAACCCTTTAACCCCTCCCAAAGTTCTGTCCATCGACTCCTTCTTTGCTGTCCAGTGGTGGTGATCACTTCCTCAGACCCTGACAGGAGGTCAGATGTCACCATAGTGACAAACCAGCCCTCCCAAATGTCCCAACCCGGCTGTCCCTTGACAGCCACATGAAGGGGTACAACATAACTATAAATCTATAAAACTTTTCTTAACCTATATACATTATATTTGTCTGTTAATTGTGAGAGTCAATCATTGCATTACTCATCTATCACAGGTTTATATTCTTGACTAAAAACAGAGAGGATAAAAATGACATGGCATATGGACTGCCTGGTACTTAGGGAAGACTGAGTGGGAAGGTGGCAGTTGTTTTTTTTTAGAATGACTCCTCTGATGCAAGTTTTGTTTCGGCCATGGTACCTGGGGAATATTCCAGTGTTCCCATCAGTATATTTTATAGCACTTTGAAGGAGTAGGCAGAGTGATGGTATTTTAATACAGAGTTGATCCACAGTTTTTAAAACAGATCACATGCTTCCTGGGCTTAAGGAGATAAAATTATGGTAGAACACCAGAATCCTTCATTCATCTGGAAATGAAAAAGCATGTATTTAAGATGGATGTTGTAGAATGACAAGTGATTTTTTTCCTGATTACTGAGTGAATGTTTGCTTTGATTTGTTTCTCTGTTTTTTCATTTCAAAATTGTTTTTCCATTTACAAGCATCAAAGGAGTTTCTCATTCTGAATACCTTGTTCCAGACCTCGTGTGGTTGGGAATGATGGACACAAGAGCATAGGACATCACATTATAAGAAGGAGACTTCCTGTAGAACAAGTAGATTTAATCTCTCACTTCCCTGAGTGCATAGCTAGCATTTGTCTAGCCTGATGTCAGAGCTGTGCTTTTTGAAGGCCTTGACCAAGGGGGTCTTTAGAGTGACTGCTGAAATGCTGAAACCATGTCTTCAGCACCAAGTTGGCACCTTGTCTTTGGTATGTTTCTTTAACAAATATTAATAGGTATTGAATTAGAGCCGAGTGTGAGTGGCTCTGACACATTTGGAAGGGTTTGTCTATATCTGGGTGGATTTGAATACTAGAGGAGGCTCTTGCAAGTACTGTTTGCCGCAACACATCTTGAAGAACACATTTGATCCTTCTAATTTTTTATGGCTAAATACTCCAATGCATAGGCTTGAGGATCAGTTAGCAGTTGTTATACTCCTTTGACCCGAAATTTTGCATGATGAAGTCACAGATGTTTTTTTTTTTTCCTAAAAGCAGGTCAGGACTTGTCTTCTTTAAACATGTAATCTCATTTTGAAAACTTTCCCCTTCCCTCCCCTCCTCCCTCAGGCTTTATCCCAGGCTCAATTTCACTCCTCCATCCCCAGCTCCTCTTCTTCCCAACTCTGTGGCACAGGGAGTGGGGAATGTGGGTATGGTCAGTCCATCGCAGCTCATCTGCGCTGCTCCTCGTGCTTTTCCTTGGTTCAGTCTGTGCTGGGTTGCAGTGTGGTTATCTCCTTGGTACAGTGCTGTAGGAGTTGGAGAAATTGTCTTCTCTGACTTACAGTAGTTTTACATGGACAAAATATAGTAAAGGTCATTTGAATGCTATGGAGAGGAGAAATTATGTTTAAACTCTCTTAAGAGAGATCCTTAGCTGGCAAATATCTGGGTTAAATATGTCAACTTTCATAGACTTGCATTCTCTCAAGCCAGCTGGGGATCCAAAACAACTTTTTGTGCTCTGGGAAGAAAGAAGAAGCTGTTTTCTGTATTGTGAATGTTCTCACACATGTGTGGTGTTGACTAATTAAAAAGATGTGAAGCTCTTTAGCAATCTGGGAAAGAGATCATCTCTTTCTCTGCCTGTGTCCACTAAGGCTGAGCATGAGCACAGTGCAGAATGCCAGTCAAAGGCAATCCAAAATGCAGCCTTGGTGTTCCTCTGTGGAAATCCAGCGCAGCTATAAGGCTAGGAAAAGCAGATTATATGATCATGGCTTCTGTGTTGGATATGAATTTAAACTCAGACTTAACTGCTTGCCAGTAGTCTGAGCTGTCACAGCTTGAGCAGGATTTACATTTTTATTTGGTTGAGTTTGATTCTGTAAGGAACTAAATATGCTAAATCAAACAGCTCTCTGTGCAATTAATAAATGAGGAAAAGGCAAAAATAAAACATGGTTGTTTCCTTTGACAATTAAATAGGAACAAAGGACCTCTGTGCATTAAATCTATAAGCTTTCAGCTAAGATGCTCATTACTAACGAAAACCTTTTCCTCTGAAATCTCCTGAACCTTGTTTTTGAAGGGATAAAAATAGGAAAAAGAACTTCATTAAATTGCTCTTTTGAAATTGAAGGATTTCATTTATCTGTTTCTCTGCATCTCAGAAGTTGTTGTTTACAACAGGGTCTTTCTTCATACCACACATAATCTGGTAATGAGTCTAGCATAACCTTCAGTTTCTAAACAGATGTGTGTTGTTTGAAATTAAGGGCTTAGAAAACATGAAGGCATGTATGTTACTTTATCCAAATGAGTTCTCTGATCAGAAAAAGAGAAGCGGTAAATCCCTGTCTTTTTAATTATCTGTGTGATAAAGGATGGTAGATAGAATGTGAAAAAAAGGATTTTTCAGTAACTCCTAAGCAAAATCCAACTATAGAAACATTACAATGATTAAGTAGCTAGAAGATCACATACTTCATTACTCACAAGCTGGCAAGTCATAAGAGATGTGCAAGAGCCTTTTTATGACAGGAAATACTTCCATTAAATTACTTTGTTAATCCATCTACACCAGTCAATGTATTCTCCTTCTCTATGGGTTTTGTATCGACTTTACCTTCTATTCAGTGCTGTAGACAAGAAGATGCCATTGGAAACAGGTAGAAATGCCTTTCCTTGACTGATAAATCATGTTTTTTTTGTTCAGACAGAAAAATGTAGCTGAAGTATGTAATAGCAAAACTGCAAAAAAAGCCACTCAGAGTGTAGGCTGTCCATTGGATCCAATTGTCCAAAAAGTTTAAAAATCGAACGGTATGATGAAACACCTTCATAGTTTTCCCTGTTTTCTCTAGTTTCTTCATTATTCACAGTAGTGTTTTGCTTTCCTCCATTCTTTTGAAGTCTTAAATTTTTTTTGGTGTTCCTGGTGGTGCTTTGCTCTTGTGCAATGATTATAATACCTCATATATGCAAGTGATTTATTTGCTAATTAATACAGCTGACACCTTACTCAGCTGGTGTTCTTATTCTCCATCAGTCTTTTTTCAGTCTGTGCCTGGATATGTCTTTGTCATGTGGCCAAAATATAGTGGCTTTCCGTAATGAGATCTCATTCTGTGGTGGGAATATGTGTGTGCCAGCTGATGAAACCATGGCATTCTGCATGCTCTTGTGCAGGTGTCTGGAACTGACTCCTATCATTCCCACATTACTGTCCTACTTCTAAAGTATGCCTGTCGCAAATTTCCACTCTGTTTGGAATGTTCGCTTTTGTCCTAGGGTGACTTTAAGATGCTCGCATCCCCATTTGTCTGCCCAGAAATAAATTTTGCACTTTTGTCTGTTTAGCCCCGAAATAAGTTTTGCATGGTTCCGAGAGCCAAGGGAGGGAGAGAAGAAGTGCAGTTTGTTAACAGAAACTGCACTTGCACCCCTGCATCTTCTCCTGGACTGTGCTGTCTGCAGCATGGACAGTGAGAGAGAGCTCTCCTTTGCTTTTAGTTAGTTTTTAGCTAGCTGAGGCAGAGAAGCTCCCTGCACTGTGGTTTTTCTTTTCTTGGAACTGTTTAAACTTGCTCTGCACGAAACACCCATGTAAGAGACAGTCCGAAGTTTCCCTCATTTGCCTCACGACCGTCATCCAGGACAGAGATTGAAGCCCCCTCCCAAGGACTGAGTCTCACACCCCTATAATTCTAACACAGGCATGCTGGGCTGGCTGAAGCAGGATGTTTGCCAAGTGTTACCTGCAGGTGTGTTTGCTGGACCAAGACTGGTTTCCCATAGAAACCAGTGCTGAAACAATGGGTCCTGCTCACTGCTGGGACTGGTTTGTCCTGTTTCAGAACTGGGCTGTCTGTACTTGTTCTCAATAGACTTATTCTCCACTGTCCTGTACCTGATCCCCTCCCAGCAGAGGACTATAAAAGACCCCTGAGTTAACCAAAGACTTTGAGATTCTCCCCAGTGTGACAAGACAGATCTGTTGGCTGGACCATGAGGATTTCGTCTCTCCATATCCCCTCCCCTCTTTTTCTCTCTATCCTTTACCTCCTTTCTAATCCTTCTATCACATTTGCTGTGGGCACTCAATAAAAGGTGCATTAGTTTTGATTAATTCTGAAATCCCCTCTGTGTTGTTTTTGCACTCTGATAGCAGTTAACAAACCATCACGACCCCCGCTTGTACGAGCAGATGGTGACATTACAACCCAGAAGAGCACTGTCAGCTCACAGGCCTGGGCCGTGGCATTTCCAGCACCAGAGGGACTGATAAGAGACTGGGTAAGCTGAGCTATAGCCCACAAAGAGGACTTTCTGAGTTTGTAATCTCTTTTGGAGTGGCAAGAGGCTTTACTGTTTAATATTGTTCATTTTTTGTGCTGGTGAATGCTTTGCCTGTTAAATAAACAGTTTTTTCCACTTTTCTCCAAGGAAATCTTCTCCCGAACCATTTGGGAGAGGGGCTACTTGAATTTGTTTTCTAGAGGAAACCCCTTTAGAGGCTTTCCGCCACATTGGCCCTAAACCAGGACAACTATTCATATAAAGGATGAGAAACAGTGAGGCTATTGCTTGAGAAGTGAGGCATAATCAGGAGGTGGGACACCACTGCTCATAAAACTCTATAGAAATGTCTGTGAGCCTCATTAGCTTGACATCAGGATTAGACCTGATTGTGTCATCTAGACTGTTGGTTCCTAAAATCCTGTTAATTCTTGCATCTCTCCCTAGCTCCTTTTGTTTCAGCTTATGTCACATACCAGACTCAGGGTGTTCTGCTGCGTCTGTCAGGTCCAACATACTATCACTAATTTTTCTTTTCCTGCTTTCCTTGTTCCCCTTAGTTTAGCGACAAGTTTATGAGAAAATCACTCTAGAAGGAGTGTTTCCTCTTATATTGGTTTTGCACGTCCTGGTTTTTGGTAGCAGAATGGCCGCAGAGGTGACTTCTGTGAGAAGGTGTTGAACGCTTCTACCGTGTCCAGCAGAGGCAATCCCTGATGGCTCTGAAGATGGACATGCTGCTGGCCAAAACTGGGCCAATTAGAGAGGTTGGTAATGCCTCTGTGATAACATAGACAAAAAGAAAATCAAAACAAAGGTATAGTTGATAGTTTCCTCTGGCCTTGGACCAAACCACACCAAGCAGTTCAGGAAAAAAAAAAAAACCAAAACCAAAGGCAACGGAAGGATTGCTGCCATAGTCTCCAAGGCCAGGGAAAGGGAGAAAAACCAGAAAAACCCAACTGCTTGCCTAAGCTAACAAAAACCCAAGCTAGCTAAGCAGCAAAGTAACCACCATCCTCACTGCATCACAGAGGCCTGGGGAGTGAGGCTGTGGAAAAGCCTTCGCAAGAGCCCCAAGGCTCCCTTCTTCCCCTGGGCCAGCCTTAAAGCTGCAGCAACCATAGAGCAGATGGTAAGGAAATTGAAAAGCACCCCAAGACAGTGCTGGAGACCCCATGCCACATTTAAACATGTTCCACTCTTAGTGATGAAGTGTTTTGTTGATTCAGGACGTTTGCATTCAGCTTGGCTTTTGAGTGTGACTAGCATTTGAAGTTTGAGAAGCACAAGGAGAAATCTTCAGCATCACAGACAGGCCGAAGTAATTCTTTCTCATATTAGCCTCTTTGGTTCTTCAATGTACTTGCTCTTAGATTTCCCCTTTTTTACTTTGTACTTATTGTACCATTTGTGTACTTATTGTACCATTTGCCTTTTTGCTTCATATCACTCTATTCTTTCATTTACCACTTGCCTTCCCCAGAGTGGGAAAGTGTAATTCTACTTCATACCTCCGAAAATTTGCAGTACAGTCCAATTAATCTCGTTGAGTTGGCAGTTCAGACTGCCTGATTTGTGACACGCTTCTGGTACCACCAAAAATGCCACTCCTATGCCATGAGACCAGTCTGAGGGTAGTATCTCATATCCATTGGTCCTGATGCGACAAAAATATCTGTACTGGAGTAAATATTTGCTTAAGACAAGAGTTGCAGTGTTTTCTATGGGACTAGCTGATTAATGCAGTTGCTTTGAAAAAAAAATTAAATTTAGAGAAGTTTGGAATGGAGGCTGCTAATCCCTCTCTCAATCTCTGAGCCCAGATGCAACACATGAGGCACTGTCCCCAGATGTGGTGAGTCTGGAAACATTTATTAAAAGTGTACATAGCTTTTATAATATTTTTACTATCAGGCTAGAATAGCATGAGTCTGAATAGCCAACAGTATAAATGTTCCTGATGACTGGTAACCAATAACATACACGATCAATTCCCTAAGAGCAACATCAGCTTTTTGCCCCTAAGACAAGCACTTGTATAACAATTTCTTCTGCAAAACCACTATGCTTCTGCTACTTGTTACACCTCTTCTGCCTTGACTGCATAGTCCTATCTTTTCTTACTAGAAGCTCGTTTCCTTTCCCCACACCCAGAGCTTTCCCAGAGCTTTGTGACTTAGCACTGACTCAGAGAGACGTGAGTCCTTTTGATGTCTGTATTTTTCTTCATACCTACTGCAGCTTAGCTCTGAATTCAGAGCTTTTGCTTGCCTTGCACTGCTAGGTCAGTGCAACCAGGCTCCCGCTATCACAGGCAGCCCACAGATGTGCCAAGCTCGGTGTTCACAGTTCTCAGTAGCTCGCACCTGCTGCATCTACTGGAAAGCTCTTCCAGAGCCATATTTTTCTGGTCATCGAGAATCTTTTCTTTCACAAGCTTTTTCTACAAATCTGCTAATTCTTGTGATATTTTTTAAATTGTCCCTTCATTTTGATATGAAATTGTGAAATAACTTCTTTCATCCCTTCTCTAAGTGATGGATTGTGGACTGGGTTTGTTTTGGGGAGCTGCTATATGGCACAGTATACATCCATTGTGTGTATCACATGTGATTCTTGGGGTGTCCTGTGCAGGGCCAGGGGTTGGACTTGATGATCCTGATGGATCCCTTCCAACTCATCACATTCTGGGATTCGATGATTCTGTGATTCCCATTCACTGTATTAGTTAACTGTGTACATTTAAATATATATCTGGATTCAAAAGCACAGCTCTCGTTTAGTCAGTGGGGTATATGGTTTGCACATACATAGAAGGAAAAGAATTGCCTGCTTTTCTGGGTAAACATTTCTTTGTGTTACTTTACTGTGCTGTTGACCAACCTGTCTGCTCTTTCCAAAAGTTGCACATTTTTCTGAAGTGACTGTAATGGACTGTGATGCTTGGGGGAAAAATGGGACATCTTGAGCATATATCTTAATGAAAATGGTATTAATATGTTGTTTAGTGTTTATGGATGCTTTTGATGTTTTGAATATTTTGCAAGCCATGTAACGGCATTCAGTCACCTCCTTGATGCTGTTGCAAAATGGTGTCAATTTTAGATTAGTAACAGGTTGTGACATAACAGCAGGATTTACCTCTAGGGAAACTTCACAAAATGTTGTGTTTATAGATCATTCTGTCAAAATAGCTCAGATTGTCTTTCCTTCTGGTTTTGCTACTAGAGATATTTTCATGGATAGGTCTTCTGGCTTGTGAGCTGAGCCAGGATGCCATGCATTTGCAAGGGAAGTTTTTGCTGACTCATCAGGAACTGGCTCTTCTCCAGGCCCCAGTGATCAGCTGAGGTGGAGGAGGTCAAGCCTAGCTCAACATTACTTAATGTGTGTGCGCGTGTCTGTACCGTATGGTGACTTCTGCATCCTCAGCATAGCTGCATCCAGATAAAGCAACTTCCATCAGTTTATGGAACCGTAAGGAGCCACAGCATATTTCTCTAACTATAGTTTAATTTTCAGGTTTTTTTTAGTTTTCTGACTCATAGTCCTCTTCTCCAGAAGCATAAAATGATTCATATACCCAAGCACTTAACACCTTTTCCATTTGTAAATGGCATTTCATGCAAGCTTAATGAGGATATTCCAAACCACTAAAACCATAATTTGCTTATGCTTCGTAATAAGGTTTGAATCCTGCAAAGACTTATGTTAATACTTTCAAGTTCATTGTAGGTTTTTTGCAAATGGTGATTTAGAATCAGAATTTCCTCTGGCTTAGTCTCACTGAGTCTTTGTGCCCCTTGTAAGCTCTGACACAGCACCTGGGAAGAGAGAACGGGGAAGAAAAATGGAATTGGTGCTGTAAATCTGACAGAAAGAAAAAAATGCAGAAGAGGCTCTTTTATTGCTTTCACTGGGGTAAGATTTGAGTATTAAAGTACATTAGAAAAAGAAAAGATGAAAAGCATTTTTTTCATTTAATCTGCTTTAGAATTTCTAAAATTAAACTCTCAGTGTCTTATTATTTTCATATGAAGATATGAGGGAAAAATCCTTTTCCTGGGTAATTCAAAGCTCAGATTTATTTAGTCTCAAAATATACGTTTCTAGCTACCACTGCAGTTTTAAAAAGCTATTGCATGGTTGCTCAAGCAATGCACATATTTTACGATTTTAAAATGGAATAAAATAATTTATGATGTTAGGTTTTTAGTGTTCTTATTCACAGTTTTCCTGCCAGATCATCCAAGAACCACTCCAGATTATTCAATGCCAAAAAAACCCTAAATATTTTTCATTTGTCTAACACATAGAATTCTAAAAGCAGTAAAATCTTCTAATCTGTGTTGAAATTTAATAAATGCATTTAATTAATGCATTTCTGAGGAAAAGTTTATGTTCTCAGAATCAGATTTATGAAAAGGTCAAAGGCATTTTTTTCTGGTCCTTAAGGTAGTGTTATTTTTTTGTATTCAGATATTTTTTTACTTTTTTTTATTCAATGTTATTTTCACTTTGTTGTTGTGAAAAGGATTTTTGGTTACAATTTTCCTCTCCTTTGTTGCATTAAATGGCAAAATTTTCTCCTCTGTCTTCCCTCATTCTCCAATAACCTTAAAAAAAAAAAAGGAAAAAAAGTCAATAAGCTTCTGCTTCAGGAATGATTTATCACTCATTAATGTCAGTGAAGGAGTCCAACTGAAGCAATGCTAAGAGTTAGGAAAGGACCATGAATTCCAGTTTCTGCAAAGCTCAATGTGTGTTTTGCTTTGTAGAATTTGAAATGGCTTGGCTCCTTGCAATCAAAGCTGTTTTCCACGTGCAGGTGTTGCCACCAGGGAACTGGAAACAGCCCCGACACTATTTCAGCAAGTGGGTCCCTGTGCTGCCTCCCTCACCGTGCTGGTCTCCACACAACATTCCATTAAAATGAACAGGAGCATTGCTGGGCTTTCCAGAAGGTGCAAGATGAGCTAAAGCCTCCAGTTTGGTTATACTCCTTGAATGCTTTTCCAGTGATGTGGGCAGTGCAGGAGCCTCTCAGAGGCTATAATATAGGTGTATATATAATAATGTGGTGGTGTTCACAGGGGTCCCAGGATGAGGGAAGAGATGAGAATCTTGACTCCATGTTTCAGAAGTCTGATTTATTATTTTATGATATCTATTATATTAAAAGAAAATGATATACTAAAACTACACTAAAAGAATAGAAGAAAAGATTTCATCAGAAAGCTGGCAAAGAAAAGGAATGGAAAGGAATGAATAATAAAATCTTGTGTTTGTTCATAGCCTTGACAAAGATGGCTGTCATTGGTCATCGAGTCAAAACAGTTTCACATGCTGGGTAAACAATTCTCCAAATCACATTCCAAAGCAGCAAAACATGGAGAAGCTGGAGCTTCTCTGGAGAAAAGATCCTAACAAAAGGATTTTTCTTTAAATATGTCTGTGACAATATATAGAAAATCATGAACGGGACAGGACTGCTGGGGAATGCGTCTCCAGCTGTTTATTTCCAGCATCAGTCTCATTACATGGTTGGGACAGTGGGAAGATGCCAGCAGCTCATGTCCTCAGCAGCAGCAGAACTCATTGTTACAACTCACTTTAGAAGTTTTTTAACCAATCATACAAAGCAAAAGCATACTGACAGTAGAGTTATCCAACCACTATAAGTGCACGCACCTTTGGTTAAAACAGTGCTTGCTTATTTTGAATACAATACCTGCTTGTAAGCTTTAAAATACAATTTTACCTCTGATTTTAAGGATTCCCACAGCCTACACCCAAGATGGACAACATTTCAAGATTTTCAGGCAGATGTAAGTTTGGTCTGTTTTCATATCAGGGGTTAATTGTCCAATTACAGCTTCAGGTCATTACGTCACACTCCTCCAGTTTGCTCTCCCCAATTTACTTTTGTTTATACTTTTGAAGCCTGAGGCTGGGATGATAACCTTGGTTCTCAGGCCTGGAAGGATTGTTTTCTCTGACCAAACTATGATGAGAGCTTGCTAACCGTGACAGCCACAGCCGGTCTGTAGCTGCACAGATAAATTGGCCATAACAGACACCAACTCAACCAGCCTAGCTCATTAAAGAATAGAAGTAAACAAGCCCCTGGGTATGATAATTAATGTTAATAAACTCAAACGGGGGACCTCAGCCAATCACATTGAATCCTGAATGCAGCCGTATCATTGGTCAGTGAGCTGGGCGGTGCTAAGACTCCAACCAATCAGATGTTTAAGCACAGGAAATTTGAATCCCCTATAAAAGAACTCCCAACAATAAACTTCAGCTGTTGGTGCATGAACTCGCTGTGTTCTTATTATATGCCTGTCTCTGAAACTGTGACAAATAACACTCTGTGTGAAGTTCAGAGTTAGACACTAATGCAGTACAGCATGTGAAAAATATAAAAGCTTAAAACTTAAGGCGTCGCTGCGCTTTTGAGCCCCCTGGCCTCTGCCGTGCTAACACAGGCACTTCTGTGAAATGCCTGGAGGATGCCCTTTCTGGGGATTAGGTCCCAGCTCTAAACAGCCGAGTAAAGTCTAGATTTTTTCACTCTGCCCCCTAAATGAAACTGAGAGGAGAGTGTTGCCTTTTTTTTTCTTTTTTTTTAATGTTGTTTATCAGAATCTGCAATAAATAGGTATGATTATCATGTTAGGATCTATAGGGTTTTCTGTAAACTACCATTTAATTCTCTTTCATTGGCTAAGAAACCAATGAAACAAAGATGTTCCAGGTGAAGGAAATATGGCAGCAGAGGATGGTTAACTCTCAGCTCTGCCAGTGATGACTTAACAAACGTAGAAGTAAACACACTTTCAAGATAATATCAGTAGAGGAGGTGATAGAAAAGTTGGTGTTTATTAGAGGCCTTCAGGGGCAGATAGGGAAAGTTTCCACAAAGTACCCACCCCCACATGGGGTGAATACAGTTTTGTAAGTTTAGCAAATTAGCATAATTGACAAAAATCACCAATTAGAGACATAAGTGCTGATGCAATTTTCCCTGGTTCAGCCTTCTCTGAATCCTCCGCCCTCAGATGGAAACTAAACTTTGTTCATGAAAATGTGTCTTGAAGATCTAGTTTTCAGCCTTAGTTCCCAGAAAGAACCAAGATAGGATATGGGACCTTGTACCCCCTGGGGCTTGGAGCTCTGAAATATATTTTGTCTTTCTGCCTAGGGAAAAGGTGGGGAAAAGTACTGGGAAAACTAGCCACGGACACAACAAGAGACTACAGAGCTACAAATACATGTGCAAAGAATACAGAGGATATATAAAAGGAAAAGGCAAAAATTATGAGGCATCACCTGCACCAACAGCTCATGCCACAATGCTTGCAGTAGTGGCTGGATGGCAAAAGGCTGTGAAGGAAGTGGTTTTCTGTGGAGAAGATGAAATGCAAGAAGGAGCAGCCTTTGTTATGCAAAACTTTGCAGCTGAAGTTGATTGGAATGGGTAGAGAGCTGTGAAACAGTGAAGACAAGATAGCTTGCTCGTTGAAACAGCAAGATAAAGAAGGACATCTCTGAAGATGCCTTGAAGCATGGCAGAGTTCTCTGTTGGTTTCCAAATCTAGCGTTTACTTCTCTTTTGTAGCCCATTGACTTGAAATCTTGAGGAATTGCTACTTTTTATTAGAGCAATTGCAGTTCTTCGTTTTTAAAAAATCAGTTAATCTGTGTGTCACTTGCATCCTGCCTTGTGAAAGCCCCATCTCTTGACCCTTTCCCTCAGTGTCTGCACAGTTGTCTCACTGACCACTGTCTCACTGTGTCTTTGTGCAGAATGTTCCCTGGCACATGAAAATCATGTCATGTGTGGCTGTTTTGGGGATTTTTTACAGGCATAAGGCAGGCAGCAGATATGCCAAAAGGTGCTGAACTATCATTCTTTCTGGCAACTGTGACTCTACAGGTTTGACTTCAGGCTGGGCAAAAATACTGTGAAAAACGCCAGTCACTTTTTTTTTTAATTTTAAATGTTTAATCGTAATAAAATGGTTGTAAAAATAGCAAAAAATTAGAGTAATACTAATTTGGACAATTTGGATTAGGACAATATGAGACAGTAGAAACAAAGAGTTACGGACAGTCCGGGTACCTTTTTCTGGGCAACATAAGCCTGAAAAAGGACACACGTTAACAGAGGATTAACCCTTAAAAGCAATAGCCTGTTGCATATTCATACACCACATACATGATGCATAAATTCCATTCAAACACAGGATTCTGTCTGGTCAGTGTCAGCTTCTTCCTCTGAATCCTGATGGCGTCTTCGGGGCTGAGTGAGGTGGGAAGAAGTTCGTTTCTTCTGATAATGGGGCAATAAATTCTTTTTCTCTGAAAGATTTAGGTGTCCTGTGGCTGCTATCTTGCTGCGAATCCTTTCTCTAAAAAAAAAGTCTTACATAGCATAGTTTCTATTTTAACATTATGTTATAACCTAAAACTATATTTAACACACTACTTAAGAAAATTAATAAAGCATAACTTTCTAACATAACACATATAATATAAATTTTAATATTTGCAAAAAGCCAATCATAAAATATGCATTTTTCACAAATACCATCTGAGATACACTCCTGGGTAAAACAATGCAGGTTTGACTGTCAATAGGTCAGAGATTTCAGGATCTAACTGGCAAGATGTCCAGAAGTCAGAATAGTGACTTAGGCTGCTCCAGCAAGAACTCCCCAGAGGGGGAGCTGCAGGATTCACCTGCATTGAGCTCATGGAGTTTGTAGAAGCTACTATAATTAAAATCAGTGTTAGAAAGAATATGTTAAGAATTACTAGAAATACCATTACCCTGTGGTTCTCCTAGGTGTCTATACTCAGTAACCCAGCTGCCAAAAGTGATCTGTAACTGGGGTTTAATAACTTTTTGGAAGCCCACTTTGTCATCTTGACTTCTCTTGTGCTTTGATTCTTAGAGGGGTGAAAGTTGAGCAGTGCTGCTGCTGCAGTTGTTATTAGTCCAAGTAACCAAGGGGTTTGCCAACCAAATTGGATAAATAGTCCAACACTGCCTCCCTCTGAATCGCATTGAGTCTGATTAAGAGTCCAAAGAGTATTTTTTCCAAACAAGAATATCTGCATCAGAGTACCAAAGATCATTGATTTTTTTTTTTGTTTTATTTTATCTCTGAGAGTTTTAAAAAAATCACTTACCAGCTTTGTCACAGTTAGACACTGGCACAATGCTTCTTTTCAAATGCCTTGAAGGGTGAGAAATTAAAGAGCATTTATTAATATTTGCAGTAGTTTTTTGAAGTGTATTGCATGCATTGTTACTAATATTATTCTAGAGATGCAGTGCCAACAAATCATAAATACAGAGAGTTGGCAATATATTAATTGGAGAACTAATAAAGTACTGGAATTAGGTAGGATGAGATGGAAGAGATCAACTGAGCGAAGTCTGAGAGTGGCATATCTTTCTTGCAGTAACATAGTAATGAATATTGTGAAGACAGAGGGGGAATACTGATTCTCACATGTTTCTAACAACATGTCATACTTGATCAAATTGTTGTAAAATTGCTAGCGTTAGCAATTACGGGATGAAAAGACCTCTATGCCAGTATAAATGCATCTCTGGTGCAGAGCACTGCCCTTCTACAATGAGAGTTTCTAAAATTGATGCAGTATTATAAAGTGAGCTGGGCTTTGGCAAAACTGGTGGCTCAAGCTCACCTGTGCTTGAGCCTGTGTCCTGCAGCAGAGGACAGGAGTCCAGGCACTGAGGCAGAAAATCCATAAACACTCCATGGTGCTTCCAGGGGGAAACAGCCCAAGCTACCAGAGGACTTGGTGGCCTCTGGACTAACATTACTCTCAGAAATGAGACTTGGTACTATGGTAAATAGTGCCAAAAAACCTTATTTCCTGACTGTTTGGCAGTCAAGAAAAACAAATGTAATACCATGTTCTCAGAGAACAACAAAAGAGGTTGAGAAAAAATTCAGTGAGGAGTGGCCAGGGCTTCAAGGCATGAAGCAGTCCCTGTAGGCAGAGCAGCCAAGAGGGACCAGGTTTCTGCAGGGGAAGAGTTGGCTGGCAGGCGTGATTCTAAATGTCTGTAAAATTACATGCAGTGCAGAAGAAAGGGGTAGCTGGTAGGTGATGAGCTGAGGGCTAGGATCTCCAGAGAAAACTATTGGGTATTTAATTAAGAATAGCCACAGAGGGGACAATTTGTCAGACCCATCATGGTTTTAAAATGAAAGAAGGCAGGTTTAGATTAGATATGTAGGGATATGTATTAGATTAGATCTTAGGGAAAAATTCTTTACTGAGAGGATGGCAAAGTAATAGAATAAGTTGTCCAGAGAAGTCCCATCCCTGGAGGTGTTCAAGGCCAGCTTGAATGGGCTCGGAGCTACCTGGTCTAGTAAAAGACATCCCTACCAATGGCAGGGAGGTTGGAACTAGATGGTCTTTGAGGTCCCTTCCAACATAAACCATTTTGTGACTATATGACTCTTTTATAGTTAAGCCAGGAAATTCTTTGCCATCTGAGGCTGTGGGTCCTAAAATTTACCTGAGCTTAGGTCAAGGCTGGAGAGGTTTGCAGAAAAGAAATCCATCAAGTGATACAGTAAAAAATTAACCAACCTGTCTGGACCAGAAATGTTAAGCTGGGAATGAGATTTATATTCTTTCCAGTGGGATGTTGCTAAAAACAGGAGAAAGCTTCTTCTTTAAATAGCTAATTTTTAATCTTGACAGTGTCTCTTGACATTTCTACAGCTTTAAAATTACTTTTCCCCTCTCAGTCTTTACTTTCCCATGCATTATTTTTCTGTGACAGCCCTCTCCTCTTCTTTGGCTTTGTTTCTGTGAAGGACTTTGTAGGCACAGTTTGTGGAAATTGGGAGTGGAGATGCAGCTGAACCTCATCCCTAATGGGCTACAGCTGTGCAGGACAGGTGAGCAGTATTGCAAGTAATGGGACATGGAGTGCCAAGGTGCACTGACCAACCACCAAAGGGTACAGGGGGCACACAGGTGTAATGCTCTGTAAGATGAAGGGTATAAAAGATTGTACTGAAGAACAGTAAAGAGCTGCTGCTTGAAGCCTTCTTCAGTGTAAGTTGTACCTCCCCTGTCAGGACTTTGCATAATGTTTTCCTTCAAACTGTTCTGTTTCAAGATATTCCCTTGTTTTTAAAGCTTCCTAGTTGCTCTGTGACTCTGTTGTGTAGTTTCCAAGTCTTCTGTTGCTTTTGTCTTCTTTTGCAAAAAGTGTTGCTTTTCTCTTGGGCACTTTCCCTTGAACAGCTCTAAACCCCACCATATCCCTCTGTGCCTCTATACAGAAGTCTGAAATATCAATGAGAGAGAGAGAGAGGGACAAAGCAAGTAGGCTTTAATAATAAGGCATATTTGCTTGTGGGTTATTTATTTTCAAAAATTCTGTAACAGGGCAAAGAGAACCTTAATATTTCAGAAAAAAATACATGCTTATTTTTCTTCATATATGTGAGAAATTGAGTAGTAAAGGATTCTCAAAACGTGACTGAAAGCTCACAATCTTTTGTATGTATTTTTTGTACATTTGTATGCAAACTCTGAGATAAGGTGTGCTGACTTAGAAGGGCCATGGAATAGATATGACATTGTTGAGAGAGAGCTTGAACTAGAAACAAGTTTCAAATGATAGCCTTGCAAAAAGCCCAGATATTTTAGAGAATTAGAACTGTGAAAGATGCCTTGTAACAAGACCACATGGGGTAAAATAATAGGTGATTGGTGTTAAAAGTATTAGCAGCATTGTGTGGCAAAAGCTAATAGGCTGAAAATTATTTATAAGGTAACCAGGAGATAGGTTGGCTTCTGATAGAACAGCATTGAGTTTTACCTCTCTTATGTCTCACCCTTCAGCGAGACTAATATTGGAATAAAATCTTTTAAAGTTGCCCTGTCTCTGTAAAGCTGGGATTTTCCAACACATATATTCTAGTCATAGGCTTTCCACAAAAAGAACAAACGTTTCTTTTTGTGCTGTGTGCCCAGATAAGCTGCTACATGACCACTCTCTTGCCAGGATTTGATGCTGAGAAGATGCAGCCTGATAAGTGGAGGCAATGAGCTCCTGGTTTCACTGGGGCCATTGTGAGGGGCTTTAAGGGCAGGTCTCAGAGTCAGAGTGAGTTTGCATTGTGACTCACCATTAGCTAGTGGTATGGAGTTACATGTGTTCTGTTAAATGCATTTTAAAGAGTACATCTCCTTAAGTCCTCTCAATCAGTATAGTTGTGCTTAGGCTCAGAGGCCTTTTCCAGCCGTGGACTTCAGCCCTTTTTGAGTTTCAGGGGGAGGCAGATGCAGAGGGACTTTTTACAGCTGTGTCATGCCGATGAAGAGTGCAGCCCATTTCTCAGCACAAATGGAGTATGGAATCTGGCTGAACGCTTCTGGAGTAAACGGGATGCCTTTGCCTTCGAAAACAGTGAAGGCAAACTATTTAAACTGTGTTATACATTTTGCTTTATTAATACAGGAATTTTAATTTAGCATGGGGAAGGTAATGTGTGCTGTGTGTTACATGCTTCTAGGATGGAGGTTGAGTTTTCCTCAGGCTGGTTGGAAGCACAAGACACTGTTGTGGTTTCTGGGGTTTGAGCAGATCAGCCAGGCAGAGTGCCCAGCCAGGGATGCGGGAGCTGGGCAGCAGTGGACCATGAACAAAGCAGTGCAGGACTGGAGGGCAGTGGTCAGCAGTGACTGCTTCTGCTGCTGGGAATCCAGCTGGGAGAGGGATTATTTCTGCATAAGGGAGTTCCCTGCAACTCTGATGCAGTGCTTCATCACCAAGTGAATGTAGCAAAAGCAGTAGGGAATCACTTGTTTGTAAAAGGGATACCATAGTTTTTTAATCGTCATATTATTAGAGAATCTTCTGGAATGAAGAGAGTATTGTTTTAAAGCATCTTCTGAATCAAAATATTGTCTCCTGTGACAGCTTCTCTCAAGGTAGTGATAATGTTGGCCACATCTTCCAAGAACATCTTTGAAAGGAAAAGACTTCTTTGTTCTTAGATGCCAGTTATGGTGGTTGTGTTTCTCAGTTACTCATGGTGGTTAATGCAAAGCACTTGATCTCATGGGCGTTTTCAGCTACTGGTTTTACAGCCAGGTGTTTGCTGTCTTGAGTTAGGCTTTTGTTAATTAGGGCTTCACATATTCTGCAAAACATTAACAGATTTGTTCTCCCTGCACACTCTTCATTCATTGCTACAGAACAGCAGAAAACAATTTAGCTCTCTGGCAGTGTATTTATTACAACACCATATGCTCTATGTTTACTTATGCTGTACAATTAAGTAGTTGTACTGCAAATTGTGGCCAAGTTCCTGAATAGCTGGGACCTAAAAACAAGCTCTTAAATTCATATTTAGGTTCCCAAATAGGTGTCATTTTCGAGTATTGAGTCCATCCTGACTCTTGCTGAGTTTTTTGAAGCAAGCAGACTATCAGCATTTTGAAAAATGGGCCTGCTATGTCTTCCCATGCTCCTGTGGGGAATCTAAACTATGGTTTAGACTCCTCTTAATATTTGTGGTATTGCAGTGCCTGTTGTATTCTCTACATTGCAGTGATTCCTAGTGAGGCTTATTCATGCTGACAAACTATCAATTTGGATTGATTAAAATATTCAGTAAAAAGGTTGCCAGCAAGGTTGCAATTTGGAGGAGTCTTTGCTGAAAGATGAAGAGAGGCACAGAGTAAGAATATTTCTGTCAAGTCACTGGGCTTTTTTCATGAAGGGTAGGCTATAAATACCATCTTTCTTATAACATGCTTAACTGCCTGTAGCTGGCAACTAACCTGAGTGAAGCAGGGTTCATCAAAAAGGCCGATTTTGCTCTCAGTATTATTGGAAGCTCTTCAGTGTCTCTTAGTGAGGTTCTTTTTTTTGAGGTTTTCCAAGGTTTTTCTCCAATGTGTGAGTACAATAAAGCTTTCTTTCCTTTCCTGTATATTAAAATTTCAAGGAAATTCTGATTCGTTATTTCAGGAGCTGAGTTAAATTCTTTCCTCTGGATCATTTTAAAAGAAATTGTTTAAGCCTCAAATATGTGTACTGGCTGAAGCAGCAAATGTGTGAAATGGTGGTGTTGCTTTGCTTTATGCTGCTCATCCTTGAGAAGAGGATGCTATCCTTAATCTGTGGGCTCTGAAGCACAGCAGGAGGACTTTTTGACCTAGAATAAAACAATGACAATATTCTGTGAAAGTATATAATGCACATGGATGCCTCTGAAATATATTGCTGGGGATAACTTAGGCTTTCTTTTCAAAAGAAAATCATACCCATGTGTCACCATGATATTTTCTGAAAAATCCCTTCACCAGGATTTTTCTCCTGAGAAGCTGAGAAGCCTCAGAAAAGAAATGTAAACAATAATTATCTGATTGCTTTGGAATATGGTCTGGAGGTTGTTTACCAACAGGTGCATCTTTGATTGGTTCCATGTGGATTGTTTTCAATTAATGACCAATCACCATCAGCTGTGTTGGACTCTGAGGAGTCTGTCACGAGCTTTCATTTCATTCTTTTCTAGTCTTCTGATGTATCCTTTCTCTTTCTTTAACATAGTTGTAGTATATAATTTCTTTTAATATATCATCATAAAATAATAAGTCAGCCTTCTGAGAACATGGAGTCAAATTCTCATCTCTCACCTCGTCCTGAGGACCTCACAACACCACACCAATGTCTTTCAGAAAAAAAGAGATCTTATGTGATGAGGGGAAAAGGAAGGAATTATTCCTCATAATGTTGAAAAGTAGATAAATTTAGATGGCCCTAAAATTGGAGGATTTAATATATAGTAAGTCAGCAGAGTGATCTGGCACAATTGCAAAGGTGACTTTGAAATAATTTCTCATTTTCTTTTCAGATATCTTTCATTTTTTTTCTATTCACATGCCTTGATGGATCAAAATGTCAGGCATTTTCAGTAATTAATATGCATTTTTTCTCACATAGAGGCTGATCTTGAGAAAATAATTTTGTTTTGTAAATGTTATTTGTCTGAGTCTGACTGCGTGTCTCCATTCCCCTTGCAGAGGCACAGCGATAGCTGGAATTGTTTTTGGCATAGTATTTATGATGGGAGTGCTTGCTGGGATTGCCATCTGTATCTGCATGTGTGTGAAAAGCACCCGTGAGACTCGAGTCGGGGTCATCCGAGCAACACACATCAACACCATCAACACATACCCAGGTAAGGAACCAAAGGAACAGCCCTGCAAGAGTGCCTGTGGTCATGGCAGGAGTGTTATCCTTGGATAGTTACACTCCACACTCATGATCTGGTTATTAAAATTCTTAGAAATGCCTCTGCCCAAATTAAGATGCAAACAAGACCATATGCCAGTGGCAATAGTATGGGTTTGGTCAGACATGAAAGAGAGAGAGAGAAAGAAATAGAAAATAGCTGGAGGGACAGAAAGGTAGATGACAGAGACAGAGTAAGGAAAATATCACCACTCGGTGGATCCCAACGATGTTCTATTGATCCTCTCCACCTGGTCTTCTTGGTGGTGATGGTCCCCCCAAAAAGTATAGGATACAATGGGATAATATGGCTCAGGCTAGGTAGGAAAACTCAGGCACCTCCCTGGGGCAGGGGGGAGTTTGCCATTGTCCCTTACAACAGACTCTGGGTTCATTGCATCATGTGCAACAAAGTCCTGTGGTGAAAGGCTTCAGGAATGACTATGGGGGGCATTTTGGTGGGGAGGGAGGTCTTTGATGGATTATGGCACTCCCTCAGCTGCCTCTCACATGAATGTCCTGTGGATGTCACCTGTGGGGTTGGGGGTTTCACAGCTGGGCAGGTTTGTGTAAGGGAGGATGGGTGTTCACTGCCTCTGACCAGAGGTTACACCCAAAACCTCCTGCCCCTCCTTGTTTTGGGGGAGAGGAAACCTGGCTTCTGTGGGCTGTGGTCTCCCCCATGCCAAACTCAGCCAGGGAAGAATCTCTGCTGGGTTTGGCTTTCTTGTGGATACATTCCCTCAGCCTTGTTTGTTTTTCCCTAGGCCTGAAATGATTGAACAATTGCATCTTATCTAGGTGGTTTAACTTACAGTCTAAAGTTTCAGTCAGGTATCTTCAGGGAGGCTTCTTTGGTTACAGCTTCTTTATACAGTTTTTGTTATAATGGGCAAAACTCTCTTGTATCAGTGTTTGAGGCATGAACTATTTCAGTCTCTGACACAAGATAAATGGGGAATGTGACTACAGCAGGAGGCTCTTCTCAGTCTGGAGGGGAACAGCCCAGCTCCTGCTGAGAAAGGCAGGACAGCTCAGCATGCAGAGTGTCTGGCAGCACAGCTCTGTCTGTGAGGGTTTATTCAGCTGCTGAGTGGGCTAAGGAGATCTGGCTAGGGGACACACTTCACAGATGGGTGGCTCATGGTGCCTGCAGGAGTGTGTCAAGCCCTTGCTCAGGGCAGTGCTGCATTTTAGAGGACAAACAGTCTTCCTGTGCCAGAGGCTCTCTGGCAATAGAACAGTTGTTCTTCTTTAGTGTTCTGGTTTTTGTATTTGTTCTTGTTCATGTGCAGCTGGCTCCTTGGCATTGGCCTATATAATGGAGGCCAGGCATGTCACAGAAGGGGGAAAACCTGCACAATAAGGTCTGTGGACCACAGTGCAAAGGCTTTGAGTGGTGATGTGCAGTCTAATGCAGCCTGAGCTGACTGTTTTTTGCCCAGAGCTCACAAGCACTCTTGGGTGCTGCAGAATCCCTGGTGGCTTCTACAAAATCACAGGGGCATCTCTGCAGGGTGTTCTGTACTGTGTGTCCCAGCAGGAGGGACTGCTGGCTAGGATGCAGTGCTTGATCTCTGCATCCATCTGGCATCATGCCTGAACTGGAATTTGGAGTACAAATTTGGACAATGGTTATAAAATCATAGAATTAGAGTGGACCTTAGAGATCACCTAGTTCTAACCCCCCCACCAGTCCCAGGTGGGGACATGGTGCTGAGGTACCTGTTTGTGCCTTAGTCAAAGTTAGCTGAGTGTTGGACCTGCTCAGTGCAGGCTTCTCTGTGAGTTAGAATTGTTTTGATGTAATTTGTTTTAGGCGCAGGCAGCAGCAGAATGGCACAGGGTCTGCAGTATCCCAGGGGACAGTAGGGACCCCTCGTGCCTCTGGGGCAATGCAGTTGTGTCCAGAGTGAGTGTGAGCTGGTACATACAGCTGTGTATGACCTAGCTTGGTGTGCAGTCACCCACTGCACCACACTTGTCAACTTGCACCACTCTAGGAGCACCAAAGGAGGTGGCACCAAGCCAGCTGGGGTCTGCAAGGCCTCAATTCCACATCTACCATATGAAAATGGCCGCACTGTTGAAGAGAAAAGCAGACCCTGGATGCAGCATAATGGTGTTTATGCAATTCGGTGACATTCTTAATTACAAATTCAGGAGCAATTGCCTTGGGATAACTTTGGGAGTTCATTGTAATAAAATGCAGAGGTGTTCCATGCATGAAGTCTTGTCATCCCACTCCTAGAGATCCATACTTTTATATTCCCTCCTGTTGCAAAGGTTGCAGAGAACTCGGGTGCATTATATATACTTATCAACAAGCTATGCAATACTTTTTATGTATTCCTTTATTATACCAGCTCTAATGTCTGTTTTGCCCCTCACAGTATTAGTTTCCAGTTAGATTGAAAGCATCTGTGATCATCCTTATAATTTCAACATTATTTTGTGTATGGAGATGGGTATGAAAGAAAATAGGAGTATTCTCAACCATGAATTGCTGAAGAGCTACTTCAAAAAGAAATAGTTGCTGCAAGCTGTAAAAACAAGAGCAAAATGAAAAAACTCCAGGCCTGTAACCTTTTCTTCCGCAAGTCTGCTCCTGCAATGACACCCCCTTATCTCTCAATCTCTGGGCTGTTTAAGTCTACACCTCAAGGCCTCTAGTTCAAGCATCAGTTTGAGCAGCTCTTCCTCTCAGCAGCAGCAGGTTTTGGAGGATGGGGAAGCTCGGAAATGTTTTCTGTGTTCCCTGCTGTCATGAACACTTCTGGAATAATGACTGACCTGGTTTGGCTGCATGGCTTGTGGCCAACACCACCCCTGCCATTACCTGCTTTGGACAGGAACAGCAAGTGTGAGGATGCTCTTGCTTCTGCCTCAGCCACAGCAGCAGCGTAGTGTTCAAGAGAGCAGAGCATGCTTTTTGTGGCACTGTGGGGTTTGAGTCTCTTCCCCCCATCACAAACATCCTTGGTTTCTGTTTCCACTCTTTGCTAGTACTGTTTTGTTGCCAGCCTGCCTGAGACATCTATGGAGGGGACAGGAGAGGATCTGTGGTGACATAAACGGGCACATGAGCAGACTCTGGACCTTAAAATTTGTAGAGAATACTCTATTTGGATGCTGATACAGAGCCCTTAGTTCTTACCTGCAATAATTCTGCAGCATTCACTGTCTTTTTTGTCAGTGAATTAATCCTTTTTCTTTAAAGTTACTAGAAGTAATTGAGAAAAAGTTTTCAGCTACTTCTGAGTATTTTTGTTGCCTCCTGAATGCCTAATCCAGTTTATGAGTGCTTGGCTCTCCTCAGATGTCCCCATTGGTGTGAACAAGGTGAAAGCTTTGTTCTTCCTCAGCCCAAGCTATGCTAAGATGTCTTGCCCTGGGAAGTGTGATGCTGCTGTGTTTGCCATGGTGTGGCATCTGGAGTTCCAGAGGGTGCTTGAGGTGTCTGTGGAGATCAAGAACCCTGACTGCCATCGTTTTGACATGACATAAATCCCTGTTGCTGCTGAAGGAGGTGGAAGGGAATGGATCTGATAAACTCAGCCTTTCTCCCAAAAATGTTTAGCTCTACCACATTCGCCTGGTGTCATCTGCCATACAGGCACTCAAACACTGTTACAGGCACAGCCTGTTGGTAGGCACACAGCTAAGGAGGGAAGTAAAGGGCAATAAACAATGACTCACATTGATATAAATTGACTGTATAATGGCAGCCTGAAAAAAAATGAATGAATTGCCAGGAGGTTTTATTTTATATCAGTTGCATGCGAGTCTGGATATCAGCAAGAAAATACTTGAAGGCTGCATCTGAAAACCAGGTTTTTAACTCTGTGTTCTTTTTTCTCCCATTTCAGTGGCTCCACCACCATACAGTTATGAACATGAAATGGAGCACCCAGCTGACCTACCTCCATGTTACACTCCAGCCCCGCAGACTGTGATACAGTATCCCCCACCCCCTCCATACCCTGGATATTCAGGGAAATAATTAACATGACTTCACATGGATATTGACTGCCTCTTGAAACAGCCAGCGCTGCTGGGACAATGCTGTTGGCTCAGGGACAAATAGGATTGGGTTTTGCATCAAAGCATGTGGCCAGGTGTTGAAATAGACTGGAATGGTTGCCAAGGCTCAGGATAAATAAAAATACTGTCCATTCTGGACCATCATGTTTCATGATTAAACAAATGTGACCGAAGAAACAGTTCCTAAAAGTTAGTGTCTGATGAGTAGTGCTTAACACCAGTTCTTAGCTTCACCTGCAGCACATGGGAGTGGGGTTTTTCCCATGTAGGAATGTGCAAGTGGTGCAAACAGTTCAACAAATTGTTTCAAAAGCACAAGAGGGTGCTGGGGCTTATTCTGGAGGAAAGCATCAACTGTTGTCTTGAGGTAACCACTGTGCCTTTCCTTGAAATGAGGGCAATAAGCAACAAGAAAGATTGAAACTGTTTTCTACTTCCAGCTGATAATACCCAATGATCACTGTGCATATTGGTCTGATAACCATGTTACAAGGAGAAGAGCTGGTAGAGTTTTCTAGTAATTAAAAAATTATGGGTATTATTTTTGACCAAGTTTGGATTTTTTTAAGTGCCTCTTTTTAAGCAGTTTGTGACTAGCTTATGAACTGAAATGTTAACATAAGGAAAATTTTTGTATGTGAAATACACTAATTTATAGCTGATCTATTTTTACCTAGACTTAAAACCTCTATACATTGAAAATATGCTAAAATGTCTTTTATATCAGCAAATGACATTTTGATTTTTGTATAAAAATACTGAATCAGCAGAACTCACAAATGGGAGAAAAAATGTAAAACAAATATTAAAATGCCCTAGATTTGACATCAGTTCAATTGCATAAAGCCGGGGTTTTAAATTTTTATTTACCAGTAGTGAGGATATCCAGAGTTAGCAAAGAGATGAGAGTGGAGACTGTGAGCATCTGATTCCTTTTGAATATGTCTTGGGCAATTTAAAACTGTAGGTCATCAAGTAATATTTTTACATTTGCCATGCATGTTGTTCAAACTTATTCTCCACTATATGCAGTCCAGATCATCATGATTTAAAATGTTCCATGTACTTATGCAGGTAATTGTAATTCTGCAGCAGCTATTTGACTTCAGAATAGCGTGTTCCATTACCTAAAGCATCATCTTTCAGCATTAAGACTATTATTTTTCTCAGGTTTATATGCAAACCACAGAGAGTGGGTCTCTTCAAGAATTTAAAAGTGCTGAATGATCTTGGTTTGAGTTGGATGTCTGAGCAGTTTGAGAATGCCACAGCTGTGGCATCAACTGCAGGTTACTGCTGGTTCACAGAGATCAGAATGCATTTAAATGTCTTCCAGTGTAGCCTTTCTCTTCTTTTCAAGTGTATTGATGTAGTGACAAATAAAAAAGCAACTTGCAAAAAAGGAGATACTGTATCCCAGTGAAATCAACATCTAATAATCCCCGAAGTCAGGTGGTTTTGGTATTCAGTCCTGATTCAGGGAAGAACTGAAGCAACATTTAACTGAGCATAAAATTTATCCAGAGACATTCTTGAAACAAGACCTTACTGGCTGTTCTTGCTCAGATTTTGCAGTTGTATTTGTCCTTTCCAGGATGACTAAACTTACCCCCTTGAAACTCCACTTAAAAGTGCAAATGGCCTCAGTCCCTGCCAGCATAAGTTCAGAAGATCTGTGTTGTGGCCATTGGCCGCACGGAGTCCCCAAGGTACTTGTGACCTAGTTAGAGGTAAACTGAGCTGTGTCTCAGGTGTTTGGTCGCTGTTTGGTTACTCCTTGGAGTCTTCTCCGAGAAAGGGGAGTTGCATTCTCATTGCTGTTTTGCAGTTCAGAGGTGACAAGTCCTGAACTGGCTTATCCTTACAATTACTTCTGTTCTGGGTGTGTCCTGTGGCATTTCAGCTGTTACCCTGACGTTTCAAGAGCTCCCAATTGAAGTTCTCCTATGAAGAGCAACCCTCTGTGTGTGCTGTTTTGGCAGTCCCTACTCCCAACCATATGCTGGGGTGTTGATGTGCCTGTCAGCATGGTGACCAGCATGAGGAACAGAATAAACATAGCTTTTCCTGCAGAGAACCCTGTTCCTACTGCATCATTCTATGCTGAGTACATCAGCACTTTCTAGTTATGAATAATATTTTGGTGCCAAAATGTTACCCATAGATAATGAGTATTGTCACTCTCCCATTCCTGTGTTTTATTTCTTTGTGCTGAACATGGAGTCACAAGAATCACAGAACAGTTGTATTTGAGTAATTGAGTCTTCTGAAAAATACAGAGAAAGAAAACTATCCTGTAGATCATAAATCTTCCCTTAGAGAAAGAATTTTTGCGCCTGTGACATTTGTCAGAACAAGTCAGTAAACAGATTTCTTGCATAAGAAGGAATTTCCAAGACTAAGTCTTTGATCACAGAGTTTTCTGTTTTTCATCTTTGTGATTGTATGTTTCCCCTGATGATGTTGCATAAAGGACATAGTGACCAAAGCACCTACAAGGTTTACATGACTTACTCCAGGGAATATTATGGAAACAGAAGTTGAGAGTTTAGTAGTGATTAAGAGCTATTTGTTCGTGATTAAAACAGCAGTGGGAATGTTCGTTTTTGTATGTTAGTTAATGCTGTGCAGATCCACATACCAGACAGTGATTTTAATCTCAAAGGACAACACATCTCTTTTCCTTTGTAAGGGCATAAAACATAAAGGTATTGCCCTTTCAGCAAACCAGACAAAATTAGTATAGAGCAATCTAAAAGACATGATGATTGCATTGAAAATAAGTAAAACTGAGAGAAATGGAGAGCAGGATGGAGCCTAAGAGATTTATAATACTGAAAGAATAGAACAAAAAAAGTTGCTGTGTAACAAATGGAAGCATTTGAAAATAGTGAAGTTCTATTTTTTGAGTTTAGTTGAAAAAACTGAAGTGTTCCAGTGCCTGAAAGGTGCTGCAAGAAAGCTGGAGTGGCACTTGTATTTACAAGAACATGTAGGGAAAAAGGGGGAAGTTTTGCTGTAATACACAAAAGTCCTTCCTGAAGATATTTAAGCCATAAATTAAAACATTTCGGTCTCTGACACATGGGAATTCTCCAAATGCTTTAGTAACTCTAAAAATAATTTTTTTAGACACCATGGAATAAAACACAACAGGTGCTTAACAGCACACAGTAATAGCATCTAACACCCTGAGGCAAAAATTGCACCAAAGAATTAATGGAAGTTTAATTTATTTCTTGTGTTTCCCTAAGACATCAATGTTTGGACAAAAAACCTTGACAAAACAATGACCAGGACTTCATATCAAGTGGCTTCTGTGATTACACCTAAAAAAGTGGTTGTAGCTTTTATATTGCAGCAATGTATGAGATCCAAAAAGCAGAGCCCCTGGCCAAGCCTGACTTGTGGTACACCCATTGTAAATCCTGTTCCCACCCTGTTGAGACATTGGTTTACAACAAGCAGAGGACTGAAAAAGAGAGATGTGATGGTCCATCACTTCAAATAGAGAAAAAGAGATGCAGAAAAATAAAATGGTCAAGACTTTTTTGTTCTGTATGGACTTCATAGGACAGCTCACCGTTAGGAAAATAACCGAGAGAAGGATCTGGGGAGCTCCAGCTTCGGGACCATGTCACTTGAGGTTCTGGGGGCGATAACTAGAGCAGAAACATTTATCTGGTCTGCTGTGAAGATTTGACAGTCAAGATTTACACAGCTCTGGAAATGGAAAATATTAATTATTTTTCTTGCCATACTATGCACCATTAGTATTTACATCGTTAGTGAAGAGTAGAAGGGAGCAGGCTTTGGATACCATTGCTACCACAATGATGACTAAGAGGGGACTAAAGCCAACAGAAACAAAAGGAAAGCCAAAGTCAAGCAGTTCTGAAGAAAGTGTCTTTTTTTTGTCAAACTTGCATATGGAGCTGGTTCCTTCAGAGAGGTGAGTTGGCCTGCAGCCAGCAGAGGCAGCTGGTTTTGGACAGCTATGGCTGTGGATGATGAACACTGGTGAATTCCGGGGACTGTTCATAGGTATGATGTGACCTTGCTGTAATTGCTCCTTTACCGATCTTACAAGGATATTTAATTTTTTCTCTGTTAAAGGCCATTGATCAATCCATACAGGATGATCAGTTTTCCAGTTCAGCTTTAAAGTGTTAGGGGTTTGATGTGGTTTCCATCACAGGCCCACTTCCAGTTTTGCTCCCCATTGGGACAGGATGTCTCTTCCCCGAGATGGTGAGAGGCTTCTGAACAACAAAAGGACATATCATTGCTGTCCTTCCTTTAGGACCTGTAATGTTAATCATGGATGCGCTTTGCAAACACACAGTAGCACCTCCAATCCCTCTGAGGGAACCTGCAGGAGCTACCAAATCCCAATCACTGGGCCAAAACATGTGCGAAATTACTGTGACATCTGCACCAGTGTCCAGCATGCCTGTAATGTAAATCATTTCACCACAGTGAGTCAGGCTGCAAGTCAGTTTTGGTTGGTTACGGTCTAAAAATTGCACCCAAAAGACCTCACGACCTGAGGTTCCGAATGGCACAGACATAATTGAATTAGCTGGAAAGTTGTTTTGCTCGGGTATGTCATGGTGAGAAAGAGTTTCATATCGTGGATTTACATCATTACGACCATATCATGCAGGTAAGGCAAGGAATTGTTCATATGAATCCAATTTTTTTTCTAAATTTTGATCAATATTAGACTAATCAGTTAGTGGAAATGGAGGATTTACCTCTGCTTTAGATTGTGTTTTGCTTTTCTCTCTCACCACTGCTGTGTGTGACACGGAGGAAAAAGGAGGGCTGTCACAGCATCCAGCTGTCCCGGGAGCCCTGCCAAGAAGGGCGGGAGAGCAGAACTCCACATTCCTCATAGCCCCCCTTGCTGGAGGGAGCACCTGAGGAATGCGTTGCCTTGGAAACGGGAAAAAAGCCAGAGCCTGCAAATTCGTGTCTCAATTTGCTACACTGGACCTTTTGGGGATCAACTTTTTCCCCTTGCAATCTGCACAGTTTGGGCTGCCCGCGCACCGCAAATCCCGAATCTGTAGCACTTCCAAGGAACTGTTACCAGTTCCACACCGTGCCCCTGCCCATGGGGACTCAGCTGGAAAATTCTCAGCTCCAAGCTTCTATCTCAGCATGCTTTCCCCCCCACCCAGCAGTGAATGAGACAGGCTTCAAGGCTTCTAAATGAACTGTGTCTCCACAGAAACTCTCCTGAGCTCTCCTGCCTGCACCCTATCCAACGCTCTGGGCAGAGCCATCTCGGCCCTTCTTGAACATCACTCAAACATAACAGAAAGTACCCCTAAGAGAACTTAAAGTTGATATTACTGAAACTGAACAGGAATTAATCTTAACTTTGCTTAAACTTAACAACACTGAAACTTGACAGAAATTAATTAAATTTAACAGAACTTGACAGAACCTAAACTTTACAGAATTTAAATGTAACAGAAACTCAAATTAACAGAGCTTACACCTAACATCACTTGAAATTAACAATGCTTAAACTTAACATTACTTAAAGTTTACAGAACTTATGGAACAGCACTGAAAATTGATATAATTTAAATTTAACAAAACTAAAGTCAGAGTTGGGAGTGTTCCTTTAAAAGTTTCAGATACAACAGAATTTATTTTTACTCTATTGTTACAAAAAGCTACTGAAAATTTGTCATGCAACAGTTAAACATCAGTGAACAATATGCAAGCAAATAACTGAATTGTAACTGACATAGCAGCAAAATGGATTTACTGGAGAGATTATAAAGGTGTGGAAAATATGTTGTGATTTTATGTAATTTAGTTTTGAGAATAGTTCATGCTAAGTGCAAATATTACTTTGTGTACAGCTAACAGCTGATCTGAAAAGCTTCACAGACACAAGTGACTTTGACTTGGACTTGATCAGCTTGTATCCGTGAGAATCAGCATGCCCATCAGCCTGTCCCCTGGGAACCAACTCACATCTGCAAAAAGAGGGACTGGTACCTGTGAGAAATGTCTTCTACCCAGGAGACAAGAATGTAAACATCTTTAGAGATGAAAGTCTTTGGCAAGCATGTACACTAACAACTACTAACCAATGAATTAAGTAGCAACAAGTTACTAACCAATTAAAATTAAACACTATACTTTTAGAAAACCATATAAATATGAGCTGTGAGCAATAAAGTTTCAGCTGTTACCACACAAAGAAAAAGGTGTCTTGTCCATCTCAAACTGCAACAGTACTTTTCTGGTGTTAGCATAACTTTGCCAGGGTATTTTAAAGTGCAGCTTTACTCTGAAAAATGTCAACTGTATATCTTGGTAAATTGCACTTCAAATCTGCTCAGTTTGCAGATGGTAAGACAGCTTTTTGAGATTGCTTGTACGATAGATTTGAGCTTGGATTATGAAATGTAATGGGATACAAATATTTAGGGATAAAACATCAAGGACTTGATTATATGATACTACTATGAATTTTGCTCATGTAACTCCATTAGGTCAGTGGGTGTGTAAGACTGACACATTTATATAAACAGCTACAAAGTCATGGTTTCAGCGGCTTTTAAAGGAATGTGTTACTATTTACTCCATTTGGAGTCCATCACTGTACTTAAATTGTTTTGATATCAAGTCCAATTTTAATTTATAAGTGGTAACGAAGAACAATTACACTTGAGTCACTGAACAGCTATACCCGTTTGAAATGCTGTCACCTGTCTTTATGGTAAAATATTCACATTTGAATTATCTTACTAAAACTGTTCAGTAAAAAGCAAGTAAACTGGTAAAGTTGGCACAATTTTGTCTGTTTTTGTGGTGGAGATTCATTAGTTAATTATATTTAATTTTCAAATTGCTGCAGATAAAGCTCAGGGTTTTCCTTCAAGTGGGCAAAGGAATGCCTGATTTATGAGTGGCATAGGTCTCCCTTAGGTAATTGGTCTCTGCAGGTAAATCATGCAATGTTTTGACATTGGGCTTAAAGTTAGTTGCTGTGGTGTAACAGTTTGTTTCATTACTATCTACCTGAAATATTTTCAAGGAGGGATCTAATGAATTTTTTAAGGGGACGCATTACGATAAGTAATGCTCTGAGGGGCAAATTTTTTCCAGCTATACAAGTTTTTAATTTGTGTGGTAAGAATTAACATCATTATAACTGAGTAAAGAACTGGTATTAATTCAGTCCAATCAGACTCTTAAATCAAAATTCTTGAAAAGGCAGTATACATTTTATATGACAAGTTTTGCTAATCATGCAATCAGCACTTCTTTTGAAAAGTTTAAATCTTGCTACATAGTGTAAAAGGAAGCAATTATGTAATACTGAGTCAGAAATATACTACATCCACATAGCTAAACTTATATTTCTCTAATAAGCAGTCATGTCAAAATCTACAGTTTACTGAAAATACAAAGCTAGTTATAACAAAACCAAAAAATTTACATGTGATTCAGTAAAATCTATTATCTAACAGGAATAGTTTGCATTCATAAAGACACTAAGGTTGTGACAAATTAAGTATTCCCTAGAGGCTCAAAATGAGGCAAAGTTTTCTAACTATGAAATGGCATGCAAACATACTGACTCATTGTTGGTTATTTCTGTCACTTACAAAATGTCACGTACTGAAAACTTTTTCAGCTGTCTTTTACACAAAAGCTGCTTCTGTAAATTTGGATATTATGCCATTCAGACCTTCATGACCAGCACCACAAGTAAACAGTTTTCAGAGAGCTTAACAGTACCTAAATTTGCCACATTTCTTTTACAGAACTTATATACAGGTTTATAAATCAAAAGCAGGGGCATTACTATTATATTAACATCGACTCATTGACTGAATTCAATCTGTGACATCTCTATGGCTGCTGCTGTCTCCAGGCTCCCTGCCAGGACCCTGGACAGAGCTGTTGCAGCTTCAGGGGAAGTGGGCAGGCTCACAGAGGGCTGAGGAGCAGGGAAGTGACTGTGCTGCTGGAGCTGCCCTGACCCATCAGGCAGCCTCCGGGACAAGGGTTCTGATGAGGGTACATGAGGTGCAAACGTTTCATTGCTAGATACCTGAGGTCGAGCATCAGAAATTGTACATACTGAGGGGGTGTCTTAGGCTGATAATTGACAGGCATGGCCAATAACATGGGAATATTTCCCCTTTTTAGGGTTTCTTGTCTACATTTCTCTAATAGTGTTGGAGGTTAATGAGATTGCAGTGGTTAATCAGGTAAAGGGATCATAGGGTGAGGAGGATAAGAATTAGCTAACACTTGAGCAGTGGTGGGAAATGCAGCAGCTGAATCTTTTACAGGAGTTAAAGGAAGATAAAAATCAAGCTTTTTTCCTCAGGATTGGTAGGATTACAAGGATTGCCAAATCCCTGAGAGTAATCGTCTCCCAGTTTAGTGGACACTTCTGCATAACTATTGCTAACACTCAAAGCAGTCTCCAAATTTAAAATATCTGTGACAGTGTCGTGGTTTAATTAAAGTTTTCAGCTGGGGGGGAGGGTGGTTCCCTGTGGGGACCTGTTGGAGCCAGTGAACTGGCTAGCTCTGAAAGGCCAATCATATAGCATTTGCAGGGACCCCCGTGGCAGGGAGGAATGATGCATCCGACTCCATCTTATCAGAAGGCTAATTAATTACTTTATTATACTATATTATTCTATATTATATTACATTATATTACATTATATCTGAACTGAATCTGCCAAGCACTCCACCCTGCACCGCTGCACAGAATGTCGTGACTGTCAGCTGACAGTCCAGACACACACACATGCTTGGCCCTGATAGGCCAAGGAAACAAAACACCATCACTTTGGGTAACCAATCTCCATGTTGCATTCTACTTTGGCACACAATTAAGTTTAATTAAAAACCATTCCAATAAAGCCTGAAAACAAATGAACCTAAGAACACGAATTCTCTCCCAAATGAGGAAAAAGAAAGAGTGAAGACACATAGAGACAAAAACATAGGACTCTGAGGTCAGTGAAGAAAGAGTCAAATTCTAAATGGAAGGCAATTAAGGAGATGCCTTATTCTTACACTGAAATCCTCTTATAAGGCTATAGAGAAGATATACTTGATACATCAGAGTCTTCTTTTTTTTGCCCTGTAACTCATAGAAATGCATTAGTGTTCTTACAAAAATGTAAGCCAAAGCACCAGCACTGAAGCAAGTAGATGTTACTGTAATCCAATAAGAAATTTGAACAGAGACAGATGAGGGAGACGAGAAACTTTGCCCCAGAAATAGTAATAGAAAACCTCTGTTCCCAGAGATGGATTAAAAGAACTTTCATTTTTATGCTAGAACAACTCATCCTTAAAATAGCACCCTAATAAGTTGACATGGCCCAGGAAAGCAGCTGTGAGATAGCTGCAAAGTATTTAGGAGGGACTTTTCACACTGCAAGCAGATTTCTTCCTTTCCTGGGTGGCTGATTTGCTGTGCAATTAAAGCCACGAGAGAACTGTTTATTGGGAAAAAGTCTTCATAGCATAACATAGAGACTCCTCTCCCTAAGCAGACTGAAAAAAAACCTATTCTAGAGGTGATAACCTGACTGAAAGTCCCAAGTTTTGTCTTCTTACATTGTCAACGGGAAAGGAAAAAAAGGATGGGGAGGGAGGAAAAGTGTTCTAAAGATTTTATTCTGATTCTTATTATTCTTTTAGTTTCTGTTAATAAACTTTTCTTTATACCCTTTAAAGTTGGTGCCTGTTTTGCCTTCCTTCTCCCAGTGCTTATCTCACAGCAAGAAAAGGAGTAAATATGTTCTAGTAAGTACACTGGTGCTTAGCCAGCACTAGACCCACTACATGATTAGTGCGTTGTCCGGGTAATCAAACAATTTGGAAACCAAAAACTCTACAGACAGGGCACTCACAAACTTGCTCAGCAGGCTGCAAAGTTTTTAAAGCAGTATACAGTTTTCCATGTAATTAACGTAACATCAGTGATTAGTTGTCCTTGTTTTTTCTGTGCCTCCTACTTCTTCCCATACTTTAATGTTGTTGGAACCGTGGTGGGGGGGAATGCATTGCAACTGTAATTCAACCATACTAATAAAACAGCTAACTTAGCTGTCAGGGTGTTAAATCCTTGTTCTTTGAGAATTCTCTGTAAAATCTCTAAATAAAGCTTCTGCTTGTGGGACATAGCTTGTCCCATAGTTCTGCATTTGTGTCTTACCTGCCCAGCAAGTGAAAATAAAAGGCTGAGGATCCCCTTTGTGCACAGCTCTGTTTGAATGTGGCAGCTGCTGCCAAAAATTCAGTGATCAAGTCCCTGTTTGGGCGCCACATTACAGCAGCTTGTTAAAAAAGGGACCGTTGCTTCTTCCAGCGGGATCCATCTTTATTACACACACTCCTGTAATAATATGTTTCTATTATGGGAAAGTTTAAAGTCTTGGGAACACAAGGAGGAAAGACAAAACAGCCATACCACCATGCACTTGTTAGAGCAGATGTTTCTGTCCTTATTGGCCATTCACTTAAACATGCCGCCTCCCAGCATTCTGGGAAGTAAAGAAAAAACATTTCACACATGGTGTTTATGGCTGTAGTCATTCCTCTGGTATGCACCTTTCCCAAGAGAACAGAAAGCCTTAACAAAGTCAGTATAAAGAGTGAGAGGCCTGAGCCATGATTTTACATGGGTAGCAAGGCCCTTATTTTGTAGGCTTTACCTACATGCAACAAGAAATTCTCCATTACAGGAAGTAATCTGGGTACCACCTTTCCCCAATTTATTCAAATTGTCCCACCTTTGTTATATTACAACACATTTACCGGTGGCTCATCTCATTGCCCTCATTATTTTCATCATTATTTCTGTGTATAAAAGCATGACATAGTTCTTACATGCCATCTTGGTTTGGAAGACAGGTGTCTGCTAAGGAAGGTAGGAGCTTGGAATGGAAAATATGACCCCCCCTCTCCGAATTATTATAATTTTGGAAGTAAGGGGCCTTCAGGTAAACATAAGAGAAAAGCAATAACAGTTCTTTACTAGTGTGTGTACATATAAGGAGGGTAAGAACAACAAACACGGAACAGAAAACCCAGCGAACGGTCTCTTCCTACTATTTAAGCACCTTCCCCTTCGGTGTAGTTACAGTCACAGCCAGCAGGGGCGCTGGTGGATCCCCAGCAGGCCTGGCCGCTGTGATGAATCCCCCGCGGCTGCAGGGGGCGCTGTGGTGCGGGTCCGGCCATCTTTCTCCATGTGGAGGGTGGCGGACACAGCTGGCAGAACAAGGTGGAGGAGGGGTTTCCTTAACAAAGCACCAGGGGCAGCCAATCCCAGCGCCCCCTTTGGATAGCGAAAGCAGCTGTAGCAGGAACCTCAGGAGAAGCAGGCTGGAACAGCTCTTTACAGTTGGTTTTTTTTTATATCCCTGCAAGCATATAGGTGCCCCCTTTGGATAGCAAATGGAGCTGTAGCAGGAACCTCAGGAGAAGCGAGCTGGAAGAGCAGGAGCTCCCAGCAGGCCGAGGGTGAAAAGCTTTAGTGTAGCGCAAACTCAGAGCAATGGTGGAGGTACAGTGGGGGTCAGGCAGTAGCAGTTCGGCTCCTAAATGCAGTAAAAGACTCTTCAGGATTTTCTCACTGGCCCTGGCTGGTCCGGAGGGTCCGGAGGGTGTGTGGAGGCTGAGGGCAGCCCCCTGTGGCCTGGTGTGGACGGCTGCCAGCTGAAATTCCACATTGCGCAGGATGCCTCCCAGAGCCAAGCTGGCGCCCATGCCAGCTCGGGCTGGTTTGACAGTGCCAAGCGCCTCCTGCAATCTGCCTTCAGGAACCTGGACTAGTGAGTTTTGTTTGCCAGGGAAAATGGCCAGTGGTGGTGTTCAGGGACTTGTGGTGCTACATGGCTGGCTGGCTGCTAGGGTTCTGAAAGCCAGGCCGCCCCTGCCCCGTCCATCACTCCCCCCACCACCCACCAGTGACTCCCTGCAGCCGCATATGGGAGGCCAAACACAGGCTTTGGTTGACCTACAGACACTGTGGGCCGAGGGGCTTGACAGGTGGAAAGCTGACACTGATGGTTAGGGGTGCAAAGGACACAGGGTACCAGGTAGGCTTAGAGTACAGGTGCAACCCTAATGGTGGGACAGCCCCAGAACCCTCCCAGCAGCTGCAGGTAATGTCCCTCATGGTGGGTGAACCCCAGAACCCTCCCAGCAGTTGCAGGCAGTTACTCCAATTAAAAGGTAGGGATGATGTTTGTCAGCTAGAGAGTTACAGGTAGGGTCTGGGGGCTGAGCAGGTTTTTAGGAGTTTTTTAGGGTTTTTTTCAGGGCTTTAAAAGGGTGTTTTAGGGGTTTTTTTGCAGGAGTTTTTTAGTAATTCTCTAGGAACGTTTAAGATACCTATAGGGTTTTTTTCAGGGCTTTAAAAGAATTTTTGTAGGGTGTTTTAAGGGCTGTCTCACTACTAATTAGAATTGTTAGGGGTGCTTTTGTGTATTCTTGGGGCTTTTTTAACACTACTTAAATGTTTTTAGGGATTTTTTAGGAGAATTGAGAGTATATGGAAGACTTTTTTAGGACTAGGGTATTTCCAAGGTATTTGAGGGAATTTTTTAGGGTTTCTATTAGGGTCTCAGCAGGGCATTTTAAAGATTTTTTGGGGTATTCTTAGAGCTCTTTTAGGACTATTTAATGATTTTTAAAGGTTCTTTGGGGATTTTTAGGGGTGTTTTAGGGGCTTTTAAAAAGTAGGGTATTTTTAGTGTATTCTGAGGCTATTTTTAGGTGTTTGTGGGATGTTTAGAACACTTTGAAAACTAGGGCTTTTTTGGGGAATTTATAGGGTTTTTTTTAAGGTCCTTTCAGGGCATGACAGAGGCTGAGGGGCAGCTTGAGGGGTATTGTGGGGGCTTGAGGGTGGCAGAGGCTGGGAACTGAGGGAGGAGTAGGGAGAGGAGACAGTGGGTGACACACAGAGATGCTGAGGGTGGAAGGGGCAGCTGGAGGGTGACACAGAGAAGCTGGGGGTGAGGGGCAAAGGAGAGAGATTAAGGGTGACACACAGGAGCTGAGGGGCAGCTGAGAGGGGGCTTGAGGGTGACAGGAAGAGCCTGAGGGCTGGGGGGCAGAGGGAAGGCTTGAGGGGTAAAGGGAGAGGGCTTGAGGGCTGGACAGCCCAGTGGAGATCAGGGCTACAGGGTACAGCGTAGGAGGCTGATAAGGGTACAGGTGCACCACCCCTCAGCCCAGCCCAAGCCTCAGCCTAAACAGCCCCCCTAACAACAGCCTTTTCCCCCACCAGCAGCACAACACAGCAACCCTAAGAGTGAGACCAGGAACTCTCCTGGTGGGACAAGACAGCAACCTTCACACCAGGACAACGACAGAACTCTCAGAGGACAACAAGACCCACTGCGAGAGGGTAGGGAAGACATCTGAGGGTTAGAGAGCAACAGGTGGGGCTTGGAGGCTGAGCAGATTTTTTTCTGGATTTTCCCACAACTTCTAAGTATATATAGGGGATTCTTGAAGGTTTCTTAGTGTAGGAGTGTTGGGGGGTCAGCACGGTTGGGATGGATGGAGACGAGAGATCTCTGAAGCCAGGTTGTGGAACTTGCAGTTTATTGCAAAGGGCCTGGGTGCAGGGCCCTGCTGGGAGCTGCCAGCCACAGCTCGGAGCAGGCCCCAGAGAAGAGAGGGGTAGAGAGGATGAGAGGGTAAGAGCGTAAAAGCATAAGAGAGTAAAAGGGGTAAGGGCTAAGAGGCAAGAGTAAGAGTATGGAAAGAAAGAAAGAAAGTGAGTAAGAGCTAAGACCGCGAAGCTCCCGTTACAATGCAATAAATCCTCTTCTGTGTTGAATATTCTGATTCTCACTAACCAATCTAGTACAAGATACAAATCCTATAGCATTTACATACAGCCTATAAGAATCACTACATTACCATACTGTGCTACGTTTTAAACCCTAAAAATTACTCTTTGGACCCCTTCTGCCAAGCTGGCAGGGTCTGCTCGGACCCTTGGACCTGCCTGCTTGCAGAGGGAATTGTTTCATCAAAAAGGGATTACCTTCAGCTGGCCACACCATTGTTTTCCCGTTGTTCAGTAACTAAGGGATCTCAAAGCTGGCTTTCATTTCCATCTCGCTTATAGTTTCCATATTCTCAAAATCTTTTGCCAGGCAATCATATTTATAAGGCTTTCCTGTTTCATCCTCCCCAACATCTTAGGACATTTTTGGCTTTTCAGTGTATTGTAAGGGGTTTTTCAAGGCTATTTCAGGATATTTTGGAGCATTGTTATGGTCAGGGTCAGGATCAGAGGGGATGCTTGATGAAAATGCGGAGTTTTAGGACTGCAGTGGAACGCATTTGAAAAGGGCCAGTGGTAACAGAGTGGATTGAGTAAGACATTGCTGGTCTGAAGGCTGTGAGTTCTAGAAGCAGAGGAGTCATTGTAGCTAGGGTCAGATGCTGGCAGCTTTATAACGGAGAAATCCAGGACAGTAAAACTCACCACCGCACCAGTTTGCGACATATAAAGTGACACCAGGAACCTGGGCTGCTGGGTTTTGTTTCCCATGGAAAAGTGTGTTGTTTTTCAGGGGTCTGTGGCCCTGAGTGGCCAATCGTCTGCTAGGGCACTGAAAACCACAAAGCCCAAAGCTCCAGGCACACTGCAGCTGCAAAAGGCATCCCAAGGGGAACACAAAATTGCCACAACATGGCTTCCTCCACAGCTTTTTCCGGGGAACCAGCCTTAGCCTAAGCCTGTGTTTACTGCCTAGTGTTAGAGTGACACCAGGAACCTGGGCTGGTGAGATTTGTTTCCTGGGGAAAAGGCCTGAACAGTTATTCAGGGGCCTGAGGCCAAACAGGGCCGGCTGTCTGCGTGAATTCCGGATTGCGCAGGATGCCTCCCAGAACCAAGCTGGCACCAGTGCCAACTTCATCTGGTTTGACAGTGCCGAAAGCCTCCTGCAATCTGCCATTGGGAACCTGAGCTGGCGAGTTTTGTTTGCCAGGGAAAAGGGCTGGCATTCGTGTGCAGGCACCAGAGCTGAGATCCCCCTGGAGCCCCTGGAGGATCCCATGCCTGTGCAGGGGGATTCCTGAAGGTGGCTGTGACTCCGTGGGATGTTGATACTTAAGCAGGGACCCACACTGGAGCAGCTGATTAAGAACTGTGTCCCGTGGTAAAACTCAGGTTGGAGAAGTTCCTCCTGTGAGAGGAACCCCACACTGGAGCAGGGTCCTGGCGGAGCACGCACTGGGTCTGGGCTTCCTGACAGCAGATTTGCAAAAGAAGCCCAGCCGGCAAGCTCAGTCACAGAGTCACAGTGCCGAAGAAAACAAAAACCAAAAAAACCAAGACCAAACAAAAAGAAGCAAGCGAATCCCACATAAACAGCAGGAGCCCTGGTCAGAGATACCAGCTACATGTGTCTGGTTGAAGCGGCAGAGTGGGAGAGAGAGCTGGCCTCTCGCCCCAACTCCCCCTGGAAGCCGCGGCTCAGCTCCCCTCCATTGCCACAGCCCTGGAGCCAGGGAGGATGGAGTGTGGGGCAGGGACAGCCACCGCCCCTGGGCACAAAACAGATCAAAGACCCCAGAAATGGGATAGGATAATAAACCATCCCCAAGACACAGGCATTCATCAAAGAAGTGCTGTGGTAGAGCAGTCTCAACTATTAAGCCTTAGCTGAGACCCTCTGATCTAAATTCTTGAGGTTTAGGAATGAACCTACATACATATGTGCTGCATTGTTCCTTGTTTGGTGGTGCGCTTTCCCTGAGGTGGAGGTTGGGGTATCAGGCCTCTGATTCAGGATTGGGAAATCAGCTGATAGGTGTGTGCACATAATGAACCTTGAGATAAACCATAATAGGCTTCTTAACAACAGACTCTGGACCTTTGTGTAAGATACACAGCTATGCTATTGCAGTATATTCACCTTCATCTTCAAGAGGCTGTAGTGAGTTATAAATGGTTCCTGACCTATCTGGGAGACTGTGAGAATAAGAGAAAGTTTTCAGCACGTCTTGCTATGTGATACAATCAAACTAGGGCAGTTGAGGAAGCCTTCCCTACTGGAGTGGTCTCCCTCTCCCCAGCCATGAGTCTTCCCCACTGTACCAGTGGCTGCTCCCTGGTTCTGCTAGGTTGGTGTGTGGCACCCATAGGATGGCAAAATGAATGGGGGACATGGCAGTGAGACAGGTTGGCAAGAGTCAATACTGACTGCCACTGAAAAATCTGAAGTTAAAATTCACATTCCCTTTTGGTTGCTAGTGTTCATAGTTGAGCCTAATTTCTGGTTAGCTTCTGTGAGTGGGCTTGTAGGCAAACTGACTGGTGATGTGGTGCAGAGAGAGAATGCTGAGAGTCCCAAGGATTGGAATCTTTCAGAAAGGTAATATTGACCCATTGATCAGGAATCCTGGGAAAAGTCACACCATACACATGGAAGTTTATTGATGCTTATCTTTGAAGCCAGAAGAGTGCATCCTGATGTTCCCATACCTTCCAAGCTTGTCATGGATATTTAAAAAAAGATCAGGAGCCCAACCTATGTTTGTTTTGTCTCTAGCTGCTGCAGACAGTTCCTTTTGAAGCCTGATCTTCAAAAGTGGTAAGCTGGGATGGGGTTCCTTCTGACACAAATAAGGAAAATAAAAGAGGCTGATTGAGAGCTTAGATCTTGACTTTATGGGAAATGAGAGAAAACAAAGCATCCCACTAGTTGGAGCTCAAGATTCACTGATGTTTTAGAGCACTTCTCTATCCATGGGTAATAAAGAGTCTTTTTGATCTTGATAGTTCAAACAAGAGTTATGGCGAGAGATATGTTATGATACTTGGTGAGAATTTTCATAAATGAAATAGGACAACTGGGATTGGTTGTGTCTGCAACCGAACAATAATTCTGGCCTAGAATCAAGCATGATGAAGTTGGGTTAAACAAAGTGGGATCTACTGAATAGAAAAATCTTCAGAATATGCCTACTCATATCAATTTGATGAGCTGGTATTTTCAACCTTTGCAATTTAAAAAGGCAGTTAAGTCTCTGCCATTTGCTTCTTCAATGCCCCACAAGTAAGAAAGGGGAATGCAGGCTGACCTTTAACAGCAGCTCTGCCTATCCTTGCTCTCCTGCAGTCAGCTGTCAGCATAGGTAGAGCCTGAAAGGAATGGACAGAGCTCTGAGCATCTGCATCCAGCTTTGGGAACTGTTAGGACATCAAAATGGTCAGTTCTATAATCTCTAGATGGTAAACTTTTGAGACATTATAATTAATTTGCCTAAGTTGTCCATTACACACATCTGGCAGGTACTGCATGCCTTCCAGTGTCTGTTGAAACATATGCATATCCATGCCTCAAAACATGGGTCCTGCTGCAAAACTCTTGAATTTTGCAGTCCCTGGTCTTCTGTGTAAGACCTCCAGGCTGATTCAAACATCATATATTGCACTGGAGTATGGCGTATCATATATTGCACTGGAGCATATGGAGCATATTGCTTCATATCACAGGGGGTTAATTCACTAGCAGTTATAAATCAAAGGAGAGCTCTGAGGTCCTAGCATAGGAAGGACATGGATCTGTTGGAGCCAGTCCAGAGGAGGCCACCAGGTAGATCAGAGGGATGGAACACCTCTTGTATGAGGAATCGCTGGGAGAATTTGGATTGTTCAGCCTGGAGAAGAGAAGGCTTTGGGGTGACCTGATTGTGGCCTTCCAGTACCTGAAGGGAGCTGAAAAGAAAGATGGAGAAAACCTATTATTTACAAGGGCTAGGGGTGACAAGGTAAGGGGGAACGGCTTCAAACTAACAAACAGTAGGTTTAGATCAGATATTAGGAGCAACCTAGTCTGGTGGAAAGTGTCCCTGCCTGTGGCAGGGGGATTGAAACACAATGAGCTTTAACGTCACTTCCAACCCAGCTTATTCTATGATTCATTGCCTTAAACATTGTTTAGCTTTTCTAGTGAAAACAGTGAAAAAATAACTAGGAACTCTCACAGTATTTCAGAAACTAAGGACTGTATTTGTTGTCACTAACAGCAATTTGTTGCTGCTTTTTTTTTTTTTTTGTGTAAGCTCCCCATTCCCAGTGCTGTGAGGAGGTTGGTGTGGATCAGTGGTGCCAGGGCAAAAGGCAAGTACTGGAGTAGGTAGAATCTCTCTGTTCCTCTGGAGAGGTATGTGTCTTGTTTGCAGTTCAAATTCACATGGTTATTTGAACTAGATGATCTTTAAGGTCCATTCCAACCCAGGCTATTCTCTGATTCTATGATCTCTTCTTCCAGAGCCAACTCAGCCTCCGGTGGCTTTGATTTGATATGGCAGATGAGATCTTGTCCCCAAACACAAGTTAAGGCACCACAGCAAGCATAATATAAGGATTTAAATATAATTATAATATAGTTTATATCTATTTTTTCTTGATAACAAGAATGTTCTCTTAACATTTTTCAAGGAGTACCTACATTCTTATTAGCTGGTATTTTCTAAAGAGCAAAATGATGTGTCGTTACCTCTAGGCAGCAGCTGTTTCTCTGTTGTATGTCATTTGGAGAAACACCAGGGCTAAATAGAAGTTCCTAGCAGAAGCTCTGTGTTTTAAGTGGGCACGAGCAAGCCTTGCTCACCACAAGGGAATGGAAGGAGTGCCTTTTGCAGGGCAAGGAACAGATGCTGTACAGCACAGTCTACCTCCCAGGTCTGAATAAAAACCCAGTATGTTTATTTTACTAATCTTTCCAGGAGGAACAGTTAGCTCCATGACTTGAAAAAAAGCACTTCTTAAATTCAGAGGCTGAAGAGTTTCTCTCATGCTTCACCCTATTCTTGTCACCTAATAATAATGGCGCATTTCAGGATCTCTGCAGAGCCTGGCAAAACAAAGAGTTTTTCAGCTAATGAAAAGGAGAGATATTTCTGTAAATGCCACGTAAACATGAAGTTTTATCCTCTCTCTGCATCTTGGAGTGAAAGTTAATATTTCAGAACCTTCTTTTTAATTTTTTTTTTAAATATTGATTCCTTGTAATGTTTCTAGGATAGCAGGGATTCTTAGAAACAAACTGCTAATGAAGCTTTCCTTGACTACACCCACAAGGACAAAAGTTTTTGGTGTGAGAGTTGGCTGGTACTGTGGTGCTCATCTTCTTAGCCCTGATCCATAATAGCTCTGGGGTCAACATTTCTCTCTGGCATTAGAGCTGGGGCTGCCTGCCTGCTTCTACTCCTGATGGTGTCTCCACTCTATGTGGCATCCCATCCTCAGAGAGATCTTCATTTCTCCCACCTGCTCTTACCCTGGTGCTGGGCCATTGCTCCAAGACCAGTAATCCTCCTGGTTACCCATCCTACATAGGTCGTGTTTCAGCAACATGACCCCTCTGAGGATTTGTGATCCATTCCTTGCTCTCCTCAGCAGACTAGAGTATTAAGTCAAGGTTGAGGCATTCAAAGGCACGAAGGTGGAGTCACTACTGGGCTGTTGGTGGCTTCAGGAGGGGCTTGGGAAGGCACATGTCAGCACTATGGACATGAATTTTTTTGCAGCCCCAGAGAAAACAACTTTCTTGAGGCAGCCTGCAGCAAATTCCTCCAGAGCCTAGGGCCACAAACTGTTTCCATTATGGGCAAAATGTTTCTATGTTAAAGAACTGGCTCCTAACAGGCTGTATTAGCCAAAGAGCAGAATGGCCCAGCTCTGGTAACACTGGCTTGTGCTACTCTGTTGAGGGCTCTCTCCTGATCTGCACAGGAAAATGGCCGAATCCACCAAAATTGGTGGAAATACTCTCACCTTGGTCTTTCATCTATGAGAACCCATGGTTATTGCATTGCTTTCTTGATGGCAATTTTATTTTACATCAATTATTTGAAATGTATAATTCCCCCAGCAGTAATACACTAAGTCCTTTCTCTTCAGCATGCCATTTCTCAGCATTTCAGATCAAATACGCTTTTGCAATAAAAAATTATTAATTACATATGTATTACATGGTGATGTGAAGCCTAATTACTCTGCAGCACTGAGAAGAGATGGAATAGTTAATATCCCCTTGCTCCAGGAAAGGCTGCAGAATAATAAAATGGGAAGTTGAAATAATCACTCTGCCATCAGTAGTTCTCCCCTGGGCCTGCACACAAGGAGTCATATGGAGAACTGTTAGAGGCAGGCATCACTGAAGATTTCCTGCTCATTTTACTGCCTGTAAAATAATTTGTTTATTCAGGAGATGTGTTCTATCTTCTCTGTGATTCAGAAGAATCTTAATCTCACATGATTGCTTTAATCCTCTCACCTCAGTAATTAATACTGCGGCACAAAATTGGAAACTTACTCTATTGTGAGCAGTATATTATGAAGTTATTCTTTTTGCTCAAGAAAGCATAGGTTATACATTATTATTAGCTCTCTAAATCTGCTTTTTCTGTATTATAATAATAGTGTTGTCTTGGAAGATGGTAGTTAAATATCTAGATTCTTGGAGTTTATTGCAAAAGAAAACTTGGTTAAAATGGGAGCAGGAACAGTCTAATTAATTATTATTATTATTATATATATAAATATATAAAAAGTATAATTAATATAGCTATTTAAACACAGCTTTTTTTTTTTTTTTTTTTTGAGTTTCAAAGGTGTCTGTTGATAACCCTATTTATGAGATACCCAAGGGACTGTGGCTCTAGTTCACTTTTCAGGATGGCCAGTTCTCCTTTTCCTCTTTTCTGTTTCGGTTTTTTTTTTTTGTGTGTGCTCTATTTGAGTTGTTCTGAGTTTTTGAAACCTACGTGCCTGAAACTGTGAGCTGTTTCCCCAGGACAAAAATCTGAGTCCCAGAGCCTCAGTTTGAGTTAAGCAGTGCCTGGAGCTACCTATACTCACACTGTTCAGAAGCAGCTGCCCAGGGATCAGTGTTTAACCTATTTACAGGACATGCTCTCAAACCAGTAACCAGAGGTTTTTATCTCACTGTCCTCTGTGTCAAGTGTTTCTCCCTCATCAAGTAGCACTTCCCATTCCCAAATAACTCCCATCTACTGCAGCAGTAATAAATTATGAAAACATGCCCCAAATGCCAATTTAGCTATGCATCAGGGGACACTTTCAAGCAGGTAAAATGGAAAGCAATTGCCTAGTTACACAGTAAAATCAGCAAAATTTTACATAGTAAAATTGATGATAAATCTTTCTTTTCCATGTTCCCTTTCTTTCTATTACTATCTCCTTCCCTCAATATTTTAGCCTCATTTTCCTCACCAAATATATGATTGTTAATAGAATAGTTGAATGAATAGGACAATCACCTGGGATGTGATTTGCCTTTGCTCATAACTCTGCTACAGCTGTGATTTTCAACAACTAGTCTTTGCCATGCTTCAGTTCCCTGGCAGGGATGGCATTTCTCCATAAGATTGTGTGTTGGTTTTGCACGGCCTGGTTTTTGGTTGGTGGAGAGGTTGGAGGGAGGTAATGCTGCTGAGATGTGTCTCACCCACAGTCAGGTCACTTGGCCACGTAGGTTGGCATAAATTCCATGGGAGATCATTTCCAAGGAGGATGTTCTTACCAAGTAGTCTGAAATTGTGGAAGGTAGGCAGAACTGGTGTAATCATCTGAACTATTTTGAGTTTTCAAGGACCACTATTTTTCTGTTTCTTTGCTACCGAATTAGGCTCATAGAGGTGGGAGGCCAGTTTGCAGACTTCTCTTGAACAGTGCATTCCTTTTTATGCAGGTTTTTTCAGGTTCTCCTAGCTTTTGGTGAAAGGCTATCTTTTCTTCTCCTTCCTACTGAGATTTTCAAAAGAATTTCCAATAAAACTGTACGAACAGAACTGCAATAATTATATCTGGCTTGGTAAAAATGAAGGGTTGTTTTCTGCCTTCCCCAGAAAAAGCGATAAAGTTGATGCCTTCCTGGAAGTTTGTGATCATTATGCATCCATGTATCCTTGACCTCCCATTTGCCCTCAGCTGAAGATTGCTGAGACTGGAATAAAGAATAATTTTATTTTTTTTTTGAAGTGTGCAAGTACCTGAAATGCTCCTGCCACAAGCAGCCCCCAGAGAAAATACTGTGACAGGAAAATTTTGCATTACAGTGGATTTTATTTAATTGGCATAATTCTTCGTACAGTTTAAGCCGGGAGTAAATAATTGCAGAAGCTTAATTCTAAGTAAAGCATGGCTTATATTTGCATAAATCTTCCTTTTCTGGGATTCCACAAGTTTGTGTTCCTGCTAGTTTTATCTGTTGTCCTCAAAAGAAGACAAAATGTCCTTCCTTGTCCCTGACCTGTGTGGCTCAGCTGATGTCTCCACAGCTAAATTACTTCCCAGTGCAGGTCTGCCCCATCCTTTCCATGCCAAAGGCTATCTTCCCCATAAAACTAGGAAAGAAGCCAACTTCTTCCTTCTCTTTTAGATCCTTATTAACCTGAGCATCACTTAATGGTTCGGTTGTATGTTTATGCTGCATGAAGGTTAAACCACTAAAAACTCAGCTGAACGGGGCTTCGCCTGCCTGCACTGAAGCTGTGTTTGCAACTTTTTAATGACTGCAGTTTCATGTTTTGGCAACATTAATTAATAGCAGTGCTGCCAATGGAAGTGGCTATAGTTAATGATGTTCCTCTTGTTTTGTTTTGGTTTTTTTTTTTCCTGATTATCAATCCTGAAAGACTTTTAGTTTTCTTTACTTTAAAAAATTTCTTGTCTGGACTCTCTGAAATTTCATCAAGATGAACCTTACACTATATTTTTTCAGTCTTTTTGTGAAGAGAAGATTGCTTTCTTGGGGACACAGGGACAGCCAGGCTCTTGACCCCTCTGTGGAAAGGCAGGCAGACAACAAGATCCTGGTTCACACTAAACCAGTTCTAAAAGCCAGGTCTCAGATTTATCTCTGTGGATCCAGAGGACATGGACCTGTTTAGAGCAGCTCAGGAACCTTGACTCTGACAGCCTTCAGTCTCTGTACAATGCCTGTGGTAGAGCTGATGTACTGTGTGAAATATTTTCCAATAAACCAGATCTAAACCTGAGCTGCTCAAACTCTGTCACTTGAACTGTCATCTGAAGAGAAAAACTGTTTATGTGACTTCTGTTTTGTGCCATAAATTAAAACAAGACAAAACTCAGATTCTCATAGCCAAAATGACACACAGGATTTGTAGTATTCAGTAGTAAAGAAAACTTTGTTTCCTCATTTTTCCCTGTCTTGTCTGATTCAGGAAATTCCATTTTGGAAGCTAATTATATTAAGTAGCTTAACTTCTCATAGGCCTGAGGGTGACCAAGCATATATGAGTCTAATATCCAAATTATACTCAGAGAGACAATCCATTGTGTCAGCTAGTGATCAAAGTGTGTATTTATATTTACCATGCTATATTCAAAATTATTTCATTTCAACACCTTTTATTTTTCAGCCAGAAATGATTATGTGATAAACAAACTATTTGGAACCCAAAAGAGTAGAATCATGGTAAGTATCTCTCCTTATCTCAACTTACTTACTAAGGAATGTTGAAAATCTGGGAAGTGATGACACAAAATGGTTCCTTTGGCTGCTTAAGAAAGAGAAATTATATAGGATATCTTTACTACAGATTTTATATAGGATATCTTTTACTACATTTTTGAAGAGACATATAAAGAAGAAACAATATTACAAGGAATCCTGCTGTTCCCTGTCCTCCCTGAAGTTGTCCTCCAAACACAGGCATTTTTGTATTTTTGCTTTATACTGTAAACCTTGTTTTAAACAAACAGCCCAAGGAACCGAGAGCTCTTATGGCCAGCCTTTGCTTTGTACAGTCTCTTTAAAATAACTGGGCCTCTTTTCTGAAAAAGGTTTCACATTTATAGCAGAAGGCATCAGTCTTAAACATTGCATTTCTGTGAATTCTGGGATAAAGTACTGTAAAATACCACTGGCTCTTTCTTGGCTGTTTCACGGTTAAATGAAACACCATATTTCCTAAACACACTTCAGCATTTTTTTAGTCTAATAGCTAGCATTTGCCCCCAAATCCCAATTTCAGTAAGAAAAAATCAGTCAGTACAGCTCCCACCCATGAAAATCTTTTGTTGGCTAGGTTGGTATTCTTGTGCTCACATGTAGCCAGAGATGGGATTATTAATGTTGGACAGGAGAAGCTATAGAAAGATTAATGAAAAGTCTTCAAACAACCCAAAGGCCTCTTGAGATATGAGCACTTCTATAAAATATTGAAGACAAATGTGAATCTTTCTTCAAACCAGCCACAGGTTTAATTCAAAATTTAATTTTTTTAATCTTATTTTGAATTGCTAAAACCAAGGATCATAGACAAAGACTCTCTAACTAGTTAAAGTTTGAAAATAGTTATGGTTATTACTCCAGCAGGCAGCACAGGGGGGAATATCATCCCCAAAATGTGTGACCGCACCACACAAGGTTCTTTGCCTTCTATTTATTTCCCAAAATAATACATATGCATAACCCCAGCACCTCCACCCCCACTTTGTATTAAAATGAGGTTATTAGTCCTTCACGCTTGTGCAATTTTTCTCTTGAGTTGGGTTGGTGCTCTCGAATTGGGTCAGTAGTCCTAGGGATGAAGTCAGGAAGGTCTTCATCACATCTCTGTGACCCTCTGGCACCATCCAAGGCCCCCTGCTTCATGATGGATTAACACAGAGTCTAGGTGTTGGGTATTCTATTGGTTTCAACATGTTCCTATAATGGTTCACTTGCTCCACTTCTTTCTACAAATAAGCTCATAATACAATAATCAGCTTTAGCATCTAATAATCATTAACCTATCATTGGTATACCTAACCAATATGAATTGGTTCTAACCCTCAGCTAAAATCTTAACCTTTTAAAATCATGATTCAATTTGTCATCTCTGACTACAGACAGCATCTGTGGTGGTTTTTTGCTGGCTTCCCATCAGTTGTGGATGTCGGAACACTGATGCAGATTGTGGGTAGTGCCAGTCTGAGTCTCAGGTTGTGCAGAACCTCCTGTTTCCCCAACATACAGCTCTCTACCATTTCCACAACTGCATCCTTATTTTCCTCAGGAGAAATCTCACTGCTCAGTTTCCAGATGCTCCTGCAAGAGCTTCCTTGCTCCTGTTGCAGATGTGGAACTGCTTTGAGACAGTCTTTGTAGGAATGGGGAACAAAACAACACACACCTCTTTCCTTGCTCTGAAGAAGATCATTTGTTGCAACAAACTGGGCCCTTTTGTGTTCTAAACTTGACCCAAAGAAGCACTTATTGGCTGCCTGCCACTGCAGTGTCGCTGTTCGTGTGTCCCTTTACCCAGTCAGCTCTCTGAGCGCGTGATGTCCATTGTCTCCTCAACCAATCACTGTCTCACCCACAAGGCAAGCAGGTGCCAGCCATACAACCTGTTCTCTGGTTACATTACCTGGTTTTTACCTCTCTGTTAGCTGAACCTTTCCCAGAGGGCTTTCTGGTGAGCAAGAGTGAACAGGATTTCTTGTCTCCCACATTCTTCTCTTGAGATGCAGAATTATCTTGTCTTCTCTTCTGTGTTGGTGTTACATGGTGTCCTACAAGGGCTGTGTGGGTGATGTTAGAAGGCACAGAATATAGATAATGCACTTGGTTGTGTGTGAAAATCAAACTCTGAATAGCCAAACATGGCCTGGAAAGTGACTGAAGGATAATTTGAACCTAGAATAACTTGTTCATAATAATCTCTTTGACTTTCTGAAGTGACTTGGTCAATCCTTGCTTCTTACCGTAGGCCTTTTTTGGCCTCTCTACCAAGCTCAGCAGAATCATTACATCCAGTTATACTCTTCCATTTTAAGTTTACTTCATACTGTGTAAACAAGAAATACAGCTTAAAATAAAAGCCAGCTTGTATCATAGAGTGTATTCCTTTGGCAAGAAGCAAAATGGATCATGTGGTAAATTTTACAAACATGAATTCTTATCATAAAAGAAACTGAATACAGTGTTACCCCAGCCTTGGCAATGGCAGTGTCTTTTTGCAGAACAGAAAGGATGTGATAGGTAAAGCTCAGTTGTAACTGCTTATATTTTTTTTTTTTTTTACTTTGTGGTTTTATTTTACAGGCAGGGGGAGAGGCAGAGATGTTGGTTTCAATTCATCCCTAAAAGATAAAGTGTAGTAGATGGGAGTGGCTGAACAACAGTATGGAGAATAACGTGGAAGTGTTGAAATACAGTAAGTAAAACAACTAAATAAGTCTTAGGGATAAATCAAGGGCACCAATTTGTTTTTATGTTCTTCCAGGGAATCTTAAGCCAGTCCAGCTCTCAGTGATTTTTGCCCCGCATACAAATGAATTCATCTGTGTGTGTCCACATCCTGCCAAGTGGAAATGCAGGATGGCTGGTAAGAACCTGTCAAGCTCCCCTTCACTTCCCTTTCATGGGCCACTGAGAATGCTGTGCCTCACATTTGTTGCTGTCCCTTTTGCTAATACTGTGAGGAGCAACTCTAGTGAAATAGGCATTAACAACGGCAAGTTGACTTTCAAATGACTGTCAGACATCTGGAAACCCACAGCTTGTCTTTAATGGCAGAACAAAGACAATGCTGTGAAATCCTAAAGCTAGAGTTACAAATATGTCCCTGTCATATTGAGATACAAAACCACCACATTTGGAGCCAGGTTTGCCATCAAACTCACAGCATAGCTCAGTGTTTGAGTCACAGAGGATTTAATCCTTCAAAAGCATTATTAGTAGGAGCACAGAAAAGGGAACCTCTTACCTTCATTATAAGATGTTATAAAATAACTTCCCAGAAAAACTTGCCTTTGCTACATCCCTGGAATCTAACAAAACAAATATTTTAGTCTTTGACACAGCATGGCTTCAGCCACTGATGAGATCTGTCTGTATCTGCGTGCATAAAATGCAGTGATAGCAATGGATATGCTTTCCCAGTAGAAATTTTATCGTTTTTTTAATGCTAATTTCTTTATATTTAGCATGTGGTGCCATAAGCCTTTGTTTGGTTTACCTTAACTGTTAAACAGATACAAAATGTGTGGCAATATCTTACCTTATTCCTTTAAAAAAAAAAAAATCTCTTGGAACATTAATCTCTCCACTGACTATGTCTCCCTCCCGAGCTCAGCAGGAGGGAGTGATACCTGTGGAAAGCATTGCAGGAGTCAAACCTGCATGTTCTCAGTGTAAGCTTTACTGAGGGGTTTCTCTCATGGATATTGATTGCAAATGATGTGACTCTGGGGAAAAGGGAAAACACTGAGGAACTGGAAAATAACAAAATCTTAATTCAAGTTTTCCAGCAGTGCTCATAAGGCTGAAGAGAAGAAGAATTCCGTAAAACAACACCTAAAAGAATTATTTTATCATTTTGTTAACCCTTCTTACAGTGGACTTTTTTCCCAAACACCATAATATTTTAAAAATGCTCAAATCCCAAACAGCACGACACAACACTCCAAGGTTCATGTGGCAACAGCAAAACTTTATTTTTCACAACTCCCATTTATGTGGTTATCAAAAATCACATGCTTGATCCCTGTTGGCTAGTAACTTGTTACCAGCAGTTCACTGACCAATAGCTGTTCCCTGCAGCTCAGTTCCTCTGCCCTTCAATGCCCTTCTCCCCAAAGATGTCACTTCTTTTTGTTCATGGGTATGTATAGGCTGATCAAGTTAAGGTTGGTGGTGTCTGTGAGGCCTTCACATTTTTGAGCTGTTAAGCTATTGCATCTTTGGGGGCCCCTCTTGGGCACTCTCTTCAGGAGATGCTGAATATTTTCCAGAGAAGAATATATTTGGCGAAATACTGGTCTTTTGTTACCCCAAATGAGCTGTGCATTATGGTTAAATCCAAATAGTTTGCTCAGGGTGGGTAGGAGGAGGGAAGGGAAGAAATAGAAAAAGGATCTAAATCAACAGACCTCAAGGGAATAGTAGTGTTGCCTTTCCTTCCAGTGCAACAAATTTCCCTCTGCATGATCTAACCCTGTGCTTCTGGGTAATACAGAGTCAGTGGTAACAAGCCTGGATGTCTAGGGATTCCAACAGAGCCAAGTAGCATATTTTGAATGAAATTAAATGTACCATGGAAGACTTCCATTCCCAAAAAGAAAATACTTCAAGTGCTTAAATTTGATCTTCTTTATGTGTGCATGCAACTTTTTGCTGCTCCCACTGTCCAACTGAAAATAAACCTAGTTTTGCACAGCCAAACAGAAAAGAGAGATGTTGCTAGAAAGAGCTCACATTCTTGGATATTTTCTTAGAATAAGTTTTAAAATACCTTGCTGCTGATCTGTCTGTTCATGCTATGAAATGCCAAATATGTATGTAAAAAGGATAGCAGAGAGAGGTAAGGTTCTTTGAATATGACCTTGTTAGGGCTTCCATAAATGCCAGACTTCTAGGAAATCTTGATAAAAATGGTAGCCTTCAGTCAGCATCCTAGTTGCTCTTCTAAGAGAAAGCAGGAAGAAAATAGGAAAATGCAAATAGGGAAAAGCAAAAACAATTCTATGGCAAGTACAGAGCTGTTGAGATCATGATAAATTTTTTTTATATGCAGCACTTTGTGAATTTTATGCTATAGCTTTCAGAAAATACAGTCCCTCTCTTGCTGATTCTGTTCCATCCAAAAGGAAATAGGATTTAGTCTGTTCTTCACAAAACTAACAAAAAATGTCAGTCAGGTGTTGCACAAATAAGGATGGACACAGGCCATGTACACCAGGAACCCAAAACAAGTTTGGCCCTTTTCTGGAAGCAAGATTTGGAGAAGACTTAAGTGTTAGTCCTTCTCTAAACACCTGAAGCATAAATGTGTCTTTCATTTTCAAACTGCAGTTATAAAAACCAAAATTCTAAGTTGTGTTATAATTAAATAACTGTAGAATATTATTGATATTCAAACAAAAGCCTAAGCCAAATTTAGGAGTAAAAATTCTTTCAGCCCATTTAAATGCAGTATAAAACATTCATTTTCATTAAAGTGGTTGTGATCATTGCAGGTTCTACCTGTCCCTAGGTATTGTGTCTTACTTCCTCTTGAACCTAAAACTGAAGCTCTTGAGGGTCAGTGGCCTCTAGGAACTGAGTTTATTTGTAAATATACACACGCTAGGACTGAACTGGCTGAAAATGTTGTTTCCCCATGTGGAACTTGGAGGGAGAAAAAATTGCTTCTCTTATGGATTTCTTTTCTCCTTTGGGATCATTCTAACAATTTGTTTTCTGTTTGGGTGGAAAAATCTATACCTGCCCTTCATCCCAGCCTTTTTTAATTCCCACATCCCCTAAGAAAGTGGTGGATCAGGAGGGCCTGGTGTGAAATGGCAGCAGAGGACAAGAAAAACACTGATTTTATCCAATACTATGATTGTGTCCCTGTGCTTGGATGTGGATGATTGGTTTGTAAGGCACACCAGAGGGAAGGTAAATCAGTAAAAGCTGTTTTCACAAGTTTGAAATTAAACACTGATAAAATACCAAAAGAAATCAGGCTTTGTCTAAAAATTTTTTCACTAACCAAAATTCAGTGGAAACCCTCTTTTTTGTTGTTTTGGGCTTTTTTTTGCTTGTGAAAAAAATTTGGGGGTTTAAATTTTTTTTTAATTGTTCTGGACATGACTTTCAAAATTGGCCATTTATTTTGATTGGGAAAAAATTCTGATGTGCCTTCAAGATAATGGTTGAGAAATGATGAGTTCCTGTGTTGTAAACATATAGATTTTTCTTGCTGTCATATTGATGTCAGATAATTTAATGACTACTCCTTCTACAGGATAGAAACACAGCCTTGGAATGAATTTCCTTTAATATCTGTCAAATGCCAATTAAAATATTTTCATTAATGCAGTAATCTCTCTTATCATATAAACTGTATTGTCTGATTCTGATAAACTTAATTAAACATCTTCATTAACTGGAAGTCTGAGGGCCTGCTGATGAGAAAAATATTTGATGAGGTATCCTTTGAGTCAATCAGCATTATTCCATTGGCAAAAAAGCCATAAACCACTAATTTGGACTAACTTGTTTACTTGAAAAAAACCCCCAGCTTCCAATATTATTTATTGTATTTTAAATATTGGTTTCTTTGAGGAGAAAAAGCTGAAGAATGAGGATCTGGAAAGAGGATAGTCTAAGATTGCCTTATCCAAAAAAAGCAGTGTCTTGTAGAAAGGAAGTCTATGCTTCTTGCTTTCAGGAAAAGTACTTTCAATGTATGGTAGATGGGTAATAGTACAGGTACTTGGAATAGTATCTTGGACAAGTCACTTACTTAAATTAAGTCAAAACAACTGTAGCATTTTCATTTTCTTTTTTTTTTATCCCAGGTGAAGATCAAGTCTCTTGACTTTGTTAAATGGATGCAAATATATGTTTGCAAAACAGCAATGCTTTAGATTTTGATGACAGAAGCTGTAAGTCATATCAGCATCAGGATGAAAAGCACCCTACTCCAACTTCGTTGATCAATAAAGAAAAAATCACTGGGTTCCAAGGTAAAAGAGGAATCCTTGAGGCATCTAGTTACACATAGGAAAATAATGTCCTGTGGCTCAATTCCTTTGATTTTCCAATATGCACCTATGCAAAAACCAGAATAATATTTACTTTCATTGGCTTCGTTGCTCTTAATGTTCTGACTGTAACACTTGATGTGTGTTCTTTAAATATTGTATCTCCCTTGTTTAAAATCCAGCCTCGGGTTTGGAGGCATACAGGTTGAAATTCACTTCCATTTATTATGCAGAAGAGATCTCTGGTAATAGATCTATTCGAGGGTCTAAACATACATTGCATAGACAAGTGACAAAAAGCATAGAAGATGGAGGGTTAAGTGATGATATGAGCAGAAACTGAGCTCAAAATTGAAGCTGTTATAAATTGAGAAAACTACATAGCTCCAAGGTGTTTTAAGACTTGAAAGCTATTAATTCTGTAATAGTTACCTGGGTAGGTTGTATTAAAATAAAGCTGAGGGTTAACTGAAGCTAACATTTTATAGGTGCATGTTTAATTAAATTGTATGTTTTATCTGTAGTAATAAAATATGAGACTCATCTGAGTTAACACAGTTTTACAGTTTGAAGGTCTGAACCATCTCCAGCATCTCTGTGCAGGGCTGTTTGGTATATGAGCCAGAACAGCCATTCAGGAAAAGTCCTATTCTCTGAACCTTTCCATTTTTAGCTAGAAAGCTGTTCTGCTCATCATGCTGGTGTTGCATTAAACAAGTAAATAGAACAGCTTCCTGTTCTGGAATGAAATGAACTTATGAACTCAAAAGGAAATTCTCTTAATCATCAGAGAGCACTCAGCTTTGCATGTGATTTAAATTTAAAAGCACCAGCACAGGATAGTACTACAAAAACTAGTCCTTGAAGCCAGGCAGAAAGACATACCACAGTTTCCTATTGATGCTGGAGGACACTTTTACATAAGGCATCATTACTTGATAAACCCTTATAAACCACCTGCACTGTTCTTATAGTGGTTGCTTCTAGTCTTTGTTGACAGTGAAAAATCTTTCGTATTTCTCCCTACTACAACAGACTACTGAGTGTTTGATTTCAGATATAACTCCAGAAAAGGCCTGATGCAGTATGAGCTGTATGTCCTACTGCTTCAGTTTTGTCTCCAGAGGAACTGAACTTGCTTGATGTGTACTTTTAGACTATGATTTTACAAACTGAATGTCCAGAACTTTGTAAGGAAAACTGATGAACTAACTGGTCACTTCTCCCTTACCATATCACAGCACTTGAATCTTACTATTTTTGAAAACTAAAAGGGCTTCAATCTAGTTCCCACTCAAACCAGTGCAGAAACCCCTCCAGCAGATAATGAGGTTATCTCCATTTGGCAAGGGATTTTGCCAAAACATCTGGATTCAGCTCTGCAAGCATTCCAGTGGCATTGCTGTGTTTAAGAGGAGACTGGGAAGCTGTGTGCAGTGTCACTGTTGTGCTTGTCCTATACACTGCAGGACCTGAGCTGGCAGACATCTGCCAGACCATGTCTACTAGTCCTTGCTCAGGCAGAGAGAAAGGTTTAAAACCAAGGCATCCTCTGGCTGGTAGTTATATTACATGGATGCCAGTGCTGTGCCTGTCCATGCTGCATGGCAGAGAGCTGGGATGCACCAAGACATCTAAATGTTTAGAAGAGGCTGGAGTTTGGCTTTGTTTTGCTTGTGCAGAAATGAATCAGTACTTCTGAGCAGATTCAGCTCACTGTCCATCTATCCTGGCAAATTACTGTGATGCATCTCCCAAGCTCTGGCAACAGGAACTCTATTAAACTTTTAAGATAGACTCATACATGGTCACTTAGCCAAAGTTGTGTGTATAAGGAATGATCTAGACAAAACTGAAACAGATCTGCTGAAATTGGGCACAAAATTTCTTTGCAGTACTTTATTGTCCATGAAAATTCAGAAAGATTTTCATGTCCATGTCTACTGAGGTCCAAGATGATTTATAGAGAAAAGTGATCTGAAATGATATAATCTAATTTTCTCAAAAGTGTTTGCTGTATTTTGGCTGTTCTTTGATTGAGCTGGGAGAGAAGAAGGAAATAAATTTCTTTGTTTCTATTGCTATCTTATAATGAATCTTCCAGCTAAATGGATTTGCAGAATTCATGTAGCTGCTCTGTTCCCTAGAAGCCAGTGGAGCCAACAAAAACCTCTGCAGAAAGAAATCAGTACCTGTGCCCTGGAGATCATCATTGATTAGCAATGGTATTGATTTGTGCTCATAAAAGGGCAGAACACATCTATCATACAGATAAACAATCTGTTCTTTAAAATACTGCTTGTAGGTGTGAAAGATTGCTGAGGATTGTTTTGGAAAGCTTGGACAAGCATCTCTAGCCGAAACATAAGCCTGAACTCTCTAAAATACAAGTTTCTGTTGCCTAGCAAACAGTGTTTACTGCATAGGTATAAAAACATGTAACACTTCACCTTTGATTGTAATATTGAGTGGAAAAGTACCTTTTTATTCTAAGGTTATTAGCCTCAGCTAAACAAATCAAAAAGGGACTTTTAAACAACTACATTTTATTAGCAAGCAATACCTTGCACAATCATTCCCAAGAGAAATAGCATTATACTGGTGAAAGGAAGTCATGAATCATTCAAGGCTTGGTCCTTGACTGGAAATTCCCTTTGAGCAATGACAGTATTCTTTCTTCTCTCTGTAATAGCACCCTGGATTTGAATTTGAGACTGTAATACATACCTGTTATAATGCACTGCGTGCACATTTATTTGGCAAATTTGTATCTGGGATTCATTTTTCTGTGTTTAGTTTGCACCCCAGAAGAAGAGAGGAAGATTATTGGATAATCTGGAGGGTCTTCCCCCAGCAGCCGGAGTTACCACGCCTCTAGGGGAAGTAGTTTAGAGTCTATTGGAAGAGGAAATCTTCCCTCTGCCGATAGGCTGCCAGTACAATCACCCCAATGATGGAACCCTTCTCCATTTCCTACAGGGTTGCCTAGCAACAGAGCCCTTCTCCGTGCAGGTGCTGCCATGTGCTGCTGCCGCCAAGGCATGTGCAGCCCGTCTGGTACTTTTCCATTCCTAATCAAATACCAGATTCAAAACCAACAGTTCAAGAAATGAAACTAAACAATGTTGAGCATTATTATTTCGGAATTAAATTGGTTCCTCACAGACTGTGAGCAGATGCTGTTCTTTTCTGTGGGTTTATTCAAGTGCATGGAGTTATGCACTTTTTTAGATGCTTTCCTGGATCAAAACCCTGAGATTATATTCTTTTGATTGACTTAGCCATCTTCTATTTTTCTCCAGTCTTCCACACCAAAATTACTGGTGATGATTTGCTCTGTGGTATCTCAACAACCAGAAACGTTGCGGCGTATCTTTGGATGCTGCTACAAATGCCAAAAGTGGCAAAACAAAGTTATTCCACAGTGCTTTATGTTGGCATTTTCACTTGTATTAACAAAACCTCATTCTTTTTGTGAACTGTTTTTGTTTTTTATTTATTTTTGTATGTCCAACTTTTATCATCCCAGCAATATATTATTTCCAAAGTTTCATCCAACTGACTGAAGGTGGGTACGTTCAAAGCAATGATTTCAAAAGATTCATTAGTTATGAAATATATTCACTCCTCTTGGCTTGTTTCTGTTTCTCTGTTCACTTCTGTTATTTAGCTCAGCACAGCACTTGCTTCACTGTGAACTCAGTCTGTCCTAAAGAAAAAAACAGAATCATGCTAAATCATGGTATCTCAACAACACTGAGAGATAATATATTCAGTTTGTTATGCCTGTGACAGTGTCTGGGTCAACAGAACTGCCAGGGCCCATAAAACTCATTTGTTGCTACCAATTTATTGGCATGAATCTATCATATCTTTCTGTGATATCTACTGGTTCATGCCAACATTAACTTTCTTTGATTTTAACTCTCCGTATGTGCCTGGGCAACTTTTGGAAGTGGATATTTTGCTTGTTGTATTTATGTTGTCTTATGTGGGGGTTTTGGGGTTGAGGGGTTTTTTGTTTGTTGGTTGTATTTTTTTATTTTACGAAATTTTGGTACAAGATGGTCTTCAAATATGGTGTTCTGGAAAAGGAAAGCTTTAATCAGGTTCATAAACTCCTTTTCTTTTTGAATATTGAGATTTATGTGGACTTGAGCCTATAAAGATATACCCCAATATTTTTTTACTTGAAAAGCTATGTTTAGATGTCAATACTTCAGACAGGGTTGGGTTGGTTTTTTTTTATTTTGAAAAAAGATCATGAATCTCCTACTATGATGACACACAGCTCTTTATAGTACAAAACATAACCAGCCACTTTCAATTATTATATGACATGATGATTTAATTCCTAACACAATTTACTTAAATTGTAGTTTTTGGCAAGAGATGAAAAGTGAAGAGTTTCTATTAAATTTCATCCTGACTCAATAACAGATTGTATTGTAGATCTAGTTATGCAGTAGTTCCAATCTCTGTTCATAACTTACTACACCTTATAGGAGACATTAGGAAAGAATGCCCAGAAAAAGACTGAAAAGCTCTTGATGATATGGCCAGAGATGACAGGCATCAATAAACTATTTGATTTGTGATGGAGAGGCTTTACATAGCACTACTTCCTAGTCATCAGAGGTCAGGAAACACATCCACTTCTTGTTCCAGTGACACTTCTGAGAGGAAACAAACAACCTTTAGTGAAAGATGCCTTTTTCTTCTCATCTGCTGTGCTATTTTCCTTTAGATAAATGACAAACACAAAATGTCATAATTTCTGCAAGCTGCAAACTGTGCAAGCACTGTGGAGATTTTAGGAATGAATTTTGTGTGTGAATGAGCTACTGGTTGCTATACAGTAATGAAGTCAGGGTAACTTTTGCACTTGGAATAAAGTCTTACCATTCTCTGAAAAATCTCCATTAACAAATTTAGAGGAGCCCCTGAGATCTGTGTCTCCTGCCTAAACACAGGGGTACTCATGCAGCAGAATGCTCTGAGAATGAAGCAGGTCCACAGAGTTCTACTCCAACCTTGAGGAACACTAAGGTAACTTTTAGGATATACTGAATTAAAGGACAAGTTCTTGAACTTGACAAAATATTCTGTGGAAAGTCAGCCTCAAAACTGCATCAATATTCATATCTCACTCTCATATTTCCTTATTGGAAGAAGTTGTCTGTTCTGGAGTTTCAACTAGGACAGTTTCAATCTGACTTAAGTCAACTTTAGACTGATCACAGGGGAGAAATGTTCCATATGAAGTACTAGATGTGAGGCTTTCTGTACTTTGGTATTAGATATGAATTACTAGCAATAAGCTAACAGCATTATTGGCTCTCTTTTTTTTTTTACATGTTTTTTTACAACATGTAAAAAACAAAGCAAAAAAATCCCCACCCTTTACAAAACTAGCTCCATTCTAAAGACCTGGATTTTTGAATAAGCTTTACTGATTTTCTGAGAACATACGTACAACCCAAGATGCTCAGAAGGTGCAGTCATCAAGTCCTGACTGCCATAGGAAGATAAGCTTATCACATCATTAGTTCTAGCTCCTCTTTTCTTGACTTCCTGGTTTTTAAAAAGACCAATTTAAAGAAAAGAAGAAAAAGGAGGTGCCACTTTGGTTGGCAAATCGGTAAAGGATGTACTTAAATCTGAATTGGATAATATAACAAAATACATCAAAGATTTCAAACCTCTAATTAAAAAAAAAGTCTTAACACATACTAGACTTCAATGAGTTTGAAAGTTTGAATAAACTTCTACCTACTTTCCAAGAGCAGTGTCACATAAGTCCTTCTTCCCACACTGCACTGCTGCTCAAAACTGAGCCTTCAAGAATTCAAGAGCTAAATTTGCAGCTGATAAGGCTCCTGACCTTTTATATCAGCTTGTCTTCTAGCCCACTAGATCTCTTGTCCACAGGGATGCACAATGGAGCAAGAATGCAAGATGAGCCTTCAGTAATTAAAGGCCTCTGGAAGTGCAGTGAGGTCAGAAAAACCTAAAGGAACCAAAACTGAGCAGGCTTAAAATACCAAAAAGCAGTATTCCCAGATCTTGCCATGAACTTTGCTAACTTCTGCAGTAGTCAGGCTGTGAGCGTACAAAGTACTAAAGTAAGGCTGTTTGAGGCACACCAGCAGCCTTCCTGTAGTCAGTGGGATTCGTGTGTTAAATACTGATTACTGTAAATGTTGTGCTGGTTCAGAGCCGACAGATGTTTGCTTGTCATAAAGGGTTGTTCCTTCAAAGAAAGGACCACATTTAATGGGAGAAGAAAAAGTTGTCTTAGGGAAAATGGGAAGTAGATTTCTACTTCTACTAAATTTAGAACATTATGTTTTGTATGGTGTTGGCTGATAAATTTATTTCTTTCAGTGGTGGTGGGCTGCCTGGGACTAACTCAGAGATGGCTCAGTGCTCATCTGCACACTAGAAGTGTGAAATTCCATTACTAAGGAGTTGGTGGTGTCTAATGACCTTAGACAACCTGGAGCTGTGTCACCTGAGGCAATGGAGCTGTTTTCCATCCATTCCTGCCATAAATGAAAGCAAAAATTATTAAAGTTTGCCTGAGATTTTCTTGGGTTTTTGTTTTCTAGTATAGTAACTATATTTAACTCCAACTTTTAAAATTAAAAGCCTGATCTTTTCTATTCCTATTTCTACTAACAGTGCCTATTCATTTACATAGATATACAGATGGAAAGCTATTTTCAGAATGTTCAGCATTGGCTCATATTCTGTAGAAGTGAGCAGTATAACTCCTACTGATTTTTACTTGGGAGTAGAACTATGTCAACCCTGAACAATTTTGAAAAGCACAATTTAAGCATCATTTTAACTAAATGCTACCCAGATACAATCCTGAAGAAATGAATTCAAAATATTTATTTTAAAATGTCACCATATTTTCAGTCTTTGTTTTCTACTTAATGTTTGCCCAAAGACGAAGAATAAGTCAAATGCTTCCTATGGATACCACTGCTTAATTCAAGCTGCTGCTGTGGCATGCTTACCTGAAATGCACTGGAAACATACCAGCTTTTCACACCCTTGCTGCTATACATAACTCCTTTCCTTTTTTTAAATTTTCCTTTTTTCTTTTTTAGAGAGCAGGAATCTGAAAGAATTTAGATAATTTTTGTTTGAGCAGGGTACTTCTAACATCTGACTAAAACAGTATATGATGCAGTTATGCAAGAACAGAAGAATCATCCTTATGATGATGGTAATTCTCATTTATATCTATATATATTCTATGTCAATATCTATATGTACATTCTATGTCAATATCCATATGTACACGTGTATTTTTGTAATTCAAGCACACTGCTTTTTAACATCTCTTTCCTGCCAGATGCTGGTGTGAATAGTGAGTTCCATGATAATTTAAGCTTAGGTTGAGCCCACGATGAGCAATTGAAGCATAGTTTGAGATGACTGCACAAAGTTCACCAAAGCAGATGGCTATGGAATTGCACCAGAATATCTTCAGTATTTCTTGATGTGAACTGGAGATTGTAGAATTGTTGCTTTCAAATCCTGTGTGGTATCTGCTTTTGTTGATCACAATGAGACATGGATCATCATGGGTTCATGTAAAAAGAGCAATAAATTACTTGCTTTCTTAAATTTTTCTCATAAGGTCAATGATGGTTCAGTCAGTTTTGAATCTTACCAGTGCTGCTGCAATGCTAGTAGCTTGCTTCCAGCATCTCACATGATTAATGGGAGTCCAGGTTGTTTTTCTCATCTAGACATATAGTGACATCAATAACTGCCTTAACAGAGCTACATAGCTATAAAATACACCACAGTGAGTGTATCATGTCATATATATTTATGTAAGTGTATATGATATATACATTTAGTATTATTAGGTATAGAAATTATTTCTGGGTATAGATATGATATTTAAGTGCCAGGAGGAGGGGAAAGGAATAGTTTAACACTGTGACAGTAACAGCTGTACTACATTTGTTGTAAAAAGCATAAGAAGTCAAATAGAACAACTTTGGTATTGCACCTACTAATGTTGGATTTATCTGCTTAATTTCCTTCTTTTTTTTTCCTTTGAGATTTTAGAGGCTGAACACCAGTATTTATATCTGTCTATTGTTTTTAATATATTTAGGTTTATAGCCATAGTTTAGTAGGCATAATGCAAAGCTAATATGTTAGAAATATTTGTACATTATACTTAGAGATGCTGCTAATTTTTCATTAGTTTTCTCAGCCATAAGAATGTCTCTGATCCATTTTTCTCCAAAAACTGAACTTGTAGTTTTCTTGAATTTGCTGTGTTCCAAACTCTAAGAAAATGACAGATATATTTGTGACCTCAGTTGTGCTATATAACCTTCTGGCAATTTTCCAAAATGTGGTGGTTTGGTTTTTTTTTAATTTGAAAAAAAATTAGAGACTCAATTTGGGGCAACGAGTATATACGCAAAATGTTATCAGGTGATGTATTTGAAATAACCTTAGTGATTTCAGAGTCTGTTGGCTTTAAATGAAATGAAGTCAACTTCAAACAAATTGCTTTTCAAAATAGAACTTAGCGAGATTTAAGTGGATGTTGGCTTTTACAGCTCCATCTGGCTTGCTCTGTGATTCTGTAGTGCAGTAGCTCCCAATAAACTGCACCTGGAGCCAGGGAAATCTGTTTTGTACAGCAATAGGCTTTCATAAGCAGGTGTCAGAATATGTTCCCTCTACAGCACCATGTTGATATTTTGGAAAAAGTGGATGAGTCTTGAAATGTCTGACACAACACTGATCCTCATTAGCTCTGCATAGTTCTGTGCTGATATAAAAGCAGCTGCATTGTTGTGGTCTGTGGTGGTGGTAGGCACAACCTTCCCTGAGTGCATCTTGTGCCAACAGGTGGGAGCCAGGAGAGCAGCAGCGCACACGCACACACACACAGAGCAGCTCGGCAGTGAAGGCACAGGAGGGTCCAGGCATGGAATTCCAACCTGCTCTATTGCAGGCGAGGCTGAAGGAGTCCAGGGGCCAAAGACAAACGAGGGTCCAGGGTATAAATACAGGAAAAGAGGGGGCGGAGAAGAGCATCAGGGATCCAATGGTCTGAGGGCAAAGGGGGGGACCAATAGGGAATGCCAGGGTGGATGGGCAGGTTACACAAACCAACGGCAAAACGGGGAAAGGAAAACTCAATAGAATGTGAACACATAAGGGTAGAAGGGGTAGGGAAGGCCAATGGGGGAGGACAGAACTGGGACAAATTAACATAGTGTTGCAGAGCGCCATGGGCGAAGCTTCTTTCCTCGCCCTGATCTCTGAGGAATGCCCAGAGCCTAACTTGCATCTCTCCAGGGCATCACCATCCCCCTCTCCCCAGAAGGCTCCCAGGCCTCCACGCTATATCACTTACAATGTTTCACTAGTAGCTTGTTAAAAATGCAAAGAATAATGTCAGCATCTCTGTTATGATGTATACCTTGACATTCCCACTGCTGGATGTCTGAAGGAACACACCTAGAGTTGCACAGGTGCTGGGTGCTGGTGTCCCAACTTCCAGCCCTCCTGCCCTGTTGGCCACTGGGGCTGAACAGAGTGTGTACAAGCCCTCTGCAGCCTCTAAGAGCAGGTTATGACAGGGGATCTGACGACAGGAGCCTGACCTTAGCTTACTAGTATGCTGAGTCTAGTTTTAGAGCCTTTTTTGGTGGAACCAACCTTGTGCCTACCATTTGTCTCACAAATCCTGCCAAGCAAGAAGGAAATTTCACCTACTCTCCTGCTTTCAGTATGTTTTTGTGTCTCTATAAGTCAGAAAACAGTATGTCAGATTATTTTCTGTGTAAAAGAATGAGGCAGATGTATGCCAAATCAACTTGAACAAATATTTTGAAACCCTTGTGCTGAGAGAGATTGCAGGGTGATTACAAAACACGGAGGCTCTAAGGATGGCACTGTTTTTGTGTACAGAACAGGCTGTGATTCTTCATTGCTACTTCCCTTCCCCCTTTTTTGCACCCAAAACCATCCATTACAAAGCTCCTGCAGTCACTGATTTATGTGCTTGTGATCAAACTTTCATGCTTCTAATACTGTGAGTATTTTATAAAAGATGGTTGTGATTTCTAGATGTCTGTTCCTGTGCTGTTGTGAAGCTTCTTTACTGTGCTCCTGGCCTCATCAATGATTTTAGTCTTACTATGAGACTCTACAGAAATTTTTTTCTCTTAGAAAAGTTAATTTACATTTTGATGATTGCCTAATCTGCATTACTGCATTATGCACTATTCTTTGGGGTAACAGTCTATGATAGCAAAATCCTGATTGCTACCCTACAGCCCATTTTTGAGGGTCCCATGAGATTATATGAGTCCTTGTCCAAGAACAGTATCAACTGTCTCACCAAGTGATCTGATCTGTACTTTCTAATGTGTGCATATAAGGCCAGGTACATTATTTTGAACTCATTCTTTGAGCACCAGCTTAAAGATGAGAAAATGCCTCATGTTCCATATTTGCATGTGAATTTCTGAGTACACTGAGTCAGCTTGCCTGGCAAATGTTAATGATGGCTGCGGGGAGGGTCCATAGAAGGACTCAGCAAATGCTGCGATATTCTGAGGCTTCCTTCTTCTCCTCTTCCTTCTGCCTTCTTACATTCTGTTTTGCAATATAAATTTGCTTCAGGTTGATAACGATGGGAGGCATTTGCAATCTCTATAGCATGTTGAAATATAGAAAGCCAACAAGAAGCAGTACTTTTAATTTAAAACAAGTATGTTTCTTTTCTTTTCAGGTCTACCACTTGGCTTGAACTATAGATCTTCAGGAAAAAACCTACCAGAATTTTGCAATACAAATGAAGGGAGAATTATTTTTCTTTCCATTTTGTTTCCCTTTTAATAACAACCTCACATACACAAACACTGCACAGGCTGCCCCATGACACTCTTTCAGTCTCCTAATGTGACTTTACAAACAGCATGCTAAGAGAATTACAGATGCACACTTTAGCCTCTGCCTCCTGCTCTTCCCACCTCAAATGCTGCTGCAGCTCAGCACTGGGAATGCAGACAAACTATTGCTGTGGAGGGTGATGGCAATTGTCAGAGTGAAAGCCTCAGTTGTGTACAGAGTGAGCGCATGGGGCTACAGCAGCATCACCATTTATAGCTGCCACTGTACTCCACTGGAACCACAGACTGTCAGGCAATGCCTGTAGTCTTTCAAGCAGCTGTGTTGGGAGTGAAGAGACAGAAAGTTGTGGCACCTACATACCTCACTGCTGCTGAAATAATTGAACCCATGCAACAATGTATTGAGGTGGGTGGTTTTTGTCCACATTTGAAGTTCAGGCATATGGCTTAAGAGACCTTCTTGCTGAATTTTGGTGGAGCTGTGTTCCAGATGAATTTCATAATGTAAAGGTCTCAGGCTTCACTTCCTCTGAAGAGTCTCTGTTGACCACTTCAGATTTCCACAGCCTTCAGAAAACTACTATGTTTTTTCCTCACAGACATTTGAGGAAAGGCTAAATCATGTGATAAGTCTCCTGTAGGGGAGTTGAAGAATGGGAATGCCTTTCTTGAAGTTCCTTGACAGATTCTCTGTATTATGTAGGGTCTGCTACTGTTTTTGAATTTATTTATTTAATGTCTATTGCAATCTAGCTGTGTCTTTCAAAATTGAGTCAAGCATTGTATTTCTAGGGACAGGTGAGAGAATTGGTTTTTGAGCATCCCAACCTGCTGTGGTAGCAATTAAGCAGGTGTTTTATGGTCTGAGACATGATGCTGAAAGAATCAAAATAGCAGTGTAGTCTCTCCTTCCGTACAAATGTCTTCAGTAAACTGAACTCAGAATCTAAGAAATATTTTGTGTTTATAGATCTATACATACATATACATCTGATAAATTACCTTATTTTTATTTTTGTTCCAAGACAGTGTGGAAACAAAGTACGGTGTCTGACTTTGTACAGACAGCTTTTTCCTTAAATAACTTTACAGCTTCCAAGTGGAGTTGGTTAATTTATTGGCAGCACTCTTGTACAAAGCGTATAAGAAAAATTAGGTGTGTATTAACAGGTTCTATCTCAGACTATGAAAGTATCTAAAGACAAGAGTCTAAAAGCTGAGGGGAATGTTTGTGGACTCCTGGTTTGGGGGGCTGGGCAAGACAGATGACAGCAGGACAGCTCTGAGCAAAGCTACCTAGGAGCTAGATCTCCTGGAGACAACCTGGACAAACCTTGAGAGCTGTGTCTGTGGACAGTTGGGTAAAGTATTGCAGTGTGAGAAACAATCCTCACTTTAAAAATTTAAAAAGGTTTATTAAGACCTTATCAGAATACAGCAGAAGATTGAATAAGGAAAAATACAGTGCCAGGAGCAAAGGATTCAACTACCACGTGCTTGTCTACAAAATGGATGCTCCACCTTTTCTACCTCTAGCCCCTCCCAAAGTCTTGTTAATCGACTCTTTCTTCACTGTCCAGTGGTGGAGATCACTTTCTTACATCTGGATTGGAGGTCAGGTGTTGCCATAGTGACAAGCCGACCCTCCCAAATGCCCCGAGTACTCAGGCCATCCCCTGATAACAATGCAAGGGGGAGGGGAAACATAACTCTACATCTACAAAACTTCTCTTAACATATATGTAATATACACCCCTTAATTGTGAGAGTCAACCATTGCATTATTCATCTATAACATCGGGAATCACAGGAAGGGATAAAAAACAAAGTAAATCTTTGACAGTAAAAAAAAATTACTTAATGACTTTTAAATAGTATTAAAAAGCTTACTAGTGCACTCAGATATTGAGAGAAATCAAAGACAATGTAGGATTCCCCTATTTTTGCTAAGCGTGACTGATTTGGGATATTCACACCAGAAACTGCAATATTATTTTATCTGGGAAGACAAATCACAGTAGAACAGGCTGCTGAAAAGATGCTGAGAGAACCATAACCATCTCATCTGGTGGCTTCCATAACTGTAAATGCAAAAAGCACATCATGACTTTCAGTTAGAGGGTGTCATGGTGGGCAGAGTCTTTGGGGGTGCCGCAGCCTTCCTCAAGAGAAGAGTCCTGAAAAGAACACCCTCTTGGGTGCACAGGCACAACCCATTTACGGTGAGTGCAGATCCACTCTCAGGAGGTGCGTAGGCAAGAAACAAGAGCCTTTTATGGTGATCCACAGAAAACAAGCCTTTATTGTGAGCAGGGGCATGCTGTTAAGGGTGCCAGGGACAAGAGCTCCAAGAATCAGAGGGAAAGCAGGGGTTTATACAGGAATAGCAAGGGGCAGGGCAGAACACTGGAAGGAATAGATTGAGAGCACGGGGATGGAGCAAAGAGGAGGGACCAATGGGGTACAAAGACTCAACATAGGGAAGCATAGCACTCTGGGGGCAATCTTTTAGCACAGAGGTTATGGTTTAGGGGTTGGTTCTCCAAGGGAGTGCAGCAAGCCTTTCCTTGGCCAGTTTTCCAGCCTCCACAAGAGGGGAGCAATCATTTTGCTCTGGGGTTCCCTTAGAATTAGATGCTCTCCAGAATTTGCTTTAATCATTCAGAAATGCTCATTGTTCTGTAAGCAATGCCAAACATGACCTGCTTGAAAAGAAATTGGCTTGGTTTACTGTAGGTTGGCTTTTTTATTTTCTGGGAGAAGCATGTTAGTATTGAGTGGTTTGCATATAGGATGGTGAGTTAAAACAGCTGCAGAAAGCCTGCACCTGCGGTACTTCACTAGTAAATAAACCACACAAGCATGAGGCCAAAAATATCTAGGAAGATTCTGTGCATGCAGTGTGGAAAAAAAAAAGGAATCGATACTAAACTCTGATTCTGCTAGGAATATTTGCATTATGTAGTGATTAGGTAAATAAAATCAGGTGTTCAGAATCAAATGAAGAAGCAGATACCATAAAGATTTCCCCTTAACTGACACGCTCAGCAAACACAATAGCTTATGTCAAAAGGAGAAGCCAGTATAGCACCATATGTGTTTAATATGGAGTGATGCCCATATATGTTCACATCCTAATCACTGGAGCAATTACTGTTGTTCTCATTTAATTTCCTTGGCTGAACATGCCTGGGATTTTGGACTGTGATTTCGTTATTCACTTTGCTCTGCCATTTGTAGCTGCTCCAGCAGATATCATCAATGCCTAATACTACTGTGCTATACAGAACAAATAATTTGCATTTGAGAAGGTTTCTGTGGCTACTGGCTACTTAACTGTGTACTGCATCTGTAAAAGCCACAGTTAAAGATGCTTTGCAGAATTCAGACAATGACACAACTGTTCACTATTTTAAATCATATCTGCACCTATTGCTGTGGCTATCAGCATGTACTCGTGTAGGGCTGATTATGTACAATCTCTCTTTTCTTATTTTGGATTAATATTTAGACAGTCTTTTGCTAAGAGACAGTCTTTTGGCTGATTCCAAAGGAAAAAAAGTGTCTCTAGAGGACACTTGCATGATAGTGAAGAGATTAGTTATACCTGCAGTGGTTCAAGTTGTAGCATAAATCCAAATGGTTTTCCATTAAAATTTATGTTGTGCATTTGAAAACACAAATTCCTCCTGGAGCTGTCTGAAATAAATTTGGTTATTGTCCTGCATTACAGGACAGTGTCAATGTGGGGTGTAACCAAACTCTGTATTACTACACCATTTCTGACAAACTTAATGATGGCTTGTTTGTAGTACCTGCCCAGGTTGCATTTCCAACCCCGCAAGCCACAAGCTGGGTGTTAAATAAGAGGCAAACCCTTCGAGGCAGGGAAGTGTTTCTTTGTCTTCAATGACTCAGCCATGATAACTCCCTCCAGGGAAGCACCAGCATAGTTACATCCATCCTGAGGGGGTCATCTCAGCTAATGAGCCACGATGGTTCAACTGCACCATCATAAAGGGCAGCACTCTAAAGACTTAGAACATCAAGAACTCACAAAAATATCCTCTGACTCACATGATTACATCATTCCATTGTAAAGTTCCCCACCCTGGGGGAGGTACTGAACATTCCCACCTGAGCCTCATCATATATAATTGGGGACTTGGGATGCTATCAGCACCACCCCTGGATGGATCCAGAGAATGACCAGGACTTCCATGGGATGGCTGCTTTCAACTGCAACCATCACTTCAACAGGACTGCATCCACCACTTGATAGGACTGTGACCATCACCCTGACCAGCAGGGTGCCAGGTTTACTCTGACTTTGTGGGTTTAAGCCAGATTCTGTGTAGAATCTGCATTTTATTATAATCTGCATTTTATTATACTGCATTTTATTATAATCTGCATTTTATTTAACACCGTTAAATCTCTCTATTAAGTTGTGACTTAAACCTGAAATCTCTCTCAAGGTAATTATGTGGGGTTCATTTCTCCCTCTGCTTTACTTTCAAACCAGCACAGTAATTTATGCTGTACTAGTTTTCAGAGTACAGAAAAACTCCTTAACTGGGACTAATACAGAAAGTGTCAGCTCAGTAGGATCTGAGTCCTTAGCTTCCATAGGTTCATTCAGAAATACTAACCCCAGTGCTTTCATCTGTTCCATATGTGAATCAGAAAAACCCAGGCAAACAGTATTATCCCCTGCAAAGAAAATGGAGAGCACTGAAGTGGAGCAACTTCAGAAGGAGACAGTGAGTCAGCATTGAAGACTGGACCAAAAAATCAAGTTTGCCAACTCAGACCCCTCTTCTCAGAGATGAGAACAAATGGAGGAATCATCTCCATGAAAGCAGTAGCTGCAGCATTGTTCCGAAATAATCTGAGGAAGTATCTCCCATACAAATAAAATATAGCTGACAAATGCAGTAATAACTTCTATTTTGTTGGTGTGAATGAAACTAACCTCCAGCATCAGAAATTCAATGAATGGCAGGTAAATGGCAGGCATTATGTAGAACTATTTGTTCATATTCTGAGATATCTGGCAACGTTGTAATTGTGTCCCAGCCACAGACTGCCTGTCCCTCTTCAGAAATCACAGACAAATTCTGCTCTCTAATTCATTGGGTTATGAAGCAGGCTGAGGTGGTTTATTACCTTTTGTAGAGTAGTATCAGCATCTGTGGTTAAGGTCCACTTGCTTCATGAGTATTTAATGAGAAAGGGAATGGCTGAACAATGTTTGCGTATAGCTAATATATTAAAATGACAAGGCTGTAAAATATTATTAGACATGACTTGTGGAAAAAAAATACACAGGCAGAGCATTGAAGTGGCCAAAAACCCCCCCCCAAAACCATGACATGCATGTTTGCTCATCACTGAATAAAAAAGCTCAGGAGTTTAAGGCAAAATCATGTCTGGGTATAGTTTGGAATTGTTTGCATTGTATTAAATTTGAATGTAAGCGCTATAATTTTGTGATCCAACCTGTGTTTCCTTCTTCTCCAGGAAGACGATTTCCATTGTTGGCTCTGCTGTGAGGCAGTAGTGGGCTTTGTTGCACTCCAGCTATGACAGCTTCTGAGGTCTGGTAAGAATATATTTCTATACTAAAATGACAAGCAGAGAAAGAATGGGAAAAAGTGTATTGGACCTTCTGTACAGATCCTGAAAATGACAAAGAGTAGAAAATAGGACACAGTCCTTGTTCTTTTCTCTATCAGCAGGTCATCACCAAATTCTGTAGACCTTACGAACAGCTTTGAAAATATCTTTACCTATGACCTTTCAGTGGGTAACTTCCTGAAATATTAAGCAAACATTGTCACTGTCTTTTGGATATATCCACTGGTGTTTAGTTGCTGTAAATGGAAATACCTATTTCACAGAGGTCTCCTGGTCCCTTTGACTTTTCCCCATCTTGTCACTGGAGTCTTTCCTGCTTTCCTTGAAGGTGTGCAATCCCATGGATCTGCCCCACTCGTAGCCATAGGCAAAAGGAACCTCCAGCCTTCCTGCACTCCTGTTGTGACAAAAAAAGCAGGCTTCGCTGATCCAGAGAAGCAGCAGTTGAAATAGTCTTTGATTTTAGAACTAGGAAGAAGTGATTACAGAGAGGTACCAAACTAACCTATAATAAAAGAGCTACATGAATCTATTTTAGTTTTCTATCCATCCCTTTTTTTCCCCAGAAACTTGCAAAGAGTTTCCTTCTGACTGCCTCCATTGTTTCAGGGAAGAATTGTTTTTGACTGACCTCTATAAGCTTTAACAGGATGTTGCTTATTTGCAGCCGTGGAGTTGCTTTTCCAATGTCTGAGTTTAAAAGCCAACTGGTTAGAAAATTTGCACAGCAAATCCTTTGTAACCCCTCAAAGCTATGTGATCATTATCCTAAAAAGCAGAAAACTGTGTTAAATTATTACAGCTAAGCCTGCCATTTTACTAATTTCAATGTACAGTTGTGTCACTGGTGTGTTTCGGAAGCTCAGCTGTTATCTGCCTGTCAGAGATCTGTTAAATTCATCAAGCGTGACTCAAGAAATTCCCCAAAAGCCTCCATACATTGCCAGTTCATAAGCTTGTATGAGAAGATTTATGTTTGTATGAGAACAGTCTTCTAACTCTAGGGCCTGGTGTAGGGGTGAAATGCCATACAGTCCCTCACTGCATGTTGCAGCCCACCTGGCAGGCAACCTGGATTCACCTGCAAATCATCCTTCCACATCTGGACATAACTTTGTCCAAGAATCTCAGTGGACTGCAGTTGTGACTTCAAGGGAAGATGAGTGTAAGTGTCAGTGAGCACAACACTGGGCTTCTGTAGTGAGCCATACACCAAGGGCGTGTCATAGAATCAGATCACAGAATCAGTGAGGTTGGAAAAGAACCCTAAGATCATCAAGTCCAACCAATAACCCAGCACTACCAAGTCCATCAATGAACCATGTCCCTAAAGTGTCACAAGGTGCCATACACCTTTTAAAAATCTCCAGGGTTCATGAGTTAATCAGTTCCCTGGGCAGCTTGATCCAGCCTAGATCTCCCCTATGGCAATTTGAGGCCATTTCCACTTATTCTATCACTTATGATGGGGGGAAGAGAGTGACCCCTATCTCTCTGCAACCTCCTGTTAGGTAGTTGTAGAAAGTGAGAAAATCTCTCCTGAGACTCCTTTTTTTTCCAGGCTGAACACCTCAGGTTCCTCCAGCTGCTCCTCATCAGACTCATGCTCCAGATTTCCATCACCTGCGCCTCACATGGCCTGGCTGCAGGTCCCCATTACAGGCTGGATCTATCAGCTGCTGTCCTGGGAGCCTTAGAGGGAGCAGAAATCCTGCCATTGAGTTTGCACATCAGTGGCAGAATGGGTCAGGCTCTGTCACACTGAATTTTGGCTACAATAGCACCTGTTCCAACACAAAGCTCCTAATATTCACTTTCAAGTTCTTCTTACAGGTTTATTATGCCAATTATAACAGTGCTGTTCAGAGGGTGAGACGGTGAAATTACGTTGGCCTCCTGATTTGATGGTATTTGATTAAGTCCTACATTTTAATTTGATTTCTTCCTTATTCATCTGCCATAAGTCCCAGCTCTTCTGATGTTCCTGCATATCTTTGCTATCAATGGTGTGTGTGGTGTGTCATATGTGAAACGGCTGTGCTGACTCATCACCTGCACCTCGACAGGAACAGGAGATCCCGGGCTGGTGTGCAACCTTGCTAGCAAAGGCAGAATGCGTTAAATAGCCTTTAAACCACACAACACGTTTAGATTTGGGTGTTTTTGTGAGCACCTTGCAAAGACGGGGGTTGCGTTTCTGAACGCAGTGCCTCAGCGAGGGGGGACCGCGCATGGAGGCGCCCCGGTCCCTTGCAGACGCGGGCGACGGACAGGCAGCACGGGGAAGGTGATAGGTGGTACCCGAGCGGCCGAGGAGGGCACGGGAGCTGCCTCTGAGACCCACGGAGGGCAGGTAGAGCCGCTCCGCCCGCCCCGAGCCAGGGCCGCACCGCCCGGGCGCCGCCGCCAGGGGTCCCCGCAGGCCGGGCGGCCGCACCGCCCGCTCGGGGGCGGGCCGGGCCATCAGCTGACCGGCCCCGCCGCGCCGCTGCCGGAGCCGCCGCACATCAGTCGTTTTCCTCGGCAGCGGCACGGCCTCGAGGATTTACAGTCGGACCCCGTCGCGTCTCGCCGGACGGCATCCCTCCTTCCCCTCCTTCCTCCCCGCTCCCAGCCGCCGCGATGCTGCCCCACTTAGCCGTCCTGCTGCTGGCCGCCGGCGCCGCCCGGGCTCTGGAGGTAAGTGGGGCAGGAAGCAGCGGGCGGGGGCTTCACCGCCACCCTCAGCCGCTTCTGCGAAGCTTTGTCCGTCCGCAGCCGCCCCCGCGGCGGGGGCTTGGCCGCGGCGGGGCAGGCGAGCGTTGCTTTCCTAGGGGTGTTCCATCCCTAGCTGCTGCCGAACAATAGAAGCGGCGAGCCGGGGGTGGCGGAGGCGTCGGGGAGGGAGCGGGGCTGGGAGCTCCCGGGGCTGGCGCCCCCAGCCCCGCTGCGCGTGTCCGGCTGCCGGGGCGCTGCCCCCTACGCCTGGGGCACCCGTTCTACCTTGGGGCTGGCTCCGCCGGGGGCTCGGGAAGGGAAACTTTCCCCAGGAGCAGGCACGCCGCAGGCGGATGGCCCCGTGGCGTACCCCGATGGGGCGGGGGCTAGGGCGAGCAGCCAGGCTGCGAGCGGGGGACGCGAGGGCGTCTCCCCGGCAGGGAAGCGAAACCGGGCTGTGGAGCCGGTGGTAGCCTCCTATGGGGGGGACCGGGCCTTGGGCGGCGCAGGTGTGCGGGACGGCGGCCAGAGCTCCCCGGTGGCTGGTGCAGTGGCCCCGCGGGAAGGCGGTGCCCGGGGGGGCGGTGGTCGGGGCGGCCCGAGCCCCCCCCGCGGGCCGGAGGCGCGGGAAGATGGCGCCTCTGCAGTGCAGCAGAGAGGAGGCGCCGACAGCCCGCGCCCCTCCGCCCCTGCCCGCCCTCTTTCCTTCCTTCCCCGGGGTGGCTCCGCCCGCCCCGGCCGGGCGGCACCTCCGCGGGTCACTCCCTCGGGGTCGGGCGGGGGCTGGGGGTCCCCCGGGCCCGCCCGTCCGGGGGTGTGCCGCGCCGCAGTGGCTGCGGGGTGGGCTGGCAGAAAGCTTGGATCCCGGAGGAGGAGTTAGCACGGCTGGGTGTCGTTCTTCCCCCGCCCCCCCGGCAGGTCTCAAAAAAGAAGGTGTGGGAGGGGTGAGTCACCTCGAGGTCTCCTTCGCTCCCTGCTTGCCATACTTCGGCCTAAAGACTTCGGCTTCTGTCGTCCTCCTGTCAATTCCCCCTTCTCCTGGGGGGGGGTCAAGGACTGGGTGGGGTGAGGTGGTGCGCAGTGTTTAGCCTGATAGCAGAGACGGATGCTCGCGGTCCCCGCCCCGCTTCCCCAGGGCATGGGGATGCAGGTCTGTGGCTCAGGTGCCCTTCCCGGGAGGGACCCCAGTACGCCATGAATAGGAGGAGACAGCTTCATACCAGCCCTCCGTCCCTGCAGCCAGGGCTGCCAGCCACAGGCTCTTGCTTGGAGGCATGATCTTGCCAACATTGAGCAGGATGTATCAATCTGAGCAGTTCTGCAGATGCTCAGATGTTTAAAGCTTCCAGTTATAGCCCTCGTTGGAGTTTAGGAGCTTCTTTCAACCATTTCTTGTCTGAATGTAACAGAAGGAAATGTCTGCCTTGGGTGTGTAGCTTAAGTAAAAAATGAGATTTTATGATTGATGCCATGCATCAAGATGGACCATAGAAGGATGGACTTTTCTCTTTGTAGCCCTGACCTTAATGATAGGTGTGTAGGTGTTGCCACTGCGAAGGTGCTGGAAGAAAGGAGGCTTGATTTTTGTACCAGAACTGTTCAGGAGGACTGAATGTGTATACTCAGAGACTTCTGCGACGCTGTCTGCCTTAGTGATGGCCAGAATTTTGAGAGACAGCCTCTGTCTGGAAACATTTACTGAAATGGGCGCTGATGTTTCTGCAGAAGCTTTCTGTCTTCTGTCGTTCCATGTGAATGTTTGAGGCTTGACATTTGTTCCTTTTCTTTATGTTTGATGGGGAAGTAGGTTTTAACATCTGGTGATCTTGTGGTAACGTGTTTGTCAGTCTTGATTCTGTAAGGTTGATGTTTTGAGCAAGCCATTTGTTTTATAACACTAAATATTTCATATAATAGAAATGGTGTATGTGCATGTTCTGCTCTTGAACTACCTTTTATGCTAAAGGGTGAAATTTTTTTGTTGGAATTAGATTTTCTGTAGATGTCTTTTCTAAATGAAATGTTTTTCCTACTATTTTTACACGTACTTTCTGGAAAGCAGCAAAGAATCTGTACTTTGCTTTGTAGTGTATTTTTGCTTTGGGAAATGGTATGAGGAAGAGAAAAACAGGACCAAAACAAATTCTCTCTATTTTACACATGAAGAATTCCTTTCTAAAATTACAGGTAGATTAATAATGATTTAGCATCTTACAAGGAAATATTCTGTAGTGATGTCCTGGTGATGCCATGGTTGCTTAGCATATTACTTTCTGACCCTCATGTGAATCATTGTCATTGGCTGAGAGTTGTCATGGTTTGTGAAACTGCCATATTCTGCAGTAGCTGTTTTTGCATTTAATCTTTTTCAGTAATTGTCTGGTTTTAGTAGATAAATGCAACAGACAGTAACTATCCTCATGAATTTGTGTGAATGATCCCAGTTTATAAATAATTTCCTCTCGTTAGCACACTGAGGTTTATGCTATGCCTGTTTTACTCCCTGCTCTAGCTGCCTGTTTCTAAGCAAGACTCCTTTACCAGCTGACTGAAATGAAATTGTTGAGGTATCAGTATCTCATAAGCTGGCCTTCAGAAAAAAGACAAAAAGGATGTTTCTTGACAGTGTTTTTCTTTAAACTGGGCAATGTATATGGGTTCTTATTTTTGTTATTTTGCCATTTTTTTGCTTGTTTTTTAGGAGAAGACCCCAAGTATTTGTTTCTTCATTGTTTAGTTTCCTAGTAGATCTTTCAAGAAATGACATTTAAATGTGGGAGGAGGAGCAATGCCTTCACTTTGCTTCTATTACAGACTTTCAGTTCCTCTTTCTGTCGATTCTATTCCCAAATTTCCCTGGCAAAGATTTGCATTTGTTGCAGGAACCCTTTTGCACTTTTATTTAAGATGATGACGGGGTGGGTGGCTGAGTGGGTACATAGGACAGGCTCTCTGGGATCATCAGGATCCTTAGCAGTCATGTGAACAAATGAGTGAGTAAAGAAAGGAAGCTTCTCCCTTGCTTTCTCATTTGTCTTTTGTTTGATTAATGATTAGCAGGCAATTTTGAGACTTGCATGATCTTCAGATGCCTTTTCTGTGGAAAAAACACAATCAACTGCTGTTCTTCTTCAAGAATTGTGTATGAAAACCTGAGGAAGCTGACAAGATCTTCATGCTTTTAAATTTTAATTTTTTCCCCCATGAGCTGTTTGTGTGACAGATGTAAGCCATCTCCCTTACTCATTTTTAATTGATCTGTGCTGAATTATAGGGCAAACCCACAAGAAGCATAGATTTCCTTTGGTTCTTCACGACTTGCGATTTGCATGAATTTAGTAAACTGTGAAGGATAATAAGCAGTTTGATTTACAAGTTTTGTGAAGAAAAGGTATGACAATTTCTTTTAATTAGTAGTTTTCAAAAACAAAGGTTAGCAAAATAGCTGAAGAGTACAGTAACTTCTCTAATTGCTTGACAAATTGACAGCTGTTTCTCTGAGTAGAATAATTATTTTTAGTGACTCAGTAAAGTAATTAACACAAGCTGTTGGGTGTGGAGGCTTGGCCAAGAAGTTGGTAGATAGCATCACCTGAAGGAAGTCTCTGGTCTGACCCCGTGCCCAAAGCAGACCAGGCTGCATGGGGCTTTCTGCAGTTGAGTCTTGAAAATGGAGCTCTAAGGACAGAGCCTGTGCCACCTCTCTGGGTAGCCTGCCCCATCCACTCTTTGGTTGGTTCACCTGTGTTGGAATTCTCTAGGCTTAACTGGCATCCTTAGTCCTGAATACTCTGAATGATGTAATTTTGACATCTTCCAAAAAAGGTATGCAATAACCAAAAGCTGAAAAATCTGTGTTTTGGTTTAATAAATAAAAATTATATCTGACAAATGCCCATGCATATGTATATACATGTATGCATACTTGTTGGAATATTAGGGGACACAAGAGAGACAATGGACTTTGGACCTGGTTAACATAAGAGATTTGATAGCAGGATGCCTTGGCAAAAGCAAATGGAACTTTGAAAATTAGACCTAGATTGCAAGAAGATTCAATCAGACCGGTTTGCCAGAAAAGCAAATCTCACTAAACTCTGCAAGCAAGAGATGTTGTGATATGCATAAGTTTGTGTATGTGATTTTAACCTAATCGCTGTAGTACACATTACTAATCTCCCTGCAACAGTATATAAGCATTTGCACCCCACAATAAAATCGGATTCTGATCACCGAATCAGTCTTCCCTGTCTCTCTCCATCACCAACAATTGGTACCTCCGTGTGAGGAAATGAACCGGCCTGACTGGCGTCAGTCGGTGAGCCCCTGGAACTGATGGTGATGGTGAGAGAATCGCATCTGGACCCAGAGTCACCTGTCTGCTGCAACTGACAGGTGAGCCAGGGGAACTAAAGGAATGGGAAAGTAAATGCCCAAAGCGAGAGACGTCTATGAAACTGTCGCTGTTGAGTAAGAGATGGCACAGACTCACTGGAAGGCTGGTTTGCACAGCAGCAGCTTTACTATGAAAATTCTCTCTTTTTATAGACTGTTCCGATCCAGACAGACCAGATTTGTCAATCAATCAATACATTTCACCTGACTGGCTAATTAACAAAAACACCTTTTTTATAAACAATCTTTGAGAAAAAAAAAAGAAAACAGAGATTAGGAAAACATGACCTGCAGGTTGTTAATAATAACAAGCTATCATCGTTTCTCTACAATTCCCTAAAGTCTCACAAGTTGGCAATGAAAAAACTTACCTGGTTTTCTCACTCTCTGACTGGGCTGTCACATCCACATGAAACCATGCTTGCCCTTCGGGACAAGCATGGCTCCCCCATCCTAAAGGAGCATCTTAAGTCACTTTTATTCCCGTCCTGCAGAATACTTACTAAGATGTTGAAAAAGCGAGAGCGGCTCGATGCTCCTGGCCCCTACCCTGCTCTATCTCTCCTCATTCTGACTCTCCCTGCCCACCTGAAACTGGCACTTCTTGTACTGAAGAACTACTACAGCCATCAACCTTGCCCCTGCCCAGAGAAAGGAGGGGAAGATGGGAAGGCGTCCTTTCTCATGGTCTGTAGCAGTTTATATCGCTGACTGCAGCTCTAGCAGTGAGGAGGGGAAGCCCTTTGATCCAGGACCAATAGACTCTGATTATGAGACTGATCCATTCCCTCCTGACCCTCGTGAAAAATGGAAGCAACCAAAGAAAAAGGCCCTTAAGGAGGGGGACTCCCCAACCTGGGGGAAATCTGGGCGTTTGAAAAAGGACTGTTTTGAAAAGGGGGAGGCCAGATCCAAAACTCCGGGTATTTGCCCTCTGTGCCATAATCAGTGTCGGTCCAAGTATGATTTTGGAGGTCGTCCAGTATTGGGAAGCCGTAGCAGAAGCACAGAGCAGCACCACGCGAAGACACAGATGCCCAAGCCGATGCCTCAGAGGGACCACCGCAAACCTCAGCCAAACAAACCTCAACCCAGCTGCCACCACAAGCAACCTTCACCAGACCGCAGGCAGCCTTGGCAGGACCGTCACCAACCAGCCACCCCAGCACAGGAAATGGACCTGGCAACCTCCAACAACACAGTAACGTTGCTTGATTCATCTGTTCATTTGATTCCCGCAGGAGTTTCTGGACTACCTAGACAGTGTACAGATACTTTGTTTGTTTGTTCTCCCTGGAGCTATTGATTCTGACTCATGGCATGGACTCCCCAGCTGCCCTGTGCAGTCCTGGCCAGGAGCAATATAGCTCAACTTACACCCTTTCCTGCAGCACCCCTGTCTGCACCCCTGATAGCTGAAAAGAGGGAGGGGGGTTTTGGTTCTACAGGGGTCCCACAGATTTTATGGACACAACGTATTATCTCTGAGCATCCAACATGCCAATGCAAAGGGACTCTGAAAGGCAGAGACACTCCTAACAGGACTCATTGATACAGGAGGCAGCTGGTGTGACTGTTATCTCAAGGAGCCAATAGCCCAGTGAGTGCCCATTAACGACTCAGGGACTCTCCAGCATGGGTGGAAGGAGCTAAAGCCTGCAAAAGCAACGCTTGGGTGCAAGTAACAGCGCCTGATGACACCCCACGATTAAACCTCTTGTGATGTCTGTCCCCCGGTCTTATGGGGGAAAGGATTTTTTAACACAGTGGGGAATTTTTATGCATTTAGATTTTGTACAGGAGTCATTTGGGACACTCGACACCCCCACAATGGTCCCCAGCTGAAGTGCCCCAGGCACTTACAGTAAGCATTGGAAGGAGCAGCCCAGCTATCAAAAGCCACAGTTCATACAGATCTAAAGGCCTGAAGGACACCTAGCCCTGGTCAATTTTCCAGTTACATGCCTTTTGTTTAAACAATGTATTTTGCTGTGATTTTTTTGGTACAGCTATTTAGAACAATCAAACTAAATCTTTTTTTGTTTTAGCCTTCAGTGTTTATATCCCATCACTCTTACTAAGCCAAATTTAAATCCTACAAGCAATCTTTAAAGCTGCTGCAGGGGGTGCGCCCCCCCTGACTGGCACCAGCCAGTGTTGAGATTTAGCTTCTAATTTTAGTAATTTGTGATTTTTAATTTTTAACAGAATTTTTACTAGAAAAATTCAAAGGTGTTGGTATAGAGGTGGTGTCTTTTTACCGAGGTGGTAATAGAGGTGGTATTAGAGGTAATAACATAGCAAAACTGCATGGTTCACTGAGAACTTAAATAAGTCATAAATTCAAGATTCTTTAGCTCACATTCAAGACAAATCTTGAACTTTATCTGTAGTGATTTTTTGAGATTTAATTCCACTGTCAGCTTTGTTAAGTGATTGCTTTTTACTCCATAGTTCTAACAAGGTAATATTATTGTTAAAATTTCAGTCCAGTTGTTTACTTGCATGTTGTTTACTTTGATGTTTAACTGTAATATGACAAATTTTCAGTAACATTTTTGTAATAATAGAGTTTAAATAAGTTAATTCTTGTTAAGATTGATTTTTGTTTAGTCTCAGTGATGTTAACTTTAAGTTCTTTTAGAGATACTTTATTAAGGTTAAGTTTTAGTGAAGTTGATTGTAAGTTTTGTTGAAGTATACCTCTTTGAGTTATAATTCCTTTGCTATACAAGTGAATGACATAACGTCTGAATGAATTTTTGTCAAAATTTGCTCATTTAAATTACAAGATAATGCTATTTTGCTATAGGAATAAGAACAGTTTTTGCTATTTTATTTTTTATAAGTAATACTGAAGAATGAGAAACAATTCCATATTATGACTGTAATTAGTTATGAGTTATTTAATGCCTTCTTTTACTTTTTTGCTTTAATGTCATATATGTCTAGGGAACTCTAACCTCAATTTCTTAAGACTGTTTTTACTGATATAGTAAGTAACCCTGATTATGGTGTTGATTTTGTGATGTGAATTCGCTGTCTTTTTATAACAAACATTACTTTATTCATTTGTTATTTATCTATGGTACCATTAACTAACCATTTAACTAACGATAAATGAGAAAGCCAGCTACTTTACAAACCTTTGCTTATTGTTGTATAACTATTTATAAGACATATATGATTTTTCTAACTACTATTACTAAGAGGTTTCTAAAATATATTAAAAAGACTCTTCCAGTTAAAAGCCTAGACCCTAGCCAAGTCCTAGCTTTAACTAGTAGAGAAAATTTCCTGCACAAAAATTATATTCAAGTAATTTTGACTTACCAAATTTAGACCTATAACGGCTAAACCTCCTTTTAAGGTGAACTTAGAAATCTTACCCGAGAATGATTTTCCAAGCCCTCACTTTAAAAAAATAAAGCTTGCTGATTACTACAGACTCTAATTGATAATGTATTGTTTTAAATCACCATTCTATTTTTCATGTGCTACTAATCGTATCTATTATCTGATTTATTTTTACTTAGTATAAGTTTATTGTTATGTTACATATTGTTTTGCTTTGATGTTATCTTCATGTTCATAATGAGAAACACACATGTTATTAAAAAACAAAAAAAAAAGGGGTGAATATAGCTCCTCCAGAACTTTACACTAAAAATTTTTTTTGAAAGCAGATCAAATCACATCAAATTGGATCTCTTACCCTCCTGAAACACCATTCATGGAACCCCAAGAATTAGAATTCCTGGGTTCTGTGAAACTGGATTTTTTTGTTCATTTTAAATACATGGGAAGGAATCAGTCTAAAAATGCTTCTCCCTATCACCCTGTGTATAAGAATCAAAACTTTTAGTACAATTACACTTCTGGCAGCCTTTCTAAATCCAGTAATGCAGCTGCCATCAGGACTGGTTTTAGTTTATAAACATCAAGCCTGAGCCTTTTAGTGGCTGGAGTTTTAAAGTAAAAGACATTCTTTTTAGGATAGGTATGTATGTGGTAATTTTGATAATAATTATATTAATCCTGATACCTTGCTTGCTTCAATGTGTGCAGAGATTAATTAATAAGACCAATAAAGGACTGTTTTTGGTTGACACAGAAGGGGCAGATATTGGGGGGCACGAGACAGAGAGTATTTTGGACCTTATTAGCATAAGAGCATTGATAGATAAAATGCACTCGCAAAAGCAAACGGAACTTTGAAAATTAGATCTAGATAGCAAGAAGATTTAATTAGACAGGTTTACCGGAAAAAGAAGATCCTATTAAACAATGCAAGCAAGAGATGTTGTTATATGCATAAGTTTTGTATGTGATTTTAACAAGTAAGTCTAGAGCTGTGTTTTATTGGATTTAAATTCTGGAGACTTTGAAAAAATTCCTGTGGTATAAGAAGATTAAACGTAAAGCAAATTGAAAAATACCGAATGAGGACTTTATGTAAGCTTGGCTAGCTCTTAGAACATGCTCTTGTGATGAAAGTTTACAACAGTTGCTGCCAGGCTGAGGAATGCCAGGGGCAATGTTGATAGCAGGCTTGAGCCTGGAATAATTTGGAGTCAAAGGACTCTTAAGAGAAGTTAAACTTTCACTCAGACCTGTTTTTTACTTAAAGCTGAATGCAGTCTGATCAGTCCTCATTCTCACAACCTGATCTGGAGTCTGCCTGCCTTCCATTAACTCTCCTTCAACCTATAGCAGAGGTTTTGAAAACGCATTTTCTGCCCTCTTAGGAGATACAAGCTAGCTGAAAATATCAGCTAGAAAGGCTGTGTGTCTTTAAGACCTAGATAAGTCACTTTTCTGCCCTTGATTTTAATGTGATATTGCTTCTGAAACCTAGGGGTTTTTTCTTCATTTGGACCAAAAAACTGTTAGAGAGCAACCTGATTATTAAATCTTGATGTAGATTCCAAAGCTCTCCAGATGTCTCCAGTCACTAAAAATATTTGTCTATCTTTCCACATGACAATTTACTCATAGAACAGAAGAGAAAGTAGATGTGGATAATGGCCTCTCTTAAAGGACATCAATTTGAATTACAGCAAATTAGTATGTTTGCATATATCTGTATCTATATATATGAATGCCTCACCTCAAGCTCCTTGCTGTTTGGAGGATACAGGATTGTTTTGATTCTGTCCTTTCTAGCAAAACAATGATTCACGTAATTACAAACCAAAAATTTCATGTGATGGAAATTAGTGTAAGGGCCAGTACGCTCTAAGGTTGTAATCAGTGCAGAAGCTTGCAAAACATGCTTTCCAGGTGACAAGCACATCGTGGAGTGTGAAAGTAAACATGTTCAAATAAGTCATGTTTTTTAGAAGGGTGGAAAACCTTACACCAGCTACTGACAGTAAGGACACCACTGTTACATGGTTGTGTGCTGCAGGTTTCTTGCCCTGCATTGATTAACAGAAACAGGGCTGAGCAGTAGGTGTGGATGTTGCTGGTTTCTTTACTGGAGCTCCCAGTGTAACAACTTTGTGAGTGCTCTGACTTGCACATCTGGGGAGCAGGGCTTGTGGCTCTGTTTTCTTGATAGTCCTTCCCAGCAAGTTCAGGAGAACTTCATCCTCTCTTGGGGATTGAATATTAAATGCTAAGTACAGATTGAGGCTTTCCAAAAGAAGTAAAGCTTCTGTCCAAGTGATGGCATTCCATGAATTAAAACACCTTATGTATCAAGATAATGTATGCAAATATATTTAACCCCTGAATGTATTTGCATATATATAATGTGTTACGTTTAACATTACTATATGTATACATCTGTATATCATTCAAATGTAACTACCATGGGACGGCCAAGCTATTAAGAGAGGAGCACATGGGCCAGGGTGCTTTGTGGTTTTGGCAGTCTAGCTGTTCTTTCCAGACAGTAGTTTACCTCTGGTTGGCAACTGAGCTCACTCAGGACCTGGCTGCAAAGAGCTGCTTCTCCAGTGGCCACCACTCTGTAGGTGCTTTGTGACCCCTCTCTAGGCTGGTTTTACAATTTGTGCTGTGCTGAAAGGAGCGAGCTGGACATTTTTTGGTAGGTGGTAATCTTGTGGTGAACATTTCAGAGACCTGAGTTGGAAACTGGCCACAAGCAGTCAGGCTGGTTCATCTAAAAGAGCAGGCAGCGTCTTTGGGGAAGAGAGCAACCTTCAAAACCACATTTATGGAAGTTGGTGCAATAACATTTAATTAAGGTGTTGGCTCCCTTGCCTCCCTCTGGTGTCTTGCAGCAGGACATGAAAGTTTTTTCATATATCACCCCTCTTGTGAGTGTCTGGTTGTTAAAGCTCAGTGTCAGGTCACTGCAAAAAGGCAGAAATCTCCAAGGAAGTACATTCAGGGATGGATGACTCCACTCAGTTCCCACTGACCCATTTGGAGCATAATCCAGATAGGAACACTCTGTTCTTCATCTGGTCTCATAATTCCCCTGAGCAGAGTTTACCTATTCAAGCACAGCAGGTAACATATGACAGGAATGGGGCAAAACTGGTTTTGCCTGTTCATAAAAACACTTAGAAGTGGTTCCTTTTCAGAGCAGGTTACCGCAGTGATCCAGTATGACAGTTTATGTGTTTTACAAAATCTGTTTGGATTACAATTAATCAAACAAAGCACATGTTTGATAGGTGTTCAGGATGGGGGGAAGTTGGGAAATTTCTTATATTTTTGTGGAACTGTGTTAATACTGGACTTTGAAGGTTTCTGAAACTATGAGACGAATACAGCTTAAATTTAGGTAATACATTTAATTGATTCCAGTAGAGTCGAAGTATACCGTTAACTTGTGGTGAAAGTGAAAATTGCCACCTCATCCACCTCTAACAGTTAGAATTAGTGTCCAGTGGACACACAAAATAAAAAAGAAACATAGAGATGGGCCAGGATTCTGGGGTTGTTTCCAATCTCCATGTCATACTATTGCATTGTCTTTGTGCCTGCAGCAAACCTTCTCTTACCTTATCAGCACAACTTTAAAGTAGAGATTGCTTGTTCTGAAGATTTAACCCTGTAAAATTGATTTTTCTTGAAGTTACAGTCTCTGGAAAGGGGAGAGTTTTTTGCCCTGGTCCAATACCATAATACAGTTTTGTGACAAACACCTAATGGCTAAGTTGTTCTCTTGTCTATGCTTAGTTATGTAAATTTATTTGTAGCTGCGGTTTTGTATCTGAAATACAGAATCCTGAACTGATAGAATTACTGCATTCTGCTTTCCCATCATTCAGATGTAACTACAAGCTATTTGATCTCTATGCTTTATCTGAAAACAAGGGGAGGTAGATTTTTTTGAAGTATTGTTGTTAAAGGTTTGATTTCATAGTAGTTATTTTTTAAAGCTCCTCGTGAACTAAGTCGTGGCTTCTAGTTGTTTTGAGTTTTTTCCTTGGAAAAACCTCTCTTTAGTATACATCCCATATAATGTGTACATATTTGTTTATATAAACAGTGGAAATACAACATTATTAAGGGAAGGTAAACTGAGAAAGGAAAGAAAATGCAATAAAAAGGTTGTGGCTTTAAAAAAGCATTCATTATTTTGGGTGTTTTATCTATTTTGTTTTTCTTTAAAGGTGTTGTAAATTTAAATGTACTAAATGTTGATGGATTGTTGTCTAATTGTTGAATGCTCCCAGTATGGAAATGTGTGGGGTTTGTGTGTGCATAGTTTTAGTGAGCGTATGGACCTGTCATATGCATTAAGCTGTTGGGTTGTTCTGAAGTTTGTTTGATTCTTTTTTGCAGTTCTGCTGTGTGTGCCTTGTCTGTCCTGTGCCCAGTTCTCTTAATTATGAAGTGGAATAAAATTGCTTGCAATGACTCATCTTGCAGCATCGTGATTTCATTGTTTTCTTTTGCCAATTCTGTCCTGAGTTCCATTATGTCTTAAAAGGATGATGATGCTGAAGTTGTTTAAAAACAAGTGTTTTAAACCGAGAATTTTGCTACTCCAAATTATCTTTCTTTCAGTGTTACTTTTCTCCTAGTGCTTGATTGCCAGCTATTTGCAGAGGACAATTTGTAATCCCAACATGCAGATTTATCATGAGGATGTCAGCTTTAGTTCATTAAAAAAAAAAAAAAACAAAATGAAACAATAAAAAAAACCCAAATTAAAATTTAATATTTAAATTTTATGCAGAAGGATTAGAAGGGGAATTACAAAGCCTAAAAGACCAAGTAAGAGGCCCAGAAACACAAACACAAATGAGAGATTGTGAAGTCTTCTGAGGGGACCTAAACCCTGGCAGTTTCTTTCACTTTTGTTCAGATTTGTTTCTACTTTGGCATAGTCTTCTTTTATTCTCATAGTGGTAATTTAAGTTGTCAGGATTTTTTTCCTTTTTCCAGCCAGCCATAGCATCTGAAAAGCCACTTTCTCCTTTTCCATGTGCAGAGTGTTCTTCCTAGTCGTGGTCACATCTCTGAGCAGTGTAGGTGGAGTGACTCACCTTCCCCTGCCAGCCTCCTTGGAATCCAGGCTGAAGCAATATTTCTGACAAAAGTCAGCACTTGCCTGCATGGGTTTTATTTGGTGAATGGCCAAGATTAGATGGGTGAGTGGGAGGGGGGCACATACCGTTCCTTGTTGTGCCATGAGGGAAGGAGGATTGCTGGCTTGCCCTGGCTGTTGTCATAACATCCCTGATCCAGTTCAGGAGGTGTTCATTTGGTCAGAGGAACTGATGCTTTTCTGAAAATGTTTGCAAGAAAATCCAGTGGACAGCTGAGCCTGGAGAGAAAAGTGTAATTGCTGATGAATAGCAGGGTAAAATTAAATCAGAGCATTTTACTTTGAAATCAATTTAAACTGTTTCTACAAACATAGTTAAATGAGACTTAGGCTTTGTCAGTGTGGTGGTTTTGCATGGGAGGCACTCACGGAAGTGATGCAAAGAGAAGCTGCTAACAGTTTTCTCCATGTCTGGCAAAAAAACCCCAATCAGTGATTAGCTTTGAGAATTGACAATCTGTTAAACCACTGAGAAAGCTGATACACCTCTGTGAACTCCCATGCTAAAAATGAAAAATCCTGGGAATTCTGCCTTGTATTTTCTGGCCTGAGAGCAGGTAACTCTGCCAGCCCGGCTCCCCTGTCTTGGCTTGGCCGGCTCGGCCCGGGCAGGCTGTGCCGCAGGGCTGGACCCACGGGCTGGTGGGCAGGGCAGGGCAGGGGAGGCCACAGGGCCGAGGCCGGGCTGTGCCATGGCTGCTGACCCCGGGCTGCTGCTGCTGCTGCTGCTGCTGCTGAGCCCTGCCCGCCGCTGAGCCGGGCTCCAACGGGCCCCAGGAGCAGACAGGACCCGGCTGGCTCGGCCAAGATTCTGCCGCCATTGGGGTTCACCCACAGCCACCAGGCAGGGGAGGAGAAGCCATCGGTTCCCCTCCCCAGATGCTGGACGCTGAGCTCTGGCCTGGCGCTGAGCTCTGGCCTGGCCCCTGAGCTCTGGCCTGGCCGCTGAGCTCTGGGCTGGTGCTGAGCTCTGCTGAGCTCTGGCCTGGCTGCTGAGCTCTGGGCTGGTGCTGAGCTCTGGCTGCTGAGCTCTGGCCTGGCTGCTGAGCTCTGCTGAGCCCTGGCCTGGCTGCTGAGCTCTGCTGAGCCCTGGCCTGGCTGCTGAGCTCTGGCCTGGCTGCTGAGCTCTGCTGAGCCCTGGCCTGGCTGCTGAGCTCTGCTGAGCCCTGGCCTGGCTGCTGAGCCCTGGCCTGGCTGCTGAGTCTGCGAGCCCGGCTGCTGCTGAGCTCTGGCCTGGTGCTGAGCCCTGGCCCGGCTGCTGAGCCCTGGCCTGGCTGCTGAGCCCTGGCCCGGCTGCTGAGCTCCCGGGCACCGCCCCAGCCCAGCCCACATAGCTCCCGCCACAAGCTGCTGAGCCCAGCCAGGGCCACTGACCATGTGCAAGCCCTGGACAAGATATCAGCTCTTTCAGTGCTTCAGTCCTCCTCCTGACCATCTGCAGACCCTAGGCAAGATATCAGCTCTTTCAGTGCTTCAATCCTCCCTCGAGTGAGAGAAAAGGACAAAGTGCAGGCATGTAGAGAAGCAACATAAAGACACCAAGGTCAGTGAAGAAGAAGGCAAGTCCCAGATGGGAGGGATGAGGAGGGGACTCCTCCCATAAGTGAGCTGCAGAAAGACTATTGTAGAAGTGATAAACTGACTGAATTGTTTCTGTGCACTGCGAGTGGGAAAGAAAAGGTTGTAGTGGGAGGAGAAGTGTTCTTAAAATTCTACTCTGATTCTTCTTTTTTTTTTTTTTTAGTAACTGTTAATAAAGCTTTCTTTATATCCTTTTAAGTTTTGACCCTGCTTTTCCTTTCTCCTTCCTATCTCACTGCAGGAAATGAGTAAGTATATGCTCGTGGGTGCACTGGCATTTGGCCAGCACCACATTAGCTTTGGTGCGTTGGCTGGGAAATCTCAAATTGGCAAACCAAAACCACTGCACAAAATTGATGTTTCTGCTCGGTTTCCAACTGAAACCGCCACAGTCAAACACCTTTAGATTAATTCATAACTTTCTTGGGGTGATTTTAGGATGGTGCTTTATTCCCTAATCATCTGCTTTATGCCCAGAAATGGCTGCGATGTCTAAGATGAACCAAGAGCAGGGCTGGAGCCTGGGAATGTTCAATCTCTCTCTCTCTCTCTGTGGTGTGCTCCAGACAGCCTGGAGGCTGTACCAGGAAGTCCCCTTAGTGTGGGTTTTTTTGTTTGTTTGTTTTAGTTTGGTTTTGGTTTTTTTGTTTTGTTTGTTTTAATTTATATTTTGGGGTTTTTTTGGGTTTTTTTCTCCATTGAGCTATTTTTGGCTTGGCTTTTCTTTCCGGCCCCTCTGGGGAGCCAGTGGGGGACCGCCCTGAACCCAAGACCTCTGAGGAGCTGAACCAACACAATAAAGGACATTAAACTCCACCAACTTTGCCTGCTATGAGGAGAAGACCCACACCAGAAACCTGACAGGTTCCCCGCTGCTGTGTGAACTCTTTTTTTTCTCCTCCCTTCCCAGAGACGAAGAAGGGCAGCTGCCATCTGCCTTCTGGCCATGCAGTGAGGTGTGGGTGGAGTGTAAGGTTCAATTTTTTTTTCCCCCCTGTGCTTTGCAGGTATCTTGCTTTGTTAATAAACAGTTCTACTTTTTTTCCACTTTCATCCCCTGGTATCCATTTCTTTCATTTTCAGAAGAAAAGGGAGTTATTGATGCCCTTTCTCCTTAGAGGAAATACTCATTCCAGGGCATTTTCTCCTGAAATTTGTCTCCAAAACTGAGGCAGTAGGTATAATACAAATGCTAAACTGTGTACAGAACTGCCATAGGTAGATGGCAAAAAATTGGATGTCAAGGCTCAGGCTGTAAAAATTGGCACTGGCATAGGTTGCTTGTCTCATCTGAAGCATCCACTTCTATTTGAGTGAGGCTGGACATGCTTGAATATCAGTGCATGCATAAATATTTGTAATGTGTTTTAAGGAAATTGTATCTCTTAACTGATGAGATGAATAAAGTTTTAGTTAATCTGTCACTTGAAAGAAAACTTTGAAGTAACAAAAAGCTGTTATGTGCTCCTTTTATGAGCAGAGAGAGAAAATGTAACTTATAAAGTGCTGTTGACTTGTGAGGCTCAGTAGCGGATGGCAGCCTTGAGTTTTCTGTTGTTGCTGTAAAACTGTTGTTTGACACTAAGTCTGATAATCAGTCAAGTGACCACCTCCTTTTTAAGAGGGGATGGTTAGGGCCTGGAGCCTATGTTGACAGTAAGCCATCCTCTCTGAGAAGGGCGTGGGGAAGGGAGACTTGGGGCAGCAGTTGGTGTTTCTGATCAATAGGAATCATTTAAAACAAAAAAAAAAAATAATTCCAGCTGTGGAGGTTAAACCAGGTGAGAAGAACAATCTAATTTTTCAAAATGAAAACTCTGAAAAGTGCCTTATTTGCTTCCCCAAAGAAGAAATACCAGGCAAGGAAAGACATGCCAAGTATCCGATCTGAAAGGCTTTGCAGATGGAAACTGGCGACATGTTTTTGGCAGTAGAGGCTTGGGACAAGCTGAAAAGATAAATAGATTGATTTGCCTTCAGATGTGAGGACTGCAGAACTGATTTTCCAAGGAGGTAAATACAAGATGGCTTCATCACTGTAAACAGGAGAGATGTAATAATAATGTAATTTGGAAGAGGTTAGATCAAATTTCTCTGTTCTAATTATGGAATTTGAATTCTCTTTGCACCAGCTACTCCCAGTGCCTTAACCAGACACCCTGAGGGGAATACACTAGTGTCTGGTCATACCATAGACAATAGACATAGACAGTAGACAATAAGACTGGTTGCAAATACAATATAAATGATTTTGTTTTTGATTTCAGGATATGAGATTTGCTGCTATCAAAACATAATTAAGCCTTAAACTTGATGTTTTTATTTTTTATGCCTGTTGTGAGCAAATGTTTTCTTTGAAAAACTGGTAATTGTAGTTTGGGATTTCACAGATAAAAATGCAATAAAATTTGCAGAACTAATAAAGGAGACAGTTTGAAAGTGTTTCTTCTTGGTGTTGAATTGTGATAAAAAGTGAGTGATAAGTTTTTTGAATCCTTTGAAAGATTTTGTTTCAGCAGGACTGGTAAAAAACTAAAGATCCTGGATGCTGTTGGGTAGTGCTGAGCAAGTTTGCACTGTATCTGCTTATGGTTGTCTTTGCTCCATGCATTCAGCCCTGCTCCTTGGCTCTTCAAAACAGAAATTTTCAAGAAGGAAAGAAACAGTTTTTAAGAAATTGGTTCACACTGACAGATGAGGAGTATTTAATGCATTTTCGCATCTTCTCATTTTTTGATGACTGAGTCTGCAGAGAAGAAAAACCCTTGTGAGGAAGATCACTAAATAATGTGGTTAGGAGCAATAGCTCCTGTCTTCCTGTGACGGCTGAGGCTGGTGTACAAGGCCACAGGAGCTTTTGGGGAATACTGTTGGGGAATACTGTGTTTGAGCTGGAGCACAGGCTTTGTTTATCCATTACTTACTTTTAAGTGATTTTTAAGCTTTTTAATTTCAGAGAATAGTTCCAGAGAAATCTGCTAGTTAAATTTTGGTGTGATACCGTTGCCTTGGCTGCCATCAGATGCCCCTGCTCTTTCCCTGGAATTAGGCTTCTGGCAAGGTATAAGCTTGTCCAGGGGGCTGAAAGAAAACGGAAGTAATTGGGTGTCGGCACCACTCCATCAGAGTGTCATTTGTTTTGTTTGCATTGTGCTTGTCCAGAGTCTTAAGATTTGCTTTGAATTCTTGCCTTTATTTTGCCCTTTGCAGAAGTGTGGGTGGGGAGAACTCCCAGGATCTCTGTCTGGTTGCCAAGCTCTGGTTCTGGTGCTGCTCCCCTGAGATTCTCCTGCCTCTCTGGGCTGGTGGGTTGCCAGGTTGCATCACACCAGGTCCAGAGGGGCTTGTGAGTGTCTTCTATACCAATGAAAAATCCTGTTCTATTTACTGTGCAGTCAGTAAACTCATAAGTCTTGTGAGATTTGTTTTCATTTCAGTGTTGTCTTTTTTGGTGTTCAGCTTCTTTTATCTTGCTCTAACAGTTTTAATTCTTATTTAAGGAACAGCAATGCAATATCAGGTTCATTTAGAAAAAAAACAACACCCATCAACACCCCAAAGAAGCACCACTCCCAGCCCCACTTCTCACTCTAGCCATCTTTGAGAAATATTGTGTCACTGGTTTTTGTGACTTTTGACTCTTGACTCTGTTTTCTGTCACTCAGAGACTGCTTTTGGTCATGTCAGGAGTCAAGCTGCTGGTCTGTCTGAAAGTGATCTTCGAGGGTAGGAAAATGGAACATTTTACTTGCTGCTCTGTGGCAGGTGTTGTAAGAACCACATTTGAATAGTTTTCCCAAGTTGATGGGAAGAGGCAATAAACAACTTTCTGAGTGTCTTTGGAAACCTCATGATTCTCTTGTAGGAATCAAGGAGAAGAATAGAGAGAAAGCCTTATAATTACAAATAAATCCTTATGTGGTTTAGCATTTCCTAATTAAAAACCCTATAGATTTTGGGCATGTGTACCTTGCAGATTCATCCTTTGGCTTTATTTTGATGAACAGTATGTCATAGGATACCAAGTTTTCTTCTTAAGTCAGGTGGTACAGAAATCTAGAAACTGATGTGGGGTTTTTTTGAGTCAAAGTATTCAGAAAAGAAAGGGGGAGTGTGTTGAGTCAACTGTTCCCATGATTTCAATTACATATTGTTAGTGGATATCGAAAGCCAATACCCAGCCTCGGGACTGACTGACCAGGGCTTCTCTCTTATGGAGCTGCAAGCATTTCACTGGCCAGGTCCTGAGGGGGCAGGAGTGGAGTTCAGACCAATGAGAATATCCAGACTGGGTCTTTCAAAATACCCTTTATAAGGGGGGAGGGGGAAAGGGGGCATGGAAAATAAATCTCTCTGCTGCCACACCAACACCTGGGGGTGAGTTGTGTCTTTGTCTCCTTGCCCCCACCCCTGACCTGCAACCGAACAACATATCATAAAAAGCATGTAAAAATTCCATTGGAATGTGTCTCAATACTTTCAGACCTATGCAGCCAAATCACTTAATGGCATCTAAATTGGTATGGTGTTGAAAACATAGAAGGCTTTGAATTTAGTGGGCCACATCCCCCTTGTTGTTCTGCTTGTGCTTTGAAAGCAGAAGGTGCACCTGGGGTAAGAAGAGCATGCAGGCAGTAGTGCCCTGCCTGCCTTCTTGGGATGTGGCTCTTGAAGTCTGTAGGAGATGCTGTGCTGTGTATGAATTTTATCTTTTCCTTTATGGAATTGGGGAGGTCACAGCTTTCTGGAGATATTCCTTGAAAATAATGTTTATTGTTTATGTGTTACTTTGGTGACTTTATTTAAATTGTAGGGATGAGGTGGGTGTCACTGGCTGCATATGGGCAATTCTGACTACACAGGTATGTCTTTCAGAGAAGGTTTCATTTTAGTCATTAAGGGAGTATCAAGGCCAGAAGATTAAAAGAATGTAGAAGTGAAATGGGAGTTAAACTAAGCAGAGTTAAACTAAAATTATACCTGTCTTTTTAAATATAATTGTTCAGATTTGTGCTGGTGGTTTGTTTTAATCTGCTTAGAAACTTCCTCTTTCCTCTGTTATTTATTGTCTCAGACCTCAAATGATGCTTAGTTTCTTAATTAAAAAACCACCCAACCATGAAATTTCGGTGGGCTTTTTTTTGGGTGGGTGTTGGTTTTTTTGAGTGGTTTTGTGTGTGTTTGTTTCTGTTTTTATTTTTACTTTTGCAGAACCCTTGGTAGCTCCCTCTTCAATACACCTGAAAAGTATTCTTGAAACTTCCCATGTGGGGGGATAGAATAAAAGAAAATAAAGATAGTGTAGAAAGTAATCTTACCCCTAAGGAGTTGCAGCTGGGCCAATTATCAAAGATTAGGAACAGGCCACAGCTGTAAGCAATGAGAAGAAGAGTGCTATAAAAGAGTGGGGTGGCTGGGTGAGAAGGGAACTGGAGTCAGTTGGCTGCTTTGTGGAGAAGGAGGAGTCAGTGCTCTGAGTAGATGCCCAGGAGAAACACCAAGAAGGTATGAAACTTTTGTGGTAAGGGGACAACAGTATGGAACTCTTGTGATAAGATGGCAACATCCCATACTGAGTCTCCCATTTTTTGGTGCCTAGAATAGTAACTGTTGGTCTTTTTGCTTTTGATATTAGTAGGTTTGTGTACAATATGGTTATAAATTTGTGCTTGAAGTCAATAATGTAGTTCTACAGCTTGTGTTGTTTTGATTAGGTACTCAGAAATGCTTATCGTAATTGCTATATCACTGGCACTCACAACACACACCTGTGGTTTTTAGGAAAGCGCTCACTTAGAGCATACCACAAGGGTGTTGGAAATTTTTTTTGACATAGCTAAAAATGCAGTGTTAATGAAAAAGAGATTGTCATTTAGAATAAGAGTGTTTCATCTCAGTGTCCCATTAATTTTCAGTAAATCTTTTAGTTTTGTTGTTGATTTCCTTGCTAATGCAAGGTATGTTATGAAATGTGTGAAAAAACATTTAGTATACATACAGGTTTGTTTCTTTTTAATAAAAATATATGCTTTTGTGTAATGGTGGTAGTTACTGGGGGTTTTTTTATTTGTTTGTTTTTCTGCATGTAGGTTGTTATATCCATATACTACATAAATCTCTAACACCTTCCTGCCGCTAACACATTTAATAGTTGGGGTTATCTGCAGAACTAATTGTGAGTTAAGAAAAGGGTTTGGTTGCCTGAAACTGTTTGAAATATGTAGCCCAGTTGTCTTTGAAGGTACACATACAGCAAATACTTTATTAATGCTGGCTTAGCAGACACACCCATGTCTCTGTGTGGATTTCTCTCTCTTCCCAGTTAATGATGGGAGGTGATAAGAAAGGTGAATTAAAATTACATGCTTTGCTTGCAGTGATTAACCCTAGGTAAGGTGATGCTTCCTAAGTGCCCCCGTTGGCTTTGATGGTGGAAAGTCTTAGAGACTCATGTTTGGTCTTGTGCTTAGTGTGTCCCCTACACCATCACTGCTGTGCCCCCCCCACATCTGCTTGTTGGTCTCTGCCACCCTCCTTCACTCATGCTTGAAGCTGCAGTGCCGGACACAGGGTTCAGCTGCATGTGATGGTTCTCTTCCAAGTCCTCTGCTTGGATGGTCTTTGCCATCCTGCTTTAAGTTTTGGTTTATGATAGCATGTGGGTTGTTGTTTTCCCTTCTCTGTGTGCAAGTATGTACAGTTCCTACACAGATGATTTTTCTGAGATGTCAGAAGGAAACAATTTTCTCTGAATGAAATTTAGCTCTTGAGATGATCTTTTGGAATGGGGGGAGCAAGTGTGTGTTGATGCCCTTGTCTCCTGGGGAAGTAATGGCAGACCAAAGAGCATAGGCTGTGGGAAGTTGTGGCAGCAGCTCTGGCCACAGAGAGCAACACATAACTTTCCCAGACATTTTCCTGGGGAAGGCTGTGAGAAGATCAGAGAAAAGAATGAGAAACAATTCTTACCTCCACTTGCTGCACCTGTTGTTGTGCACAGGTGGAATGTGTTATGGAGATTTGTTTACCATAGGGTGATTTCTTAATTGGACACTGTATGCTGTTTGGATGGATTGACCAATTAGGTTAAAGCTGTGTCAGGCTGTCTATAAGGGTTACAAGTCTCTTAGTAAGTATAGTATAATATAATAGAATAAATCAATTCATCAGCCTTCTGTAATCATGGAGTCAGTGCTGATTATTACCTAGCTGGGAGCCTGCAGCAACAGGAAGTCACTACAGTTCTCCCATTAGCCACGTTTTTTTGTCAGCTTTGCCTGTACCTTTATAAACTGAGGCACTTGTTTTGAACAGTTATGGTTTTGAGAGATATACCCCCACTCTGTCCTGGAACTGATACCTGTTCTGAATGAGTTTATGCTTCAAGTCAGTGATGGTCAGTCTGCCAGCAGGTTCAATAGGTCAGTGGTTATTTCTAGTAACTAATAGGTTATTTCTAGTAACTAATAGGTTATTTCTAGTAACTGCCAAAGTAAATGAGGAAAAAAAGACCAGCTTAAAAAAGCCTAACCTTTCTGGGCTAGGATGTACATTTTGTACACCTGTTTTTAGAGCCTCTTGGAACATGAACTGGAAGCAGTCAGCTGAGCCTTGTTTGGCTGTATGGCATGTGCTGCTATCAGTTGATAAATCCCAGTGAAAAGCCTGTTAAGCTTTGAAGGGGAAAATGTCACAATGAAGCCTTGAAGGGGAAGACAGCACAGTGAGCATAGAGGATAGAATAGGTTGATGTTATGGTATGGGGAGGATTGGTACAGTGCTTTGGTTTCAAGAAACTGTTGCAGCCTTGCCTTGAATCTTGTGTTCAGCTTTGGGCACCCCAATATAAGAAAGATCTAAAGCTGTTTGAGAGAATCCAAATGAGGGCTGTGAAGATGGTGAAGGGCCTGGAGAGGAAACCATTTGAGAAATAGCTGACGGCACTTGGTCTGTCCAGCCTGGAGAAGAGGAGGCTGAGCAGAGGCCTCACTGCAGTCAACAGCTTCCTCAGGAAGGGAAGATCACTTCTCTGTGGTGACCAGTGACAGGGCCCAAGGGAATGGCTGGAGTTTCAAGGCAAGTTTCATTTGGATATTAAGAAAAGGTTTTTCACCCAGAGGTGGTTGGGCATTGGAACACATTTGCCAACAATGTGCAAATGCCTCTTGAACTCTGGCAGCCTTGGGCCAATGACCACTATGTTATTAGGCACATGGTGGCCTTATTTGGGTTGTTCTGTGCAGGGACAGTAGTTGAACTTTGATGATTCTATGATTTGGTGTTTCCTTTTGATTGAAGTTGGTTGCTTTATGCTGTGCCTATACTGGCATTTATATTCCAATCACAAGTACTTGTGAGGAGAAGGTGGTGTTGTGCTGGTGCACTGGGCTTTAGCTGTACTGCAGAATGCTTGGAATGACATCTTCCACAGTGGAACTCAACTAGATAACGTTCTTTAGGAATGCATCCAAAACATGCTGGCCTCTCACAGGTGCCAGCAGCACGTAACTGGGCTAATCCTGATTGGAAATGAAGCTCACTGAGGACTGGTGGAAATAGTTCTGCTTTGCATGTCCTCTCCATTTCTAATGCAGCTGTAACTACAGAGGTGGTGGGAGGGCCAATGCCTGACAGCTTGTAGGGACACTCTGTTTGTCTAAGGTAGTATTCCTGCAATGTTGTAGTCAGAAATGTAACAGTGAGTGCTAAAAGAAAAATGTGAGTATCAAACTCATTTGGAAACTTCTTTTTGATGGGTTGGTTGTTAAGGAGGTGCTGGCTCTCCTGTTTCACAGTGTTACCTGTCCAATAAAGGCACTGGGTATGCTGTCACCATGGTCAGAACCTGTGTTTAGACATCTCTGGCCTTGTGCTAAGGCTCCAAATGAAGGGGTGAGGATATAAATAGTGTTTGCAAAGAGGGAAGTTCAGCTTGAGGAGAGGGGCGATTTTCAGGTCTTTTTTTGCATTACTCCCCTTTTTATAGGGGAGAATGGTATGCAGCCATTTGGGGAAGACTGACTAAAGCAATCTATATCCCTTACAAAGCACTTAGTGACTCCTTTGTGTAATTTGGGATGGTCACATCCGCTGCTGCGAACGAAAAATGTGCTAAGCTGTGCAGTGTGTGTCTGGAGCCCAGGCTCCCCAAGCATCCCTGCTGAACCTCAGGGCCTTTGAGACTGGTTGTTGCTTAAAGGAGCAGTGCAAGAGCAGAGAACAGTTCCCTCTTTTGGGGGAGTTATTGCATTCTCTTCTGGCTGTGAAGTGGGTGTTTAAAGGATGTGGTTTGTGTATAATCATTGAATGTAGGCTGTAGCTGGCAGAGATTGATGTCTAACCTGTGTGTGTGATTTTGGTTGGGTTTTTGTTTCTGGGTTGTTTTTTTTTTTTATTCGTAGGTGCTGAGTACTTAGAATCTAATGAAATTCAGAGAAATTATTACTTCAGACATGGAGAGTAGGTCAAATTTTCTTGTGTGGTTTGTTTTTGGTGAAGATACTGAACAGCTTGATAGATGTCAAAATGACCCTTGCTAAAAGGGGAGATGATCATAGAGTGTAAATATGAAAGAGGTGAAATACAAGTCTGAAGTGGCATTGCAGGCTGTTGAGGTAGCAGACTGTGTGTGCTTGTGTGTTGTGTATGCATGTTAAAGATAACTAATGCTGCTTATGATTAGCTGTATAGTGCCTGTCTGAGGAGAGAGTCAGATGGACAGGGTTTGTTAGTACCTCTGAATTTGTATTTGCTTGAGTGGAAAATGTAAGCTTGGGGTTGTCTTCCCTTTTAATAAATAGTATATTAAATTCATCCCACTAATATTATGCTGAAGTTTAGAGTAACAAAATGAAAGATGGAGTGTAGCAGGTTGGGCAATACTGAAGTCTGACTTTATTTTCTTTGATTGTGTCTGCACAAGCAAATGTGATGTCAGCACCCTGGCATCGGGCAAAATCACAGTGACAGTGCATGTGTAGGGTTGGACACTCCAGCTCCTGGTGATAAACCAAGCAAACAAAACCATCTCTAGAAAATTACAATGTTACACAATTAGAAAAGAAATAGAACACACTCTGACACTTTTATATAGGTCAGTAAAGATTTCAAAGAATGTATCTGTATTTTCATGCTCTTTTGCTGAAAGTTGTGATTATCCAATACTATGCTGTTCATTCTTCTTCACTGAGCACCTGAATTATTTTTCAGCTTTCATCCTTTATTTCTTCCTAAGAATAATACAGTTAGGTTTAGCAGCAGAGTTCAGATGTTATGCTTGAGTTGAGGTAGTTCTTAATTTTTTTATAAGAAACACCTATTTATAATTAATTTATGGTCAAATACTCAGGTGACTTGCAGAAAGGCTAATGACCTAGCATAATGTATTTTTCAGAATTTTTATCAGTCTAATTTAAATGCTACTCAATTATTCTTATATTTTTCTTTAACAGTCTGTTAAGAGTTCCCAGCTATTATTTTTTCTTAGATGTGTTTAATTAAAATAATAATTAAGAAGAAATATAACTATTGTAGTTTCAGTAATTTCAAAAACTTTTAGTGAGCAGCTCACTTATGGCCCTGTATTATAAGTGTTCTTTGGCATTACATAAAAATTTTTACAATCTTGGAAGGAGAAGTTTGGACAGAACTGCAGTGACTTCTTTCAGCTACTGCTGTAGGTATTTCCCAATGTGATTCTTGGAAGTGCAAAAATAATCAAGGGTATGCAATGCATAAAGAGAAAACTGTGGTCAGTTATTGTCATATAGGTGATAGTCCTGGTTTGATGTTTCACTGCTGTGCTCATTTTTTCATGGATACCTGGAGAGCTTCACTTTTTAGTCTGCTGGGAATAAGGAGTAAATGTGCATTATGTGGGATACTGTTCTCTCAGTGCAGAGTATTTCTCTGCTGATTATCCATTGTATTAACCAGTGGTGTATATTTTAAAACAGTGAAATTAAATGAATGCCAGGTACAAATCTGGTCCTGCAGATAAAATAAATAACGATGTATAATTGAAGCAAATACTATGCTGACTATGCATTTTGCATATCTTGAAGCTGAATGTACTTAGAGAAGCAGTGACTGTGTACAGTACATGCACTTCTCCAGCCACTGCAGCACTGATTGCCAGCATGTTGTCCTCAGTCATTTTTATAGCTGGAAGAGAGACTCTGTCTTATTTGTAATTGCAAATAAGTCAGGCTGACAGAGATGTCACAAGACAGGGCTCTGCTGTGTGTCAGGGCCTTAGAAGCAAGGAAAGGTTTCAGCAGTGAAGGATACGAAGAGGAACAGCTGGATATGGCAGCTCACATGTGAACAACAGGCTTTACTTTTGCAGAGAGCAAGCTTTGTTTTCAGAAGTATAGTAAACATTAATGGATAATGGACCTTCAGCAGAGGGGAAATGTATGAAGGTGGCTGAGAAAATGGCCTCAAGTTGCACCAGGAGATGTTTAGATTGGATGTAGGAAAATTTCTTCACTGAAGGGGCTGCTAAGCACTGGAATAGACTGTTCGGGGCAGTGGTGGAGGCACCATCCCTGGAAGGATTTAAAAGATCTTTTGTTGTGCTTTAGGAATTATATTCCCCGGTTTTGTGCTTCCATCAAGACTCTCCCAAACCAGACACAGTTCACTGGCTCCCCACCTCTACCTTCCCCCGCCTTCTTGTTCTGGGGTGGAGTTGAGAGTTGGAGGCACAAAAAAATGAAAATCACTGGTTGAGAGAAGAACGATTTACTGGAAAGAATGATAAGAAAAATAAACAGTAACAGCTACAATATTAGTAACAACAGGTATAAGATAAATGATTTACACAGAAAGTGAAACAGTACCAGACTATTCCAGGATGTGAGATGATACCAAGTAACAGTAGTCTGGCCATGCCTTCTTCCTGGCTACTGTAAAAAATAAACCCTGTCCTGACTGAAACTAGAACATATGTATGTAGATGCAGCACTTGGGGGCATCATTCAGTGGTAAACTTGGCAGTTCTGGGGCATGGTTGGACTTTATGCTTTTGAAGGACTTTTCCAACCTAAATAATTTTGAAATTCTATAAGCACTTCCATCTTATGCCAGCGTGTTAAGGGATGATGCTGCAGCCAGTTAGTTCTATTACTGTCTGGAAGCCTATCCTTAGATTAATTGGGTGGATTTAATTGATTTTTCACACATCCCCTCTTCTGTAGGAAAATAAACTTGGAATGTGCATATTAATCAGTGCATACTTTTTTCTTCTGCGTATTGTCCTCATTGCCAGTTGGTGATAATTAGACCACGGCTGTTTGTCATTGTTGCTGACAAACAGGTTTTGCACAGGCTCCTGCAGTGTGTTCCTGTGCTGGGGCTGTTCAACGTCATGTGCTGCCAGCTTGGGTGCTTGTGAATTCCTCTGAATCCATTTGGCCTCAATGTGACCCAGATCAAATGTTGCACTCTGTGATCTTGTTGCATTTGCATTCTGTAGCTTACTTTGAGTGTTTTGATGCTTGCCTGACCATGCACAAGTTTGTTATCTGATTTTTGTAATTTGTTTGTGATAAACTGAATGGCGAATTAGAAAAAGGGTTAACATTTCTGTTAAAAAATTAAATCCTATGTGATCCATATTCATGTGCACTTCAGTTATGTTTCATTTAGGTTTATGTGGTAGTTCAGAATTATCTTGGGTTGTCTTGAACTATCAAGAGTTATCTTGGCCCTTCACTGTGCTGGTGGAAGGAAGGCCAGGCTCTGAGCCTGGGTTGGTGGCCCAGTTCTTTACTGTATTGACTTTCAGAACCTGGCAGTCCCTGGGATTCTCTAGTAATATACATTGTTTTTCAAAACAAGAAATCAACAGAACATCCTCTTGGTGTTGGTCTGTCTTATGAGTATTTTGGTTTATAAGTAGTATCTGTAGCTTCAGTGGTAATGGGTTTCACAGGGAAGCATCGTTCTGCTCGGGGCAAGTGAGGATGTTCCTCACCGGTGCATTGATCTGATTGGGTGAGGAGCATTTCATGTTTCACCTGTGGGTCTTTGTGGGACACTGTCTTGAATTTACTGCGTGTTTTGTTTGTGAGAAAATAAATCTCTATTTGACTATTTAAACTGTGTCCTTGGCAAACTGGCTTAGAGGTTTGTATTCCCCAGAGGATTTAATTGGTATATGAGATGGAGTTGTCATTGCTGTACCAGTGTATACCAAATATACAGTATTGCAGTCTTCTTTGTGCAGGAAAAATAAAAGGTTCCTTTTGTTTACTTCTTCTCATTTGCTTAGAATTCAGTGATAGATTTTGTAGACAGCCTAAGTACTGATTTTTATTGGAGTAGTACTGCTTTGCATCCTTTAATTTGTTTTTGTGTTCCCTGAAACTTGGTAGGCCTTTACTTTGGAATTGTCTTTGCAAATATTTTCCAAAACTGAATGTAGCTGCTCTGTGGTGTTTGGATTGTGGGCAGCTTGTGTAGAGTTTGTGCTCTACATTTAGTACTGTGGTCAAATTCTCTGTCAGGAGTCAACATCCCTGCTTATAGTCCTTGGGTGTCACATCAAGTGAAATAAAATGCATGTTATTTCTGCTTTCACTGAATGTAGAAGGAGCAAATGTTTTCTGTGATGCTTTAATCTTATATTTTCACCTTTCAAATGTCAGCAGAACTGTCTGGGTAAGGTTTGCAGGTGGTGTGGGCTAATATAGGTGAAAGAAGTGGGAGTCCTTCCCCTCCTTTGGCATCCCCTTGTTCTTGTTGCCCTCTTCTTTACTGCATTTGTTCTCTGAGAAAAAACAGAATTAGTTTCTTCTGAAGGGACCTATTGTTGTAGGGTGTATTTCAGTTACAGCTTGTCCCATTTTACTGATGTCAAGGAAAGAGATGTCCTGTTGTGTTAGAAGGCTCTGGTTTCCATCCCTTGTGAGCTGTCCTGGGCAAAGGAAGAGGAAGAATTTGTTACCTTGCATTTGCACGTGCACATTTTTTTACATTATAATGTACTAAACAAATTGCCTGTGCAGGCTCAGAATGAAAACATTATGCATGTAACACTGATCCCTTCCAAGAATAAATGCTTGAGTGTTTTTGTATTGTGCTGGAGATCTGTGTTTCATAGAAGACTGAATGGCAGCTGGGACAGTGCAGGTTTTGTAGCCATGTGCTGTTTCCAGTGGAATAAAGAACGAGAGACGGAGTGCTCAGTGGTGGTCTGAAGAAGGTATTTGGTAAACAGAGTTGATTTGGAGTGTTTGCTTTTCTAAAAATTTGCTGTTAACTCTCAAGTGAGTTTCTCATCAAATTTTAGCAATAGTAAATTGCATCATAACTGATTTTTTTTTCCTGACAGACTTTGTAAGCAGCTTAATATACAGATAGCACAATAATAATACCTCCATATCCCCAAATACGGATTTACAGAAGTTTGGTTTTTTTCAAATTTTTCAGTCTCTAAAGTTCCTAGCTTCCTCAGTGGTGTGTTTGGAGTGAAGTGAAGCCAATGTTGGGTAAAAGCTCTGATTATTTTAACAAGTTTATTACTTTCCTCTCTGGACTTTAGTCACTTTCTTTTCTCTTTGTTATGTATCCATAAGTACCCAGTAGTTAAGTTTCCTAGCAACTTATGGGAAAAAATTATATAAGTCAGAAGAAAGGGAAAAAGAAATAAAGAAACTCGACCCCCAACATCAGGCTAATTGCATTTGGCGGATTCTAATAAAATGTTTTGGATCACAGTGGGTAGATAGCTGCTATCTCAGAGGGTTCTCTGAGCTAGAGACAGAATGTAGTATCTGTGTGAGGAGGAGAGTTTTGCAAGTCCTGTGAGAGCAGGCTGAAATGTCTGATGACATGACCACCTTGAAACCTTGCAAGCATTAGAAAAAATACTTTCACTCCCTCACTTGTTTGAAAAGGCTACGAACTGATGGCTTGGCATTTAAAACAAATCTGCATTTAATTTATTCTTCTCTATAATGTTGTCAGAGATGTATGTTGTAGACTCTAAACTTGTCAGGCAGACATATTCTGGAGATTTACTGACATGGTGAAAAGCATGGGTATGGATCTAATTCACTGTGAATGTGGAAGAAAAACAGTAACTGTGTTTTCCCTGTTAAAAGCTGAGGAATTCTTGCAGAAGTACTAAAATTCTCTCAGTAGTTTGCATTTGTAAATCAGTAAGGTGAAGAGACGTCTGCCAAAGTAAGGGATGGTTAGAGGAAGAGAAATGCTTTTGTGACAATTTCCTCTTTGGGGGCCCGGGATAAGCTCATTGTTAGTATAGATTTGATACTTATTTTCTACCTTAATGTAGCAACAGAAAATTGGGGAATATCTGAAACTAAGTATGTGTGCTTCTGATGATACTCTGTTACCTTGAAACAACTTCAGCCATCCTCGTGGTTCTACAATGCTAGTAAAAACGGTGTTGGTGTTAATGGATGATATTCCCTATTGTGTTAACAAAAGGAAGAACCACATAATGTACACTGGCCAACTGCAGAGGGTGAGGATGACATGTGGCCCTGTCATCAAAAGGAAGAACTCTGTTACCAGTTGAAATGAGTTGAGGAACTCTTAATAATACTCAGTTTTCAAAATATTGTGGTTGTGAGTGATTTGCTGCTGTGGAAGTATACCATTAGTAAAGTCCCCTTGGTATGTGTGTACATACTGTGAATGTAATACTAAGAATTGCTTTATTTTGAATAAATCTCAGTTTGGGGTCCTACGTTGTGTGGAAGTGGCTCACCACTGCAGACTGGGTGTGATGAAGAACACTTATCTTGGCTAAGCCTAGGCTGGGCACAAGTGAGGGAATTGCTCTGTCTTCTCCTGAGGGTTTCCAGAGCCTCTGGAGCCCAGCACTGCTGCTGTGCTGTTTTAAGCTGAACTCTCTTGACATCTTGGCAAATGCTGGGAACTGTGACCACGTTCATGAGCTTGTGGACAGGAAGGGAGGAGCTGCCTGCTTACAGCTCACTAAGAATCTCTCTTGCTAGAGGGTGGTTGTTGCCAGCTCGAAGGAGAGGGATTGTAAGCTCCAGTGCAGATCTCTGACCTTTTCACCTGTCTTGGGTTGAAAACACTAAGTAATTTCTGGTGTCTTTTGTTTTGAATGTAGTGCTTGAGATGGTTTCAAGGTTCATATGAAGCTGGAGTCATCCCTACTTGGACTTTTCAGCTCTGTGGTATATTTTCAGGCCATCTTTTTACCATTTTCTTACTTTTGCTGTGCCTCAAGGAATCCTGTCAAAGTTATTGTGGCTGCTGAGCATGGCTGCTGCTGCTTTCAGCAGCAGAAAGGGTTGTAAATGGAAGTAGAACATGAAGGGAGTCTTGTGAAGGTGGGAATAGAAGGCAGGTGTTGGTTGCCTTGGATTACCTTAGCTAATACATGGAATCAGAGCAGATATTGAGGTAATTGCTGATGTTGCCTGTATTTGGTACTATATTTTCAGTGGTACCATTTCTTTCAATCTCTAGGCACAAAGGTGAAATGGAGCCTAGCTGTGTAAGACATCTTGGGTTTAAAGGTTTCTTGCCCTGAGTGTGAAAATGAATGTGTGCAACTTTCAGAGAGCGTATTCTTTCAGAAGAGGAAGAAACATCCATACAAGAGACTTTGTTGCAGCTTGGGGCAACTTTTGCCAATGTGGTTTGTAAGTACTGCTTAATATCTGCAGATATATCTGTGTGGAGAATTGGAGGATAAATAAACTGTTGTGTTGCTGCTCTGTGGTGTTTGGATTGTGGGCAGCTTGTGTAGAGAGTTTGTGCTCTACATTTAGTACTCTGGTCAAATTCCTGGTCAGGATCAGCATCCTTGTTTACAGTCCTTGGATGTTGCATCAAGTGAAATAAAATGCACGTCATTTTTGCTTTCACTGCACACTGTTACCTAGCTAGCCTTAAATAAAAGTTGACAGCCATTGTTTCTCTATTACTGTATGGAAATAAGGCTTCCTTGTACTCTCTGTACAAGGCATCATTAGTGTTCAGTGGGATTTTCTGTAGTAGAGCACCAGGCTCAGTAGCCAAATAAAAATTTTTTCCTTCCATTGTTGCAGCGTGTGTGACATCTTTCATGGTATAATTCATTCTTATTACAGCTCGATAAAGCAACAAGTGGGAGGTGGAAAACCGTAGCGCTGTTTTCTCTTTTGTGATGATGGTTTATCAGGATGCTCTAGCTGACAACTGTCAAAAGCAAGATGATGTTTTAATCTTCCAGATTATTCATTTAAAAGACAAATGAAAAAAATCCCCAAAAGTAACTCACTGTTTGAAGGATTTACATATTCTAAATACAATGGAGCTATTTAAGACAAAAAGTGCCCACTTTTCAAGTGTGTGGTTCCAACATGATTAAAAAACCTGGAGGGTTTTTTACCCTCCTTTGCAGAGATAATGCTTTGGCGTTTTTTTATGCTTAATGATCTGTGTGTACTTACTGGTAAGGCAACAGCACTTCATCTTTATTATGTCATCTTATTTGGATCTGGCTGTAATAGTTAACAATGGATAATCTAATTTATCTTCATCATTTGAGGATCTGAAAGTTGCCTCCAAGCTCATCTTAGTCTCTTTCATGGAAATCTGTTAAATTCAATTAATGTGAATTTGAAATATAGTCTTTGAGGATGCTGCATTTTGAATGTAGTACTTCTCATGAGCCTTCAAATCAAATGTGTGTGAATGTGTCTATTCTGCTATCACTATTGTTGAGACAGAGAGCAGCTGCTGTTAATGGGTGGACTTGGAAGAGGACTCTGAGGCCTTCGTATAGTTGAAAAACCCAGAAACTCATACTCTAAATTCTTGGCCTCTGGTTCATCTCTTCAATCAATTGCTTTCTCTATCCTTGTCTGAATGAGAGATGTTTGTGTAAGGTTCTGGCAACCATAATAACAGCATGTCTTCCCATAGACGAGCAAGAGTTTTCAAGCACAGTTTTTCTTGTGTTTCAATGTTTTGCATAACTAAACTTGCATGTGGTACCTATTTCTGTATTATTAGAAAATTACTGTAGGACTACCACAGTGGAAGACAGTTTTTGGATTGATAGATTCTAGTTTCCCTGGCTCCCAGACCTAACCAACAGTGGGAGTATTCCATAGCATTCAGTAAGATCAGAAATCCAGAACTCATGGTGGGAGTATGCCTTCTAAATAGGAAAGAGTGAGAACATGCACAGGGTCCTCTACTGTCTATTTGGTTAACATTCAAAATATTGAAATCAGTAAAGCTTTTGGTAAAGACCATCTGCAGAAGAATTCAGATGTAGGCTGTGTCTTTAAAGAGAGCAGTTGCTGTAAGATACCAGAGGTAGGGTTTGAAAATTCAAATATATGTCTTGGAAAAATTAGTGTACTTCTGTAGGGTGGCCTTCATGTATTGACAAGAGGGGTTTGAACATTTTTTTGTTTGGTCCCATACTGCTTCCTACATATTACTTTTTTTTCCCTGTTATTTTCTTGAATCTCTTGAATAATGGATTTTGGAAAGACATAGGCTTAACATAACTATCTTTCTGATTGTTGTGTCATTAGAGGTTTATTTTATTTGTGGCTGACTGAATTCCTTCACATCCAATTTTCAGTGCTTTTGCTTAGCTTTTTAAGCTGAAGAGTTGTGTGGTTTGCATGGTCAAACCTGTACCTCTTTGGCTCATTATTTCCAGTAATAATGTTTTTGTTTGTTGATCATGATTGTGCAGAGGGCTGTGTATGTATGTAATGTACCTGGTGTGTGATCCCTGCCAAAGGGAGAATTGGTGCTGGGGCTCATCGTGTGTTACTGTTGCCCAGTCTGCTTTCGAAGCTGCTGGGTTGTTTCTGAGGGCTTCGCTGTGTCTCATTTGCTTGATTTTTTTTTCTTATTCTTGTTTCTTGCTCATAGATCTTGAAGAGGAAAAGGTTCTTGGTTTTGAGCATTAGCACGGTTGTATGAGGGTCATGTACAGTAGCATTTAATCAGTAAAAGAGGATGCAGAATTCAAACTGTAGAGTTGAAACCTCAAATATGCCCAATTGAAAGACTGAAGGAATATTTTTATTCTTCCCCAAACTTCTGCCTTTTTCTGCTAAGTACTTCTGAAGGTATTTTTCTTAATTATTTTTATTAATTAAATTTTTATTAATATTTTATGTATGCAGTAATGATGGTCTTGTCTTTGGTTTGGTGGATGAAATAAATAAGCTAAGAAAGCGGAGAGATGGAGAAATGGCTTCACATTGGAGACCATGGGAGTGGGGCATAGCATCAGAGGTTGAAGGCCAGACTTTCTTTTGAATGTGCTACATGATTATTATGAGAAACCTCATGGACATGGAGTAGCTGCTCAAAAACCAGCAACTGGATGTACAGTGACATGAAAATAGCTTGCATCTAGTGGGACAGTGAAGTTTGGGTGGAGTGGTTTTGTTTGGTTTTTTGTTTGGTTTTTTTTTAGTAACAGGTAATTTAAGTACCCTAGAAACAGATACAGGGCAGGATCTGTTTCAGCATGGGGTGTCTGGTAATGCTGTATTAATTCCCTCATCACAGTTCTGTTGTGGAGAGATAAAATTCATAGATTTTTATAGAGGAAGGATTGAAGAACTGTACCTTTAACTCAAAATGAATTAAGTCTGTCAACCATCTATTTGACTCTGTCCAGCTTTTTTATATGCCTTGAAAGTAATCCAGGTAATGTGTTATGTTATTTAATCCTGGTGTTGACAGCTTAGTTCCTTCTGGCTTGCTTATAGTGGTGTTTTTGTGTGCCAAAAAAAGGTTTGTCTAATTAGAGATGTCTTGGCATCTTGAGTAGCATAAATATTTCAGGAAGGATCTTCTGGGCATGTTCCTCCTTGTAGCAGTCAGCAAGTCCTCATCATGCCAAACACTTGGTGTGCAAATGCCGGAAATATTTTCTTAATTCATCTTCACATTGTTTATGGAATGAAATTGGGAAATGATTTTTTTGCTAAATATAATATTAATTCTAGTAACCCAACTAGTCAGATGGCTTGCAGAGCAGACTGAGTCACAGACTTGCCACTTGAGCAAAGAATAGTTCTACATCAAAAGGAAGATGAGAGGGACCTTTGGCATACATGTGGAATGCAGTCATAGTGCAAAATAGCTGAAACACCTCATGTTAAAACTGGTGAATTACATCAGAGTCCTCACATGGCTTTGCTCAGATGTTTGTGGCTCAGACCAATGGCAGCAGAGAATGATTCTAGCCTGTATAATTTGGAGAATAACATAAGTGATGCAGTCTGTGGAAGAGTTGCTTTAGCAGTCTAGATGGTGCCTCTGTATCAAGGGCAGATAAAGAACTGCATGCAAGTAATACTGCGAATAAAATAGCCATCTAAGAGCTTCCTTTGAAATCCAGTTGATGCAGGGTGGAGGTTCTGTTTCACAAGGAAAATTACAGCTCTTTTGGCTGTGGTGAGTTTTGCTCAGGTAGAGAAAGCTTTTTTTCAGATTGGAACACAGGAAAAAAAATCCTCTGAGCAGATTGGTTTCAGCTTCCATTCTTTCTTGGAGAAGCTTACAAATGCATTGTATAGTTGCTGCACTGCAGTAATAATTCTGTAGATTTAATTAGTCATCTAGTGTTGTCTTTCTATGCTAGGAAAATGATTCTTCTCCATAGCTTTACAAGAGGATTTCAGCCCAAAACAAAAGGCATCTCCTCCTCCCTCCCATCTGGGACTTAACTCTTTCTTCTATAACTTTGGTGTCTTCATGTTGTTCCTCTACATGTCCTCACTCTGTCCTTTTTTCTGACCTGAGAGATGATTGAAGGTCTACAAGTCTCATGTGTGCACTGAAAGAATTAATGTCTTGCCCGGGGCCTGCAGATGGCCATGTGACCCTGGCTGGGCTCAGTAGCTCGAGGCCAGAAGTGTTTTACAGTGGAGGTTTCTTCAGTGGCTATGCTGGGGGGGTGGCTAGGATCTCGGCAGCCAGGCTGGGGCTCAGCTGCAGCGCTCTGGGGGCTGATGACCTCTCCTTCCCCTGCCCGGCAGCTGATGGGGCCTGGCCCCATGGCAGAGCCTGCCCAGCCCAGGCTGGCCAAGACAGGCCTTGTTACCTGCTTCCAGGCCAGGAGGAAAAGATACCCCCCTGGGGTTTTTTCATCTTTAACATATATACGTGTAGAGGTGTGTTCAGCTTTCTCAGTGATTTAACAGATTGCCAATTCTCAAAGCTAATTACAGATTGGTCTTTTTGTCAGACACAGAGGGAACTGCCAGGAATTTCTCTTAGAACATCAGTTCTGTGAACGGCTCTAATGCAAAACCTGCACAGCAGTGGAAATGTGATGAAAGAGATGTGAGGCGATCTTAGTTATCAGCTACTTCAAATGAAAAACAAGTCAATAAATTACTGAGCATTGACATTTGAGGGATAAAGTTCGTTTGAGAAACTGACACTGCTCAAATGTTGAACTCTTTATCAAGTTAATTGAACTAGGATTGTTCTTCAATTTTTTTACTGAACTGACAATTTAAATTTGTTCCATATTATCGAGTTTGGTTCTGCATTGTGGGAGATAAGAAAAGCCTAGCAGAATACGGGCCCTTTTCACCATTGTTAAATCCTGTTCGCTCTTGCTCAGCAGAAAGCACTCTGGGAAAGGTTCAACTAACAGTGAGGTAAAAACCAGGTTATATTACCCGAGAACAAATTGTATAACAAGTGTGCGGTCACCTCGTGCATGGGGCAGTGATTGGCTGGAGAGATGCGTGGACACTGGGGGGTCAAAAAAGTAGCTGGGTAAAAGGTCATGTGAGCAGCAATGCCTGCAGTGGCAGGCAGCCAGTGCATGCTTGTTTTGCTGAAGTTTAGAGCATTAAAAGGCCTGTTTTTTTGCAATAAACAATTTCTCTCTATGACTGCTAAAGGGGAGTCTATCTGTCTTTATCCTTCATTGCTACACTGCATATAGTAATTTTCCTTTTCACATCCTTCCCAGGTACACGTGCAATGAAATAGGCTTAAAATATAAAATTTACACTACCAAAAAAAGTGCTTTAATGTAAATGCAAACTAGAAGTGTAGGTCTTTTTAAAGTATTTGCTCTCACCTTGTAGTTTTAGTTTTACAACAGTGAATTTCATGGATATGATAGGACCCTAGAAGTTATTACTGATCTTGGATACTTCTGTGGTGTATTGCATTGCTGTGAAATGCACTCTTATTTTTCTTCTACTTCCTATATTTATTTAAGTGATAATGGCTTTGAGCATTGAAATAGAAAACACAATGCTGGAATTAGATGGTTTATAGTGATTTATTTCAGTTCAAAACTTTGATTTGCCCTGTAAAACAGAGTCTTATATTTGTTTTGGAGTAGTGACAGCCCTGCAGATGATGAAATTTAAATGCAGTATCATTAGCATTCCTGTATGTGTAGATGTACCAAAAGAAACCATAACACTTGTCATGTTTATTGGTATCATTAAACACTTCTTTTGTCAAACTTGTACACTTGCTGAATTTCATCTTTTTATCTCCTATTGTTCTAGATGAATAAAAGATCATTAATTCTGACGGGATTTGTCTTTTTCTTGTTTACACTACTGCTATTATTCAGCACATATAGCCATGTAAATGACCTAAGCTGTTTCAAAATCTAAATGAATAGCCTGGGAGCAAGATTAGGTTGTTTGTTTTTTTAAGCTTTTCTTAATGCACTTTTTATTCAGCTCGTAAAATCTTGATGTTATTCCACTCCCTCTACCTCCTCGTCCCCCATGTTAATGTTTAGTTGGTGCTGCACTAGATTTAATGCTTCCTGAAATTCATTCCTGTCTTGGGTAATTTTGGTCATGCTGTTTGTTATTGAAGGTGGAGGTATGACTGACGCCAAAGAAGGCCTCAAGCATCAGCACTTTATTGTTCTTCAGTACAACCTTTTATACCCTTCATCTTACAGAGCATTACACCTGTGTGCCCCCTGTACCCTTTGGTGGTTGGTCAGTGCACCTTGGCACTCCATGTCCCATTACCTGCAATACTGCTCACCTGTCCTGCACAGCTGTAGCCCATTAGGGATGAGGCTCAGCCACAGCTCCACTGCCAATTTCCACAAACTTTGTGCCCACATGTTATAATTTTTCTTCCTGCCACAATGGCAGTTTTTATAAAAGATTGTGAGGTACCTGCAGGCTGGGGATACCTGTTAGCTGTGAGGGTTTTCAGTTCCTGTTATACTGATGGCTAACTTCAAGGTCTGTAAATTTTGGTATGGACTCTTAAGGTAACTCCAGAGAAGACCTGCTTGGGTGAAGGTTGCCCCTGCTCCTCCCATTATCCTCCTGCTCACGGTGGTGCACATCATCACCCATAGCAAACTGCTGGCACTCCTGGTCTGGTTGTGAGCACGGTGATGTAGAGGCTAGAATGGAATACTGTATTTCAGTTGGGAGTTATGGTGGTCATCTAGTCCAGCTGCCTGACCAAGCTACTGACAGTCGTGTGGCATTGCCAACCTTTCCAGGAAGCTTGTTCTAGTGTTTGACTATCTTATTGGTTAAAAAATGCTTCCTAATGTCCAGTCTGAGCCTGGCACAGGGTTGAACCATTCTCATGCATGCCAAGACTGGATCCCACAGAGAAGGGCCCAGCACTTCCCTCCTCAGGCAGCTGTGGGGAGCAAGGAGGTTACCCCCCAGCCTCCTTCCATCCAGCTAGATAAGCCCAGAGTCCTCAGGTTTTTCTTGCGGGATGTCATTCCTTTAAAGCCTTTTCATCAGCTTTGTTCCTCTCCTCTGGATGCATTCAAGCACCTTCTCATCTTCTTAAATTAAGACCCTCAAATTGGAGGCTGTGAGAGTGTGGCTTTTAGGGATTTTTTTGGAAGCAGACATGTTGCTGGTAGTGGTGGTGGTAGGTAAGAAGCTCTTGACACTGCACTTACAGAGCAATGTGGTTTTGTTATGTTCATGTAGCTGATGCAAAGATCTGCCTTCTCTGACTTGGTGGGACGCTCCCCTGTGCTAATTCCTCACATTTATGATTACATTCAAAGATGTTGATTTTTTTTGTAGCTAAATTTTAATTTTTAGTCACTCTCACAGGAGCATTGGAAATGTGTGCAGGATGATGCTAGACAGGTTCCACACAGATGTTAGGCTTCTGCTGCTCTTTGGATTTGCCTCATTGCTTCCTAGTGATTCCAGGGAGGGAAATCCCTTTGCTCTTGTGTGTGTTCACGCATGCACATGCAGGTCAGCTGTTTATACCGACGCTTCTGCTCAAGTCTTACGAGTATCTCTTGTATGCACTTGGTTGCTGGTTCACTCAGGTCTTTGAGGAGGGGAGCACTCATGTTGTTGTTGCTCCACAAGATAGCATTGTGAACTTACAGCTTAGTCCTGGTATGTTTTTAGGTTTGATTTTAAACTTGATTTCAGGGTAAACAAATGTCTGGGGCTGGGTTGGGGTGTTGTTCTGCAAGTGCTTGGATGGAATGTGACCTGAGGGAAGCCCTAAAACTGATATGCATGGAATAAATACAACCTATTTCTCCGGACCTTGTGAAGGGTGTGGGTGAGGAGAATAGTTGGATGCCCAAAGATAGTTTTGAGAATATTATATTTTTCTCTGCAGGCATGAGGGAAAACTTGCTTTTAATTGATTTGTGGAGCAGTTAGTTATCCTTGAGCTGCTGTGGAGACGTGGGCATTGCACTGTTGTGATACATTTTGACATCACTGTTTATAAAGCAGACCAGGAAGACAGTGCACGAATATTTGTGGTTGGGTTACATAGGTTATAGTCAGGCCAAATAAACTTCTTTTCCAGCTGCTTTTTGATGGAGTCTGTTTCTCAACCAAATTTGGGATGATGGCTTTTTTAAATTAGATATGGATGTTCACAGGGTTTTTGCAGGTTAGAAAGGTGGTTCTTTCTGTGACTGTTTGTGATAAGTGTTTGTCTTCCAGGAGGAGCAACTGTACTGAACAACTTAACTGCGTAATCAGTAGAATGTTTTTCTGACCTATTTCTGTATGCTGTTGACAACAGTAATTGCTGCTGCTGTTTCTATGTGAACATTATACAATAAAACCTAGTTTCAAAGTTATTCATGTTGATTTTGACAGCCTCTTAGCCTTTTTCATCTCTAAAGAAAAGTGAGGAGATGGAAAATTTTCCTTAAACAGACATCCTAAAATTGTGACAAGGCAATAATTTGACACATTTTCTCCTTTTCCAATTAAGGTGGCTTATTTTTTTAATTTTTTTTTCGTCCTGATTGCTTTTTTAAAAAAAGGAGGTTTTTTTTCATTGTGATTATACGTGTATAGGTTTTTAAAGTATTTGTGTTCTGAGAAGATCCTTAACAAAGCTAGGAGTAGAAATACTTTATGGCTTAAATAAGAGGTCTAGAGCAGAGTGTAACAGATTACAGTCTGCCAAAGTTGATGGCTAACTGATGGGCAAGAAGCCATGGATTTGTGTCCAGTGATATAAGCCTGTATTTGCATGGCATTTGCCCAGTTTGAACTACAGGCTTCTGGAACTGAGCAACAATCTTCACTTGTAGAGTACAGCAGATCAGACAGTTCAGTTAAAAAAACTCTGGTCTTTCCACTGGGAATTGCAAGTCTCTATATTATGTTTTGCTTGCTGAATGTGTAAGGCTAGCAGAGAATCCTTTTATTCTATTTTTATCCTTTCATTCTATTTTTACCTCTGTTCTTTATAGGAAAAAGAGTTATGAGTGGCCCCACTTCAAAGAGAGAATTTATTTTCTATTGTTAATTGCCATAGAGGAAGTAAACTGCTATGTATGCAAATTGGTGCTGCTTTAGTTAATGAGAAACCTCAGATTTCAACCCAAGTATAGTATAAAAGTTTGGAGGAAGCACAGCCAGGGGTTGGAAGGGTGATATGTTATGATTGGATATGCTTAATTGTTCACATTATTTGAACCAGTTTTACTGTTGTTAAACCTTAAAACTGTAGTCACTGACTTCTTGGTTGGAGGTTTGAACTGGTGTTAGCATTAAACATTAAAATCAGGGAGGGATTGTTTTAGTCATCTTCTAAACTAAGGAGGACAGTTGTTCTTGAGCAAGTTGTAGTTACGGAGGTTGCTACTGAATGTCCTCTCCTTGAAAGTAATTGCAAATTAAGTATTTGTTGCAAATTAAGTACACTTTGAATGTTTATAAAAGCTGTTTCAGGTTAGTATTTGCAGAATAAAGCAATATAAATCACAGGACCTGTCTGAGGGACTTCTGGGCAATGGCTTTAGATGTTTCAATGGTTAATAACAGCACATAGAAGATCTGAGGCTTATTTCCATGTTATGTTGTAGTTCTTAATTATAAGTTAATAGCAGAGCTATCTGAAGTGGTGTTACTTTGGTTTGTTGATGGAAAACCTCTTGAGGGTAAAACCCTGCAGCCTGTGTTTTCTGAATATAACCTGAGTTGTGAAAGAAGCTGACACTTGTTGGTTAAATAGGGATTATGAAGTGCAATTAGCAGATATACTAATTGTCTTTGTAACTGCAGAAAGCAATGACAGAGAGAGTGGAGGCAGGGAGAGAGCTATGCTTTCTGTCTTAAATAATGATAATGTTTGACAGGAAGAGGCCTTTTGATATTAGGATGGAATGGCAGTGAGCTAAAAAACTCCACACATAAGATATTCCTTATAGTTTTGCAATTGCATAAACTTCTTTCAGTCCTCTCTACTCTGCTATCAAAATCCTTATTGAGTGTCTCAGAAATAGTATAAATGGCATCCAGCGTGCCATGTGGATGTGCATCTCTCCTCAAATAAATGTGTTAAATTGCCAGACCTGAAAGACAGGAAAGCAAAGGCATCCCTACTACCGCTTAGCATGGAAGGGAAACAGATTTCCCTACAGTTTAGTCTCCCAATGCTTACATGATTTCTTATTTTTTTCTGTATTGTATGTAATTCATCATTGTGACATGAAATAAATTCGTGTAATGACTATTTTCTCTAAAAACAAACAGGAAAATGCTATGAAACACCTACTTTATAATGACGGGCTCCAGCAATTAAATGATGCCATTCAGGTGGTCTTGCTAAGACTGGTCTTCTTTTGTCCTAAGTTGACCAATCTGAGGAGAAAACAGTTGAATTATATCCCTCTTCTTTCCATATCCAAAGCAGTTACATACCCAGTGGGCTTCATTGTACAGAGTTGTCTTCTGATTTCAGTCTTCAGTGTTGGTTAGATTTGCTTTTCTCTAATATCCCCACCTGTGTGAGTATGCAAAATACTGAAAGCCTATCCTTGAAAGGTATTTTGAATTTGTTTTCTTTAAAACAATGTTTTAAGCATTTCATCATTTATCTGCTTGTAAGAAGGAAATGTATGAGAGGATGGTGCAGAAAGATGCACTGTCCTAGGTGTCGGGATCTCTAGCTGGTCAGAGTGACCTCGAGAAAAGTTGGAAAGTCTCTTTCCCCAGCCTGGCACTTGAAGAAGGAGTCGGGGCTCTTCATTTCTTGGTCTCAAGGTTGTTTATTTATTACTTTATCTATAAAAATTTTCTCCTGCCCTGCCGAGGTCTGTCCAGCAGGACAGTTCCAGGCACACTGCCTGCCCCTGGGGTGGTGTTATGTCTTTATACTAAAAACTACGTATACAGTGTTTACAATTATTTTCCAATACCTATCACCTATGTTAGACAGTGAACTTCTACTCTAAACCAATCCAAAAGTGCCAACATCACAGCAGAAGATGGAGGCTAGGAAGAAGGAGAAAGGCTGGACATGCCCAGTTCCCTCCATCTTGCCTCCTGAACCACCATTCCAGAAACCCCAAAATCTACTTTTCCACCCTGTGATAACTTCACTATTATTCTACCTAAACTGTTGTGGCTTGCTGATCTTCATATAAGGTTGGTAATTTGCTCCAGGGGTCATAATCAAAACCACAGGTGTTTTGGGCTCTGTGCCAGGGCTTCTGAGCCCCCTGGCAGGGGTCTTGGCTGCTCAGGACAGCCAGAGGGATGTCCTGGGTCCTGACACCTAGGGTGACATTATGATGCTTGTATCCCCAATTGGGTGTTCTGTTTATGCTGGATATTATATTCTGTGCCTTCAGGACTGGCTCTGAGAGTGAAGGTGGGGAGAAGAGGAAACTATCAGTCTGCTCTCGCTCCTGCACTGTGGTGTCTGGGCATGGATGGGGCAGAACACAGCACTTTGCTGGTTTTTAGTTAGTTTAGCTAGCTGAGGCAGAGAAGTCCCCTGGACTGTTTTTCTTTTGCCTTTCTTGGAACTGTTCAAACCTGCTCCAGACTGGGACCTGGGGAGCACCGAGAGCTCGCACTTTGTGACTACTGGGGCCTGCTCTGGGCAGCAGCCTTTCCCAGAGCCGGAGGGATTGATAACAGAGCAACCACCCACGGGAGAGACTTTCTGAGCCTGTCACCTCTTCAGAGCAGCAAATGAGTTTTGTCATCTGGTATTGTTCATTTTGTGTGCTGGGGAGTGCTTTGCCTGTTACATAAACAAGGTTTTTTTCCACTTCTCTCTGAGGAAATTCTTCCCAAACTGGTTGAGGGGAGGGGCTGTGTGGGTTTGCTTTCTGGGAAGGGCCCCTTTTGGAGGTTTTCTCCCAAATTTGCCCTAAACCAGGACATGCACTCAACTGGAGGTTAAATGAGTCTTGAAACTGAAAGACAGACCTCTGATATGCTGGAATTCTATGAGAACCTGTTGTGAGCATTGAGCCTTACCACAGCCATGGTACCTTTCTTTCAGAACTTGTACCCTTACACTTGTAAAAATCAGTAATTTTATTTTCTATATCAAAAGGCTGATGCTTGAATGTCTTCTGACATAGAAGACTAATGTAGAGATCTAAATAGTGTACCATCAATTGAGATAATTTTTTCAGAGTCCTGTACATGCCATTTTTCAAATTTATGTAGTTCACATTACAGAAATGATATTACAGATGTCTTGTGGAAGTGATGAGTAGTGTTCTTACTTGGTATTTGAAAACTGACAAGACCTGAGCATAACATTTGAAGTTACCTTGAGATGCTGTGCTAATTGATCTGTTATTTAATGATTTGCTAAGAAGCAGGAAAAAACGCCATGCTGCTAGCTCACAAGAAAAAATATGATGTGATTACAATTCCATTAATATGCTTTGAGTTTTTGCTTTTGCAGAATACTAATAAAGTAAATAGTTGCTGTTAATGTAATTATATTCTTTGGGAGACTAGTCTGCCTAAGAGCTTTAGGATTAGTCAAGGAGAGATTTGCCCCTACAGATGATGTTGTAACAAACTGGACTGTAACTTTAGGTTATTGAGTATTCCTTCTATAGAAGCTGCTTATCACTGTAGATTGCTGCTCTAGATTATTTAATTGCTTTGTAATGCTGATATTTTTTTCTTTTGACGGTATGAATGTAAATGAATGAAACCATTGGTTATGAAGAAAACTTCAGTGATGCATAAAATTCATCAGCAGCTCACATATTTTAGCTGCATATACCCTTGATGTGACCAGTGATTAATTCATTCACATGTTTGAAATGTTAGGATAGTACGTGTGGGACAAATCACTTATCACTGTGTAAGTTTTACTGAGTTTTAGTCTCCTGCTTTTTTTGAGTTTTTAATCTTTGTATGTGTTTTACGGAAAGTGCTACATTTCCCCACCTTTCCCCAAAAATACTGCTGTTCAGTTCCCTTCATGATCAAACCACTGTTCAATGTTTGTTAAAATTAGTTATATTTAATGAGATTTTATATTATCAGGAACTTGTACCATATAGAGATCCCTTGAAATTAGTGAGCTAAATTTTATCTTTTATTTTTGGCTTTTAGTTTGGTTAAACTTGGCAGTGTTAGGTTTACAGTTGGACCCAATCTTAAAGTCTCATTAAACCTAAATGAATCTTTGATTCTATGATCTAAATACTTTTGATTTATGATTTTGAGTAAAAAAAAAAATCTAAAATCTCCCACAGTGGGACTACTGTGTGCTTTATTAATTTACAAAAATCTCAATTGAAGGAGTGGACTGGGACTATGGAGTTCTCATCCATACATCATCTGTGGAATGACTCACTTCTGTTTTAATTGAAATTTTGGTAGAGTTATGTTGCATGTATAAAGAAAAATAAAATAATTAACTTGGAGGATATTTTGCAGATTGTTATAGTTGTGTTACATTTGAGTTGCTCTCCAAAGTTTCTGTAGGTATTAGAAGGAGTAAGCATGTGATAGTTTTCCTGATCAAGGCAAGCCAAGACAAGGTGTCATCCCAGTTACTGGAAAATTCTCTAATTACCCAGTGGAACAACAGTGATAGTTGGCTCTTAAATTGTACAGAATATACTTGTTGCACAGGAGAAGAGAAATTGAGATAGTAAATGGAAATCTTGGCCAGTTGATGTGTTCCTGTCTTTTTTTTTTTTTTTGAGCTGAATTGCAGTAACAAGTTAACATCTTATGAAAACAGGACAAGAAATGTTCTCTCTTTTCTCTTAAAAAAACCCCAATTCAAAACCTTGGTTTAATTTTGGCATTTTCACTTTCAATGCAAATCCAGTAGATAGTTAGATGATCACTCTCACTGTGTTTCTTAGTGTGGACTTTGGGGTTTTTTTTAGTACTGTAGGCATATAAAATTCATTAATTTTTTTGTGTTTAAACAAATATCCTGGGTTTGCATATCTCCTATGATGCCATAATTCTGTTTCTTCTCTTTTTTGTGAATTTTAAAAATATTTTTAGTTTTCCCCTTGAGAAACCTTCTAGCTAAGAGATTAAAAGTTAAAAATAGATGTTTAAACCGAAATGAATACTCTGCTGCACCTTGAATATGACTGACTGGCCTTTGGAGTGTGAGGGGCATTTGGGAGCTGTAGACTTGTCTCTTGAGGTATCTAACCCAGAGAGGAGGTTCTCTTTGTGTCACGTTCCTCAGATGTAAAACAAAAGGCCAGTCCTTTCACCTTGTACCTTCAGGGGTTGGCTCTTGATTTGTCTTCAGTGCTGTGGTACCATGGGAGAGATTTAAACCTCTGCTGAGGGTGGCTCTGATGTCTGGCTCTGTGCCCAGCAGTGCTTGGTTTGGTGCCATGGGCAGTGTCTGTGGCTCAAGAGGAGAAGCACTTGTCTTGAGCCTGGTATTTTAATGCTTGTTGGGGAGGTGATGTTCTGTAATTCTTGGTTGTCAGCTAAACCTTCTGCAGAGCCATTTTGATACCTCCCCAGCCCCTCTAGATTTTGAGGTTCAATTCAAGAAAAGCTTTGGTGGAAGCTGCTTTTAAACCCATCATCTTCATAAGACATGATAAACTAAGGCAGTGTGCTCAGCAAGGATATGAACTGAGGGGCTTGGAAAAGGATACACTATGAGGATTTTTTAGGAAACCCTTGCTAAAAACTTGTTTACTTTTTCATTTACTTGTTAGTAAACCCCTCCCCCACGTTATAGCAGATATATTTGGAAAATTAAACTTCTATAACTGTGCTCCAACTATGCTTATTGTCCTGTGTTTAGCCCAAGTTGGTAAGAAGAGAGTTTTGGGCCACAAAACAGTTTGGTTAAGTGTGGCAGCAGCTCTCTGGTCACAGTGAGCAACACATAACTTTCCCAGGTGTTTCTGGGAGAGGCTGTGAGAAGATCAGAGAAAGAATGAGGAACAATTCTTATCTTCACTTGCTGCACCTGTTATTGTGGACATGTGGAATGTGTTATGGAGATTTGTTTACCAAAGGGTGGTTTCCTAATTAGCCAATGGTGATGGTGTTTGGATTGGTGGACCAGTTAGGACCAGGTGTATTGTAACTGCCTATAAAAGCAATTTCTTAATAATTATATAATAAAGAGATTGATCAGCCTTCTGTGAATAGTGGAGTCAATGCTAATTATTATTGGGCCGGGGCCTGCTGCAACAGTTAAGCTTTAAAATTATACTATGGTGATCTGGATTTCTATGAACCCCCCATTTATATCTCCCACATCTCCTTGAATAAAAATTTTTGGTCTTTGCTGCTGTAAGTGGATTAGTCTAGTGTTTGTCTCAGACTTGCTTAACCTGTTGCTGCTTTGGCTGGGTTGAAATGTAAAATGTGAGATTAAAACTTTTCTTCTCCTTCCAGGTGCCTGCTGATGGAAATGCAGGGCTGCTGGCAGAACCTCAGATTGCCATGTTCTGTGGCAAACTCAACATGCATATGAATGTGCAGAATGGAAAGTGGGAATCAGACCCCTCTGGCACCAAGACCTGCATTGGGACAAAAGAAGGAATTCTTCAGTACTGCCAGGAAGTAAGTGATGTCTCAGGAATAACTGTAGCTATTTTTTTTGCTCTTTCAAAAGCGTAAGTGCAGCCATGTGCTGGAGAGCTCAGTCTGCAGGGAGTTTTCCCTCTTTTTGCTCCATTGCCTTCTTGTCCTTTCTGAAGAAGTTCTCTCCAGCACCTTTTTAAACAGCTTCAGGAATTGGTTGCTGAGGGAGTCACTGGGACTGTTGGAAAATTTTCTCTCTTCTACCCTTGGGGGGATAGTTTTTGTATAGTATGTGTGCAATGGGCTTCTTTCTTATCAAGTGTTTTGAATAAAGCTGAGGTGGCAATTTATTATTTAAAATGCCCTTGGGCTTTTTGCGCTGATTGGGAAAGGTCAGCTGTCACATGACTTCTGTTGCTCTGCTATGACACTGAAATGCACTTTGGCAGTCCAGAGTTAATGGCCTCTGCTGGGCACAGAACCATTCAGAGTTTCTTAATAGAAAAGCTTCCCCTACAGATGAAGTTGCAATCACCGATTTCATATTTGAGAGCAGAAACTCCTTACCCACTTGCTTATATCCTAAGAACATGTGGATCTAATTTTGTTTTGTCTCCCGATGTGATAGTACAATAACCTTGTAGCAGTGTGTGACAATTTGAAAAGAAAATGTGTTATTTCATGCAGTGAAACAAAAGGGCCTGCTTTAAGTTGCCTTCGTTCTTACATTTACTATGTGGCCTCTTTTTTTTTTTTAAGTGAGGGTTATTGCATATTTCCATAGCAGTAACTGCTTTCTTTCCTAAATGTCAAACCAGTTCCTGTGAAATATTTCTTTAGAAAGCAAGATCATTTATTTTTCAGATCTTTGCTCTCTTGGCATCTTCATCCCTGTCCTTTCACCCACTGATTGTTCTTTCTAAGTTTTGCAGTGTTTTATTCCGTTTTTATTGCATTTGGGCAAAATATTCACTTTAAGGGTGATATTGTAATGGCAATGGAAATTGATTCTTCTTCAGTAGCTTTCACTCTTTACTAAGAAAATTGCTTTGTGAAATTAATATTTTTGTTTATCACTAACAAAAATACCTAACCTACCCTAACCTCTCCTACTCTTACTGTTTCAAAGATTTTCTCTGGTTTTCTGTTGTCTTCTTTGATTTATGTACAGAAAGTTGATTTATGCATAATGAAATTATTGAGGGTGAGGAAAGGAATTAGAAAAGAAAAAGAGCATCAGTAAGTGAAAATGCATCAGTGATTAAAGGTAGTAAGTCTATCTGAAGTTGAAATAAATATGTGAATTATGGAAGTAAGACTGGAAAGTTTGGGAGCTTTTAAGGCATGAGTATTTCAGTAGGCTGGGGATTCAACCACAAATGCTGCAGGCAGGGAAGGATTCTGGAACAAGGTCTCAGGGTGTGACTGTCAACTGACTGTTGGGTGATTTTGAAATTTGGGGTGGCATTTAAAAAAAAAGCCCTCTCAAAAGTAAAGGGAAGAGGTAAGCAAAAGCAGTCAGAAGGTAATAGACAGAGATTGTTAAATGACAAAGAGAGTAATAAGAAAAATTTTGACTCCCTAAGGAAAAAAATTGTTTGCCAAGTATTGGCGATGAGAGAGAGACACGGGGATTTGGTATAATGGTCAAAGAATCTGAATTTATTGTGAAGTACAACTGCTTATATAGTATTTTAGGAAGGCTAGTAATGTTTTACTACAATGATTGGGTTAAAAACCACATAAACACCCCCTTGAGATGCACAGTGCAGCTGCTACAGGCTGCTGATAGAGAAGGGACAAGGTGGTCTGGGGTGCAAGAGCATGTGGCAGCAATGCGGTCACTGCCAGCAGGTGTTTTGGGGTGGGGTGGAATCATGTGAGCTCCAGGTTTTTGAATGCTGGTAATAAATTCAGAAATGGATAGCAAATATTAGGAAATTCAGATCTGCTGACAGCAATTTAAAACAAAAATCCACATGGAAGCTGATCCAACTCAGCAGCGTGGAAAGAACCTCCCTGTTCTGTACAACTCTTGCCCATGGTCGTCCCTCACACCCCTTTGACCAGGTCTGTGGCATGTTGGGCTTTGGCTTTGGCTAGGGAATGGCACTGATGCTTTGATATTATTTAATATTTTCTATTCAATATTAAATAATATTTTGTAGCAAGTACTATTTAATATTTGCTGTTAAACTTTCCTATGACCCCAACAAAAGAAATGGAAGAGTTGGATAACAGCTTTCTACCAAAGAAATTAATTTTAGAGGATTGCAAGTAAATGCAGCTCAAACTGGCTTCTTAGATTTGGGGAACTCCTTGTTATTGTGGTTGATATTCCAAATATGCCCAGTATTTTCCTTGCTTTCTGCTGTTTAGCTTGGCTGCAAGACAGTAGTTGCTCTCAGGGAATATGACAAATTTGCATTTTCCCATTAGCAGGAAGCAATAAGCAGCAAGGCTGAGATGTGGTACCTCTTGTCTTGGAATAGTACCAAGTAAAAATCTCCTTTTTGATGGCTTTTGCCCAATATGATCTTTTCCTTCCTTTCTTTTCTCTCCTTTAATGCTGTTTATTTCCCCCAAAAGAAGGATTGCTTTTTTCCTGTGTGCTTTACTTCTTGCTCTAGGCAGAGGCTGAGTGTAAATGCTCTGCTAATCCAGCAGGCAGGTACTCTTCCTGTGTCTGCCTTCATGTTCCCTGGCTCTGTGACAGCTTTCTTGGTTCTTTGCTCTTGCTGTAGCAGCAGCTCTTTGTACCATCTGCCGAGGAACTGGGTTTTTTTACTCAGATACAAACAGAACCTTGAAGTGACAGCAAGCAAGGGAAGGCTTGTATTTTCCACCCTGTACTTCTATTGAGAAATCCTTCCATCTGGTTTTTGTTGCAGATCCCTTGTGAGCACTGTTCCAGGCATTGTGATAGTGACTGCATTGTAAGGGGAGATGCACTCCTGTGATAAAACCTGTGGAGTTAGCCCATGCACCCAGTTCTTCCTCCAGCTTGGGAAAGACCAGAAGGGACATACCAAAAGGAGCTGTTTGGGTGGAAACCCAATGTGCAAGTGCAGTGATCTTGCTCTGTGGCTCCTTGGCTCTAAAATAATACAAATTTAATGTATAAGGAAACTCTGCTTACTGTTAATAGAAAAAAAAAAGATACTTCACATATTCTCTGACTCTGATTTCTTTCTTGAAGGTATTTTTCAAAAAATAAAAAATACCATCTCCTTTCATCAAAACTTACAAGTAGATGTGTTCCTCTGCCTCCTTGTTGACTCTTCTTTTAAAAGCGCTTCTCTTGACAGTGCAAGGCTAGATGCCTGAGTAGTGGGCAGAGCACAGGGCTAGGAGGTGCACAGACTGTAGAAGGACTTGTATTTCTCCTGCAGAGATGTACTGTGAACCTTGACATTCTCATTGTTTCCTCTTGTAGTCCGCTGCCAGCTTAGGTGGATTTTGAAGTCTTGATGCAGGAAGTAGCAGTAGAGGAGCATTGCAGAGCAGAAAGGGAGGAACAGGGAATAAGCAGAACCACCTACGTGTTTTAAAGATTAATGTTGCTTGGTTTTGCTTTACTTTTTTTGAGTGGGAGCTCAGTACATCTATCAGAGTTCGTGTTTGGACAACACATCACACAGTTTAAATATGGCAAAGCTCAAAGTGTAGATTGCTTTTTTTGAAAGGACATGGAAGATACTTGAATGCTGCCTTCCAGCTTCCTTGGCTTCAGTTTAACACTGAACTCACAGGAAGTGGTACTGGAAGTATATCTCCACATTTGCTTGTGTTCATTGTAAGCTGGTGACTTCCTGTTTGTTTGTTTTTTAAATATCACAAAATGAAACTTTCTTGGGTGGAATGAAATGCTGTATAGATAAGTACAATTTAGTAGTGTTTTTTTTTTAATGTCAAACCAGTTACCATGCTGCTGTTACTGGGAAGTAAAACTGCATGAGCCTGATCTGCAAACAGCTGTCAAGTGCAAGAGCTGCAGATGCTAGAACAACGGGGCACTGATGTAAATTTGGATGGTTTGCAGCTCTGTGTGCCAGAATCCTTAAGATATTGAGTGATCTAGATGACACTTCAGATCAAGCCACTGGTCAGTGAGTCCTGCTGCTGACACTGCAGCACCAGCTGTTTCAGAGGAATTTTGGGAAAACCCTGTCATACTACACAATTACTCAATAACTACCCCTGGTGAAAGCTTCTTCCTAATAGCCCCTTATGGGTGGTTGCTGGTGTCCCAAAGCAGGTGGATACTGCTATTCCTGGATTTGCCTTTTGTTGTTTTATGGGAGGAGTTGGGTTGCCCCCACCTATATTTTATTGTCATAGGAAGGTGCTTTTGCAGGTCAGTCAGCTCCTGTCTTCCAAACTGTTCATAAAACCCATCTGGAGCCTGCCCGTTGTCAAAGCCTGCTTTCAGAGTTACTGAATATGCAGAGTAGGAAGCTAATTTAGGTGTGCTTCATTCCCTGTTTGAAGGGAAAGAGTGTTCAGATGGAAGATATTGTTGTATGTTTATTAGCAATTTTGAGCAGCTACTATGTGCAGAATTTTATGTCTAGTAGTTAGCATACATGAGTTCCCTGAAGGACTGAAATTTTTTTAGCATCTGTGTTGAACACCCTGTCCAAAATGAATTGTAGAACAGTCACAGCTGGCAAAAAAATTATTTTGTTTAATGCATGTTTTTTTCCCCCACTTAGTTTCATTTGGAGATGCCTAATTCCATTTTCCATGCATGTAACTGTTTGTTTTTTTTCCTTTCCTGGAAGACCTAACGGCATTTATAATGAAGTAAGTTTGGGTCTAGATATTGTGAGGATGAATTAAACCTGGGAGTTTGGAGATCTGGTGCCCTTTGTAATCAGCAGCTGGCTTGCTTTGCAATCTTTAGCTAGATGCCCAGAGTAGCTTTCAGATGTAAAGTGAATGTTGGCATTGGAAGGTGTTACACTTGGCATCTCATGACTGCTTGGTTTCTTTTGTAAAGTCATGACATGTGTCCACTTTCTTTTTAAACAACACTGGGGTGCATGACCATTTTGTGGCCAGTGTGTATTTCTTACAAAAATCCTCCCCCGAAATAACAAAATTATAACTGCATGTTGCTACATTCTTAACTGTTCTTAGTTTACATGGAGCAGGAAATAGTAGGGTAAATTCCTGTAATAGGTAATTAATTATAACTGTTGACAGAACACTGTTGACATTTCTGATCTCTAACCATAATGTTTCCAGAAATTATCTTGTCATTTTCTCAGATCCCCTGGGTTTCACAAGTAACATACACAGCATTTTGTGCCAGGTATTTAGGTATGTTACTTGTGAAACCCAAAAACCGCTTTAGGCAAGCCCAGTACAAGCTGGGATATGACCATACTAAAGCTTTGACGTTATCTCACCCCATAATCCTCAGATGTCCCGTTTTGTACATGGGCCAAAAGGGCCACCAAATGACTGGTCCATCTCTTTTTTTATTTATTTGCTTAGCTTCCTCTTGTCACCTTATCTGATAATCCTACTGTGCTTCTTGTCCTGGGGCCTACTTCAGGCAGCACTGATGGCAGCAGTTCCTTCCCTCTAGTCTTTTGTCTTCCTGCTGAAAAGTTTGTTAAACTGCCAGGAATGACAAGGTTTTTGAAAAGAGAAAAATTGTTTGGCCTGTTTTTTTTCTGAAAATTTGAGACACAATGACAGTGGTCTTCCTGCTTTGATAATGGTTTCTCTCCACCTTATCATTTTCACTGTAATAGAAATTGTTGTTTTTATCTAGGCTGCATAATGTGCCCTTTCTAGTTTCTCAAAGCGAATTGCCACAGTATTGAAGGTGAAAATTAATTTTAAACCTGCACTACTTGAAATTCAGCAGTCTAAAATGCCATAGATTTTGCTCTGAAGAAAATGATCTATTTAATGAAAGGGGAAACATACAGATTTTTGGCAGCACAGAATGTCCTTAAAAACAAATGACATTTTCAACAGAAATGGGTGTTGCTATATGCTGAGATGTGTACAGTCATGCTTAAAAGTTTGACTGAATGTTATCTTAGCACTCTTTGCATTGATTATTGAGGTCTTCGGTTTTATTTAGCTTTTCATCCACAGCAAAGGTTGAACTAGTTTACTCTGTCTGCTAGTGCTTAAATTTGATTTGCTTGGAAATAGAGGATTACTACTGATGGTATATTTATCCCGCAGTTAAACCTTAGTATACTCACCTACTTGAGAAAGAAGGCTGGGATTTTTAGCCCCAGCTGTAGTCTACCATGGAAATATATTTCAAATCAAGTGACTAATAAAACGTGGAGCATATGTTGCAAGATGATTCCTGTCTTTCTTTTGCTGATAATAAAAAAATCTTCCCTCTTGTTTTTCCCTGCACTGATTTTTTTTGCATGTCTTAAAAAGAAATGAAATGAAAAAATAAGTACTATTTCAAAGAGTACTTCTGCTTTGAGGCTGAGGGAGGGAAAAGGATGAAAAGGGATGAGGATTGTCTGCATAAATAAATATTTAGGTAAACATGTACTGCAGAATTTAATGAAACTGCAATGCTGCAATTTCCTGTAGATTAATTTTTAATTTCACAGATATGATGGACAAGATTAATCAATGGGTTCCATCAGGATAATGTTTGTGCCAAGGGTACAGTAGTTTATTCTGTCTTCTGAAAGACACGAATGCAATGGCTGTATGCAGGGAAGCCGTCTTATCTTACCTTGTTTGGTTCATAGCTGAGCTAGCTAGATGGCCATTTAGCCACATGCTTGAGAAGAAGCTCTCAATTATCCTCAGCAATCTGTGTTCTCTGCTTGTGGTTTGCTCCTTCCAGTTACAAAAAGACCAGGCACACTTGCACTAGATGCTCAGCATGCCCAGCCAAGGGAGCAAAGCTCAACTGACCCAACTCCTGGCCCAAGATACTCCTGAGAGGGCTGTGTAGTGTTGGATGTGGTCTGTAGAGACATTGCCTTTCCCATATCCCTGGTATCCTGGTGGGGACAACACAGCTGACATTTAGTGCTGCATTTCACATTCTCTTTTCTATCTTGCATACAGAGTTCTCATCATATGTGGTCTGCAATTTTCTTTACACAAACATCTCCCAGTCTTTCACTGTGTAACTCTGAGATGGACTGGTAGCAGCTGTTCCTTTAATAAATAATAAGCCAAAGACATAATAGGCATAAAGTGTGATGGTTACCCTAAGTAAAGAAGAATCTATTATAAATATACAGCTGTTATGTTTCAGCCATTTTGAAGAGGAGAGAGAAACTATTTGCAAGAACATGTTGTAACAGGATAGGAGGGAGTGGCTCCAGACTGACAAAGTAAATTTATATCAGACATATGAGGATGGTGAGGCACTAGCATAGGTTGCCCAGAGAATCTGTGACTGTCCTATCCCTGGATGTGTCCAAGGCCAGTGAGGTTGGAACAAGATGACCTTTAAAGGTACCTTCCAACCCAGGCAATTCTGTGATTTTTTTTTTTTTTTCATCCACCTTTTGAGACGGTGTTCACATGGACACTTCAGTCTGGCACAGATCTATCCCACTTGTGTTCAAGATAAATCTGTGTCCTCTTGAACTCCTGGCACTTTCCACTGTGATGCAGTTTTTATTCTTAGGGGAATGTTTTCAGAGATAGGTCAGTTCCTTGATCCAGCTTCTGTGCTAGAAGTGGCTCTTGGAGAGATTTTAGCAGTAAATGGGCAAGAGATGGAATAATGCAGAAATTGTCCCCTGGGAATGTGAGACTTGTGTCTAGTTCAAGGCACTGAAACCACAGCCCCAGCACCTGCAAGTGTGTACCTCTGCAGATGGATGAGTGATGCCTCCTGGGAATGGTGCTCCTGAGACTGGAAGGCTGCCTGCAGGGTTTGGGTGGTTCTTGAGTGGTTTTGAGTGTTTCGGGGCTTCATCTCCTTCTGGTCTTCCACAAGTCTCTGTCCATGATTGTATGTGTATGAATAGGAGGCAAGCTATGTTCCATATTTTTTTTATTGTCCCCATCCCTTTTGGATGGTTTTATAGCTTTCCTGTGCTATAGCTCATTATTGTTTTACTCCTACCTTGTTATTATCTGCTTACCTTGCTTTTTCTTGTGGTGGAAGTGTTACTGGCTTGTGATTTGGTTTTGGGTTTTTTTGTGGAGGCAAGTTTCTTTTTTTCTTTTTTTTTTTTCCTTTACCATTTCACTGTTGTCCATATACTTTGGAAGATATGGAGATCAAAAAATAAAATACTGGCTGCAGTGGTGATTGCCTCCTGATACCAGTGTATGAAGCTTGTAGTAGAAGCAGTGATTGGATCATGAAATGGGTTCATGTTCAGAGGTCTCTTGGCAAGGAAAAATTCACAGAGTTTGTTGCTGGTTCTACAGGCAAACATTAAAAAAGTAATGACAGTTTCTCTCCTTCCATACCTTTGAAGCTATCAGGAAGTATGTTTGATTAAATTCATAGCAGGGCAACAGCCCAAGGTTGGATGGGGGAAGTATTTCTTGATTTCTGGGCATTCCTGTTTTCCCAAGCAGTTTAAAACTGCTACTTTCGAATTTCTAATTCATACATCACCATTATCATCCACTTAACCTTTATCCAATTAAAATGATTATGTAGCACTGTACTGAGTGCCTGCTTTAATCTTCCAAATACTGTATGCCTCTGGCTAATAAAAAATCCTACTGATAATCTTTTTTTATAGATGTGTTCCTTACAAAAAATTGTTGTAGATAATTGTGGATTAATTATAATCATGGAAATGTGTCAGAATGTCTGTCCAATTATTAATGGTTTTATCCACCTTTTCCCCTTATAAGTATACAAGATGTTTTTAATGGTTTAAGCAGAATTTTAGCTGTTAAATTTTTTTTTTTTTTTGCTTGAGTGGGACAAGGTTTTCACTGGAGGGATGTTACTTCAAATTATTAACAGAAACGTTTGAAAGGGGAGGATTTTTGATTTTTAGATTATTTTTTTAGAATTCTTAAGGCATTGTCTTGGTTTTGAAAGACAGGAGTCTGCTAAGGAAGGCAGGAGCCTCTCCTGAAATGGAGAACGTAAACCTTCCCCACCCCTCTGAATTGCTATGAATTTTACATTAATGGGCTCTCAGGCAAAAAATATGGGAGCAGGAAATAACAGTTCTTTAATAGGGAAGAAAAATAAAAGGATAAAATAAAACAATGCAGTACACTAGAACAACACTGACAGTCAGATCTCAACCTGACACCCTGTGGGTCAGGGTGTTGGTAGCAGTCCAATTGGAAATGTGGCTGCAGTCCTCCTGCAGTGTCAGGTGTGGTTCTGTTGGAGCAGAGATCCTGTAGAAAAGGGTGTAGTCTTCCTCTAAAGGTCCAGTGGAAGAGGCAGCTGTTCCTCTGGGAATCCAGTGGAGAAACCGTGCATTATTCCAGTGCCTCCAGATTATATCTGGGTAGGAATGCTTGGCTCCTCCCTCTGGGCAGAGCATCTCAAAATGGGATGCTGTCATTCTTATCAGTCATGCAGTGTCATTCAGTAGCCTGTTATCAGCAGATGTCCCCTCCTGAGGGAGGAGTGGTTGTGATCACTCAGAGAGAGATAAGGCAAACTGCCCACTTGACAAAAGATAACTGCCATACAGATGGTAATAGAAAAGATCTTGCCTTGCAGTCTGGAACAGGCATTGTATTGGTTTTGCATGGCCTGGCTTTTGGTAGTGGATGGGGGCATAGAGGTGGCTTCTGTGAGAAGCTGCGAGAAGCTTCCACTGTGTCTGGTAGAACCCATCCCTGATGACTCCAGAGATGGACATGCTGCTGGGCCAATTAGCAGTGGTGATAATGCTTCTGTTGTAACTTATTTAAGGAGAAAGAAAAACAGTTTCTGCCACTGTTTTAATTCCAGTTGGAGAAGAGCAGAGTGAGAATATGTGAGACTAACGACTCTGCAGACACCAAGGTCAGTGGAGAAGGATGAGGAGGAAGTGCCCCAGGTGCTGGTGCTGGAGATTCCTTTGCAGGCTGGGGTGAGGACCATGGTGGAACAGATCTCTCCCCCTGGAGATCCATGGGGATGTAGAGATCTGATGCAGCCTGTGGAGAAGCCCCCACTGGAGCAGGTGGATGCCTGGGAGGAGGCTGTGAACCTATGGGAGACCCTTGGAGAGAGGGGTCCTGTTCCCATGCCGGAGCAGCCTGTCCTTGAGGGACTGTACCCCATGGAAGAGTGACCCACGCCTTAGCAGCTTTGGGAGGAATGTTTCCATGGGATGGAGTCACGTTGCAGCAGTTCACAGAGAACTGTTGTTTGAGAGATGGACATAGACTCACACGGGAAAAGTTAGGGAGAACTCTCCCATGTGAGGGACCCCATGGTGCAGCGTGGGAACAGCTCCTCTCCCAGAGCAGTGTGAAAAGCCGTGGGTGATGAATTGATCACAACCCCTGTTCCCTGCCTTCTGTGTGGAAGCAGGGAGGCGTAGGGGGGAAGGGAGGGTGTTTTTAAGGGCTTATTTTACTTCTCATTATCCTGCTCCGATTTCATTAGTAATAAATTCAGCTTTTATCTCAAAGCTGAACCCGTTTTGCCTGTGATGGTATTTAATGAGCGATCTCTCTCCCAGACTTTATCTCAACCCACAAACCCTTTGTTAAATCTTCTCCCCTCTGTCCAGCAGCTAAGGGGAGTGAGTGAGTGAGTGGCTGTTGTGGGTGCCTGGCATCTGGCTAGCATCGACCCACAACAGGCATCTGGCTTAGTGTTGAAACCAAAACCAACACTGGATTTAAGTTCCTAAGATTGTTCCAAATTGTTATGAATCCTTGTATGGAAGGGAAACTCTTCCTTCTCTTGAGCTGAGACAGGAGCTTCTACTAGAAAGACACCGTAGTGTTTAGAAGATGCATCACAGTATCTCTTAAACATTTAGCTTTGTGTTTTGTGAGTGCCAATTGCTGTTGCATATATGAACAGAAAATAAGAACGCTTATTTGTACAGTAATGACAATATTGTGTTTAATTTTTTTTTCTTCTGCCCAGACATGAATATTGAAACATGAATGCTGGATGTGAGGAAATATTATCCAATATTAACCAATGTAATGTTTGTTTTACCAGCATAATTTCTTTCTATAAGTATGATTATAAGTTAGAAAAGTACTAATCCCATGGGAATGTAATGATATTCAAGATGTCCCATTCCAGCTGTGTGAAGAAACCACACAATGTTTCCAAGCCAATGCAATTTATTTTTTTTTAGTTCTTATCCTGAATCACTGGTTTTGTTGAAGAACAGTAATAATTAGGCATATATAAAACATCTGATTTGTCCCTTCATTACTCATTTCCACTTGGCCTGGGAAGACATCTCTGCCAGTTGTGCTCAATAAATGGCTTCCTTGTAAATTCAGGTTCTGAGGTTTTAAGTCACTCTAAAGATCCTTTAGTATTTTTTTCTTTCCTTGTTTGAGCCAATTACAAATTTAAAAAAAAATATTTTGATGAGTGTTTCCTCAAACTTCTGTAAAGTTTTGCAGGTAATGTTGCTTTTCCAAGTTCCCACACAATTTGACCAGTCTGTATACTCCACTGGACAGCAAAAAAAAAAAAAAAAAAAGAGAAAAGGTTTCATCTAAGAAGCAGGAATTGCAATTATGATTCTAAATAAGGACTCTAAGAGGATTTAATTAGACTATCTTATTAAAGCAAAACTTGTAATACCATGTAAGTTAATATGTGTATATTTTTTAGTATTTTAGAGGTGATTGTCATAGAAATTAATTTTAAGCTATTGCTGACAGCACATCTATGGATATGCTAACAAACAATTACTTGCTTAAGTCTGGAAGATGACTTCTAATATTTTGGAGCCACTCTTGAGTATGATGCGTTCCTAGCAATTTTGCTCCTTTAACTGAGACATTGCTCTGGTTTGGAGTTTGGAGCAACACAGAGGACTGAGGAGTCTCCCATTTTCAGCCAGGCTTGAAATTTCTGAATGATCCTGCTTTTGCAGACTTTCAGCTTATACATTTTGAGCTGTTGTAGCTTAGGGTCTGTAGCCAGATCTGAGATGGTCAGATTTTGCAAGCTGATTTTTTTAAGAGTTTCTTAGCAGGAGAGATGCTACAGAGTGGTTTGGCACAAGTATTGAGCTCAAGCAGTACGTACTGTTGAAGAAACAATCAGTTTTCTTCTCTCCTTCCTCCTCAATTCTTCTCTGATAAATTTTAGCAGATGTCTGATCTTGCAGCAAGGAAGTTTAGGGAGCTGAAATGGCACAAAGCAAACCCCAGCAAACAGAAAAAGAGTTTCCTCTTTGATCCTCTCCTCAGATGAGCTGGGTTGGTAATGTTGGAGGAGATGTGAGGGCAGGACTTCTTCTCATGACAGCTGACCAGAGGATGGCTTTGCTATGGTCTGAACAGCCTGTGAAGAGAAGCTTTTTAGATATTTCTAAAAGAACCACATCTTCCTGCCACTTGGTTCTATGTGTTTTCAGAATAACACATGCTGTTAATTTCTGAATTTTGCCAGCAAGCTTTCTTGGGCAATAGAAAAAAACATGAGCAATTTCAAAGTGGAAAAAGTCCCAGTATTATTAGGTCAAAAAGACAGATGTCAAATCAAGTCTGTAATGAAGAGTAGACGACACGTTAATCAGAGATGAAAGTGTGGATCCACAATTTGATTTTAGCAGCAGAAAATATAAGCGGAGAGCAGATACATTAAAAAATACCAGAATCTGTGCAGAAAATGAGAGGAAAGGCAGGTGAAAATAAGGAAATGTGGAAAAAGTTGGTATTTTTAGGCAGAGTGATGACAGCAGGAAGGAAAGAGGAGAATAGAAAGGTGAATGAAAGACTGAAAAATTTTATGTGATTCAGTATCCCTGTAGTGATTATCTGATCTGAAATTTAGGTTTTTTGTGTCAGTTGCTGAACAATTCCACAGATTCCACAGACCTGCCATAAAGATTTGCAGAAAAAGCATATGGACCCTCCATCTCAAGTGCAGAATCCCAATTGCTGCTGATTTTGCTGTAGCTTTGGTTTCTGCCAGGGCTTTGCAGCTGGAGTTACAGGAGGAGCATCAGTATTGCATGCTGGTTTCTAAGATAAGGATTCTTTGTTGCTGTTTGGCAAACTAAAATATTGCCTTTTTCATAGTACAAATGGATTTGATATTTGCAAAATAATTTATCATAATGTGTAGCTGTGTCATAGAATTTCTGGTCTATGGGGTGTCAGACTGTCAGAGGATCAACCTCGTGTTTTTCAGTAGGCTTCATCAACAGAGTGGTGCCAAAGTGCTTGCACTGTGCTGGAAATTAAAAACAGAAATCTGTGGAATCCTTACATTGACTTTGCTGCTTAGATTAATCTTTGGAGAAGGAATTTCATTCTAGGTTAATGTTTAACTTTCATGAGTGCTAAAGTAAAGCTTATCTCAGTTATCCCACTAAACAACAGGAACTGCTAAGCCACTGAGCACAGTAAAAGATTGCATCAAAACATAATCCTGAAGATAAGAGCATTTAAAAATTTGATCTGCTTTTTTTTTGTTTGTTTCTGAAAGCTTCAAGAGAAGTGTAGGTGCAGTTCTGACAGGCAAGAAGTAATTTCTCTCCCAGGATGAACCAAACCAGTGTGGAATGTTAAGGACTTCTTCTTTGGTTTTTTTCAGCAATTTCTAAATCCTTTCAGCCCAGAAGTCATTGATTTGAATGGTCATATTTGATTTATTTATGTTTACTTCAGTCCAATTAGTAAACTTAATTCTTGTTGGAGAAAGGATGCCAAAGATCATATTAATTTAAATGTATTGTTTGCCAGCCTTACTGTGAAACAAAAGTAAAAAAGAGACACATGCAATAAATTATCATAGGTACTTTTAATATTAAAGTTCTCTCTGGGTTTTGAGGAACTGGCTGTCTTGATGATTCTGTGAGTAGGCTGGGATATCTGCTGGCAAGATGCAGGGGTGCAGAGGGACATGTTCATGGGCATGTTGCAGCTTTGCAGTGGTTTATATTGGAAAGCAGATGCAGGGTCACAGTCCTTACTCTGTCCTTTGAAATGCAGGATGAACACATCTCAGAAGATTCATAATTTACTTGGATTTCAGTTTATTCTGATGTTTCCTTTGCTCAGTGTGCCTTTGAGCAGTTGGAAATGAATATCCCATTCTGAGAATAAAATCTTAAATAGATTGGTGTTTAAGTTTTGTGGGATATGATTGGACTTTGTTGCACCCCAAGAGTGTTCTCTAGGGATTGACATCACTGTGGTCAGTTGAGTCACTGGGAGCAATTTGGAATGGTTTCTCTGTTTGGCAGCCATCCTAATCCTTTTGGGACTGGCCTTTTGTGCAAGGAGGAAACAAATTAAATTTTTCATATTTCAGGTTTTCTTGGAGTTGGATTCAATCTTTCTGTTAAAGAAATTGGTGCCAGGTGATGCCTTAGAGTGGCTACCTAGAACACAGGCGAAACAAGATAAAGGGAGTAAAAGTGGGCATTTATTAAAGGCCTTCAATAGGTACACCTTGGGCAGTCAGAAGCCTCCAAGAAGCTACACCCAAGACGGAAGGTGGTCACTTGTTTTTCATACAGATAAAAGTTTGGTCCATTTATATATCAGGGGTTAATCCTCCAATTACAGTTTTGGGTAATGAAGTAATTTACCGCAAGTTTGTGCTCCCCCCCATCCCCCAAATTCAGTGTTGTTACATTTTTTGGGGCCTGAGACAGTAAGGTGTCCTTGAGTTTCAGGCCTAGAGAGAAATTATTTTGTCTGAATATAATGGGAGAACAGTAGCTGATAGGCTAAGGAGTGTTAGAGTTATACACTAAAGCAGTACAGGATCTGAAAAATATAAAAGCTAAATCCTAAGGCATCACAGGATTTCTACTGACTTTCAGTGGAGCATGCAGTACCAAGTTTCAAAAAATGTTTTGCCATCTGTGTGGGAACATACTGCTGTAGGAAGAAAACTGGCAAGAAAATGTTCAGCTTCTTTTTTGGTGGGGAATGGAGCACTAAGAGAGGATGTTCTTAGATTTGCAGGCTTCTGAGCTGCTTCTGGTAAGTGCAAAGACGCCTATGGGCAGCCCAGTGACTGGCAACTTCATGCACATGGAGATTGTTGAGAGCTTCTGTCAGAACCTTTCTCCTTTCTTATGTGTACTAAGTTCAGCAGCCAGCTCTACAGCAGTGTTTCTTACCTGTAAGTGGAAAAAATGACCCAAAAACTTTGGCCCTTAACTTCTGCTGTGCTCTGTGCCCAGCTTGGGGCCTGTGAGTAGTGGAGTTTGCTAAGGAAGTGCAAAGGTGAGCTGTGGGCCTGTTCTCACTGCTGGAAAATAAACCAAGGGGGGGCGGGTCTGATGCAGTAGTGCAGCAACAGAGAGGAACTTTGTGCTGCATGTTTTCCATTCTGAAAAAAAAGAGAGTGTATTTCACAAAAAAAGAGTGCGTAGTGAGTGTTAAACAGCATAATTGCCCTGGGAGATGCTTCATGTGTTCTTCTGTTTCAGCCTTAGGGCCTACTCAATCTGCCATTACAGACCTTGTGCTTGTGTGTGTCCTAAGAGGGCAGTTTTCAGGCTGAATTGTTATCTGTGCAAGGCAATAGTGAGGCAATTCTGATTATTCTGGACAAAAAAAGTTATGAGAAAGAATTGGAGAAAAACATGTTTCTAAATATTTGTCAAGGAAGGATTGATTTTATTTCCTTAGAAAGGAAATTTTTTATCATATCTTTTTCCTGGCACTAAATATTCTTAGTGTAAAAACTATAGTTTGTAAAATGTGTATCTCATTCACAAGAACAACAACCATGAAAAAACATTGCTGTTTGATTTATAAAGAAAGAAGAACGCTGTGTCATCTTACAGCTGCTCAGGTAATTACTTGTAGGTATCTTGATTGAAGGAGATGGAAATACAAGACACTGAATATAGTTCACAAACAGGAAATCAGGAAATGTTACTGCTCTGAATGTTTTCTGCAGATGCCCTCCCTGTAGCTCTGTTCTTCATTCTTGCATTCCCATTTCTAGTTTTCCTCTTTTTTTTTTTTTTCCTTTTGAGGTCAACTTTTATTTTAGAATATCAGGTAGTCCATTTTAATCGGCATATTTCCCCAACTTTTTCTGTACAGCTTTCACTACTGGACTAAACCATGTATGGTTTTCTTGTGTCCTAGATGATGGGGTACAACCACTGTCTTAGAAAATGACTTTGTAATACCACTTCACATTTTTGGTACTAGAGCCTGAAATTGATTTCATGAAAAAGGAAATCACAGCCTTGTTTGTCTCTTGGGGCACGCATACAAATGGATCTAGATTCTTAGATTAATAAATTACCCTTTGGCTTATATCTGCAGTTAACTCAAGAAAGCATAAACTAATTAGAATATGAAAAATCATAATGGGCCTCTTACTTTGTGACAGTTTTTGCATGGCCTCAAAGACAATTTTGACATCAAGTAGGTAATTTTGTAAGCAATAGAACTTGGAAATATCTCAATGGAGAGCAATTAGGTTTTTCCTGGTATGTTTTCACAGATTTTCTGCTACAGCTTAGATTCATTCTTAGATTCATTTTGTACTGTGATTTCCTCAACAAACAAAACCAACAACTCAGCCACATATTTTTCTGTTCTATAGAAAGGTGGGAAGTTTCTTTCAGCAAGGTTTGTGAAAGTAATTCAGGTAGGTAATTTGATGATTTAAAATATGCATATTATAGCCCCTTCGATTAATGTTTTCTTTGAAACTCTGGGGAGAAGGAAATCACTTTGTGCATGTAGTGATTTTCACAAAACGGTTACATTCTTTATTTCATGCCTTCAGAATGGTACCCCATCCTTGGGCAGAAACTGCTGGCATAAGATCTGCTTCTTTCCCTGACAGCCCTTTTTGAAACATATAATGCCTAAGGTGGAATTATGATAATACCACAGAAAGAAAGGTCAGATGTTGTTTAGCTCCTTGGGGGTTTGTTGTGGGTTGTTTTTTTTTATTTCCCCCGTCTTTTTTTTTTTTCTTCTCCTATTTGCTTTTTTAAAAGAATAATAAGGATTGCTTCTGCAGATCTGCATCAAGTAGCTGAGCCTTTATTGCAGTCCCCAGGATGCTGGTGCAGTAGCCAACAGAATTTTGTTTAAGCATCTTCCTTGTGTATGAGTTGTTTTATGTGGATCACTGGCATTCCCTGTACTGATGTGATTGAGGAGCTCCTGCCAGGGGAGAGCACTATGCCTCACCTTCCTTCCACAGACTGTGTGTGCTGTTGGAGCGATGGCAGCTTGCAGGAGAACCTGGAAAACCAGCCCGAGGTTCTCTGGCTGTTTATACTGCCCCATCTTCCTTGATTTCATTCCACAGTGCCTGAGGCAACCCTTTGTCATGGGCTTGATCATGGCCAAACGCCAGTGGGCCCATGCAAAAATAATTTATTCATTCTCCTTTGCTGTAGTTTAGCAGCAAAGAAGAATGAATAAATTATTTTTTTTTCATTTACTTTAATAAAAAATTTATTCATTTTTTTGAGGGGGAAAGAAAATAAAATGGGCTGAGGTAAGGATTGGGAAGAAACACTTTAGGGAAAACCAGCCTTTTAAAAGGTATAAAGGAAAAAAAAAAGGAATTAAAAGAGAGTAATGAGAACTAAAGTGCACCTTTAGAACACCTTTTCCCTTAGCTAACCCTTTTTTCCTTCTCACTTTCAGCAGAGGGAGGCAAAACATGGGGTTTTATTCAGTTTGTCACTTCTAAAAAAAAAATCTTCATTTAGAGAGAGGAGTGTCTTTTGCTATGCCATGGGGTCCTTCTCACGGGACACAGTTCTCTGTGAACTTTTCTGTGGGGGGATGGAATGTAAGAAAATAAAGGTAGTGCAGAAGGTAGTCTCACACCTGAGGAGTTGCAGCTGTGCTAATCACTGAAGATTAGGAACAGGCTGCCCTTAACAGGCCACAGCTGTGTCCAATGAGGATGAGTGCTATGAAAGAGTGAGTTAACTGGTTGAGAAGGGAGTTGGAGTTTGTTGGCTGTGCTGTGAAGGAGTTAGTGCTGTGAGGAGATGCCCATGAGAAATCACCAAGGTATGGAACTTTTGCAATAAGATGACAACACTTTTCCAGTGTGGTTTTCCAACTCTCAATTTTCACGAGTAGCAGTCCTGCCTGAACCAGCTGCAATGTGGATCCCTCCCATGGGCAAAGCGTCTTCCCACAACTGTTTTCTCGTGAGCCATTTTGTTCATGGGTTACAGTCTTTTAAGGATGAGCTGTTCTAGTGTAAAAGCAAAGGTCCTCTTCCTCTATCTCTGGAAGTGAGGGTTCTTTCTCTCTCTCTGTTCAAGCCTTTCACCAGATCACAGCTTCTCAACATGCACCTGCTCCAGTGTGAGTGCCTTTTTCTCACGGGCTGTAAGTGAATCCTGCATCCCCCGATGCACTTCATAAATTACAGGGAAACAGTTTGTTGTATTATAGTCCTCACCACGGCTTGCAGCAGAATTTCTGCTCCGATGCTCAGAACACCTCCTCTTCCCCCTGTCTTTTGCACTGACCTTAGTGTCGCCATGTTGTTCTCCTCACATGGAGACCTTTTCGTTTTCTCTGACTCGGGAGAGAATTGGTGTCTGTAGGTTCATTTGTTTTCAAGTTCTATCAATTGAAAGTTCTGCAGAGTGAAAAGAGAGAGTTCTGCAGAACTGAAAAGTTGATCCTGTCTGGGCTCTGCACTGGGGCATTGTTCCCCATGACTCTCACTTTTAAAGAGCTTCTCTCCCAGAAGCAGTCTCTTTCACCCCTGCTGAAAGCCAGATTAATCTATCACACCCTTAGAGAGGGAAGTGGGCAGATAAAATATTGTATCATGCCTAAACTAGGAGATTTTTCGTATTGTTGTTGATTTTTATTATTGTTTTAGATTACTTCTGGCTGCTTTTCCCCCTTCCCCTCCACCCCCTTTCTGGGAGGACAATAGTCCTTGTCCTTTGCACATAATATATTACTTAGAGATAAAAATACCCTATTAGCTTGATTAGGTATTATTCTCTCTCACTGCTCGAATATTTAACCTTATTCACACAGAAATTTAATTCAAAAGTGGAAGCACAGAAGCAAAAAAAATGCAAAAAACCACCAACACCCCAAACCGTTAATTGCTTCTGGTGATGCTGTAGAGTAGGAGGCAGATGAGGTTTCATCTCAAGGAGTGTGAATATGTGAACAGGCTAGTGGTGACATGAAGAAGTGGACTGTGAATAAAATACTTTGCCTATGGAGAAGTAGAAGTGCTTGTTGTGCTTAAAGTGGACAGGGAAGCAGCTTAGAAGAGACTATAACTCCAGCCCTGTTTACTCTGAGGTTTTACAGTACAAAATGCTGGATATCCTCTACAATTACATAAGAGAGGCTTTAGAAAACCTGATGTGGTAAACAGAAAATTCTTGGCAAGGCTCAAGTTTTGGTTTGGTTTTCTTACTGCATACAGACATTTGTGCTATAAAATCAAGTACTTGAAAGGCAGTGAGGCAGATATGTTTGACCTTGCATCCTTATTTCTGCTTTCATAGGCTTCTGCCTTCCCCATGTGCAGAAAAAAAAGTTGAGAGAAAGCCAACTGAGAGTGTTCAGTTTATGGAGTCCGGTGCATGGATTAGGGTTGAGCCGGCTGCCTGATGGCTGGCAGCCTTTCTGAACACTTGAATTACAGAGGAAGTGGCGGTCTTGCATGAAATTCCAGATGAAAGCACATTAGGGAATTTTAAGAGAAGAGATCATGTTTGTGTGAAGTTTCATTGGGTGAACTATCGGTCACTGCACTAAAACCAGCTCATGTTTCTAGCGCTCTCAATACCCAAGGCAGTTGGAATGATGTATCAGGATGTTGTGTGTACTCTGCTCACAGAGAAAAGCACTAAGTGCTTGTTGTCATGACCAGGAGTAAAAATTGCAGCACCATTTTGATCTCTGACCCCATCTCCCCCTGATCTGTGGCTAATGCCTAGATGGTTGATCTGCCATTTTGCTCTCACACGTACACTCACATCTGCACGTTTAGTTTTGCATTGCTTTCCTTTCCATAGGATAAGATCAGTAAAGAAGGAAACTAGTTGGAGTGTTGAAATGTTTGCCGACTTTGCATACCTAAAGAAAAAAGGAAGAGGACTAAAGCAAAGAGGACAGCATTTGTGTCTTAGCATGGAGCTCTAAGTCTCTTAAGCAGAGAGATTGGAAATGAGAACTAAAAAAACTCCAGGATGAATGGACTGGAGAGGCAAGAGTTGGGGTGAAACGAATTGAGATCTGGGTGAGTTTTGTGGCAGAAAACTCTTGAAGAGCAACTCTGTGTGTAACAGTGAAGCAGCTAAGATGTTGGAAAGAAGGGTGATTTATTACATGGGCCTAAAGAGGTAGTTATAAGAGCAGTATGTGAAACTGCTAGGTGAGGCTGAGGATTGACTCCGTTAGCTAGTGAGGCTGGATCTATTAAACCTGAAATGATGTTGTGAATGGATACAAGAGAATGTGGCTGAAGATAAGAAGTAGTGAGTCTCTGGAAATTTGTCCTCAAGATTTAATTAATAGAAAAAATTCCCTGGCTGGTTCGAAAGACATTCAACCTGGGATTATTTATTTATTGTAAGTAATTGGGTGTGGGCTTTAGGTTAGGAATTGATTACTGTTAAACTTTTTCTTTAAAACTGTGGGGTTAAATACACTCTTCCCAGGGGGCTGCTGGAAATTAGTGCAAATACCTGAGATGTTACAGTGATTGACTTGCAGCAGTAGATGCCTGGAACTTGTGGTGCAGGGGCAGAGCTGTTCCTTCTTGGTTTCCTTGCTATTTCTCATGTTGGCTCATGGCAGAGGATTTCAAAACGGCTCCAATGCTGCTAATGCTGGGTTTGACTCTCATCATTGTCTTTGAGTGAGTGAAGGCTTTGCTTGGGTTACAGAGAGTGACAGGACAAGTTTGGGTGCCAGCTTCAGTTAGCCCTCTAGCCTTCCTTTTGTGTGTAGAAGGGTATGATGGCTGAGGAAGCCAGGAGGAAGTGGCTGAGTCTGGTCAGACATGACAGGATACAGCTGAAGCCACAGAGATGTGGAAGAGAAGGAACGGTGTTCTGCTGGTGATGGGAGCACTTTGGATCAGAAGGGTGATGGGGCAGGGGGCTGCCACAGGGAAAGCCATGGAGCTATTGTAAAGTAATGTAGAATAGTTTTTAAAACCAGGAATAAATGAGGATATTTTACATGAGACATTTAGTAACTTTATTCTGCATATAACTGTCTTATTTTCTGGACACAGACTGCAAGACTGAGAACAGGACTTTTCTTTTAGGGTTGATGGCGCTTGTGTCTTGGCTACTCATGTGACGCCACTCCTGCTGCTGCTAATTTGGGACTCTGCATTGTTGCTGCTTCCCAAGTTGTAGGTTGGAAAGCTTGCAGAGACACTGTGCATGGACATACAGGAATAATTATCCTATCTTTCCTCTTCATGGATATGCAAACAGTTGGCAATTAATGTAGCATGTCTGCTTGCTGCTGCTCTTCAGCTCATCAATGCAAGATTCTGGGAAGCAGAAACTTTATAGATTCTATATGTACTTTAGAAAGGAATAGAACAAGCCTGTTTCAGTGCCCAACTACCATGTGGGTGAAGAATCTTTTCCCAATACCCAATCTAAACCTTCCTTGACTCAGCTTCATGCTCTTCCTACTGGTCAGAGAGAAGTGATCAGTGTTTGTCCCGCTATGTCCCCTTTTTAATTCTTTTAATTGGGAATTAAAAATATTTTCCCCAAGTTGAATCTCTTGTCTATAATAGTAATTGGTAAATATTTTCTCTCTATCTCAACCCAAAAGCTTTCTCATCCCATTTTATCTCCTTTTATTAAGGACATCTACATTTTAGTCCTAAATCTATGTGGCATCAAAGCTGGTAGTGGTAAACATGAGTTTTAGCAAGATTATATTAAATTCTGAATAGTCTGACTGGCTTTTCAGATTTTTTTTTCTGCAGTTAGTACATAAGGAGATTTGCTAATGAAAATGGAAGTAAATGAAGATGTAGCTGTAACTCTTGATTGCCAGTTAAATTTTCTAGATTACATTGATCTCTGTTTTCTCCACTCTTTCTTTTAAGATGAATTAATGGAACTTCTCTACATCAAGTTACAATAATGTTGAAAGTTTGGTTATCTTGCAGCTTTCTAGCTCTGCTTTACACTGACACTGTAGAAGGAGCTCATTAGGGACACTATAAATAAATATGAGGCTCATTTTTCTGTGCCACTAAGTAGGTCCCACTTCAATTCAGAGCAAATACATTATATAAGTCTAGCGAGGGGAGCTCTCCTTGGCACATACACTGGCATTAACCTATTGTTAATGAAATTCAAAGCCTGTTTTCTCTCCTAAAGGGTGGACTGGGCTTTGTGTGAGCTGTCAGTGGAAATTAGGAGTTTAGTAATTGTTGTAGTAACAAAAGAAGAGGTTTGTATTTCTTTGTACTTGTGTACTTTTGACAAATACTGCTAACTACTTAGCATTTGGTCCCCTTTACTAACCAGCAGTTAAAATGGTGGGTTTGGGTAATAATAAAAATAAAAAATAATATATGAACTTATTTTTCCAAATAATGTTATTCTTCCATTGAGGCCCTACAGTAATAATGTACTCTTACTCTTCAGAAATTCATCTCAGGAAAGCAACTAAGTGTATCTTCCTTCTTGTGGTTCAGAATCCTATCTTCTGTTGCTTTAAAGCTATGTACACATTCATGTGGGTAAATAAATGGTCTTTTTGGACTTAATTTCCTTTTTTAAACATCCCAGTCTATCAATTTTGAAATTTCCTTAGTTGTCTTCATTTAAGGCATTTATTTCTGCTGCTGATGACAGGTGACACTTAACCCTGGGTCCCTGATAAGAACATGTCAGTGGACACTGCTGTATCAAGCGCATGGCTAGTGACAGCATCCAGCATTATCTAACCATGGGTTCTAATTACATGAGTGTGACATTTGTAGAGGCATGAACTGGAAGAGTTCAGCATGGCAAAGTAAAGGAAGTACTCAAAGAAGAACAAATCTTCCTCTTGCATCAGGCATGTTAGCTCTTGAGGCAGCTATGGAGCATTGCAGGGTAACATTTACACAGCAGTTAAATCGTGAAGTTTCCTGCTAATCCATTTTGACAGTGCTGTTACAGGGTTCATGAGCATGTGCAAAGACTTTCCCTGAACCTGCTGTTTCAGTGCAGAGTTCAGTATTTGAAGCACTGATGGAGCAGGGGGAGCAGCAAGTCCCTCTGGAGCCACTTTCTGCAAGCAGTGTGAAAATGGGCATCTGCAGGTAATGTGGATGATGGCCATCAGCCTTGGCCACCTGCTGACAAAAGAAAGAAAGTAAAGCTTCAGTCTTGGGAGTGTAGGAACCTTTGTCACTTTGCAGTTCTGCCTGTGGGCTTTCTTGAGATCCCTGTATCTTGTATGCTGGGTTGACATCCCAGGCTGCACCTTCAGCCTCTCTATTTCTTCAGCCATCAGTTGTTGTGAGCTGAGGGTGCTGTTGAAACTGGCAAAGATTTGACAGATGTATTCTATGGAGGGGCTTGACAGCTGGCCTGCAAGCAAAACTGAGTTAATAGAAGAAATAACAGTTGATGATTTTCAAGTGTATCCATAGCAAGGAAGAAGACAAGGCCTTCAGCATGGAAACAGATTAGAAAAGATACATGGAAATTTTTGTAAGCTAGACTACGTGCCTAAGTAGATGTGTATGAGTGCCTTATTAAATTTCTGTAAAACTTCGCCAATTATATTGACGCTAATTGCTTTGCACCAATGAATAGAATAAGTTACTGTGATGTAGTTAATGACTTAAGACGACGCTTTGTTAAGAATATATAAGCTGGAGAACACACAGAATATAAAAACTTTTTTCTTCTTGGACCCTGATCACATGTGTTATGTCACATCTGACCTAACGGTGACAGTATTCTATGAAGGATTTGCTCAAGGAAAGAAGTATCTGATTAATAAATTTTATTTTTGAATAGGAGGCAGGATTGATATTCAAGGTCTTTAGCATAAAGTGTGTTGTTCAGTAGGCAGTGTTTCTTTCTGTAGTCATTTCCATGGCATTGTTATTGTATCTGCCCTTGTTTTGTGCATTAAGCTGTTAATACAGTTCAACTTTAAAATTGTAACAGCCCCTTCATATCTCTTAATTAAAGTAAGAAATGATTTCCAATTATTTCCAGTTATGCTTTGATTGCTTTCTGGTTGTTCCCATGTGTATGGATGTATGGACCAGGCCACATTCATTTAAAGACCACTGATCTCAAATTTGAGAAAGCTGTACTGTCATTTGTTAGCATCTTTTAAACTTTAAGACTTTAGCTCAAGCTGCTTTCTTCATTTTTGCCATCGTTATCTTTTAAACCTTCAATCAGGAGAGTGCCAGGAGGCACTGCCACTCAGATGCCATGACCTCAGTGGAGATCCATGATTGAGACAAATCTTTTTTACTTGAGGCGGGGCTGTCAAGATTCTTAGAGTACTTTTCCAAGCACCAGTTTTGGACTCAAAAATCACCCTATCTTAACTTAGTTTTCTTTTTTTGGAATCATGTTACTTCTCTGCAGTAAGTTTTTGGACCATCTCCAGACTCATTCCTATTTCTGTTTTTCTTTTCCATTGGTAGGTATGAGTAGACAGTAGTTTTCAGAGCACTTAAATCCTCAGATCTCACACAGCTGGAAATTGGTAAGGATTGCTTGAGGAAAGGCAGAGGAAAATTAGTACTTTCTGAGTTTCATGTTAGGGCTGGTAGATTGCCAATTTGAAAAATGTAAAGTGAGGGCTATAGGCTGTGCTAGAGTAGAAAAAGGGGCTGGGATAAAGGGACTGAGTGGGATAAAAAGCCAAAGTTGTGGTTTGCCAATAAATTCATCAGCAAGTTCGCTGGTGTGATGGTTGTGAGTGTAGAAGTGTGTTGTGGTATTAAAGCAGACAGAATTTTGATCTCAGCAATTTAGAAACTGGTAATGTAGACCTAAATATTAATAACTTTTTCAACAGACTTTTAGTACTAGACAGACTGCAGCAGACAGGAATTATGATGTTTGTTAAAATGGTTGAGATGAACATAAAGGCATGCATACTACTAAGTTTAGTTGTATGGAGAATATGCTGTGTATATGGAGTTTTGCCGAGACATGGAGGAGAAGGTACTTAACCTATGATTAACTGATCTTTAACTTTGTCAAAACTCTAACTTGCCTAGTTATATTTGACTTTCAGCTCATTTTCTGAACTGGCAGCTGCCTGTTTTTACTGTTGAACAGACATACCAGCTTTCCAGATAGATGCACATAGTCATACCATGACATAAATATTTTATGCAGCGGAAGAGGGAGAAGAGAGAGAAGATGAATATTGTGTTGTTACAAATGTGTTACAGTGACCCAGAGTACCTACTTCTGCTAACATTTGTCTTTTTCTCTACTTTTAATGCTAGGTGTACCCTGAATTGCAAATCACCAATGTTGTGGAAGCCAACCAGCCAGTTACAATACAGAACTGGTGCAAGAGGGGATGGAAGCAGTGCAATGGTCACCCGCATATCGTGGTTCCCTACAGGTGTCTGGGTGAGTGAGTCAGTTTTAGTCTGTTTTTTCCTGCTCTATTTTTTTTCAATCTCTTCATAAGAAAGACAGAAAATCTGCATAAATGTCTTCTATACCTCAGTGTTATTGTCTTTTCTGAAGGGAGTTTTGTCCAGTTGTTCAGTCCTTTGGAACTGCATTATCTAGAAGGAAAGTACTCCTGCTCTTCCCTAATTAAACCCTTCCTTTTTCACATTAATTTTTGAATATCTAGTACTTGGACTCTTACCATGAAAGACTATGGGAATCTATATTTGTTGAAACGAAGCAAAAGATAGTTTATACATTCCTCCATTTTATCCTTCAATGTTATTTTTGTAGCAGTTGCTTGCTGTTCTCTCCTGTGTCCTTGGTGCTTTAAATCAATTAAAAGTGATGTTTCAGCCCTCGTTTTTTGCTAACCTTTACTTCTGTCTGCATTAGAAAATAGAATTGGTGATTTGCCATTTTCATTAACATTCTAGGCATGACATTTTCTTTATATTATTCCATGTTTAAGTATGTTGTTTTACCATTGCCATTTGAACTGTGATAAATGCTGGAGTTCAGAGTTGAGACTTGCTTTTCTATTAAGCCAGGACAGCTAAAAGGCATAGAAGCCAACTCAAACCAGTTATTCCATGAATCAAATAATGAAACTTTTTTTTTTTTAATATGCAATGTTTCTAGAAATTTTGTTCATTTGTGTAGAGTGGGTAAAACACAGGGCACAATCTGCCCTTAGCAAAGTTGGGAATGAAGAGGAACTAACAGAAATGCTACCTGTGTGGTCAAAAGTGCCAAAACAGCAGGTGTATAAAATCTGTGCTAAGTATCAGGGAAATTTTTTTGCTTGGCCAAGTTTCTAGATCTGATATTTGTTTGTACAGATATAAAATCAGTGTTTCTAAACCTGCAGTATATCATTGTTAATGCTACTGAGACTCTGCAGGATTAGTTTATTCTGAGCAAAAGTCCTCCAGGAGAACTCAAATTCAAGACACTTGGTGAGGAGAAGAACCTGCCTCTAGGAATTACAGATTCTGATTCTGGAAAGGAGCCTGCTGGCTTTTGTCTTTTTCCAGGCATGAGTTGAGTTGGTTGGTTCCACCACAAGCTTTACTACTAAAAGGGACATGCTCTTTTACCCGTTTGTTGCTGTGTTTTCTTTAGTTTTTTATAGTCAGGATAGAAGCATCAGTCTGTAGTCTTAATGTGTGTCTAAAGCCAGATGAGCAACTTGTCAGAGATGAGGCAGAGCTGCAGTCTCACATAGAATGTATCACCATATATTGGATCAGATTCCATGAGAGTGCACTTGTGCTAATTAGAGATACAGTGGAAGAACATCAGACTAGTGGAACTATAAAAACTAAATTTTATTATTTATTTTATCATCACCACAAGCAAAGCTATGAATTAAGAAAAGGGAACTCTTAGGCTCAGGACTCTCTATCTTTATGTAGATTTGGTCAGTGCCCTGGAGCTCTTACAACCTAATTTAAGCAAAAATGTCATCATAAGAGCAAATGAATATAAATAGGCTGTGAATACATTTAGTCTGCAATTATAAGGAAGTATCTGCACACATAAGGAGCTCCAATAGTTGTCTGGTTAAGGAGTAAAAAGTCTAATCACATGGAAGGAAGTTCATAAATTTGTGGACAGGACTATATGCAGTTCCTTGGAGGAGTGAGGAACTGGACTTGGACTTTTAAGGTGCCTTCCTTGAGTTGCAGTTTTGAAAGAAAAATCATTGCAAGGTGTATGGCTGCAATCTTAAGTAGTAGCAAGGTTTGGATGCAAAAATTTTAAAGATGTTTAAGTGCTTCATTATCATTAGCCCTTAGCCCTCTATTTTTATTTTTAAATCCCCATATATGCTGGTTTTTTTTCTGATTTCTGTGTAATTTAGGCTTATGTAGATGCGTTTGACACATTGTGTTTGTTATGATTTTCACATGCTGACATTCATCTTTTGACCCTGACTAGAATAAACCTTAGATACTGGTGTTCTCAAGGGTCTACTGGGGGATACGTGGCCACATAATTACTTCCTCTGGAGGAAAAATGGGGGCAGTAGCCATAATCTGCAATTTCTCCATCAACCAGCCCTCTGTTTGTTGCGTACTATGTCTGTCTTGGAATACTTTCTCTTAAATCACGTTTTTATACGGATCTAAGGAGTCCAGAGAGCTTTTAAATTTTTTTTCTCTCCTCCTAGTACTTCTTCAGTATTAAAAGATAATTTTCTAAAAAGTTGCATCTTGCCTGTCAGCTCTGTGTGTGCCTCAGCTATTCTTAGTCTGGTAGCTGTTAGTGGACATTGTCAGAAGTTGGGCATTGCCTGTGCCCATTCCTCTGTAATTTAAATGCAAATAGACCCTTGCCCTAGACCACTGTTAAATCTATCTGGTAGGAATTAAGATACCAACAGAAAGTTTGTCAGTGGGCAGCTGATTGCAGGGTTGAGTTTGATTTTGCATTGCTCTGAGGATCCTTACTAGCCCAGTTATTTCTTCCATCTTGACAGTATTTTTCACAGTTGAGAAGCAGCAAGTGACAGAAATCTGGCTGCTTTCAGGCCAGAGCATCTTTGATGTACAGTCTGCTTGCATCATAATCTTCAGCCAAGGCTTTCAAATGTGTAGAGCCCATTTCACTACAGCCCTTGCCTGCTCCAGCAGTTTTTTCTCTTTGAGACTTGTGCAGGGCAGTAGTTACAGCAGTTCTTTGTATTAGCTGTGTATTTCAGTAACATGCATCAGATTTACTAGATTACACAGCTTCATATTTTCTTAAGAGAATGGAACTAAAGCATAAAAACAGTGGTTTAAACAAGACAAAGCAAAAGCCCCTTATTTGAGTCAGCCATGTGTCCTTGCATTGATCACAGAAATATTCCCTAAAAATGTTCTAATTGGATCTAATCTTAAAGAGTTTAATTACATTGTTTGAGTGAGGACTGTGGTGCTTGACATAAAGCCACAAATGTGTTTGGGTACATATCAAAGATGAGGAGCTGTGAGATGTGCTGGTGGAAGAGTGAAGATCTGCAGAACTCCCTTCTCCCTGTATCAGGTGTGTGTGCCACCCCAGTGTGGTGCCTGCACCACTTGCTGTGTGGCACAGCTTGCAGGGTTGCTGCAGACAGTGTCAAGAAACCAATGATTTCTTCTTTGCTTTACAGAAACTGTTTTTGGGAAAATACCATGGCCACCAACCTGGCCATGTAAGTGTTGGTGGGAGCTCTGCTGGTGGTCACAGCAGGAGGGCAGGATTTCTGCCGTGGGCAAAAAACATTTCTAGTTTGCACTTTTTCCTCTCTTCACTGCTTGTCGAGGAAAAGCAGATGGTGAATTTGTGCAGTGTGGCTGTGAAATGAAGTCGTTCACTCCATGTTCCTTGCTGGTTGTGGGAGCAGGCATCCTTATCCCAGAGATTTGATTCTTTTAATACTTGGATAAATGTGTTGCTGTGAGTTTGTGAATAGATGACATTTCATTTTGTGTTGGTGGAATACATCCTGAACCCTGGATAGAGATGAGAAGCTCAGTTATGTGGGTGTTTGTGGATCATTATGTGGGCATGGCATACAGGATATAGCAAGGTGTGGCAAAGGGGGAATTACAGATAACTTGTGCTGTGTGAAGCGCATGGTTGGGAGTGGCTCTGCCTCATTATCCTGTTAATGTATGCTGCTAAACACTGCATTCACAGTGTTGGAAAGATCCAGATGTGTTGGAATCTCGTTATTTATACAGCATCTGTCAATCACAGTGTGATTACTTGCAGTAATTTGTTCATAAAACAAGTAGATTCAGTGTCCTGGTTTGGGGCAAATTTGGGAGAGAACCTCCGAAGGGGTTCTTCTAGAAAGCAGATTCAAGCGGCCCCTCCTCCAGCCAGTTCGGGAAAATATTTCCTCGGAGAAAAGTGGAATAAAGCTGTTTATTTAACAGGCAAAGCATTCACCTGCACAAAACAACCCCGAACAATATTAAACAATAAAACCTCTTGCTGCTCCAAAAGAGATGACAGACTCAGGAAGTCCCTTTGTGGGCTGTAGCTCAGCTCACTCAGTCTCTGATCAGCCCCTCTGGTGCTGGAAATGCCACAGCTCAGACCCGACCTGGTGACCCACAGGTGTGAGCTGCTGGTGCTCTTCTGGGTGTTCAGTCCAGAGCAGGTTTAAACAGGTCCAAATAAAAATAAAAACCACAGTCCAGGGAACTTCTCTGTCTTAGCTAGCTAAAAACTAGCTAAGAGCAAAGGAAGCTCTGTCTTGCCACTTCTCTGTCCACAGACAAGACAGTCCAGGAGCAGGAATGTGGAGGAGTGAGTGCAGTGTCTGAAAACAAGCTGTATGCTCTTCTACCCCTCCTCCCTTCACTCTCAGAACCAGTCTTAAAGGTGAAAAACTTACTTCTGGGCTAAACAGGTGAATGGGGATACGAGCATCGTAAAGTCACCCCAGCACATTAGGTTATATGAAAAGTACATTTTGCTGCTTGGTTATGTGGTGTAAAACTGGCTTCTGCATCTGTTAAAAAAAAAAAAAAGTCTTTGAAAATATTTTTTAACTTTTCAGGGCTTTATTACTCTAACTTACAGGGCTTTATTACTCTAGCAGTTTGTGAAGTTATCATCTTGTTGAAGTGTCTTGGTTTGAAAGATAGGTGTCTGCCAAGGAGGATGGGAACCTCCCTACCTTCCTTCAAATATGAACCCCTTCCCTCAAAATTATTACAACTTTGAAGTTACAGGGCTTTCAGGCAAAGATACTGGAAAAGGAATAGCGGTTCTTTACTTATATATAGATCTATATGTATAACAAGGCAAACAAACAAACAGCAGCAACAACAAACAAAACTAGAAAATCAGTACCAGCCGTATCGCGGCCGTTGAGCGAACTCACCTCAGGAAGCCAATCCCTGTGCCCTTCCAGATGGCAAAATGGGCTGTAGCAGGAACCTTGGAGCTGGAATGGCAGAGGTGGGCACACACTGGGTGACAAACAATGTGTAGCAGAAACTCGCAGCCCTGTCAGGAGCCCTGGGGTGTCCTGTTGGCCACCTGATGTTGAGTTGAAGTGTTGCAAAAAAGCCTGAGGCAGCAGCAGAAAACAGTGGGGCTGGGCAGCTGCAGCTGGGTTTCTGCAAGCAGCTGCCACAAGCAGCTGGGAGATGCCTTCTGTGAAGGGGAAGGGGTTTGGGGTTCCGGTTTTTCCCCTGAGGTACCTGAGTAGATGATGAGGGTCGTTTCCCATGAGAAGAGGGGTGTTAATAAGGTCCCAGTTCAACAGCTGCTCTTACGAGTAAAGGCTCACCCAGGGTAAGGAAGAAGCACTAAAGGGTTGGCCTGGGCTGGCAGTAAATTCTCCCCATGATAGCAGCAACTCGACTGTTCCCTTCTGATCCCGAGACAGAGAGAGAGGAGCTTGAGCCCAGTACCTGACCCCCCAGCCAAAATCTTGTGTTATCTCTGTGTGAGAAACAGCTGCTCACTTACAAAATTTTAAAAGGTTTAATAAACCTTAACAAAAATATAACAAAGGACTACATAAGGAAAAAGCTGCAGCGCTGGGAACTGCCCCTCATGGATACCACATGGCCAGTTCATCTTCAAGATGGATGCTCAGTCTTTTATACCCCTGGGGTTGCATCAGCCAGCCCAGCCCCTCCCAAAGTCCGTCAGTCAGCCCTTCTTTGCCATTTATCAGTGGAGACTGCTGTCTTGTAACTTGATTGGAGGTCAGGTGTGGCCATGCTGCACCCCCTGAGCAACCCCCTGAGCTTTTCCATTCCCCACTGCCCCAGGCAAGGGACACCTGTGCAGCCTTCTTTGTACCTGTCCTAGACAGCCCCGGCTGTCTGATGGCAGCAATACAGGGGGGAAAGGGAACTGTGGGGAGAACAGAGGACATCTAAACTACAATAACATAACTATGCATCACTAAAGCTTCTCTTAATATTCAGACAAGTTATCTTTTAATTGCAAGAGCCAATCATCTCATTATCCATTTATAACATCTATCCTTCCAAAGAGAAAACCTCCTCCAGCTAAGAGAGAGGCCAGCTGCACTCTTCCCCCCTCCTCCCCATCTCAACCCCATCTTTTGCCTTTCAAGTACTGGTCTTTATAGTCTCTTAGGCAACAAATGGGACAAAATTGCCTGAGAGAAAGGAAAAAAAAAAAAAAGGGAAAACTCCTAACCTTCAACCTGATGTCAGAACAAAAGGTTTGATATGAATTATATCAAAGAAAACACCAAGGTTATGCATGGAAGCCAATTATATCAAAGAAAACACCAAGGTTATGCATGGAATGGATAATTTAAATAGATATGTAATTGGTAGTTCTTCTAGTGGTAGTTCTTCTAAAATTACTTGCTGTTTTAATGGTGGATTTTTTTCACACAAGAATGTTAAGTGCCTGTATATTTGTATACATGGCAAAACTTGCTGTTTTTACCTCCTCTGGACTCACATTGCACCTGTTTGTATTGCATTGGCAATACAAATTCTCCTCTGAGTAGTTGGAAACACTTTCCACTGGCTTTTCCATGCAGTACCTAATTAACAGAAAGACATTAAATAATTGTCCCGGAATTTTTCTGTCCCTGTTAGTTTAGCTTTTCACCTCCAACTTGCCTCAGTCTTCAGTCAGCCGTGTGAGTGATGCAGACAAGCCTCACACCACACTGTTCCTAAAATAAAACAAATTGCCTTAGTTTCAGCCTACACAACTACAACATGTCTAGTTTTTCTGGCAACACTAGCTGACAGGAAGCAGAGGAGTCACTGATTATTCAGATAAACTGTTATAGATGAGTAATGGTTGGCTCTCACAATTAAGAGGTAGATATTATGTATATGTTAAAAGATGTATTGTGATGTTATTGTAATATGTCCCCCATAGTCTTTCCCCTCCCCCTTGTAACAGCCTCAGTAGTCAGGGCATTTAGAGAAAATCTCCACCAACAGACAGCAGAGAAGGAGTTGACTGATAAAACTTGGGGAACTTCAAAAGGCAGGGCATCCATTTTGTAGGGGAGCCAGGAGGCTGATAGTCTTGGGGGGCAGGGCTCCCAGAGCTACAATTTTTCCTTATTCAGTCTTTTGTAATATTTTTTTGTTAAGGTTTACTAAACCTTTAAAATTTTTAAAAGTGAGCAGTTGTTTCTCACATAAACAATAACGAATTTATTGGTTCATTATAATTCTAAGAAGATCTATTGCCTCATGGCTTATAACTGTGTCATTTCAAGTATTTTCTTCTCAAAGCAGGACTGTATAAACCATTTAAAGCGGCCTTTGGCATGTTTCAGGGGACAAAATCCCATCAGCTCGATAAAGAGGAAGGGAGCTGGCAGAGAAATCCTGAATAAGATCATCCACCAGCAGCACAAACACTTCCTCAGGCAGTCATAACTGTTTCTGGATGCTTCCACTTCTTCACTCCAGCCAAACATTGGTTCAGCTGTTGGGTTAGCCAGATTGTAGTTGAAGGCATGGAAACACTGAAGGGCAGAGATAAAACAGAATCAACATTCTGCTGAGTATCAGAATGTGCTTTATATATGACTAATGTAAAACATCTAATTTTTGAATAGTAAGACCAGAAGAAGAAAGAATTCTGAACTTGTGTATTTCTATGCATTCTTTGGATGTACATATGTTTTACTTGTTTGCTGGTTGCAGTAAGGTTTTAATAGGAACAGGTAACAACACAAAAACTTCTTGAGATCTCGAATGTCACAGGTCTGCAGATCTACTCCTAAAGTAGTAAAATAATTTCTTATAGGTAAGGATTGAAAACTATATGCTGATTTGTCTCTTTACAATGGACCAAGGGAACCAAAACAAGTAGTGTATACACTTCAGCAACAGCTCACAGGAAGTGATCACAAGTATGTGAGTCTTCTTCATAGGCAGCATTACACATTGTAGTAAACCATTCTATATTTAGGAGCTTAAGAAGGAAAAACAGTTTTCCTTCTTGAATGATGACTAAAGCTAGTTGGACTTAGTTTTCTGTCACTTTTAACTCTGCCCAGGATGAGGTATCAGGGATTAAAAGCAGGTGTTCCTGCTTTTTCTGCAGTGCTTTATATAAAAAGAGTTACCCTGAAAAAGTAGTGCTAAAAGACTATTAGTAAGGTTAAAAAGAGCTCAAAAATGGGGAAAAGGGTGAGCTAAGGTGCCTCTCTGATCATAGTTGGACCCTTCCTGTGCAGAGGGTTGCAGGGCGGCTGTGATTGTGGGGCTGCTCTGTCTGCCTGCCCTGTTCCACTGTGGGTGCTAGAATGGGCTATTCTGTGTTTCTTTCCTGGTCCAGCCTCTCCCGCACCCAAGTTACTGTTCACCACTCAGATCCTGCCCAAAGAACTAATTTTCCTCTCAGAAGTTTCTCTAATCTTACCCAAACACTTCAGAGATTATAGGTTTCATTTCATAAATGTCATAAGGGAGAGGGGTCCTTAATTTGTATTTGGAAGCTGGAGAGAAGCTTCAAAACTATAAAAATCTGTTGATAGTTGAGCTCCAAATTGTAAAATGTTTGAAACAGTCTCAATGTGTATGTGAGTGTATGTACCCAAGGAGTGTTTATGAAGCATGTACCTTTGGTTTTGGTAGGTGGGGGTGCATTCACACACACAGAGCCTGTGAGTCATGCATGAACCTGCTGTGTAAGTTCCAGGTCCTTGTTCAATGTACACATCCAGTTTTTGAAACAGACAGAGCAGGAAGTTTTTATCCAAATATGTTTGTAGTGCCACACAGCTGAATGATTTTTTTTGTGCTTTCCTTCAACCTAAAGAACTTAATTTTGTAGTGGGAGCATCCTCCTAATTAGTGTGTTGTTTGTTTTAGCATCTTAGGAAGGAAGGATGGGGAGAGGAACAGAAAGGAAGCATCCATTTTACCGTTTGGTCATGAAATTGGTCTGCATATATAGCATCTTTCAAAAAATTCTCACCTAACTGAAAGTAGCTGTAAATTCTCATGCTAAGTACATTCTGGTCTTGCAGTATAACTGAATGCTGCCAGCAGATTTGATGCAGTTAACTGCAGAGGAACAGTCAGTGATGGGACTCACTGGGTATTTCTAAAAGATGCTAGGGAATATTCTGGAAATACAGTTCAGTAAGCCTGTCTGGGAGAAGGGATACTTTTTTGATGTGCTGAACATCTAGGAATATTGGACTTGTCAGTGAGTACGATAACTGAGCAAGGGTTGTTTTTTTTTAAGAGTAGTTAAACAAATAGATAGTGTGCCTCCTTTGATTTTTCAGAAGATATTTAACAAGGTCCACTACTAAAAGCTATTAAAGAATTTAATCTACCATGGAATAGAAGAGAAAACACTTATATGGCTAAATAAAGATAAGAAAAGGCAGGAATTAAAGGTCCACCCACAAACTAGAGAAAGGTCACCAACAGAATCTCAAGGGATCAGTTCCTGTGCCAGTGATGTTCAAAGTATGTGTGATATGTAAAAAAGGGTAAGTTGCGCAGTGACCCATCTGATAAAGATACTAAGTTATTCAAGGTAGAGTTAATAAAGGCAAATTACAAGGAATTTCAGAAGTGCCTTTGATGCAGAGTGACTGGATGTAAAATGGAAGCAAAAATTAATGTAGTAAAGGCAGCGTTTATTGGAGAAGCCCAAAATGCAATAATCTTATATTAGTGTGTATGGTGAGACAGTGAGTAACTTCAGACTTCTCAGGATTGAGACCTTGGGGATTAACAGTTCTGTGAAAATGTATGTTCATTAGTACCAAAACCCAACAGTCTGAGGGATTATTAGGAAAGGAATGGGGGACAAGGCACGAAACATAACTGCACCACTGTGTCAACTGTGGACTTTCTTGTATTTGTGAACGCTGTGTGCACTGCTGGTTGTTTTCAGAAGTGCAGAGTGGAAGAGTTAAGAGTGATGGGGAGTGCTTGAAGTACAACATGGCTCCCATAAAAGAAATGACACAGTAGATTAGATGTTTCCTGTATAGAAAAGAAGATGACTGGAAGATCTGACAGCACTTCGCAAAGTCATGAGTAGCTTGGAGGGGATGGATGAGGAATGGTCATTCACCCTGTATTTCATGAGAAGACCTCAGATTATCAAGTAAAACTTGTAAGCCTCTGGTTTCAAGCAAACAAGTAATTTAAAGGTTATAAATTTTGTTGCACAATGTGTATGTAAGTTCCTCATCCATCTGCCACAGTGTCTTTTGGATGCTGAGAGCCTATAAAGTTTCAAAACCCAACAGTTCATTACAAGATGACTCATAAGGTGTTAGGGACCCTGGTCTTGAGTCTGTAGAAGTTGTGGTGAAGCAGGGTCTTGGGGAAGTACTGCTGCGTGCTCTTCTGCAAACACCTTATGCCCTTTTGTGATGCAGTGTTCACCTGCATTTGACCACTCGAGCTAAAATATTTTGTGCACTGAGATAGACATTGTCATGCTATGTTGCTTCCTCTGCCATATCAAAGTGCTTGCCATCAGACTAGTTACTCCTTTCCCTTCTAGCCTGCTGCTCTCCTGCCTTTCTTCATCTCTGAGGGTACTGCCCCTGTCTGGCTCTTCCTACAGAGTCACTTGCTCCAGATTTTCCAGTCTTGGTCTATTCTTTGGCTTACCAGATGCTGGTGTCTTGACCATCACCATTCCACTCAAGTCTCCCAGGCAACGATGTTTCTTCACCTCTCCTTTCCTTCTGAGTAATTCTCCTCTTACCTTGACATCTGCCTTTTCCTCTCAGCACATTCTCTTCTTCCTGTCAGCATCTGCTATCCAAGCCAGTTTTGTGTCCACTTCCCAGCTCTTCATCAGCTCTGCCATGCATCTATTGTTATCTTATTTCACACCTCACTTGATGCTACCTGAGCAAGCAGATAAGGGCTCTGTGATCCTTCCTGGAAGTGATGAGATCAGTCTGTTCCAGCATGATTTCTTCTATGGTGAGTGGAGCTCTGCTCATAAGAGCAGCTCTTGTACTGGGACCTTATTAAGACCTATCACCGGCCGGGGCTATGTACAAATCACAAACGGGACAGAACTGCTGTGGAATGTTCCTTGACCTGTTTTATTTTCCATCATCAGTCTCATTACATGGTTATGGCAATGGGAAGATGCCAGCAGCTCACATCCCAGGCAGCAGACCAATGCTTGCTAGACAAGCACAAACCATTATTCTGTTTGTCCTTACTTTTCTACTTTTAAAATAATTTTTCTACTGACCTATCTCATGGCTACTACTTTGCTCTAATTGCAATTCTACTGTCTCTGAAGCCTGCCTTTTGCAGCTTTCCCAAAACCCTCCAGTTTTATGAATTCCCACAACACCCTACCCCACCAAACAGGGGACCCTTCACCATCTGCTGGGGTGCCTCAGAGGAAACCCCAGGACCCCAAGCCCCTTCTCCCCCAACCCCTGTTCCTCAAGGGAGCCTCTTTGCTGTGTTTGGGAGTGGGGCTGCCCCTGCCCAGCCCCGGGCTGTTCCTTCAGCCCTGATGGGGTTTTTCTGCCACACTGTAGCCCCCGCACCTCCTGCCTGCCAGGACGCCCCAGCGGTTACAGCTACGGCTGCGGACTTTCTGATACATCCCAGATTTTGCTTTCTGATACATCCCAGATTTTGCTCATTCACACCGTTCCAGCTTGCTAGATCCGAGGGTCCTGCTGGGGCGCTGCGATCGATTGGCTGCCCCTGATTTATTAAAAATATGGATATTGATCAAGTATCAATATCCAACTGTGACAGACAAAGACTCTCTAAGAGTTTATAGTTAGAAAGCGTATGTTTATTGTAACGTGAGGCAGCACGCGGATCTTCCCAAATACACACCGCAATTTACAGGTGATTACAGAGTCCTTTTATCTGTACAAGTATTGAATACCCAAAATACAAATGCATATTCATAGCTTTGGTACATCCCATTCCCCGCTTTGTATGGTAATTAGTTCAAAAGCTATTAAGCATGCGTAGTTTGTTCCTTGAAATGGGTTGGTGGTCCTTTTCATGGGGAGGGGGTCCCAAAATGAGGAAGTAAATGAAGTCTTCCTCGTTCTGACTTTCCTACTTTTTCAATGCAAATATGACAAATGAACCCTTGGTAGAATTCCCATTCTCATCTTCAATTGGTTTCAGGACAGAGGAGGCCTACAATTGTCTTATGTTCCTAAAAGCTATTTATCAGTTTCTATATTCTTCATTATAAACCCAGCTAACCAAACATTATGTTTTCAAGCAATCAATTATTAGTTAACTATGAACTCTTAACTTCATCAAGGCCTACCCATTTATTCTGATTGACTCTAATAAAGCTTGTCTCTAACTAAAACCTCAGCTTATGTTCTTACATTCTCATCTTTATTAGGGTTAAGTAGGGTTTTGGGGAAGGTTTGTGTCAGAGAGCTCACCTGTAACCTGGACCTTCAGTAAGTGTAGGAAAGAGCTTGGTTAATTTTCAGTCAAGGATTTCTCATTTAGGGCACATTGCCCTTCAGGCAAAGATAAAGGTGGTACTTGGGATGTGGCAGTGCAGTGCCTCAATGTTTATCTGCTCTCGAAGGATAAATTGTCCATACCAGCAAGGGGAAGAATGGCGGCCTTACGGGGCTGTGTTCCAAGTACTGGAAGTCGCTTAGTTCTAGCACATTCATTCGTCAGACTTCATTACTGACGTAGTCAGGATGAAGAAGAGGAATGGCCTCACTTTGGCCAGATGCAGACTCAGCAGTGTAACCATGAAATGACAAGCTGGGATTCAAGGGCTGCAGGGCTGTGATGGGACAACATCAGCCACCTTCCTGCTGGATAGATTGTGGTGCTCATTGTGTGCCTGGGGAAAGAATTCTTCATGCTTGTGTAAACATCCAAAATCTTTGCAAGTTGAACTGGCAGTTGAAGGTCAAACATCTTTCAACACTTCCAGTCTCTCTTGCTCACAAGCACAGGCATCTTTGTTGTGCAATCAGAAATACCCTTTAGGTTCCTGTCTTTTACATGAAAGCTTACACTTGTGATTGATACTACGAACAGCTGTGTAGCAAGAAGGCATTTTGTGTTGAAATGTGGGCACTTAGTTTCTTCCAAAAACCTTCTGCAATGGAAAATGTAAGTTGAGAATGGTTATGCACAATCTTTATTTTTAATATTCTTGTCATGGGATGAGTAGCAACAGTAACTTAGGAACTTTCTCAGGCAGGTGTATGTGGCATTCACATTCTCTGAGAAAATCCCTTCACCCAGGATTTTTCTCCTGGGAAACTGAGAAAGCTCAGAGAAAAGGAAGACAATGCTTATCTCATTTGCTTCTCCTGTGTTTTGCTCCTTTGGAATGTGTTTGGAGATTATTTACTCATGGGTGATTGGGTTCTGGTGTGAGTTGTTTTGACTCTTTGGCCAATCAGGGCCAAGCTGTGTCAAGACTTTGGAAAGAGTCACGAGTTTTCATTATTATCCTTTTAGCATTTAATAAGTATCCTTTCTGTATTCTTTAGTATAGTATTCTTTAATATAATATAGTATTATAAAATAATAAATTAGCCTTCTGAGAACATGGAGTCAGATTCATCATTCCTGCCTTCATCGGGTCATTCCCATCAAATACAATAGGTGTATGTGGTGTTTTGGTTTTTTTTTTTTAACAGAATTCCATCCATTCCAAATTCCATCAATTCATACATTAAATAACTTTTTTTTTGCTGTGACTTCTTCAGGGTTGGCTTTTTTGTTTGTTTGTTTGTTTTTTTATTTGGGGTTTTTCAAGTTTACTTCTCTTGAAGGTCTTTAAAGTTGGCCATGTGGTTTGCCAATAGCACTGCAGCTGTCATCTCTCTGTCCAGGTCTTCTGCCAAAACAAGTGGAACAGTAGTGTGTGTTTTTTAAGGAACCATTTTGACTGTGTGTGAGATTTTTGTGCTTGGAAAACCTGTGTGAAGGTCGGGCAGGGGATGAGTGGTTGGGATGGAAGTGGATGTTCTGAGGAGCCACCAGCTTAGCCCCAGGCAGCCAGGGTACTGCTGATGGGGAGGTGTTCTGTCCTCTCCAGAGTGAGCTGTTATTTCCCTACCACCATCACCTGCCTGCCAGTCTTTGCCTGTTAGCACAGGCGGTGTCTCAAGGTTCTGTAGGTTACTCATCCCTACTGTCACAGGAAGCTGTACAAAGAACAGTGGTGGTACCCAGGCGTGGGAATGCATTCACTTACTAAAGCAAGCATTTGATGGGAATGTTTGGGGGGTTTTGTTTAATCCTGTGCTTGCATTTGTTTATTTATTCTCCATGAGAAGACTTGCATTGGTTTATTTGAAAGGGACTGTACTCTGCTCTTCTCTACTTCTGCCTTGATTGGGCTAAAAGTGAGGAAAAATGCCTGTGTAGGGAAAGATCTGGTTCTGCAGAGCAGTTGTCCATAGCCAGCTTGGATTTTAACTTCCTAGATTTGATCTGTTTATACACAGATCATGCCAGCCCTGGAATCCCAGTTTGTCATTTCATAGGAATACTGCTGGGAATGGACAGTGTGGGGTGTCATACCTTAATAATGATAGCCAGAGCCTCCTTGTTAACAAAATAAACCCAATAGCTTTAATACTCTGTAAGCTTGAAGGATTGCTGTTTTACTGTTTGCAGGATAGTCTTTCCTGATGAGCAATTGCATCTATATTAATGCATGTATAAGCAGTTCTGCATTTTTTTCATTTAAGCTTTATTCTGATATTTTAAACATTCTTACTGACCTTCAGGTTAAAAAGTAATATTAGGGTGTTTCAGTATGTTCAGAATCACATGGAAACTTTCTCAATTATCACTTAGGGACTTTAAAGGGGAATTTGTTCCAGTTAAATATGTGAAACTTAAGCTAATACAAAGTCCTTCAGTTTTAGTAGAACATATGGGTGTGCTTCAAAACAGAAAAAAAAAACTTTAGCAGTAATATTTTTTCTTATCCTCCTGACTTTGTTGCTGTTTTCTAGTGAGTTTGAATGTACCTAAAAACCACAGAATTGATAGGTATGAGTTGTATTTTAAGAGTTTTTAGTTCTGTAGCCAAGCTGATGTACTTAACCCAGCCATTTAAAATGCTTCCTAATTGTTCAGTTTAAAATACTGAAGAACAGCAAAAAACCATATTAGGAATAATGAATGAAGGTCATGATTATTGTAAATTATTTACTTTATGCATTATGGTATTTGATCTTTAACTCCCAGTGGCTTTGTTAGTGAGTTCTTGATGTATAAAATATTTAAATTACGCTGTTTTTCTATTAGGTCATTGCAACTAGGTCAACAGAAAAATGAATCTTAACTACTTGATATCCAAATTTAATTTTGGTAACATAAAATAATATTGGCTGTGTAGTAACATTAGCTTTTGCTTCTTTTTCTAGAAGGTACCCAGGTGAATACATAAACAGTGTCTTCTTAGGAAGTTTGAGTCTCCATGCTTTGAAGGAGTCTGGTTTTCATTAAGTTTTAGCTTCTCCTAATTGAGTTGGTCTTACATGTGATATGTTTTCATTCCTTTTTATTATAGTTTAAACTAGGGCATAATTTCTGAATATGTTATCTTGTCAAATCATTATCTTTGACACGTGAATGCTCTTAATCCATTAGAAGATTACTAACTATTTACGATGAGCTCCTGTAACCACAGTTGTCTGGATCCACCCAACAGAGATTTTATGTGTTTATGGGTTGCCCTATAATCAAAAATATCCTGAGTTTGAAAGGGCCCATCAGGATCACTGAGTCCAATTCCTGACCCTGCACAAAAGAGCCCAAACCAATCCCACCATGTGCCCAACAAAACACTGGAGCTCTGTCACATTGGTGCTGTGACAACTCACCTGGGGAGCTCATTCGAGTGCCCAGCCCTCCTCTGGGGGTTTAGGTTAGATACTGGGAAAAACCATTTCCTAAACCTCCCCTGACACAGCTTCCCATGGCGGAAAAGGAAGCTTTTGAAATTTATTTCACAGTTAATAGAAAATGCAAGCTCCCAGGCTAATCAATGATCCATGAAATATTTGACTACCCAGTGTGGGTTTTTTTTAGTTCTCTTGGATTTTATCTCTGAAATCTGGGGTTGATTTTGAATATAGAAAACATAGCACGTGTAAATCACGATGAATGTTGTGCTGTTAGTGTACAAAACTGAAGTAACAAGTCTTTCATGTTTCTTTTCCTTCTAAATCTTCATGTTTCAAATTTTGGAAAAAAAAAAAGTTAAACTTCATTCTAGTTACAGCATGAACTTCTCTTCCATATGTCCTTGCGCTCCATTCTGTAAATAAGAAACATTTTATATGTTACTTTGTTTCAGTTAGTCTGGGAAACAAGGATTTTAGAATGAATATCTAATTGAACCTTAATCTAATGTTTTTCTGTAGCCTGTCCAGAACCTTTTTACTGCTTCATTTGTTCTCCTTTATTAAGTAACAATGATATCCCAAGTTAATTTGACATGTCATAGAGGAGTAATACTGAATTACCATGCACCTTTCTTTTTTGTGAAATTCTCTGAAATGATAGGCAGCTATAGTATTTTATATCAATTTTTTCACAGATGTAACCGTCCTCAAAATGTCTCTTGTGTCGAAGCTATTTCAAGATTAACTTTTATATTCTGGTAAGAATGGATGGCATAATTTCAAGTTAGGCTTTTATGTAATTTTATTATGTATGAGCAATTGTTTGTGTACAGTTATTGTTACCTGGTCTGTTAGAACAGAACCAGTGTAAAGCAGGTTTTTGCATGTTATGAGCTACAGCTCTGAAGTGAAATGTTCACTAACATAGCCTGCACTGTACTGTGTCCGTGTTGGAGAACTGGGAGGATGCCTTTCAGGTCATCCCAAGTGCTTTGAGGTGCCACCTCTCCTGTTTGTCCCTCTCCCTTCTTCCAGCAATATGGCTTGTAAGGAAGGTGTCTATGATACTGCTCATTGGCCAAAAATCCTTTTGTTGTCAACTGCATGTAGCAAGAGAAAATCTGAAGTGTCTTAATTGTGTTTTGGCCTGTGTACCATACTAGGAGATGTGGAATGCCCAAAAATTCCTATTAAAATTTGGGTCTGGGTGGATGGTACCTTATTGTAGTACTGATGTCTTGAACTACCCTTTTATTCCATCTGTCTTTCTGCCATAGAATTTCCTTATTCTTTCAAGATTTCCGTTTATCACGTGGCAACTGTAGCTGAGGGTGAAATGGGATACAATAGCACCTTTGGTGAAAATTCGAAGAACGCATTGATGTGTCCTTTCATTTGGCAAACAGAGTTTTTTTAAAAGTACTGCTAGAAGGAAAGTGTTTGTTTTGCTGAACTGGAACATCAGCTTGTTTGACTCTCTTGTCTGACACAGCAAGATTTCTTTCTGAGCAGGAAGGGCTATGCTGCAATAAAGTACCTGAATATCTGTTTTGGCAGCTGTCATCTGAAGCTTTGGTTAGGCAACGTATTTTAAAAAGGTTTTTTAACCATGACAGTCCAAACAAACTTCTCATTTGAATAATTAAATCCTATGTACAGAATCACAGACTGGTTAGGGTTAAAAGGCACTATAGTGGATCCTCTGGTCCAGCCTCCCAGCTCAGGCATGATTTTGCCAGAGCACATTGTACAGGGATGTATCCAGATGGTTGTGGAATATCTCTAGTGAGGGAGACTCCACACCCTCTCTGTGTGATCTGTTCCAGTGCCCGGTCACTGCTCAGGAAGAATTTCTTCCTCGTGTTCAGGTGGAGCTTCCTGTGCATCTGTTTCTTCCTGTTGCCTCTTGTCCCATTGCTGGGCACCACTGAGCAGAGCCTGGTCCCTGCTCTGACCCCTCCCTGCAGGCACTGACAGACACTGATGAAGTCCCTTCTCAGTCATCTCCTTACAAGGCTGAACAGTCCCAGATCCCTCAGTCTTTCTGAGGGATCTCATAAGGAAGATGCCCCAGTCCTTTAATCATCTTTATCACCTTTAATAGGTGAAGTTTTTCAGTAGCAATTTGACTTGAAAAGCAATTAAGGCTTCTTGCTGTCCTGTTGGGCCAGTCTTGGCCTGAGCAGAGTTTGTTGGCAAGGTGTCTCCTCTGCGTGACTTTTAAGAGGAGCATTGAGAGATTAGTTCAGCTTCCTGGGCAATTAGGGCAGAGGCACATGGGGGGAAGAGGCAGCACCACCAATAGATGTTGCAGTGGAGCACATTTTGTGTCTGATTGTGGGAATTCATAAAATTAGAGGGTTGTGGGAAAGCTGCAAAAGGCAGGCCTCAGAGACAGCAGAACTGTGATTAGAGCTAAGCAGTAGCCATAAGATTGGTCAGCAGAAAAATTATGTAAGAAGCAGAAAAGTAAGGACAAATAGAACAATGATCTGTGTATTAACGCTTGTCTAGAATAACTCCCAGAAAAGCTACAGAAAATTTTATCTAGTGAGATATTAGGAAGTTCTAAGCATAATAATGGAGCTCTGTGCATTGTGTTTTAAGGCTTACAAGCAAGTGTTGTATTCAAAATAAGCAAGCATTGTTTTAACAAAAGGCATGTGTGCTTATAGTGGTTGGATAGAACTGCTGTCAATGTGCTTTTGCTTTGTGTGATTGGGCAAAAAACTTATAAAGTAAGTTGTAACATTATAAAGTAAGTTATAACATTAAGTTCTTGGTCTGCTGCCTGGGGTGTGAGCTGGTAGAATCTTTCCACTGTCATAACTGTGTAATGAGACTGGTGCTGGAAAATAAAACAGCTCAAAGCACATTCCTATTTGTCCCATCCCATTCGTGATTTGTACATAACCCCCAGCCAGCAATATCTATTCTCCACTTTTAGTTATTAACACCACTAGAGGCCTATCTGCAATGCTGCATTGCTGCTGATGTCAGAGGAATGGCACAGCATAATGCCAGTTTTCATCTGCTCTTTTGAAAGTTTTTGCTCCTGATTTGCTAACCTGTTATTTAAAGCTCTTTGCTTCCCTGTGTTGTGTGTAACTCTGTCCAAATGGAATTTGGGCTCTCCTGAGCAGTGCCCACTTCAGCTAACTTTTGTTAGCTTGATGTTTTCTGTGTGGAAACTCATAAGATACATTTCAGCTCATATACATATTGTCAAATATGTATGTAAAAATATATAATGCACTGATCTTCCTTAATATCATTCTTGTTTTGTATTGCGCATTTGGGATAGATGTTTTGGCATTACATTTTTTTCGGTGATGGTTCAACTAGACTCTTTTGACTAGGGGCAGAAATCTGCAAAGGATTTAATTATAAAAATAAGCTTTTATAGACCTTTTAGATATATTACAAAATGTTCCACTCCAGTAGTTTATCTTGGTTTATTCCCTCTTATTTAGTCATCCTTTCTGTAGGCCTACAATATGATTATATTTAGTGTTGTTGTAGAGTTTGATGTATTCCTTACTGTTGATCACTTTACTCTAAAATCTATTTACTCTCTCAATTATTTTTTTATCTGTTGATGTGATACGAGATAGTTGAATTAAAAACAAAATCTTCATTCTGATACTGGGGATTAGACTATGACACTATGCAGTGTTTCTGAGCATAATTTCCATGCAAGTAGCAAATATTATTATATGTCACTCAGTATTTACAAGGAACGTATTGTTTGTATTATTCCTTAAGGTCAGGATTCAGTTCCCAACAGAACATGATCTTACCTGTTAATTCTGACTTGGCTTTTGTACATAATGACTCATTTACAACAAAGAGAAGAAAAATGAAACAGGTTGGAATTAATAACTTGATAAAATACTAATATCTTCTACCAGGTAACGTCTTCTCTTGGTAAATACTGTTGTGTTCACTGAGTTAATTCTTACAATGAGAACTGGAGAGAATCAGAGGGTGAGTTTTTTTGTAGGTATTAGTATTTATATAAAATATTTATGTGGCATTGCACATTGACAGAAATTGTTGACTTTCACTGAATGCAGAAAGTATGTTACAGGGACTTCTGTATTAATGAATGCACTCATGGGAGGGTTAGTGACAATACAGAGCTTTTGTTTCTTAGTTATTTGGAGCAATTCAGCCCCCTCGTTAGTAACAGTTTTAACTTTGACATCCTACCCTTTGGAGATAGGAGAGTTGGAGTCTTGGTGAACAGGATCCAGTCCCCTTTCCTCTCTTGGTGTGTTTAACGATAGAAGCCAGAAATTGTATTTGTATTGTGCTTCTTTTAAGAAACTATTTTTTAATACCTGGAGTGGGTCCAAAAAATTTGCATACCCAGTGAGGCAGGTCATTTCTCTAATCGAATGTACTGTCCTCCTCATTAGGCAGCCTGTCTTCTCCTCACTGATAGAATATGCTAAACAAAACCAGTGCGAAAAAGCAGCCCTGAGGTGCGGTATTTTTATTTCCTTCCAGGCAGAGTATGGCTGCAAGTACAGTACAGCCAGGTGCCATTACAGATGGGGGCCTACAGCACAGTTTTTCACTGTCTTGGTTTACAAGACAGGTGTCTGCTAGGGAAGGCAGAAAAGTCTCCCTTGGAATGGAGAATATAAACCCCCTCCCTCCAAATGATTAGAATTTTGAAATTAAGGGGCTCTCAGGCAAAGATATGGAAGAGGAATAACAGTTCTTTACTACTATGTGTAATAAAGCAAACAAACAACAACAACCACAGCACTAACAACAAACAGAACCCGAACCCAGTCCTGGCCCTTTCCGGCTGCGGCGCGTTCCCCTTTGTTGCAGTTCTGGTTGCCCCAACACCGTCCCTTTTAACCTGCCCCCATTCTCCAGGTATGTCTGTCCCCCCCGACAGAAACTCCCAAAAACCAAAAGAGTTTCCCCTCCCCACCCATCTCAAGTACCCAGCCATCAGTGCTTCTTAGCAACACAGTGGTAATAAAGAAAGAACAGAGTAAAACCCAACCCCAACATTTACCCAACTAGGACTGCATCCATGAAAACCATAACATTCCAACTTGGATACAAAGATGTTGCAAGAGGGAGATGGTGTTGCATACCTTGCTAAAGTTAGTTGGTTAAGTTAGATGATATCTACTGCTCTGTTCTTAACTCACCAATTTTGCTGTTTCATCCTAGAAGGCAAGTTAGGTTGATCAAGCACAATTTACCATTATCATATCTGTTTTGGCTGTTGCTAATCATCATCTCCATGTGCCCAGAAATGGCTTTCAGTAGAACTTGGTTAATGATTTTCCCAGAAACTGAAGTGAGGCAGCCTGTAATTCCCCAAAGTGTCATTCTTGCACTGTGGTTGCATCTTCTGCATTTTCCAGACATCAGGAAAAACTCCCTCAGATTCTGTGTCTTAGAATACGTAAATCAGTCAGGTTTGACTTTAAACCTTGTATTTTAATCTGGTTTATAAATCAGAGAACTTAAAACTGCTAACCATGAAGGTGTTTTTTGGAAAACTGGTAGCCATAGACAAGTTTCAAGTTCTTTATTGCTCTAATACTTAAAACCTGGCTTACTAACCATTCAGAACTGTCCTTAACATGAAGAAATGGCAGTGTTTATTAGTTGTCTGTTTAAGTAATTAGTATTTTCTTTCTAAAAAGTGTTGCTGGCTGAATGCTGATTGTGATATGCATTCAGTCTGCGTGGCTACTGCTTTTATCTTCCTTGAGTTACATGTGAACATGTCCTTGTTTAAAATGTGTTATATTCCTCATTGAAATGTCAGCATTTGAAATGGCTTTTGATGATCAAACCTTAAATTCCAAAGTATTTTCATTCTTTCCACCTATCTATGGTCATTACTCCCACTAGACATCAATGACAAGCAAGCCCTTCTCTAGCTGTACTCCTAATACCAGATGCTCTACTCTAATTACCAAGAATTGTCCATGAGAAACATCTCATCATTTAATAATGCAAAGCACAGCAGGATTACTGGTCCCGGTTGTACTGAATTATTCGTAAGCATTTAATCTTTATGCCATCTTTCCTTTTGATTGGTGTCTTTTAGCAAGTCACTGGTATGAATACATAAGGTATTAAAGAATTCATTAATCCAAATTGCTTCTCACTGGATGTTGTTGCCATTTCAGAGCCCATTTGCCAACTACATCTTACATAGTGAGGTGCATTAAGTATCCCTTCAGCCAGAGGGAGGGCACAACATTTTAAACTAGTTGGAGATTTGCATTTGCAGGTCTTGCTGCAAAACATGTGTGCTGCCTGCTGTGAGAGGGGGAGCAGGAACACTGACAGCTGGTGTGCAACTCATTGTGCAGCTTAGCAGAAACAGAAAGTGATGTCAATAGCTGGAGTGCTAAAATTAGTGCATTTGGTAGCATTTGTGAAGCCTGATATGTTCTGAAATTCACACACAATTTCATCTTTTGAAAACCTGAAGACAGCTGGGGGGAAACATTCACAAATACAAGATTCCTGAAGTTTTGGAATGTATCTGCTCTTTAGAAATACCACTAAGTTTTATTTAGTGTTTATATTTAAATATAAGGAAGAGCACTAAAATGGGTCATGCAGTATCAGTCATCTTTATTAAATCATGGTATACAGTTTTGTTAATAATTTCTGTAAAGGTTCTTAGAAATGCTTTCGTTTTTTTAAAAGCTGCTGTCTTTCATTTGTGAAAGTTCAGTCTTGACATTTGTGGAAACTGACTTCATTAAAAATTCACTGAGTATGGAGAAGTGTGCCTTGAATGATCCAATTCCTTTCCTACTATAGAGTTAGCATGTGCAGGTAAGCTCTTCTATTTTCCCCTAACTTGAGTCATGCCGTGCTCTGCTATTTATTGTCCCGACTGACAGTGCTGTACAGGAGGTCATGAAAAAAATGTGTAATTGGAATAAAACTAAAGCACGTGAGTACAAGGAATAAAGGGAATCTCAGTAAAGTCGGATGACTACAACATCAGAGGCAATTAATATTTTGAGATGCAAAACAGATCAGCAAAAAATCAAAGTGTACTTTATATAAAAGAAGAGCCTGAAAACGATGAAGAGAATGCATTTCTGCAAAATAATGTTTTATTTTATACACCACCTGAGGCTTTTTCTTAGTATCTGTGGGTTTTTTTAATAGTATCTCAACACTAGACTGATGATGCCAGCATAAAGACTTTCAGTGGTGTCTAGTATGGAGGGGCTTGACAGCTGGCCTGCAAACAAAACTGAGTTACTAGAAGAAATAACAGTTGATGATTTTTGAGTGTATCCATAGCAAGGAAGAAGACAAGGCCTTCAGCATGACAATAGATTAGAAAAGATACATGAAAATTTTTGTAAGCTAGACTATGTGCCTAAGTAGATGTGTATATGTGCCTTATTAGATTTCTATAAAACCTTTGCCAATTATATTGACGCTAATTGCTTTGCACCAATGAATAGAATAAGTTATTGTGTTGTAGTTAATGACTTAAGATCACGCTTTGTTAAGAGTATATAAGCTGGAGAACATGCAGAATAAAAACTTTTTTCTTCTTGGACCCTGATCACGTGTGTGTATGTCATGTCCGACCTAACCATGACATTATAGATGTCATTTTTCTGTCCTGAGGGTGAAGTAGGTCCTTTCTTGAGGTAATTGCTGGTCCTTTACTAAGCATACATGCAGCACCCATACATATGACATTCTCCTTTTGAGCCTTCCTGGGTTAGTGAGTCCAGATAGTGCTTTTGGCCTCTGGTGTGGGGGTACTTGGGAAATGTGCTTCTTTAGAAGAAAACCTGTGCTGGGGGTTTGGTTTCTTCCTTTTTTATTTACAGAATTTTTTCCTTTAAGTTGCTAGGAGACTAACTACTGGGTGCCTATGGGTACTTAAAAGAGGTGACCAACGTGGGGAGAGGCGTGTAGCATCTGGGTACATTTCTTTTTTTCTGGGAGTTTCTCACAGAGGAGAATGATACCGTGGGTTTTGGGGGCAGCTAAAGGGCGAGGTCCTGGGGGCAGCTGCTCTCTTGCTCTCGGCATCGGAAGGAGGACGGTCAAGCTGTTGCTTACTGCGGGGAGAATTCACTGTCAGCACTGGAGTCCAGTCCGGTACTGCTTCTTCCTTTCTGTGGGTGAGCCTTTGCTCATAAGAGCAGCCATTGGGCTGGGACCTTATTGTCACCCACCTCACTAAAAGAGGGACCTATCACCCTCTCGTGTGCCCGGGAATCCTGATCTCACCTCTTCCTGCCCTGCTGGGAGCCGGGCTGCCGCTGTCCTGGCCCCGCCGCTCCTTTGGCGCTGCTCTGGGTTTTGCTGTGCTATAACCCCGCACCGCACCGCCCTGCCCTGCCCTGCCCTGCCCTGCCCTGCCCTGCCGGGAGGTCCCGCTGCTCCAGCTACTGCCGCGGAGCTTCTGATACATTTCACCCACCAGCCCAGAATTTTTGCTCATTCCTGCCATTCCAGCTTGGTGCTCCTTAGAGTTCTGCAGGGGCACTGGGTTCGACTGCCCCAGGGTTTTGTGAAGCAAAGCCTTTCCTCCATCCCTTCCCGACTTGGCCAAGAAGGCTGTCGCGGGGTTCTTGGTTCTGTTTGTTGTTAATGCCATAATTGTTGTTTGTTTGCCTTGTTATACATACTAGTAAAGAGCTCATTTCTTTGCCTGAGAGCCTCTTAATTTCAAAATGATAATTCAGAGGGAGGGGGTTTACATTCTCCATTCCGAGGGAAGCTCCTGCCTTCCCTAGCAGACGCCTGACTTTCAAACCTAGACAACCTGTCTTGCAGCCAGTGCCCCAAACACCTTTTGTGTCCATGTTCTTATACTTTGTTTTCCCTGGCTGACTCAGCAGGTACTGACTTTGAGGTCCTGGGACGTGCTCGATGATGGCTTTTGTTAGCTAAGCACTATGAAAAGAAGTAGATGTCAAGAACAAAAGGCGTTGGGTAGATTTATACACTGGATGACAACGAACTGCTCTTTATTAAAGCATTGTCAGAAAAAGGTGGATAAGACTAGAAAAATCTTACCTTGCTGAAAGGAGCATACCCAGATATCTGGAGTCTTCTGCACCATTTTGGATATAGGAAGTCCTCAATATATGATGCGTGGTTCAGAAATTGTTTGGTTCTTTTTCCCCTTTTGTTTCGTATTTCTTGCAGTCTTGCACCCTGCATGTCACCTAAGTACTTGACAGGGACGTGTGCACTTCATTGTGGAAGAAAAAGAATTCTACCTGTTATGGAGGAGGAGAAATATTTATGAACATTTCAGGTTTTGTTTTTCATGACAATTTTCAGAGACATGGAGGTCAGGATACTCTTATCTCTTTGTCCCTTGCACTTCCTTTTCCAGGCTGAGGTGGTCAGTGTTTCAAGGAACATTTCTGTGTTTCCTTTACAGCACCTTGCTGTACAAAGCTATGCAGCGACAGGATGTTTTGCAAACAGAATGGCAGTGGCATGTAACAGCAGGGATAGAACTGCATCTCTTATGCAGTACTGTGAAAGTAGCCTCTGAGGGCACGTGGTTTGTTTCAAGTAAAAGTGCTGTTAAATCTTTGAAGGTACCACTGTCCTGTATTCCTCCTGGATTTTTTTTTCCTGCTGGGTTGTGGCCAGAATTCTGCCCAGGGTTCTTGACAAAATCGTAGTAAATCTTCACAAAATAGTCTCATTAAGCCTTTAATGTTTCAGATCTGTTCCTTAGAGTTTTCCAGTACTGTTCTTTTTTCAGGCTTATTCTTTTATGTGAATTTTACTGACTTTTCTAAAGATCAAATAATTTCCAGTAGTTTTTTGGTTATTCAGCCCTCCCATTTGAGTAGCCCAGTTAATTCCCTCTTATTCTGGATCAAGCAGTCTTTTCTAACTTACCTTGGCTTTCAGCACCTTCCAACTTCTTATGGCTGGCTTTATTTATAGCACTGCAGTAGACCTGTTTTAGCCAGACATACTGCTGTCAGTTTAGGGTGGGACCTGGAATCTCAAAAAATCAACCTCCCTACTTGAAAAAACACCAAAACTTGCCACCTATTTCTCTGCAGCAAGCATCCACTCACAGCATCCTTCACTTTATAATCTTTTTTACCACTGTAAGCAGCTATGCTTCAGTCACCAATGTGTTTAGCAGCCTTCCAGAGCAGCTGACCATGCTCTCTTACAGATTTGTCAGGCAGAGTTACTGCCAGAATGGAGTGGAAAGGAAAAAGTGGATCTGAAGACTCTGCTGGGGCTGTAGAAAGAGAGGGGAAGAAGCATTAAGCAATTAAGTGCAGTGTGGGAGGAGAATAAAAAGATTTTACTTGGGCAGAATCATGTAAAAGCTCTGTGACTGAGGCAGGATGGAGTCAGACCATCCAGACTTCATTATTCCTGCTCTTTTCTAATTCAAGAATTCCAATAAATTAGGCAGGATTATGTAATTGTTAGGGAAGGGGTTGTGCTTGCAACAAATTCTCATTTGTGGGACAAGCATTGCAGATATAACGTGTACCAAGGAATTAGAAGGGAGAGCAACTCAGTCCAGAAATTTGTCATCTTCCCAAGGTGAATTTTGCAGCCTGCTTTTGGGCGTGTTTCTTGGTAAATGGTGTTTGAGAGTCAAACTCTTGATTTGTGGTGCAGGGCAAGCAAGTTTGCTAGCATGAGCACTGGGTACCTAGAGGAAGAAAAGTGAAGGGAAAATCCCTCAGGAAGCCTTTTTTGAGGTGACCTTTGCTGCTGATCACACTGATAACTTCTGGGATGGTGTTTTTTTACTTTGTAGGCCTTTAAGGAAGGTGGGGCAGGAGCAGGAATCCATGTGGCATGATGCTATGGTAATGGGCTTTATCACAGATCTTTGATGTTGCATTACTGAGCAAGAAAGGGGCAGAAAAGACATCTTACTGAATTCACAGCAAAATTTTTCCTCAAAGATTTGGGAAACAAGTAAAAAACATGAGAGAAGTAAATGAACTTAAAGTTGTAATAAACTGTTGAGGTGCTGTGGACTTTTGAAGAATGTTTATTTGCTTTGTTTCTAAAGATGCCAGTGTGTGGTGATGTGCATTTGAAACTTCTTGCATGTAAACACATATATCTGCTAGTGGTATCATGCATCAAATCTGATCTTGTGTTCTGTCTGGGAAGTAAGACAATTATATCAGAAAATTCAGTCAGGCAACAAAATAGCAAAGTGAGTAGAAATTCCATTTATGTTTTTGATGGAAGAACTATAGAGGAAGGAGGAGGAAGGTTTGAGAAATAACTTTTTTTAGTGTATGGTACCCTATGAAAATGAAGACCTAGTACACACCACAAATTAATTATACGTATATTTCTACATACATGGTTAATTGTTTTAGTCCAGTCAAATGTACTTTGATGGATTGTACCTAAAGGATTTTAGCCCTTTGACTCTAGCGTTCTGTGTGAGGTATTTGGAGCTGCCAAAAATCACAGTAGATCGTGTGATACATCAACACTGAAGCTCCTTTTGGTGCACATGTAGATATTTAGATGTCAATGAGTCCATTCCAGAAGGGTTCCCTTTACCTTTATCTTGTGTCCCAAGCATGTTGGGTGCCATCTCAGTGTTTGTGGAAAGTACCTTAAATGTCATGATTCCGTAGCACCGTTCTAAGAGCATCAAGATGATACCGTATAGTACAACTAGAATTATCAGTCAGTTCTTAATCTAATAGTAGGGCTTTAGCCTAGAACAGTGGAGGTATTTTGCTTGAGAGTCATTGTATCAGAGCGTATTTTTTGCTATGTGTGATGGATTGGTACTATGCCTGCTAAGGAACAGAACAATAGCACTCCCCCCCACCCTCTCCACCCTCCAACTATAGTTATGGAAAAAAAAAATTCTTGGTACTTTAAGGATGAAAGGTAAATATTGAGATCAGTGTTGGTTTTGTGTTGCTGTGGCGCTCAGTAATGAAAGATGTAGGACACGCTTTTATGGGGCAAAGAAGAAAAAGATTGATCCTGGTTTATTTCACACGTGTCTATCCATAAGGTTTTTAAAGAACATCCCCTGTCTATCCCCAATTGGTCAGTAACAAGTTCTTACCCTGTATTAATTAATTGTTCACTGAATTGTTCACAGTGTGTATGTGCAGAAAAAGTTGTTTGTGAGAGATCGTTTTCATTTTTCTATCTAACAGTGTAGAAAGAGTTTATACAGATGGCTAGTGTTTATCACAGTCCTAGAGCTCTTTCTCAGGGAAAGCAGGTTGTTTTCTAGAGTCTTAAAGTTTTTCTCAAGGAAAACAAGTTGTTTTTCACTGCTGCAGAACTCTTTTCTCACAAAGAGCTGTCAGCTTTCTCATGGCTTGAGTCAGGATTCGGTTTGTAGGCCTTTGGCCTTGCTGTTTGACCAGCACAGTTTTGGCCAAGCCTCTGGAAGACAGAAGAGTTGCAGATATTCCCACTCTATGCACCAGAGGTGGATGTGCAGGTCATGCTGTCACTTCTGCTCCTGCCCTTCCAATTCAGGTCTGCATTGCTGTGTGTCTCTAACTGAAATTCATGTTACAGGCTACAGATAAAATGAGGGAGTGGGAACAGTTTTGCTGCAGAGCTGTTTTTGTAGGCAGTGTTATGGGCAGGAGTGGAGCTTCTCATCAGAGAAATACAGATGTTTTAGGCTGCTGGGGCACAGACACACTTTATCAGCACTACCTTGCCTTCATGTTGGCTGATGCATGGGTTTATGGAGAGGCCTGTAACTTCCATTTAAAATTAAATTTGCAGTTGAAGAACTCTACAAATCCCTTGTTTACTATAGGCTGTTTAAGTCCTTCAAACTAGAATGAAGACCTTTAACTGTATGGCTTAACATGTGGCATGCCTAAGCTCAGAGGAGAGCCATGCCAGGGGCTGGGCACAGCAGCAAACTCTCCTTCAAATCACATTTTGACTGGCACAGCCTCTTCTCTTCATCTATAGGTACCGAGTCTAATACAGGGAAGAGCACTATGGCTGGTTCATTTTATTGCTAGATAATTGTGCTTACTAAACCATTTTACTGAACAATTTTAAAAGTATCCAGGTGCTTTGCATCTTCTCTGCTTTTCTGGACTTCTGAAGAAAAGAAAAAACATTTTCAAGAAAGCATTTTTTCCTTGAACTTCAGGCCAGTGCATTTGGCTTGCTCTCTCATGCGGATTGCAGCTTACTTTTAATTACCAATGTTATAAATGAGAAAACATAAAGATTTAGGTAAACATGACCTTTAATAAAAATTCCTAAAGCTACATATCTGCTTAACTAAATGTAATACTGTATGCCTAACATAATACATACTGAAGAAATGTGGCTGTGTGTGAGCACAAGAGGTGGCAGAGGTGTTGGAGTTGGGGAGCAGGGCAGAGCAAAGCCCCAGGACAGCAACACAGGAAGAGGGTTGATCTGTTCTTTGGTTGGCATCATGCCAAGTGTGGGATGGCTCTGGATAATCTATACAAAGTCACAGGGAAGTGACACATTTCTCTGAATGTTCTCAAATATTTACTGTGTAGGTTCTTGAGCTTGTAAATTTGTTTTAGCAAGGCCTTTGTTCTCATTGGTGACATGAAAATGAAGCCTCGAGCCCCAGACCCTCAGCATGTGCACTGCCTCTTCATGCAAAATTTAACATAGGCTTTGTTTGAAAGTACTTCTCTGAACATGCTTACTTTTTGGTTTGGAGCCCAGCCATCTGCTAGAAAGTGTTTGGTTTTGTAATGGGTTTTCTTTTATTACCTTTATCATCTTATCTTTGCTTTTTTTCTCTTCAGTGTTGGTGGGATCTTCACATTTCATCTAGTTTATGGAGTGGCTGGAAAATCTGCTGATCAGGACCATATCTCACACAGTGCTTTTTTTTTGCACTACTTTGCTTTGATACCTTCCATTACACAGATAGGGCAATCATCTTGTTAGGAGCATGCAGACTTACTGAGCCTTTTTCTTCCTAGAGAAGATGTTGGAGGTTGGGATTTTTTCCTTTCTTTTTCGCTCGGAAATTTTCTCCCATTTGTTGCCTAAGAGATTGCAGCAATGAGTACTTAAGAGAAAAAAGATGTGGCCACAGGGCAGAAGGTGCGGTTGGTTGCAGTCTCTTAGCTGAGGAGTGAGCTTGGTAACTGGGGGACTCTCCCTTGGAAAGTGCAGAGATACCATGGGATTTTGGCAGGGGGTCAGGGGTTGGGCTCAGGCCCCTCTCCCTGTTTGACTCTCTGGATTGGAGTGGAGTCAGTTGTGGTTTTGGTGACAGACTGCTGCTGCCCAGGGCATTTACTGCCACTGCAGAGTCCTTCACTGCTTCTTCTGGGTGAGCCTTTGCTTGCAGGAGCAGCTGCTGAACTGGAGCCTTTTCAACACCCAGCCTCACTGGGAAGAGGGCCCTGACTCCCTCTCCCTCTCTGGAGGAAGCGTCTCCCCGCTGCTTGCGGAAGCCTGTCTGCCATTGCCCAGCTCTGCTGCTCCTGCTGCTGCTTTGGGCTTTTTGCTACGCTTTAATTCCATGTCCTCCATGTCCTCCCAGAGCCCCGTGGCTCCTGTCACAGCTCTGGACTCTTTGCTACACTTTGTCTTCCCACCCTGGGTGCGCTCTGCTGTTCCAGCCTGCTGCTCCGAGGTTCTGCTGTAGTCCATTGTGCGATGCAGAGTGGCCCTGAGACTGGCTGCGCGGAGATGCCTGAGAGTTTGCAAAGGAAGTGCCTTTCCCTGGGAAGGAAGGCCCTTTCCTTGCCCTCCCTCTGCTGGAGCTGCCATTGCCATGGCAGAGGCGGCCGAGCCCGCCCCACAGCGCCCCCTACAAGGGGGGAATCATCGCACCTGCCCTGCCCGGCCAGGAGCCACCAGCGCCCCTGCTGGCCGTGACCGGAACTGCACCCAAGGGGAAGGGCTCGACAGCTGAGTGAAGGGGGTTTTATTGTTTATTGTTTTATTGTTTATTGTTTTATTGTTTATTGGGTTTCTGGGTTTCTTTCTTGTTGCTGCCATTGCTACTGTTTGTTTGTCTTGTTACACATATATACACTAGTAATGAACTGTTATTCTTTTTCCCATATCTTTGCCTGATAGCCCTGTAATTTCAAAGTTATAATAATTTGGAGGGAAGGGGTTTATCTTTTCCATCCCAGGAAGGTTCCTGCCTTCCTTGGCAGACGCCCATCTTTTAAACCAAGACAGAAGATGTTAAAGGTTGTGTGAATGGTAGCCTTTACTATAATTCCAATTCTTTTGTTAGAGGTTGATTCTTAATGATATTCTTAGTATTTGCTGTGTTGAAAAATGAAATTTCTGGACCAGAATTTCTCGTCTTACAGCAAAAAATCTGTTGTTGTTCCAAGAGAATTTTTCAGATTATAGAATGTCCTTGACTGAAATAAAGTTACTTAATATTAAAATGTAGCATTATAATGTCCAGCAAAACTGTTTTTGAACAATGTGAGGTGGTAACCTATTGTGATACACCAGGATGGGGCAATAAAAGAAACCTGCTACAAACACAATGGATAACTGGACATCAGGAGGGGGGTTACTGGTGTTATGGGGGCAAAGATGATATTTCTAAAATTAAATTAAACTGTGACTTACCATGTTGACACAATACATGTTGTGGTGATGTGCAGTTAAAAGTGGAAAGTTAAGCAAGAAGCGATTTGCAGGATGTTGAGCAGGATGTTGGCAGCCTTCAGTTAAATGAGTGATGGGCACATGATGGTGAGTTTTAACGTGGTAACACAACCTCTACTCAGAATTCCCCTTTAGGGCTGTTTTCTCCAGATGGCCAGACACCCATAAGCCAGCAGGGTCTGGTTTTAACCAGCCCTTCCCTGCAAAAGTGGGTGGGCAACTACTGGAACAGAAATAGCTGTAACACTGGTGTGTTGGATAACCTGAGAGGATATATGTATTTATAAACTCATCAACAGAAAAATGGTGCCATCATGGTTTATTATTAGAGTACCTCTGCACAGGACATACTTCCAGCTGTAATCAAAATACCAGAGATGCTGAAGAAGGCAGAAAAGTACTGTGAAATAGTGATAATATAAGACAGACAGAGGTAGTGTTGTTGGTGGTAGTGATACCAATGCTTTGTGGTTGGTACAAATTTTGCAAGCCCCCCCATCCATGGTCTGGTCAGGGTTTACCCTGACTTGCTGGGGGATCAGGGGCAAAGTGCTGGTAAGGACAAGGGGACAGCTTGGGGCCAGGGAGGCTTTTAAGGCAGTGCTGCCACCTAGGGAAGTGCTGATCCCTTTAAGCAAAACAGGCAGGGTGTTGAGGACCGGCCCAATATGATGCAAAGTCAGTATATTGCTGTGGTGGAATTAAAAATATTATTGGAGTTGAATTTGGTAATCCCATCAGCTGATAGTAGAAATTACAACCAGCACTGGTCTGGGTTGCTCCATCAGTCAAAGAAATGTAGTAATGCATAGCTCTCTCTGTCGTGGTATGTACTGGCAAAGAAAAGCAGTATTACAGTTTTTCCTTATTTTTAGAGCCTCTCTTTGGATGTGCAGGATTGCTCTCCCTTCGTGTGTGCTTGTTTTCCCAGAGTAATCTGTGGGTTACTCACTCAAAAAAACAAAGAATCCTAGAAATCTTATGACTCAGCATAATTGAAAGTTAAACAAGTACAGGAACAATACAGGCTAAAGCTTGCTTGCAAGCCTAAAGTGCTAGAAGTGCTTCTTTCTGATGGATTTATGTTTCTATTCGATTACTCTCTCTAAGCAAATTAAACATTGCAGTTGTCAAGTGACTTCAGTCGAGTTTGTCAAACTGCTACTTGAACATTAATTTATTTCAAAAAGAAACAAAAAAATAGAACAGAAGTTTAAAGCTTTGTGTTTAAACTTTAGTAGTAATTATTGTGAAAGGAATGAAAAAGGTTTCTAGAACATTAGCTCTGTGTATGTCTAAATAATGGATAGAGTTAAATTTTATTTGTAATAAAAATAGAATTGAAGGCAATAGAAATTACATGTAAAGTTGCAAGTGATTGCTATTGCCTAGATTTTCACACACCTAATTTACTATAATTCTGTATGTTGGAGGAGTATTACCATGAGCAGCCATCCTTCTCCCCACGTCCTCTGTTCCTTCCAAAAGACAGAGGAGGGCTTGTTCCAATGGATGCTGTGAAATTCAGCAATTGTTTGCAACATGGAGCCTCATCTGAAATGAGAATTTGGGTTACTGTGAGGATGCTGTTGCCTTATTTTCAAGCAATATGATTCTATAAAGCAATGCACATTTTCTGTGTGCTAGTCAAATCTAACACTGTGTCTTCACTGACATCTGAACATCTACTATTTCTGTAGTTATTGTTATGAGTTGGTTGATACAATTAGATGCTCAAAAATTAATGTGCTTTATTTTAAATTATTGCATACTCATGCATACTTTTAATGACACTGCAGCCCAAACTGCTTTGCCCAGAACTTTGGACATACAGCTTTCCATCTTCCATTTGGTGGATGTAACTTGGTGGTACATCTGATTGTGTTACTTTTCACAGAATCATGGAGTGGGTCAGTTTAGAATGGACCACAGAGGGCCATCTGGTTCAACATCCCTGCTCAAGCAGGATCATCCCAGAGCACATGGTGCAAGATTGCATCCATGTGGTTCTGGACTATCTCCAGTGAGGGAGATTCCACACCCTCTCTGTGTGGTCTGTTCTAGTGCCTGGTCACTGCACAGGAAAGAAGCTCTTCCTCATGTTCAGGTGGAACTTCCTGTGCATCCGTTTCTTCCTGTTGCAGAGCCTGGTGCCTCCTCTGACCCCTCCCTGCAGGCACTGACAGACACTGATGAAGTTCCCTCTCACTTGTCTCTTCTCAAGGCTGAACAGCCCCAGCTCCCTCAGCCTTTCCTCGTAAGAGAGAAGCTCCATTCCTTCATCATCATCTCTGCAACCTCCGCAGGACCCACTGCAGGAGCTTCATGTCTCTCTTGCCCTGAGGAGCCCAAAACTGGACACAGCACCCCAGATGTGCCTCACCAGGGCTGAATAAAGGAGCCAGGATCACCTCCTTTCACCTGCTGGCAATGTTCTTCCCAATGCATCCCAGGATCACATTGGCCTCCTTGGTCCCCAGGGCACTGTTGTCTCAGGGACAACTTGTTGTCCACCTGGACTCCAGGTCCTTCTCTGCAGAGCTGCTCTTCATCAGGTTGGCCCCCAACCTGTGATGGTGCCCAGGGTTATTCCTCCCCAGTTGCAGGACACTGCAGTTCTGCATGAAATCATCATACTCTTGAGTCTTCAGCAAAGCCTCTGTGTGCTTGTCCACTGCTCAGGCACTTGACTAAATTAAAGCATTAGTAGTTGCCAATTACTTATGTCCTGAGAAAGTTCAGGTATGTGCCAGGCTGGTCTGCAAAAAGCTGCAAATTTATGCAACTTCCGCTGCAGGATTTGTGTGTGACACCACTGGGAACTGAGACTTTGTTAAATGAAAATGCAAATTTTGTATTTAGGGTTACCAGAAAGTGTACTTACTCATTTTTGCAAGGCAATTTTGGACACCTCTAGCAAATGCTTCTATTAATTTGCAGGCATTAGGGTGTGCTAGGGAAGCATAAAAAGAACATTTTCCCCCTAGTTAACTGACTAAGTTACAGAAACTAGTTGCTATTTCCTAGTTGACTAATTGACTTTAGGGCTTCAGATCAAAGGCGCTGAAATTGAGCGAAGAATTTACTGTGAAATGCACATCTTGGTGTGGTATATAGCAAAGGTTTGTTTGTTGAATTCTGCTTTTTTTCCTGTGTATTGGTGTTGGTTATTTTTAAAACTGACTTTTTAATTGTAAGCCTTAAGGGCCACTTCATCAACTTCCTGAGATAACTCTACTCAACAGTAAACTTGTAGCCATTTCATTTTGATCAATTAACCTATTATTGCATCCTAATAGTCATTGGACCATCTTGATTCTTTCATGTAACACAGACTGTAGTTTTTTGTAGGCTACAGACATGTGGGCTTTACGGAGCTGATTTATGCCAGCTGAGTCATGTGCTTTCACAAATCAGTATATGTTCAGTATATACACTTCTCTAAAGTACTATGTGATTTCCCCTTTAAAAAATATCTTTGAGAAGGTTTGGGGTTATTAATTTACAACATCAGAATTGTACAGAATTACAATGATTTTAGTTTAATAAATCATGTTACTTAGCACCTGAGTTTCTGAGTACTGATGCTGTGAGCAGTGTTCATTTTGTAAGCATGTAAATAAATTTTTGTTCTGCTGTTGAAGATGGCACAATCTCTTTGGTCAGTTATGTCCTCGGGAAAAAAGGCTCTTCACCCAGTTTGATCTGACCAGATTTTCTGGTGGTCATGAATTATCTTTGTTTCCTGGCTGATAAGCTCTACTTGCTTATCAACCTTCTGGGCTAACATGAATGCATCTGGGTGATGAAATGAGGATGCAATGAAGAGGCTGCAGCAGCAAAAATAACTGAGTTGACTGTGTTGCTGTTAGCACTGTATCAAAGGAAATGTTCTCAAATGCTTTGAAACAAGGTGATGGTGTTATTTGTTTTATGTAGAACACTTCATACCCTTTCCCTACTGCTAGTAAGATACAAAACATAGTTGTCCCTCTCTGCCCCTGTAGTCCCCTTCCTGGAATTAGACCTGCCAACTCCTGACTTCATGTTGCACCACACATATCTGCAATGGGTCCTGCAAGTTTTATTTTGCTGAGGTTTTCATAAACAAATATATATGAGATCAAAGGCTGGAGCTCCTTTCCAATGGTAAGCTGAAAGATGGTCATAATTTGAAGCACCATCTAGAAATTGTTCCGTTCTCTGCAAACCTGCCACTCATTCACAAAAACTGCTAGGAGTAGCTAGAGGTTTAACAGGGTGAGATGTTAGAAGTAAAAGTAACATTTCTTGGGTGTTAATTTCTTTTATTTTCCCTTCCAGTGGGCGAGTTTGTGAGTGATGCTCTTCTGGTGCCGGACAAGTGCAAGTTCCTTCACCAGGAAAGAATGGATGTGTGTGAAACTCACCTGCATTGGCATACTGTTGCTAAAGAGGTACATTCATCTGTCTTAAAATTTCCTGCCTTGCTTCTTTAAAGCTGTGTCACTCTTCTGAGGATGATTTAAAATATAGCAGCAACATGGAAAACAAAAAGCAATACTTTCAAATGTTTGAGTGAGAAGCATTTTGGGATTTTTTGTAAGGTAGGAAATGGGAGAGCACAGCAGAGACCATGACTGAATACTTACCATTGACCTTTGAACATTGACCCTCTTTCATAGCACTACTTTTTTCTTCACAATCACTCACAAACTCACTGTGTTTTCTGCTTCCTCCATTTTCCTGTGTTAGCACTGGAACTAAATGCCTAGGATTTACCTTGAATCATTATCCTGGGTGGATATTATCCAGTATTTATCATGGATGTTGGTGTGCCAGA